>NW_028317967.1:631666-1263333 GCF_062004578.1 Staurois parvus
ATGTGTACAAATATCTACAATATGTTCAAATGTTTTTCTATTTCAGCAAGCTTTCATGTTAAAACAATTCATAAAGAGATTTCTATAATCATCGCCCCCATTTAAAGGAGACCTGACGGCTGCTGTTATCCTGATTTAATGGTTTCGATACTTTCCCCATCACTGACATTAAAAGGAGAAGTTGGGGGTAGTTATACATCCACACTCATCTCTATCATCAGTCTGATGCAGCAGCTGTCTCTCACTGGCTCGTAGCCTGAGAACTGAGTGATCACATGACGGCTGATCACTTAGTTCTCAATCCTGTCAGAGTGGAGAGCAGTGACTGTCAGTCACCAATCTCCGCTCTGCCCCTCCAGCACTCACTGAAGTGCTGGGCTGGAGAGGCGGTGGGCACAGCTGCCTTGATCCTGGCAATATGATCTTTCTAGAGTCTGGAATGGCTCTGTGACCTCAGCAGACAGCAGATTTTAGTCCATTGTCAGCTGATTCTGAGTCACATGGGAGCAAAAGTAAGTGCACTCCTGTGATCCAGAAGAGAAGAATGACCAAAAAACATTTGACCATGCTTCTCTTTTAGAGAGGTGCAACGATCAGGAATTTACAGTACTTCACACATGCTTGTTCCATGTCAGACTTGCTAAAACCAAATAAAAACAACTAGTGTTCTACATACATCTCCCAGTACAGATTTCCTAAATGATTATTCCTCTTCCACCAAGAAACTCCCACTGCCTGCTGCTTACAGATCCCAGGATTTACAAGGACAAGGAATGCAATGACAGATTTTTTTTTTTAATCTGTGGTGCCACCTACTGGTCATACCACGTATCTCTGCCTGGACATATAATTATATAGGTACATTTATTTGATTGAACTTCAGCTCGCCAGGTGATGCAACGTAAGACAAGGTAATCTTTATTGTTTAACCACTAGCCTACAGGGCACTTATACCCCCTTCCTGCCCAGGCCAATTTTCAGCTTTCAGCGCTGTTACACTTTGAATGAAAATTGCGCGGTCATGTAACACTGTACCCAAATGAAATTTTTATCTTTTTTTTGTGACAGATAGAGCTTTATTTTGGTGGTATTTAATCACCTCTGGGTTTTTTATTTTTTCTTAAACTAAAAACCACTGAAAATTTTGAAGAAAAAAAAAACGTTTCTTAGTTTTTGTTATAACATTTTGTAAATAAGTGATTTTTTTCCTTCACTGATGTGCGCTAATGAGGCTATAGTGATGGGCACTGATAGGCTGCACTGATGGACACTGACAGGTGGCACTGATGGGTACTGATGAGGAGGCACTGGTAGGTGGCACTGATGGGCATTGACAGGCATCACTAATGGCCACTGAAAGGCAGCACTGATACATGGCACGGATAGGCGGCACTGATAGGTGGCACTGTTAGGCGGCACTGATAGGTAGGACTGACGGGCGGCACTGATGCACACTGATAGGCGGCACTGACTGCATTGATAGGTGGCATTGATGTGCATTGGTAGACACTGATGGGCACTGGCAGGTGGCATGGATGAGCACTGAGAGCTGGCACTGATGAACACTGACGTGTGGTACTGCTGGGGCTACACAAATCATCAGGGCACACTGATCATCAGTGCCCTGATGAACAGTGTACATGTCCCCTCCGAGGAATGCCGATCACCGGCTCTCCTCTCGAGCTGTCAGCGTGACAGCTCGTGAGGAGAGAAATGCCGATAACCGGCATTTCCCTGTTTACATGTGGTCAGCTGTGATTGGACACAGCTGATCACATGACCGAGCCGTCATCTACGGCTCTTTCCGTTGATCGGTGATCCGCTGCGTCCGAGGGACACACGCACCGCCGATCGCCACGCATGCGCAGTTAGAATAGGAGGACATCATATGACGTCCTCCCAGAACGAGAGAACCGCCTTGCGCCCGTCGTAAATGTTTTTCTTAAAATAACATGCCATAGTTACCTGTTACATAAAGAGAAACTCCACTTTTGTTGAGATAAAAAAATTTCCCTCTGGGTGATCTATGTACATCTCAAGGATTTTAACAAACTGTTGCAGATTCCGACCTTTTGTTATTCTGAAGAAATAGCTGTTTGTTTGTCTGTGTCCTTGCAATGTGAATCAGAGTGACTTTAGAATTATCAATCAGCTTCTGCACCTAATAAGGAAAGTGGTAGAGTCTGCATCCATTTAGACATGATTTCCCTTTGGGAGCATCTTGAGGATCTCACCAAATATTACATTTTTGTTGCAGGGGATACCCAAAATCTGAATAACAATAAATCTGACTTGCATCTTAGCACAGTATTCTGGGAAAATCAGTAAGTCAATAACACAAGCAGGAAATGACTGGAGAGCATTCTGTATACCATCTGTGTACAGAACACCTCAAGGTAGTCATATTGCTTTGCATTTGACAGAAAATGACAGCACCTCAGATTGAAAAGGAAAGGTAATCTTTTGTAACATGAAGCCTGGGTCCACATCTGTGTTGTGCGGTATATTGGATGCGCTTCACACAGGAACCACACCGCAATCCTGTGCAAATCACATGTGATTTGTGTGTGGTGCGATTGAAACTATACATTTTGTATGGCTCTAATTGCATCGCAGCCGCACCAAAAAGGTGCAATACCCTTGTTTTGGTCCGCACTAGAATTGGATCGCATGGGTATTCACACCAATGCTATCCGATTCTGCACATCGCACCGCGTTTTGTGGAGAGTGGTTCACATGAACGGGGTGCGATTCTGATGCGGTCTGGAATTCGCAGCGTTTTCTGTGCAAATTCCGCACCGCATCAGTGTGAACCCAGACTAAAGTACAGTATCACAATTGTATATGTTATATATATTTTTTTGCCACTTTTTTCCACAAAAGTGGAGTTACCCTTTAAAGTGTTACTAAACCCAGGACCCTGCATTCACTATATCTGGTCTCCCACAGTACACAGAACATGGAAGTGCAATTATATTAGTAAATCTAAACTGCTTTTCTTATCATCAGTTAGAGCAGTCTTGTGACTTCTATCAGTGTCCAGCAGAGCACTGGATCAAGGTTGTAGGAGGAGGTTTAATTCTCTCCTAAGGCTGCATAACCCCTGACCCTCTCTCTGGACAGCACTGATTGGCTCCATGCTGATCACATGCACTCTCCCGATGAAAAGAAAAAAAAAAAAAACTCTCTAGCAATACACACCAAACAGAGCATGTGAAGCTTGCCCCCCCGAGGCCCTGTTTTATCAGCAGATGGATGGGGGACAGTAGATTAAGGGGAGGATAAGAGAAAAGAAGATCAAACTGCCTTTTTACACAATGCAGAGGGGTAACCCCTTAGGTTCTACAGTGAGTAAAACAAGCATGCTTATGGCAGGGGTACTGAATTAATACTCATGAAAGTCTGACCAGTAACATTTTCTTCCAACAGAGGTTAAAACAGCATTTTTGCCCCTTCACTACTGTCCTCTGCCCCATAACATCTCTCCCCACACTACTGTCCTCTGCCCCATAACATCTCTCCCCACACTACTGTCCTCTGCCCCTTCACATCTCTCCCCACACTACTGTCCTCTGCCCCTTCACATCTCTCCCCACACTACTGTCCTCTGCCCCTTCACATCTCTCCCCACACTACTGTCCTCTGCCCCTTCACATCTCTCCCCGCACTACTGTCCTCTGCCCCTTCACATCTCTCCCCGCACTACTGTCCTCTGCCCCTTCACATCTCTCCCCGCACTACTGTCCTCTGCCCCTTCACATCTCTCCCCACACTACTTTCCTCTGCCCCTTCACATCTCTCCCCCACACTACTTTCCTCTGCCCCATAACATCTCTCCCCGCACTACTTTCCTCTGCCCCTTCACATCTCTCCCCACACTACTATCCTCTGCCCCTTCACATCTCTCCCCACACTACTGTCCTCTGCCGCTTCACATCTCTCCCCACACTACTGTCCTCTGCCCCTTCACATCTCTCCCCACACTACTGTCCTCTGCCCCTTCACATCTCTCCCCACACTACTGTCCTCTGCCGCTTCACATCTCTCCCCACACTACTGTCCTCTGCCCCTTCACATCTCTCCCCACACTACTGTCCTCTGCCCCTTCACATCTCTCCCCACACTACTGTCCTCTGCCGCTTCACATTTCTCCCCACACTACTGTACTCTGCCGCTTCACATCTCTCCCCAAAACTACTGTCCTCTGCCGCTTCACATCTCTCCCCACACTACTGTCCTCTGCCCCATAACATCTCTCCCCCACACTACTGTCCTCTGCCCCTTCACATTTCTCCCCACACTACTGTCCTCTGCCGCTTCACATCTCTCCCCACACTACTGTCCTCTGCCGCTTCACATCTCTCCCCACACTACTGTCCTCTGCCCCTTCACATCTCTCCCCACACTACTGTCCTCTGCCCCTTCACATCTCTCCCCACACTACTGTCCTCTGCCGCTTCACATCTCTCCCCACACTACTGTCCTCTGCCCCATAACATCTCTCCCCCACACTACTGTCCTCTGCCCCTTCACATCTCTCCCCACACTACTGTCCTCTGCCCCTTCACATCTCTCCCCACACTACTGTCCTCTGCCCCTTCACATCTCTCCCCACACTACTGTCCTCTGCCGCTTCACATCTCTCCCCACACTACTGTCCTCTGCCCCATAACATCTCTCCCCCACACTACTGTCCTCTGCCCCTTCACATTTCTCCCCACACTACTGTCCTCTGCCGCTTCACATCTCTCCCCACACTACTGTACTCTGCCGCTTCACATCTCTCCCCAAAACTACTGTCCTCTGCCGCTTCACATCTCTCCCCAAAACTACTGTCCTCTGCCGCTTCACATCTCTCCCCACACTACTGTCCTCTGCCCCATAACATCTCTCCCCCACACTACTGTCCTCTGCCCCTTCACATTTCTCCCCACATTACTGTCCTCTGCCCCTTCACATCTCTCCCCACACTACTGTCCTCTGCCCCTTCACATCTCTCCCCACACTACTGTCCTCTGCCCCTTCACATCTCTCCCCACTACTGTCCTCTGCCCCTTCACATCTCTCCCCACACTACTGTCCTCTGCCCCTTCACATCTCTCCCCACACTACTGTCCTCTGCCCCTTCACATCTCTCCCCACACTACTGTCCTCTGCCCCTTCACATCTCTCCCCAAAACTACTGTCCTCTGCCCCTTCACATCTCTCCCCACTACTGTCCTTTGCCCCTTCACATCTCTCCCCACACTACTGTCCTCTGCCCCTTCACATCTCTCCCCACTACTGTCCTCTGCCCCTTCACATCTATCCCCACTACTGTCCTCTGCCCCTTCACATCTCTCCCCCACACTACTGTCCTCTGCCCCTTCACATCTCTCCCCAAAACTACTGTCCTCTGCCCCTTCACATCTCTCCCCACACTACTGTCCTCTGCCCCTTCACATCTCTCCCCACACTACTGTCCTCTGCCCCTTCACATCTCTCCCCCACACTACTGTCCTCTGCCCCTTCACATCTCTCCCCACACTACTGTCCTCTGCCCCTTCACATCTCTCCCCAAAACTACTGTCCTCTGCCCCTTCACATCTCTCCCCACAATACTGTCCTCTGCCCCTTCACATCTCTCCCCACACTACTGTCCTCTGCCCCTTCACATCTCTCCCCACACTACTGTCCTCTGCCCCTTCACATCTCTCCCCAAAACTACTGTTCTCTGCCCCTTCACATCTCTCCCCACACTACTGTCCTCTGCCCCATAACATCTCTCCCCGCACTACTGTCCTCTGCCCCATAACATCTCTCCCCACACTACTGTCCTCTGCCCCATAACATCTCTCCCCACACTACTGTCCTCTGCCCCTTCACATCTCTCCCTCACACTACTGTCCTCTGCCCCTTCACATCTCTCCCCACACTACTGTCCTCTGCCCCTTCACATCTCTCCCCACAATACTGTCCTCTGCCCCTTCACATCTCTCCCCACACTACTGTCCTCTGCCCCTTCACATCTCTCCCCACAATACTGTCCTCTGCCCCTTCACATCTCTCCCCACACTACTGTCCTCTGCCCCTTCACATCTCTCCCCAAAACTACTGTCCTCTGCCCCTTCACATCTCTCCCCACAATACTGTCCTCTGCCCCTTCGCATCTCTCCCCACACTACTGTCCTCTGCCCCTTCACATCTCTCCCCACACTACTGTCCTCTGCCCCTTCACATCTCTCCCCACACTACTGTCCTCTGCCCCTTCACATCTCTCCCCGCACTACTGTCCTCTGCCCCTTCACATAACACCCAGCAGAACTGTGCCCCCTTCACATGCCCCCCAAACACTGCCCTCCTTTACATCTCCTTCCCCACAGCACAGCCCTCCCCTACATCGCTCCCAACAGCACTGCCCCCCCACATCAAAAATCCCCCCCCCCTTTGAACAGTAGTGTTCTCTGCCCTTTTCTCTCATCAACCCCCCCCCCCCCCCCCACACACACACACCACTACCCCCTTTACACCCCACCCCCGTAGTATACTCTGCCCTCCTCACATCAACCCCACCCCCCACTTCACATCCCTACCCCACAGTACTGTCCTCTGTGCCTTCACATCCCACCACAATGCCCCCCCCCCTCACATCACAAATCCCCGCCCTTTAGATCACCCCTTCACAGCACTGCCCCCTTTACATCACCCCCCCACCACCATATGCACAGAGCACTGCCCCTCTTCACATTTTGCCCCCCTTTACATCACACACACATCCAGAGTAGTGTCCCCGGCCCCCCCCTAACACTCCTACCTTAGAGCGGAGAGCGTGAGGTGGAGCATTTCTGGATCAGGTGTGGGAAGCACTGTACACCATCAAGCAGGACCGCTTCTTCCCCCCCATCCTCTGCCACTGTTATAAAAGCAGAGCAGACAGCAGAAGACAGAACATTTCTGGAGCAAGTGTGGAATAAAAGCACAGAATTGAACAGAGCGTTGAACGGGAGCTGGCATAACATTTCTGGATTGGATGCAGGAAGAACAGCATTGAATAGAGCGCAGGAGCTGCAGAGGTTAACTTTTTGTATTAACCAGCAGGTGATTGGCTGCTAGCACTGCCTTGCTTCCAATCAGCTGCTGGTTAACTTGAAAAGTTAACCCTGGCAGCTCTCGCGTTCTATTCAATGCTGTATTGTGCTTCCCACATCTGATCCAGAAATGTTATGACAGCTCCTGCCCTGGCGCTCTGTTCAATTCTGTGCTGTTATTTCACACTCGCTACAGAAATGTTCCGTCTCCTGCTGCCCACTCTGCTGTTATAACAGGATGGGGGGAAGAAGAAGTGGCTCCTAAATGGCATGACTGGGTTTGGATGAAACAGTGGCTAGGTCGGCATCCGGACCGCGGTCCGCCATTTAGGGATGCCTGCTTTATGGCATACACTGACTGATTTTACTTTTGTGGATTTAGTAACACTTTAAGATGGATTGATTTTTTGGGAGATAAATTTGCCTAAATGTCAGAACAAGTGGCAGCGTGATGATTGAAGGAGTGACTGCTTCTGACAGCGTCATTTCACACAGGTGGTTTTACATTGTGACAATAGATTGATACCTGGGAATCTGCGAATATACAGATATTGGCACTGGGCTCCTCACTGTAAGCATCCTTTCCATCAGTCAGTATTGTGCCATATAAGAAAGACAGATCTTCACTCTCTGGATGGATAATTTTAACCTGAAAAAGAATTCAGAAAGACCATTCAGTAAATGTTTACAGAGAGAGGAGGTGTTAGTTCTATTACTTGCTGAAAGAAGAATTATTAGTATGTATGTTAATCTATCAGTCACCAGACAGGAGAACAGATTACTGGGTACAAAGGACAGGACTTGTCAGTGGATGGGGAGGAGCAGGCAGTGTACCCCTACCTGAGCCTTCACAGCATCAGTCACTGCAGCTGCAACATCTACCAGATCCCTCGTCTTAGAGGTGCACACATCCAGGCCAAACCTCTCTGCACTTACAAAGGCATAGAATGCTCCTCCATATGCGATGTCCACGACTACTGTCCCATAGCCGGGAACATCAACCATGACATCTGCACACACAAAACATCAGGGGAGCGTCAGGTAAGACAGATGGTTTTCGTAAGGAATAAAGTTGGCCATACACTGTTAGATTTTAATCTATAATGTTCTTGAAGGTTCATTTGATTTTCCAGCAGATGGGGAAAGTTCAATGATTGTGACTACAGTGGGACAGCAAATTGAAAGAGAAGGGCAGAAAATGAGTCTCATTTCTTATGTAGACCAGTGTTTTCCAACCATTATACAGTCAAGACACCCTTTAGAATTGCGCACAATCCATGGGCACACCAGTCTGAGGGCTCGACCACAACAGGAGATGCATCCAAGCGCACTCGCTTTTTTTAATGGGCTGCTCTATGCTCATGAAACACAAAAAAATGTTCTGGTGTGATTTTTTTTTTTTTATAGCGCACTGCATCAAAACACATGGTACTATGGTACCATGCATTCTAGTGGGAGCCAACGCACACATATTTGCAAGATGTCTGAGGGTGCCATTAAATCAGAATTAATGGCACTCACCCGCCATTGCATTTTTCATGCAGTGTGGGAAAACGATCGATTTTGCAGGATACTGCACTGTAGGCCCTAAATGTAGACTGTAAGGCAGAATTAACGTGGTAGTAAAGTCTGTTTTTACACTTGTACCTATAATAAGGCTCACCTGTGGGTACTGTAATTATCTCCTAAATCTTCACTGTTTAGGGGATATTTACCGGTGTAGAGCACCAGCACATGCGCTTTGAAGGAACGGCATGCCCGTGCCTTTCCTTCAGAGCTGTGTTGTAAAAAGTGATTCCAGTGCGCATGCGCGGGAGTGACGTCATCATGGCTCGGCCATGACAAGGCTTCAACTACCATCTCTATGCTGACGACACAAAAATCTATCTCTCTACCCCTCACCTCACATCGGATCACCAGCCTACTAAGTGACATATCGGACTGGATGTCACTCCACTTCCTCAAACTCAACCTTTCCAAAACTGAGCTTCTAGTATTCCCCCCAGCCCGCGCCCCCTCCCCTGACTTCTCCATCAAGATCAATAACACAATCATCAGTCCCTCCCCTCATGCCAGGGTACTAGGTGACTAGACTCCAATCTGTCCTTTCAGCCCCAGGTCCAATCACTGACAAACTCATGTAGACTTCACCTCCGCAACATCTCCAAGATATGCCCGTTCCTAACCTCAGAAACCACTAAGCAACTCATTCACTCCCTTGTTATATCTCGCCTTGACTATTGTAACTCCCTCCTCATTGGCCTACCTCACCGCAGGCTATCCCCACTACAGTCCATCATGAATGCTGCTGTCAGACTCATTCACCTTACTAACCAATCTGTATCTGCCACCCCTCTTTGCCAATCCCTCCACTGGCTTCCCGTTGCCCAACGGATAAAATTCAAAACACTAACACTGACATATAAAGCCATTCATAACTCTGCCCCTAATTACATCACCGATCTTGTCTCTAAATATCACCCAAACCGTACTCTCCGCTCCTCGCAAGACCTCCTACTCTCTAGCTCCCTTGTATCCTCCTCCCATGCTCGTCTCCAGGATTTCTCATGGGCTTCACCCATCCTCTGGAACTCCCTACCTCAAGCTATCAGGCTATCACCTACTCTGCTCACTTTTAGGTGCACGCTGAAAACTCATCTCTTCAGGGAAGCCTACCCTGACCCCGGCTAACTACTGGAATCCCCTACTCCCCCAACCACTCCATCCCCCACAGCTAATTACCTCTTGTACCACTATCCCCTCCCTCCTAGATTGTAAGCTCCAAGGAGCAGGACCCTCTAATCCCTCTTGTATTGAACTGTATTGTCTCCCGTTATATTGTAAAGCGCTGAGAAAACTGTCGGCGCTATATAAGTCCTGTATAATAATAATAATAATAATAATAATGGCTCGGCCATTCAAGCCACCGGAGCCCAAGCACCTGGAAGAGGGACTAAGTGAAGCTGGAGGCCCTCTCAGCAGTGACAGCGTGCCGCTGGAGTGCTTCATTTTAAGGTGAGTTTCACATAGTATGCAATGCGTACTAGAACATTATATTACCTTGCAGGACACAACCAGCTATAAATCGCATCCTATGTGAACAGTTATCTCAGAATGCCACTATACTCTATGCCGTGCAAGTTTGGAACACGTCACTCCTAACTCACACAGGACCCTTTTTCTAACTGAATCAAAATCGCACCGCATAGATGTAAACGTCCTTCATAGAAAGCAATGTATTTTCAGATGCCATGTGAATCTATGCCTTTTGGATCACATCTGATCCGCATCAGTGTGAACCGGGACTAAGGCTTCATTCACACCTGGGAGTTTTGGGATTGCTGTGATACTGCCCAGGATATGAAAACGCACTACAATTGCAAAACGCAGGTTCAGGTTCCATTATTTTTCAGTGGCACCACAAACGCAGTGCGGTTTCGCCGCGATTGTCACATGATTTATTGTGTGGCAAATCACATCACGTGAAGCTTGTCCCACAAAAAGGAGCAGGAGCATCTTCTGGGCAATCAGCTCCACATGATACGATTTGCTGCGATGGCCGCATGATAAATTGTGCGACAACTGCGGCAAAACCGCACCATGTTTTAGGTGCCATTGAAAACAATTGCAATTGTAGTGTGTTTTCAGATCGCAGGCCGCATTGCAGCAATTCTGCCACGATCCCAAAATGCCCAGGTGAGAATGGAGCCTCATGGAGCGGACACTGGAGCTTGAGTTGGCTGCTCAGCATGCGCTTGTACTCAGCACCTAAGTGCTTCTGTGTGCGAGGGTGACCTGAAGGAATAAGGTTTTTTTTTTTTCGAATTGGGGTTGGTGCGCTTCTGCTGAGCGTTAAAGAGAGCCTGACACTCCCTGTTACTGACAGGCACCCAATCAGTGCTCATTACACTGCAAGTCCCCTCCCCTCCCTGCTAGTCCTTGGGTGCAGTGCTGAAAACAGGCAGGGAGGTGAGTAGGAGAAACAGCGCAATATTAAATCCTTCTTTAAATATGGTTTTGGTTCTGTTCCTCCTCCCCTTCCAAATCCCTCTCCTATCACAAAACCTCTCATCTCACCACATCCATCTAATCACTAAAGGAGTAGTGACAGTGGCAAAGAGGAATGTGGGGTGTGCTTTGCCCCCTAATTCCACCTCACTTCTCCAACCTGTCTGTATACCGGAGATAACAAAGAACACCCTGAGATTGGGACTGTAATGAAGCCTTGTACAATCTGATCAGACCAAGATCCTGTGTTAACTTCTGTGTACAGAGAGAAGGGAGATAGCAGCCGGGAGGAGGTGCGGGTTGTGCTATCTGTACTTCTGTTGGCAACTCAGAAAACTGTGCAGGCCACCTGACCTGTACTCAGCAATCAAGGATGCCTTCAGTTGGTAGGATGTGGGTAGGTGGCCCGCACAGCTTCCCGGGTTGTCGACAAGCAAACAGAGAGCAGGAAAGAACCGGGAGGAGGTGTCAGCTGCGTTCTCCCCTCCTATCTGCACACAGGATCGATCTCTGATCAAACTGTTACGGGTCGGGGCAGTTTTATGTCACTTGGCTGCGGCGGCACCCCCGTTGAAAAACACTGATCTAGAAGACTGAAATTCAGTGAATGTGGTCCTCAATCAGAAAAAATCTAAAGCTGGTCATACATTATACAATTTTCCTGTTCACTTTCCTTTCGATTTTCCTTATACTACGTAGTGCAAGGGCCTGCCTGATGGCATACTATTTGAAAGTGTTTAGGTCTGATCTCATATTATATGGTTTTGGCAAGTCTTATGTAAAATTGTACAAGAAAATTGTATAATGTATGCCCAACCTAAGTTATTGTAATGTGCATGTGTAGTCATTTACATTTATTCGTTTAAAGCCCAACTGTAGGTTTACTATAGCTTTAAATAGTTTGCTTGGGCCACGCTGGCTCAAACAAACCATTTTCTTTACTAACAGTGACTGCTGGGAGTGCTATATAAATTATATGTCGCATCATCATGTATACATTTGTAACGGACCACCTGACAGCACCTCTATCAGTCCCCTGATAGAGCCTCCCCAGAGTGCGGAGTCTAAGTTCTGGAACACTTGTTCACCAGGGCCCCTGATGGTGGGGATGGACTTGGAGCGCTCCGGGACCAGGTCGCAGCTACCGGGTATCTCTACCAGAGGTAGAGGAGTCTGCCAGAGGCTCCTGTGGGTTAAGAGTCTGATGTGAGGGAGCCCGGGGATCCCTGAGGGATGGATGGATGGATGAGCAAGATCAGAGTCAAACAGGCCGTGTCGGTAACTTGCGGGTCGGTGAGGTACAAGATGGTAGGCAAGGGATAGTCGTGTCACACGCAGGGTCAATACCAGAAGATCAGATCTATAAGGGAGCATCCAGGAGCAGAGTCAGGCAAGCCAAGGGGTCAGGACAGGAGAAGGCAACAAGGTCAGACAATCCAGATCAGAGTACTCACAACACAGGCAACAGGATACGCAAAGACCATTCAGCAACAAGTGTCTGTGCAGGGCTGGTTTGAGTAGCCCGCCCTTCACCTGACAGGTGCAGCCTAGGTCCTAGTGCCTGCCCAGTACTGTCATAGACGACGGGTGCGCCTGGGTCCTAGTGCCCTGCTGCCTGCATGTCTTGACAGACACCTACGCATGTGTAGACCCATGCGTCACGATGGTCCCTGACAACATTATAAAGTGCAGAGTTTTGGCAGAGTTGGCTGATTGCCACTCAGCCATTCATAAGAAGCTTCACATTTTAATAACTGAATACAAAGCTTCTTTTGATGGACTGAGGTGAAGAGGAGGGAGGATGATGTCATAACCTCTGCAGAACACAGCGCAGTATACTGTATGTAGAAGATGCTATACAGTATATACAGCACTCCCAGCCCAGGGGCTATGAACCCTGCATCAGTCTTGGTGACATCAGAGCACCTTAGTTCACCGGAGTACAGAGGAGAGTCGGTTTGTGTATAATGTCAAGCAGCTCAAGAGCCTGCAGGAGCAGAGGACTGGACAAACTTTTCCAAATCACACAAATTCACAAGGCAATGTACTGTGCAGAGCAATAATGTACAACATGCTGGGTGTAGTATTATCATACTGTGCAGTGGGGGTGGAAATCATATATGGTGCAAACATGCATAGAGCAGTGGGTGTAATAACATACCAAGCATATGGGAAATCAATAATATACATTTTAGGAGGTGACATATTAATGTACTATGCAATAATTTATGGTGCAGCAAGTGAAGTAATAATTTACAGTACAGAGGGAGGAGTACTAACATACTTACCAGTGATGGTACTAGTAACCTTTGGCAAAGAGGGCAACAAAATAACATAAGTGATGTAATAATGTAAGGCACAGGGGGTGATGTAATAACAGATGGAGCAGAGGGTAACATAACGAATGGTACAGAGGGCGATACAATAACAGACTGTGCAGTGAGAACAGATGGTGCAGAGGGTGACATTGTAACGAATAGTGCAGAGTGCGATGTGGTAATAGATGGTGTAGGGGGGGGGCAGTAATATCACACTGAACAGGGAGTGACACCATAACTGACAGAACAGGACATCATAACGGATGGTACAGAGGGTGCAGTAATATCATATGGTGCAGGGGGTGACATCATAATGGACGGTACAGGGGGTGCAGTAATATCATGTGGTGCAGGGGATGACATCATAACGGACAGTGCGGGGGGTGCAATAATATCATATGGTGCAGGGGGTGACATCATAACGGACGGTACAGGGGGTGCAGTAATATCATGTGGTGCAGGGGGGTGACGTCATAATGAATGGTACAAGTGGTGCAGTAATATCATGTGGTGCTGGGGATGATAGCATAACAGATGGTGCGGGGTGGGAGGTACAGTAATACCATGTGGTGCGGGGGGGGGGGGGTGCGGTGCAGTAATATCATGTGGTGCAGGGGATGAAGCCATAACAATAACAGATGGTGAGGGGGGGTACAGTAATATGATGTAGTGCAGGGGGTGATTATTTTTATACAGGATTTAAATAGCGCCAACAGTTTGCTCAGCGCTTTACAATATAACGGGAGACAATACAGCAATCATACAGTTCAATACAAGAGGGATAGGAGGGCCCTGATCCTGGGAGCTTACAATCTAAGAGGGAGGGGCTAGTGGTAGAAAAGGTAGTAACTGTGGGGGATGGAGTGGTAGGAAGAGTAGAGGATTCCAGTATTAGCTGAGGGCAGGATAGGCTTCCCTGAAGAGATAGGTTTTCAGAGATCGCCTAAAAGTGAGCAGAGTAGGTGATAGTCTGATAAATTGGGATAGAGAGTTCCAGAGGATGGGGGAAGCTCTGGAGAAGTCCTGGAGACGATCATGGGAGGAGGAGACAAGAGAGCTAGAGAGTAGGAGGTCTTGTGAGGAGCGGAGAGGATGGTTTGGGCGATATTTAGAGACAAGATCGGTGATGTAATTTGGGGCAGAGTTATAAATGGCTTTATATCCCTGATCTTGTCTTCTCCAACCGCTGCGCTCCCCACAACCTCACTAACACCCCCTTCCCTCTCTCTGACCACAACCCTATAACCTACTCTATCTCCTTGTCCTCCAACGCCTACCCCTCCAAATGTCACACTACTACCAGCCGTAACCTCCGCAACCTTAACCCTGCCCCCCTCCACTCTGCAGCTGATCAACTCCATGACCGCATCCTCCCCCTGTCCTGCCCCAACTTGGCTATGACTGCCTACAACAACGCGCTGTCAACAGCCATTGACTCACTAGCGCCTTTAACCACATGCAACATCAGACCCCGACCGCTCCAGCCCTGGCAGACTGATCACACCAAAACCCTCAAACGACACAGTCGTGCCCTGGAGCAGCTATGGCGCAAAACCAAATCCCAACAAGCCTTCACCCGCTACAAATCTTCCTTCCACACCTACACCTCCTCCCTCCACGCAGCCAAACAAGCCTACTTCCTGACCCTCATCAAGGCCCTCTCCTCCAATCCTCGCCGACTCTTCTCCACCTTCAACTCTCTACTCTCGCCACCCCCACCTCCACCCAGCACCTCACTCACTGCCCTTGAGATTGCCAATCACTTCAAAAACAAGATTGACACAATTCGCAAGGACATCGCCGCAACTCCACGCCCTCTCAACCCGTCCCCTCTCACACAGCTACCCCCTCATCCCCCCTCTCCCTCAACATAACCCGCAGGGACTTCGTCCCTGCTCAAATTCCCTCCAACCCCGTTCCCCCTCACTCAGCTACCCCCTCATCACCCCTCTCCCACGGCCCCACCACTGCTTTGACCTCCATCCCATCCCACCCTACATTCCTCATACTGAAGCCCCCCCAACACTTCACACCTTTGACCTTGCTACCATCGAGGAAGTCTCCAAGATCCTCTCTGATGCCCGCCTCACCACCTGCCCCCTCGACCCTATCCCCTCACAACTCCTACAACCTCCCTCCCCCTCCATCCTACACTCCCTCACCCACATCTTTAATCTCTCCCTCTCCTCCGGCAATTTCCCCTCCCCTCTGAAGCATGCACACATCACCCCCATACTTAAAAAGCACTCCCTGGACCCCAATGACCTGAACAACTTCAGACCCATCTCCCTGCTCCCATTCACATCCAAACTCCTCGAGCGCCTAGTCTACACCCGCCTAAGCTCTCACCTCAACGACAACAACCTCCTCGATCCCCTACAGTCCGGCTTCCGTCCCCTACACTCCACCGAAACTGCCTTACTCAAACTCTCCAACGACCTGCTAACTGCCAAAGCGAATAGCCACTATTCAGTGCTCCTACTCCTTGACCTCTCTGCGGCCTTCGACACAGTCGACCACCCCCTCCTCCTCAAAAAACTACACTCCCTCGGCCTCAGAGATTCTGCTCTCTCCTGGCTCTCATCCTACGTGTCACAACGCTCTTTCAGCATTACCTATAATGCTACCACCTCCCCCTCACTCCCCCTCTCTGTTGGGGTCCCTCAAGGCTCCATCCTCGGGCCCCTTCTCTTCTCCATCTACACCTCCTCCCTTGGCCAACTCATACACTCTCACGGCTTCAACTACCACCTCTATGCCGACGACACACAAATCTGTCTCTCAACCCCCCACCTCACCCCCTCGGTCTCTGCCCGAATCACACACCTACTGAGCGACATATCAGACTGGATGTCGCTCCACTTCCTTAAACTGAACCTCTCCAACACCGAGTTTCTTGTCTTCCCCCCAGCCCGGACACCACCCCCCATTGACTTCTACATCACATCCAACAACGCCACCATCAAACCCGCCCCGCAGGCCAGAGTACTTGGTGTCATTCTGGACTCCAACCTATCCTTCCAGCCCCAAGTCCAATCTTTAACAAACTTGTGCAGACTCCACCTCTGCAACATCGCCAAAATACGCACGTTCCTAACCCCAGAAACCACTAAGCAGCTCATCCACTCCCTCATCATATCACGACTCGACTACTGCAACTCCCTCCTTACTGGCCTGCCTCGCCGCTGGCTATCCCCGCTTCAGTCGATCCTGAATACGGCTGCCAGACTCATTCACCTTTCCAACAGCTCCATCTCCGCCACCCCCCTCTGCCAATCCCTCCACTGGCTTCCGATTGCGCAACGGATCAAATTCAAAATCCTAACACTGACGTACAAAGTCGTCCACCATACTGCCCCGAACTACATCACTGACCTAATATCCAAGTACCACCCAACACGCACACTCCGCTCCTCACAAGACCTCCTTCTCTCTAGTTCCCTGGTCTCTTCCTCCCATGCCCGCCTCCAGGGTGTCACCCATCCTCTGGAACTCCCTGCCCCAACCCATCAGATTATCACCTAATCTCCTCTCCTTTAGGTGCACCCTGAAAACCCATCTCTTCAGGGAAGCCTACCCCACCCCCTGCTAACTTGCCGGCCTCCTCCACTCTTCCTACCACTCCATCCCCCACAGCTTTTCCTCCCGTACCACCATCCCCTCCCTTCTAGATTGTAAGCTCGAAAGAGCAGGGCCCTCAATCCCCTCATGTTTTGCATTGTATTGTTATTGTTCTGTCACATGTTCTGTCCCCCTTTGTAAATGTACAGCGCTGAGCGAACTATTGGCGCTTTATAAATACTGTATAATAATAAATGTCAGTGTTAATGTTTTGAATTTTATCCGTTGGGCAACGGGAAGCCAGTGGAGGGATTGGCAGAGAGGGATGGCAGATACAGAACGGTTAGTAAGGTGGATGAGTCTGGCAGCAGCATTCATGATAGACTGAAGAGGGGATAGCCTGCGATTAGGTAGGCCAATGAGGAGGGAGTTATAATAGTCAAGGCCAGATATAATAAGGGAGTGAATGAGTTGCTTAGTGGTTTCCGAGGTTAAGAACGGGCGTATCTTGGAGATGTTGCGGAGGTGAAGTCTACATGATTTGGACAGCGATTGGATTTGGGGCTGAAAGGACAGATGGGAGTCTAGGATTACACCTAGTACCCTGGCATGAGGGGAGGGACTGATGATTGTGTAATGGATCTTGATGGAGAAGTCGGGGGAGGGGGCGCGGGCTGGGGGGAGTACCAAGAGCTCAGTTTTGGAAAGACTGAGTTTGAGGAAGTGTGGTGACATCCATGCCGATATGTCACTTAGTAGGTTAGTAATGCGAGAGGAGACTGAAGGGGTGAGGTGAGGGGTAGATAGATTTGGGTGTCATCAGCATAGAGATGGTACTTAAAGCCATGGGAGTTTCTCAAGTGACCAAGGGAGGAGGTGTAGATAGAGAAGAGGAGGAGTACAAGGACAGAACCTTGAGGGACCCCTAAAGAAAGAGGGAGTGAAGAGGAGGTGGCAGTGTTATAGGTAACACTGAAGGAGCTCTGCGATAGGTAGGAGGAGAACCAGGAGAGAGCAGAGTTTCTGAGGCCAAGAGAGTGGAGTTTTTTGAGAAGGGGATGGTCAACCGTATTAAAAGGGGATGACACCATATTGGCAGCGAAGGACGTGCCATAACATACGGTACAGAAGGTGACGCAACAACAAGTGACACAGCGGTGACATCATAATGTGGAGCAGCATATGAATAACAAGACAGTGAAGACAACAATTACCTGTAGAGAGGGCGAAGGCCGGGACACTATGGAAGCGCACATGACCACTGCGCCCCTCATTATGGGAGACGTAGGCACGCACCACTCCGCAGGGGCAGTGTATATTGACCGGAGTGTCCCGCCCCTGCGGATCCACCAGCCCATAATCCACAGCGAAGCGGCCCAGGGCGATGACGGCATGCCCACACATAGTGCTGTACCCTGCATTGTGCATGAACAGCACCCCTATGTGGGCCTCTGGCACCTCGCTGGGCACCAGCAGAGCCCCGTACATGTCCCGGTGCCCCCGGGGTTCAAGCATCAGCAGGCGGCGGACCCAGTCCATGTGATCCCTCACCCAGCGCCTCTTCTCCAGGACCGTGCTCCCCTCCGGCACCGGGGCCCCGCTCAGAACGATTCGTAGGGGCTCCCCGCCCGTGTGCATGTCCACCACCGACAGCACCGGCCCATCATTCGGGGGTAAGCGAAACTTCAGAGCCGACATGACACTTCACCGCAGGACTGCAAACTGGCGGGGGCCATCTTTGTTTTGGGCAAACCTCAGTCTGCTTTACCTCGGCTGTAAAACAATTGGTTTTTGCCTCCTGCATTATCTAGCATGCACACATATGTAATTTTCTCTGTACAAAGCGGTTTTCTAATTATAGTTTTGCCAACTTTGCCCAGAGTCAAAATGGCTTCCGCAGCTACTATGTCCCATCCTTTATCATGTGAGATCAACGACGTCACGACATCCGCAGCCTCAGACCCGGAAGTGTTGGTTATGCCTGCAGATGGGTGATCCTGACCCTGGCTCTTGATGGGTGAGTGCAGAGACCTGTGACATGACTGGAAGACCATGACAACCACACGGGGGGGGGGGTGTATACAGCACACATGGGGGGCATGGCAGGTGAAGGGGGGATGGAAGGTCAGGAGGGGGCTTTGGTCCTGTAATAGAGCTGAGGAGCAGTATGATGGGGACAAGTCACAGCCAGGTGGACAGGCCCTTTAATTAATGGGATCCCTATAATTGTTCATGTTGTTTGTAGATACAGATGTGTGGATGAATATTATAGAGCACTCTCCTGTCACATAGCTGTAATGCCGGGTTGTCCTCCATTCAGATTGGGCTCATGTACAGTAGCGGCAGCCTTTGCTGCCTTCTGAAAAATGATCTACTGTGGATCGCTTTTCAGAGGGCATTTGGCAGGCTGTGATATGTCTCCTCCTCACTGCCTGTTTTAACCCTGACAAGCCTGCACCACCAAGCCACAAGCACACGCATTGCACACAGGTGCAGGATGGTCGCTCTGTTCACTTTAATGGGTAGTATATGGTGGTGGTAATGCCCATCAAACCCAACAGGGGGGATACATTTTGCTTTGGTTTCAACATGTGGACAACCCTGCCGCCCACTGTGTTGGGCTATAGGTTGGTAAAACCACAGCTCGACCACCTAATTTTACTACTTCCTGTGTGAATGAGTCTATACTCTCCTGTCCAGCAAATCCAACAATGTCTTGCTGCGATGTGCAGACCAGGTGTCTCAGCCTGCGTCCCCTACCACCATCTTGGTCCCTGTTAGTCACTGAACGCCGGTTGCCTCTTCCAGGTTCAGGCAGCCACCCCCCCCCCCAATGATTTGTGTCAGCCCCAACCATTGACCATTATGTGTCACTGCTCCTGCAGCATCTTGGGATATGAGATCTTATCCTAGGTTCACACCTGAGCGTTTTCCAGAAACGCAGTACAGTCCATTTAACATGATTTTCTATGGGACGTGTTCACATCTGTGCGGTTTCACCCGGTGTGTTTTTTGGAAAGGGTCAGGGACTTTTTCTAATGCAAAAAGTAGCGTTTTGGTTCTATAGACTCAATAGAAATGCTACAGAAAAGCATGTAGTGCATTTTTGCTACATTTTTGATGCGTTTTGCAATTTAAATCTGCCTAGCAACAAGAAAAATTAACTGCTAAACGCAACACGCAACCTGCATAGGTGTGAACCTCGCCTTAAGAGGCTGGGAGGAGGAATACATCATTCTTGCATGAGGAAGGTTGGTGATGGGGGAGGAGCTGGACAAAAATACAAAACTGCAGCAGGTATTTGTTTTTCTTTTGCAAATACTAGCCTGCTCTTCTGCCTTTCGCACCTAAGCCATAATGATGAAGCCCACGCTTGCCCGACATACTCACGTTATGCATCCCAAGAGGCTTCAAGGCAATCTACAACTGATGATGTGTACCCGGTGCATCATCAGGGGGGCCAGCTGCAAGGACTTCAAAGAGGCTGCTGGCTTCTGATGATGGAAGAGGGCAGCACTAGACTTGGCGTGCAGCAGAAGATCACAACAGAATACTGCTGGATTTGCTTGGTGTGTGTTTATTGTGGATAACACTGCAAAAAAGGGGAT
This sequence comes from Staurois parvus, assembly GCF_062004578.1. NCBI lineage: Eukaryota > Metazoa > Chordata > Amphibia > Anura > Ranidae > Staurois > Staurois parvus. The sequence goes on from NW_028317967.1 coordinate 652,229, forward strand.
TAAAAAAATTAATACTCCACTCTCAGGTAAAGTGGTAATGTAAAACAGAAGAAAAGCCCCAATGGTGCTATACAAAACAGCTCCTTTATTCACTAAAATAGACAGCCATGTACAAACTCAAAGCAAGTAAAAAGCCCAAAGATGTTGCAATAGGTGTAAACACTGATGGGAACCAAGACAGTGCTCTCACCACTGACGGATTCCCAGTCACTGGCGCAATTGCATCACTTCCGGTTCCAGTCGCCGCACAGCCTTGCCCTGACGTGTTTTGTCATATTCAACTTACTCATAGGGGTGGCTGTGCGGTGCAGCGCTCCATTTTTATACCCTCCCTTTACATTGATTTATTGGAACTGGCAGCAATTTTGAATTTTATTGATTTATTTTCATTTTTTCATTTGCAGTTTTGTTTGTTTTTTTCCCCCTCATATTTGCCTGAGCCCCATATTGATCCAGCTCTGTGCTTTAGAGCAGAGGCTCTGCTCTCTCCCTCCTCATTGGCTCAGAAGTAGCAGCAGGAGCCATTGACACCCCCTATAGTCAATCACAGCTAGTGAGGGAGCGGGGGGGCAGGGCCGAGCCGCACAAGTGCTCCTATAGCAAGCGGCTTGCTATGGAGGCACTTGGCGGGGAGGGTAGAGCCAGAAGTTCCAACGGGGGACTCTAGAAGAAGAGGACCGGGGCTGCTCTGTGCAAAACCACTGCACAGAGCATGTAAATCTAGACGTTATTTTTAAAATTCTAAAACGTGATATTTTACAATCACTTTAATGATTCTACTCTTACACCTCATTTTTATTTATGTACAGACTCAAAAATTCACGATAGACAGATTCACTGTACCTTTTAATAGTCATTCTCTGTTGCTGCTGCATTCACAGTGGATGACCAGGAACATGCTTACAGGAGGAGCGAGCAGAGAGATGACCTCATCGTTCTCATTCTGCTCCCTCGCTCTCCAATCTATTCCAGCAGTGTTCCATAACTGTGGAAGAGAAAAGTCAGGAGTTCATGCTGGAAGAGCTGTGTAAATCTTAGGCCAATGAGACTATCCTCATATATGCTGCCTGGAATCCAGCTTTAGTGTCCAGCCCATTAGCTGAATGGTGTTTCCCTTTTTTATGTTTTGTTTTAGTAGTTTCTTACATGTATTTTAAATTCTTTGCCATTTTCAGCTGTGGAAACAAGCAAGACATGCATTGGCCTCTACTGCGGAAAACCTATCCTTTTCTCCAATGGTTCCAATGAAACGTACGGAGAGTGTGGGGTGAGTTGACAGAGTTGTAAAGTAAGAATGTGTCCATTTGGTGGTTTGTTACAAAGTGTGCATTACATTGATGCTTACAAATCTGTTCCATGAAGCTAAAGGTAAGTTTGTAATTAAAGCAGGAGTCAATGAAGGAGGAGTCACTTAAAGTATCTGTAAAGTGTTGTTTTTTTTTAAATCCAATACAACAAAAACACAACAAAATGCTATATTAGTTTAAATCCAATACAGGCCGACTGTGGGTGGGTATTAACTCTGTGTATCCCATACCACATCCCACAGGCGACCTGGTGACACCCCTGGACTGATTGGTGGGTTTGACCTCACACACCATTTATCAGTCTAGAAGCAGCTAACAGTCCTGAGGGCTTTGAGGAAGAGGATAAGTCCTCGAAACGCGCCAGCTTGTTGAAGTTCCATCGTTCTGTCACATCTTGATGTTTGCGGATTGTTTTGTGCTGTTTTCATGATATGAACATGTGCTTTTATCGATTTTGTGAGTGTAATGCTTACCTTTTTATTCATTAAAGCTATTTTAAAGGATAATGCACTGGGCCAGTGTGCCCTCTGTTTGTTTATTATTACATAACTATGACTGTCATGGGAATAGGAGCCTATCTGGAGCAGAATCAATTCCATGTTTGAAAGCTGATCTGGTGTCCATGGGAAATGTGTATTTTTGATTGCGGGAAAAGGCTAATATGTGTCTCTGATTTCCAGGCTTGCCCACGAGGGCAGAGGTCTGATCCCAGCAGCATATGCCGGCAATGTATAGGATCTCCGGAGCTTTATGATTGGCTGTATCTGGGCTTCATGGCAATGTTACCATTGATACTACACTGGTTTTTTATTGAGTGGTACTCTGGGAAAAAGAGGTGAGAGGTTTTTCCTTGGTTTTTAATATCACACAAATAATTGATTTTCTACATAAATGGTTGATGGGCTGTGATGTTTATTCTGATATGAAGGATTTTTGACAATATGGGTTTTAAAGATTGAGGGTTTTTACCTTCATGCATTCTATGCATGAAAGTAAAAAACCTTCAGTATACAGCCCCTCCTTCCTATACTTACCTGAGCCAGATCCAGTGATGTGCACGAGAGCAGCATCTCTCCCGGGTCTCTTCCTCCTCATTGGCTGAAACACAGCAGCAGGAGCCAATGAAGGAGGGAGTGGGGGGCGGGGCTGAGCCTCGCTCTTTGTGTCACATAGACATACAGAGGCGGCTCAGGAGCTCGCTCGCATGAGTGCACTAGAGCAGCGTTTTTCAACCACTGTGCCGCGGCACACTAGTGTGCCGTGAGATATTGTCTGGTGTGCCGTGGGAAAAATTGCAATTTCATCCGTAACATGTGGCCTCGGCTCACAAATAGAGCAATCATTAGAACAGCAATGGGCAAACTACGGCCCGCGGGCCGGATACGGCCCGCGGAGCGTGATACTGTCGGGATGATCTGTCCCCCTCGACATATCTGCGCATGTGCCGGAGATCGCCGATCGGCTGCTAATGCCTGAAACTGGCACATGCGCAGATACGTCGAGGGGGACAGATCCTCATAGGAGACAGATTTTCATGCTACACCGGAACGGCGAGAGGAACGCGCGGAGCAAAGGTAAGTGAATTGACACAGGGGGGGCTTGGGGACTTAATATGGGGGATGAATTACTATGGGGGATGAATTACTATATGGGGGATGAATTACTATATGGGGGATGAATTACTATGGGGGATGAATTACTATATGGGGGATGAATTACTATGGGGGATGAATTACTATGGGGGATGAATTACTATAGGGGGGATGAATTACTATAGGGGGGATGAATTACTATATGGGGGATGAATTACTATGGGGGATGAATTACTATATGGGGGATGAATTACTATATGGGGGATGAATTACTCTATGGGGGATGAATTACTCTATGGGGGATGAATTACTCTATGGGGGATGAATTACTATGGGGGATTAATTACTATGCTTACTATGGGGGAATATTACTATACTTACTATGGATGACACATACACATCATTCATCTACTCTTGGTCCGGCCCCCGGGTCCAATTTATGAACCCATTGCGGCCCTCAAGTCAAAAAGTTTTTCAATAAATTTTTTTAACATTTTCTAATGGTGGTGTGCCTCGTGATTTTTTTCATGAAAAAAGTGTGCCTTTGCACAAAAAAGGTTGAAAAACACTGCACTAGAGCAAGCAGCTTGCTCTAGGAGTGCTCAGCAGGGGGTCTGTAGAAGATCAGGGCTGCTCTGTGCAAAACCATTCCACAGAGCAGGTAAGTAGGCCACGTTTGTTATTAAAAAAAAAAAAATCTAAACCTTTACAACCACTTTAATGTTTTCTAAAGTTAGAAAATGAAAAATTTGATAAATTTTAATGTCATAAAATGTTTCTTCATTTTTTAAATGATTCCCCATTTTTTTAGGGAAAAAAACACTGTGTTATGCATATGTGACTGATATTTAAAAAGCCATTATGGAAAATATATTTTCAGAGTAAATGTATGCACCTCTGCCATGCTGCACAACCAGGCAAAGGAAACAGTTTTACCTTGCCGTCCTGTACGTTCTTGAGTTGCTGTGATTATATCAGAACGAAGGAGATACGTGCATCATCCCAGTATCTTTTTTTTTTTTTTTTTTTTTTTTTTTTTTTCCTTTTTTGGCTGGCAATGCTCTTTTTTTGTAAAAGAGATCCTAGCGGCTAATTAGTTGCTGGATCACTTTTACAGGCGGAGGGAGGCCCCCCTCCACCATTTTCCCAGGCTCTCCCATCTCATCAGAGATTGCAGCTGGTGGTTCTGTTGGCTGACCATTGAGATGATCGAGTACCGTAACATCCTCGATTATCTCTATGGTCTAAGAAACCGGAAGCAACGAGTATTTTGTCGTTTCGGTTTTGTATTTACTGCCTGGTTATGACCGGTAAAGCAGCCGATCAGACCAATTTGTGTCTGTCTGGCTGCTTTGGAGGCCAGAGAAAAGATCTAACAGACCCCAGATCTCTCCATAAAGAGAACCTGTCAAAGCCCATGCTCTCACAAGGAATGTTGTTCAGAGTAATAAAGTTGATTTTAAAATTTTTTTTTTTTAAAACTTTCAAATAAAATAAAAAAAGTGCCCTCGAACACGCGCAAAGCCAAACGTATACATAGTTTGCGCACACGCATATGATAACATTGTTCGCACCACACATAAGGTATCACTGCACATAAGACCCCAGATCTCTCCATAAAGAGGGCCTGTCACAGCCTATGCTCCCACAAGGAATTTTTATAGCAATAAAGTTAATCTTAGGAAAATTAAAGAGATCGTGTTTAAAAAACAAAAAACAAAAAACTTTTAAATAAAATTATATAAAAAAAATTTTAATCTACCAGTCCAACCAACACCCCACCTACCCAAACCCCCCCCCCCTGTGCTTGTGCGCAAAGGCGCCGCACATTAGACCCCAGATCCTCCATAAAGAGGACCTGTCACGGCCCATGCCTTCACAAGGAATGTTGTTCATAGCAATAAAGTTGATTTTAAAAAATGAAAGCGGGACACACGACAGGGTTGCGCCCTTTCCCCTTTAATCTTTGTGATGGCTAATGAGACCCTTACGGTGGTGATTCGGACTGACCCCGACATAGGAGGTGTATGTTGCGGACAGCAAGAGCACAAGTGTGTACTTCTTGCAGATGAGCTCTTGGTGTTCTTTACATCCCCATTAACATCTGCCCCTAAAATTGTTAGCTTACTCCCCAATCTCGGGATTGGAGGTTAATATGTCCAAGTCTCTGGCATTTGAATGTTTCAGTACCAGCCAGGTTGATTTGCACGCTTTCGGGACTCATTGCCATTTGCCCACATTCCATACTTGGGGGTGCAGCTTACAACCTCTGCAAACTTGAGTAGAACTTACAGCAGTGGTCGGCTCACAATCTTTCCTGGCTGGGAAGACTTAATTCCATTAAGATGCCTTTTACTTCCAAGGCTTATTACTTCAGGTTTTTCCCCACTCCAGTTCCACGATTAGTGTTGGCGAGGTTCCAGTCCTCATCGATTTGCTAAAAAAAATCCTCTTTACCCCAAAAGCAAAGGGTGGGTTTGGCCTTCCCAGTTTTCATTCTTACTACCAGGCAGCTCAACTGATTCAACTATCGGTAGTTTACTCAGGATATACGCTGGATTACTTACCATGGTGCTCTCCCAGGAAACATTTGCCTATTTTGGCTCCGACACTAACCCAATTGGTTGCATTGTGGGATAAGCTCAGAGATAATCCTGGCTTGGTGTCCCCCTTCTGTCCGTTGGCCCATATTTTTAATAATCCTAGGTTCCCACCAGGGTTGAATATCAAGGTGTTTAAATGGTGGCTGGACAAGCAGTTGTACAGAATTATACATTTTGTTTACACATCGAGGGCCTTTCGCGTTACACCACTGTGTGGAGGTGCTGAAAATGCCCCCGTCAGAACAATTTTGCTTTTTCCAGATATCACACTTTTCTGCATTCTCTGATGCGCAATAAGCAGGAACAATATAGGGTTACTTCCAGGGGCAGACTGACAACTCATGGGGCTATAGGGGATCATGGGGCCCCTGTGTCCTTGCCCACATTCAAAAAAGCCTATAAAAAAGGTACCAGGGGCATTTCATGGGGCCCCCTACTGACCCCGGGCCCTCAGGCAGTGCCCGAGTGCTTGAATGCTCAGTCCGCCCCTGGTTACTCCATACAAACAGTGGTGCACACAAGACTCTGGCAGGAGGGAGGTATATCACTCATGTACGGGCTGCTTACTAGGCTTTCCTTTTAAGTTCTTTTATATGGTTGACTGGGAGAGATATCTTGGGGAAGACATGGAAGTTGATGTTTGGCACCAATGCTTTCTTGGATCCTATTCGGGGAAATTGAATGTTGCTCTGATTAAAAGCCAATGTAAAAATACCTGATGGTATCTGGTTCCCACACACTTAGTTAAAATGTACCCATCTGCATCCCCTCTCTGCTTCTGAGGGTGTGGTTTGCAGGGTTCTTTGTGCCACATCTGGTGGGAATGCCAAAGGATTCATAGCTTTTGCATTGGAATTTTTGCTGTGTTGTGTAGAGTCACAGGGGTGTCTGTTCCCCAGACCCCTGCTATAGCTTTACTTAATGCATTGGTGGAGGGCTTTCCCCATCACAAATGACGTTTTTTTAATTTAATTACATTTTTTTATATCCTGTTAGGAGCAAAGATGTCTGTTGCTAAAGCCTGGAACCAAACTTCTGTGTCCCTGGCTCAGGCAAATAACAAAATTACATGGATTACGTTCCATGAGAATAAAGACAGTATACTCTGTAATACAGTGGCAAAATTTGAATTAACGTGGGAACCCTGGGCTAAATGTACAGTGAGGAAAATAATTCTTTGATCCCCAGCAGATTTTGTAAGTTTGCCCACTTACAAAGAAACAAAGGGTCTATAATTTTTATCATAGGTGTATTTGAAATGATAGAGACAGAATATCAACTAAAATGACAGAAAAAAACATGACACAAATGTTTTAAACTGAGTTGCAGTTCAGTGCGTAAAAATAAGTATTTGATCTCCTATCAACCAACAATAATTCTGGCTTCTACAGACAGGCTATGTGCTCGTGTGGTACACAGATTAGTTCTGTCAATTTAAGAAGGTGCTTCTAACGACAGCTCATTATGTGTATAAAAGACACCTGTCCACAGAATCTTTCTTTCATTCAAACCTCACCACCATGGGCAAGACCAAAGAGCTGTCAAAGAACATTAAAGACAAGATTGTAGACCTGCAAAAGGCTGGAATGGGCTACAAGACCATCAGTAAGAAGCTTGGTGAGAAGGAGAGAACTGTTGGAGCGATTATTCACAAATGGAAGAAATACAAAGTAACCATCAATCTCCCTCAGTCTGGAGCACCAGGCAAGATTTTGCCTCATGGGGTAAGGATGATCATAAGAAAAGTGAGGGGGATCAAGCCCCAAACTACATGGGAGGAGCTTGTGAATCATCTCAAGGCAGTTGGAACCACAGTTACCAAACAAACCATTGGTAATCCAATATGCCACCATGGATTGAAATCCTGCAGCGCCCACAAGGTCCCCCTCCTCAAGAAGGCACATGTAAAGGCCCATCTGAAGTTTGCCAATGAACTTCTAAATGATTCCGAGAAGGATTGGGAGAAAGTGCTGTGGTCAGATGAGATCAAATTTGAGCTCTTTGACATTAACTCGACTCCCCAAGTTTGGAGGAAGAAAAATGCTGACTACAACCCTAAGGACACCATCCCTACAGTCAAGCACAGAGGTGGAAACATTATGCTTTGGGGCTGTTTCTCTGCTAAAGGTACAGGCCGACTTTGTAACGTTGAGGAGCCAATGGACGGGGCCATGAATTGTAAATTCTTGGATGAGATCCTTCTTCCATCAGCCGGAACACTGAAGATGGGTCTTGGATGGGTCTTCCAGCATGCTAATGACCCAAAACATACCATCAAGGAAACCAAGGAGTGGCTCAAGAAGAAGCACATTAAGGTCATGGAGTGGCCTAGCCAGTCTCCAGACCTTAATCCTATAGAAAAGTTATGGAGGGAGCTGAAACTTCGAGTTGCCAAGTGACAGCCAAGAAACCTTAAGGATTTATAGAAGATCTGTAAAGAGGAATGGACCAAAATCCCTCCGGAGATGTGTTCAAACCTGGTAACCAGCTACAAGAAATGTCTTACCTCTGTGCTTGCCAACAAGTATTAAGTCAAGTTTTGCTTGAGGATCAAATACTTATTATACTCACTGAACTGCAACTCAATTTAGAACATTTGTATCGTGTGTTGTTTTTTTTTTTCTGGATTTATGATTGCTATTCTGTCTCTATTATTTAAAATACAACTATGATGAAAAATGCTAGACCCTTCATTTGTTTTAAGCGGGCAAACTTACAAAATTTGCAGGGGATCAAATAATTATTTTCCCCATTGTATGAATGTTGTTTTATTACTCCCTGTTTCGTGGGATAGGGGCGGGCACCCCCAAAGGTTTTCCTCTGGACCTGGCTTACTTTCTCTTTTTTCCTTTCCTATTTTTATTCTCTGTTTTTAACTTTATTTTCTGTCTGCTCTTTTTGTACTTTTTTAATATTGCTGTTAGTTTCTGGTACTGAGATTGGTATCTCAGGGAGCTGTTGGTAGTGACCTGTGTTTTGTTCGGGAGAGTGAAATGTTGGGGGTTTTAATGAGGAACTGTGTGATTCCTCCCCCTTTCATATGTGTTTCTGTGTGTAATTCGATTTGATATGGAAATTTTGCAATTGTGTACACTTTCGTGTTCTCTCAAATACTTCTTTCGCATGTACCAGTGTGTTTTGATATTGGTATTGTCCACATAATTTTGCTAAAAATTCTTGAAAGTAAAAAAAAAAATTAGAGATAGTTTTTTAAAAAAACCTGTTGATTATGTTGATATATTAACAGTGTTTGCACCACACGTCCGGTATCGTCGCACATTTGACCCCAGATCTCTCCATAAAGAGAACCTGTGAAGGTCCATGCTCTCACAAAGGATGTTGTTCATAGCAATAAAGTTGGTTTTAAAAAAATGAGAGTGTAAAAAAAACTTTTAGCTAAAATAATAAAATTTAAATGTTTCACTTTTACAGTTTTTGTATTTTAGCTGTGTGCTTAGCTATTGGCTTGTAAATATGCTTTGATATATTGACGTCACCTTCTGTTATTTATTTTTTATTGACATCTGCTGTTCTTTGTTTTTAGTTCTAGTGCATTTTTCCAACACATCACAGCCTTGTTTGAATGCACGGTAGCTGCCGTAATAGCATTACTGGTTAGTGAACCAGTTGGATACCTGCACATTCGCTCCTGTGGGGTGGGGAAGCTTTCTGATTGGTACACAATGCTGTATAATCCTAGTCCAGACTATGTCAACACTGTGCACTGTACGCAAGAAGCAGTTTACCCTCTGTAAGTATAACACTTGATTTTAGCATGCGATAAATTGTTACCAACTACAGAACATTTAGTAGTGACATCATTACTGTGCTTTTGTGTAATGACACTTTAATGAAGGCCTGTCCGGGACCTCCATGTCTAACCTTGTGAATGTGTGTGTACAGAGCACTTCACAGTGTACAGTACATACAAATCTATGCCTGCAGCCTTCCCTGGCCTCTGAGTCTGATCAAAAAAGGAGCCACAAGCATTGCATAGCACTTTATTTACACTGTGATAATATATTAATGTGGTTTTAAACCCCTGAAGTGAAAAATAAACATAGCACATCCTTCTAAAGTGTGTACTTTTATCTAAAGCAACAAGTGTGATTTCTGTCTGCTCTCTCATTCCTCTATCTGCATGAGTCAGTTCTGACAGGATTTACAGACAATCCTGGGAGACGGACACCCATCCTCCCCCCCCCTTAAAGCACACAGCAGATGATTGACAGCCTCAGCTGTGCATGTTTTGCTATGAGGCTCTGTAGGGGGGTTCCTTTCCCTCCACTCAGGTCTCAGATTGAACTCAGGTCCCTGCTGTATGATGTGCAGTGTGTGGCTTGAGAACCTCATGGCCTGCCTTCTGAAGATCAGAAATGCTGTGTAAATTCTGTACTTTGAACAGATGTAGAGGAGAAAGAGGACTGCAGATATACAGGTACAACTCCTGTAGAAGGGTTAGCGATATGTATCACCTGACACCAGTCCCTCCATATATGTAAGGGTTTACAACCACTTTAATGTGAAGTGGATATATGGATCAAAATTACCTAAGGAACCAACCAAAATATTAAGCAGTGAGAACTGCAGATATATATTTACATGGAAATTATTAGATGCTGTAGGTAAGTATAAAAACACAATATTTATGGTAAAAGTACACATTTTATTAAATGGATAATATTCAAAAATCCAATTTTAGACCAAGCAATGTAGTAATTTACAATATGGTGCTTATAATAACATGGTGAGGCATGCCTTGGAGATGTTATTTATTCACGTAATTGTATATTGATTTATATTTTGTTTGTTTTTTTTTAATGCAAGAAGGGTAGTGTTCTCTCACTCTTTAAAAGGGGGAAGGGGTAGACAGAAATGGTGCTGGTTCCAGATGCTAAAACATTCTGCTTTTATTCATGGGATATTACAGTAAGCACCTTTTCTTCCGGCACTGCAGCTGACAGTTCTGGCTATAGTGCAGTAATAAAAGTGCAGCGCTTATAAATACCAAAATATTAAATCGTGCAAACTAATGTACAAACAAATATAGTACAAACAGAAAATTCCCATAAAAAGTCCACCATATGAAGTGTAAGTCCAGTGCCGTTCTCACAGGGAAAAAAGAAATAAGTTACTCCAAATTAGTGGGAATCGAAACAAAATGAGCAAAACACATCCACCACTATGCATGTGAGTACACCCTTACCAGATGATAAGACCACTGGTTCGGGTATGGTCATACAAGCTTCAAAGCAATCCACGCTTGGGATATGCATCTTGAATGACAGGGTTCCTCCCAACATAACATCTCAAGGATATCAATAAATGTAAGTGGAAACAACATAGTGTAGTATATAGAAGAACTTTGCAATTTTATTAAAAATACTCACAAGAATAGAAAAAAAGCAGTAGTCATACAATCCACTTCCGGGTCTTGATCTACGTACCGACATCTCGTGGCCCCAACTGATGTGTTTCATCAGAGCTGACATCCCCATTATTGCAGTAATTTTTTAAAGTTTGTATCAGTACTCTTGGTGCTAGCTGCTATTTTTTTTATTGTTGTACCTAAGTGCAGAATTTATATATATAATTTTGGCTATAGTATAGTATGGGAAGGGAGTCAGCTGTGAGCATTGAGGGCTGCAACTGACAGTTATGGCTACAGTGAAGTGCACGACTCGAGTCATTCACTCTCACCCTCCTTTCCCCTCATAAGTTCAAGAACAGCCTTGTACTCTGTTTACAAGGTGTTCTGTGAATGAATGAGGGGACAGATGTGGCTGGTAAATGTCAGGATCTCCCCTAATCTATTCACAGAATACCTAGTATTCATTGAACAGGATACACAGCGTTTTGTGAACAGACAAAGGGAAAGGAGGGCGAGAGTGAATGAGTCGAGTCCTGCACTGCACTGTAGCCATAACTGTCAGTGCACACAGCTGGCATGATCAACCAGAACTTTTAGCATCCCCAGCGGCCATCCAGAAGTTGTGTAACCAGCATTACAGGTAATGTATCTGGTCCCAGTAAAGTTCCACTTTAAACAAGCCTAGATCAGCTCCAATGGGACCTTCTGAGGGATTGTCCATATTAGATGTGCAAACTGCCCCTGATTCACTTAACATTGTGCTGTTATCGATACAATCAGAGAGAGAACCTTTGCAATAAAAGCTTTTTTTTTCTGCTGCTTGTAATTACGAGTTTTCTATTTAGATCAATGCCAATATCTGATAAGAGCTGGAAAAAAACAAAAAATCCATATCCTCTGACTCATCAGAAGGCTTGAATAGTTTTTAAAGTGGAACTTTAGTCAGAAAGTTATGTCCTGCTAGATCAGTTCAGGCTGGCACCCTACTCTGCACATGTTCAGTTGCTCTCCATTTTTAGGCACTGTGCTGAATTTGTAGAGGGCAATCTGTTGATAGCCTAAAGATTTAATGCTGCGCAGGACTCTGGGCTTCAGCAAAATGGTAGCCTCCAGCAAGAAGAAACAGGAGCAATGGTGGAGACAATTTTTATAGCACACTAATTTTGGTAGCGAAATTATTATTGTGGAATGTACGTTCAATTTATAATGATAAAACATTTTTTTTTTTTATCAAGTTGTTATTGGTAAAGTTCAACTTGAATGTCACCCTGAACTCAAAAAACTATCTTTCTTGCTATTTCCCACAGGTACACAATTGTTTTTATTTATTATGCGTTTTGCTTGGTGTTAATGATGCTGCTTAGACCTCTGCTAATAAAGAAGATCGCCTGTGGGCTGGGGAAGTCAGATCGATTTAAAAGTATCTACGCGGCACTGTATTTCTTCCCAATCCTAACAGTGATCCAGGCAGTGGGAGGTGGATTACTATGTAAGTTAACTAGTTTATTATTGCATAAACTGATGGAAAGTTGCCGTATACAAACATGATATAGTTTGTTATATTTTAAGGCCTTTTAATATAGCCCCTTAATGAATAGTGGTATTGTGGCTATATCATTGATGCCCAGGTAGCTGGTTCTTGCCCAAAATAAACATGGCAGTGATTTGATAACAAATGATTGCTAAATATCAGGGTTAGATTTCTAAATCACATCCTTAACCTCCCAGAATCCATCAAATATGGGGTAATCGATTTGCCCTTGGCGTGTAGGTATGGTAAAGACGTTCTATTGTGAGCTTCAAGGGCTAGGGACTGATGTTACTGGATCTGTGTACTCTGTGCTGTGATGTCATGATATAGTAATATTGAAAAAATGATAAACATTTACACCGAGAGTGGCTACTATACTACACAGTGGTGGGTTGTCAGTGTCATCCCATTTAAAAAAAAAAACTATAAATGCACATCTTTTTTGCAGGTAAAAAATGTGAATTTCTTATTTTATTAGGAGCTTGTAAAGTATTGCAGCTGCAATCAGCAGATGAGTGCAATCTCAGGCTCCTGTACACTGTCAGTGTAGCTGTTTGCCTTTACCTTGTATGGGCAGCCAGTTACTGAATGAGAGGAAGGATCAGTGAACTACCTAGCACGCTTATTAGCACCCTGGTAGTTCATTGAGAACTACAAGCCATCAGCTGCAATGGCTGACAGTAGTTGTAGTGCTCCCATTCACAGAACTCTGTGAATGAATCACAGGGCTGAGTTTTTTAAAAACTGACAGCAGATGTGGGTAGAAGATCCCAAAGGTGTTCTTTCGAGTTGAGGCCAGGACTCTGTGTAGGCCAGTCAAGTTCCTCCACCCCAAACTCGCTCATCCATGTCTTTATGGACCTTGCTTTGTGCACCGGTGTGCAGTCATGTTGGGACAGGAAGGGGCCATCCCCAAACTCTTCCCACAAAGTTGGGAGCATGAAATTGTCCAAAATGTCTTGGTATGCTGATGCCTTAAGAGTTCCCAACCCCAGCCCCTGAAAAACAACTCCACACCATAATCCCCCCCCCCCCCCAAACTTTACACTTAGCACAATGCAGTCAGGCAAGTACAGTTCTCCTGGCAACTGCCAAACCCAGACCTGTGCATCGGATTGCCGGACAGAGAATCGTGATTGGTCACTCCAGAGAACACATCTCCACTGCTCTAGAGTCCAGTGGCGGTGTGCTTTACATCTGATGCTTTGCATTGCACTTGGTGATGTAAGTCTTTGATGCAGCTGCTCGGCCATGGAAACCCATTCTATGAAGCTCTCTACGCATTGTTGTTGTGCTAATCTGAAGACCACACAAAGTTTGGAGGTCTTTAGCTATTGACTCTGCAGACAGTTGGCGACTTCTGCAGACTGTGCCCTTGAGCATTCGCTGACTCCGCTCTGTCGTTTTGCGTGGCCTACCACTTCATGGCTGAGTTGCTTTTTTTTCAGTTGTTTCCACTTTGTTATAATACCACCAACAGCTGACCGTGGAATGTTTAGTAGCCATGAAATTTCAGGGATGGACTTATTGCACAGGTGGCAGCCTATCGCGGTACCACGCTTGGAGTCACTGAGCTCCTGAGATCGACCCATTCTTTCACAAATGTTTGTAGAAGCAGTCTGCATGCCTAGGTGCTTGATTTTATACACCTGTGGCCGTGGAGGTGATTGTAGCACTTGAATCCAATGATTTGGAGGGGTGTCCCAATATTTTTGACAATATAGTGTGTGTGTGTGTGTGTTTTATCATCTTGGATATTCATACAATGTCCAATCTTTTTTGATCACATCATTGGGCAGCTTTGTGAAGCTGCAAAGGACCCCTTTGTTGGGCATATGGTAACCCCGTGCTGTTGGCCTCTTCTCCCAGGCACACTATTCACAAGTTAAACCCCTGAAGAGCTACTGTTGAATTGATGATGGGAGGATTGGAATATTTCCAGGGCAAATTTTCAGCATTGTCATGTTTGGTTTTTTTTTGTTTGTATTGGTATGACACAAAAAAGTGGAGAAACAAAAAGCCAAATCTGACACGTTCCATGCAAAACCCCAAAAATGGACTGGACACAATTATTGGCGCCTTCTCAAAATTATAAGGAGTAATTGCATTCCAAGTTTGTGATGCTCCTGTAATTTTTAATTAAACTCACCTGTATCAATTAACAGGTGCTGACAATATAGAAATCACACCAGCAACCAGTTAAAAAGTTAACCTTTTTGTTGTGCGTCTGTGTGTCACATGGAGCATGGAGAAGAGAGAGCAGCAAAGAATTGTCCATATCCAGAGATCTTAATGTTCCTGTGTCCACTGTGCACAACATTGTCAAGAATACAGCCCATGGCACTGTAGCCAATTGCCCTGGACATGGACAATGAGAAAAATAGATCAAAGATTGCAACAAAAGTTTGTATGAATGGTGCTAAAGGACCTCGATCAACTTTCAGACAAATTCAAGCTGACCTTCAGGCACAGGGTACAACTGTGTCAGCTCTCTATACGTTGCTATCTGAATGAAAAGGGACGCTATGGTAGGAGACCCAGGAGGCCCCACTGCTGACACAGAAACATATAAAAGCCAGATTGGAGTTTGCCAAAACTTACATGAGGAAGCCAAAATCCTTTTGGGATAATGTGATGTGGACAGATGGAACAAAATTACAGCTTTTTGGTAAAGCCCATCATTCTACTGCTTTCAGAAAACACAATGAGGCCTTTAAAGAAAATAATACAGCCCCTACATTCAAACATGGGGGAGGTTCACTGATGTCTTGGGGTTGCTTTGCTGCTTCAGCCACTGGATGTCAGGACCATATGCATGGCATTATGAAAGCTGAAGACCACCAAAGAATTCTGGGGTGCAATGTAGGGCCCAGTGTCAGAACGTTGGGTCTCTGTCAGAGGTCACGGGTCTTACAGCAGGAAAATGACCCAAAGTACACGTCAAAAAGCACCCAGAAATGGTTTAAGACAAAGCGCTGGAGAGTACTGAACTGGCCAGCAATGAGTCCAGATCTCAATCCCATAGAGCACCTGTGGAGTGATCCCAAAACAGCAGTTGGGAAAAGGAACCCTTCCAATCTGAGAGACCTGGAGCAGTTGGCGAAAGAAGAGTGGTCTAGAATTCCAGTAGAAAGGTGTAAGAAACTCATTGATGGTTACAGGAAGCGATCAATTTTATTTATTATTTCCAAGGGGTGTGCTACAAAATATTAAATTGAGGGTACCAATAATTTTGTCCAGTCCATTTTTGGAGTTTTGGGTGGAATGTGTCTGATCTGGCTTTTTGTTTCTCCACTATTTTCGTGTCATACCAATGCAAACAAAAGAAAGAAACATGAGGATGCCTAAACATTTTTTAATCTTAAAAATTTTCTGGGCGAAGTGGTACATTATCTGACAAATGCAGAGGTGCCAATATTTTTGGCCATGAGTGCAAATATCTGCACATGCAACAAACTATTAAAAGCACTACACATGTTTTACAATACTTAATATTTTTCACTGTAATTGTGTTATGGAATACATCCATTTTAATAACTTCCATGCCGCCCTATAGCGGAAATACTGCTACAGGGCGGCACGGGTGCGCAAAATCACATGTGTATATATACGTGATGTGCGCTCCTGCTGTTTTCCCTGGCGGGGGGGGCGCGACCCGCGGGTGCCGTGATTTGATCCCCAAGGGATCAATCATCTGATTTAGGCCAGTGATGGTTGCGTAAGTCGGATTATCAGTCCCTGTCCTATCAGGGATCTTCCTGTACCTGTGTTTAGGTATAGGTACTGGAAATGATGCAGAGAGAAGAAAGAAGACACCGTGAGTAACAGTACTATACCTGCACATTTAGAACACATTTTGGGATACATTTAACCCCTTGATTGCCCCCCCCCCCATTAATCCCTTCACTGCCCTGTCATTAGTACAGTGTACAGATTTTTTGCTGATCACCGTATTCGTGTCGCCGGCGACTTCAGATAGCGTTAATGTCAGCGCCCCTCCAAGATGGCGTCAGATTGCCCTTCAGTACACCAGTAGCCACATTTACCTCTTGATTGCCAGGAACACGCTCACATACACAATAAACCTCCATTGCTAGTATAGTGTCTGAACGGATCAATATCTTTGATCAGATCAGCACTATACCAGCGTTCACATTAGTATAGTGTCCCCAAAAATGCAGCGTTAGCAGGATCAGCCTCAGCACCTGTGTTAAGCTCCTACGCTTACCCCCCCCCCCTTCCCCCTTTCCCCCAGCAAGTGCAGTGGTAGTAGATCACTGTCACTTGATACATTGCACACAAAACTGCAGTGTTCACAGAATCAAGCCTGATCTCTGCTAGCACTTGCCGGTAAATTTTTTTGTAGCGGTTCAAGCAGTCCCTGACAGCCACGTCCTCTGTTTTCCTGTGAGTCGCACTAGGTACCTATAAATTTAGTGGCCAAAATGTCAATGGAAAGGTACTCTAGTGAAGAGGCCTACAGGATTCTGAGCATGTCAGGTGAGAGCAAAGGGGAAGACTCACTGACACAATCAGCCTCAGAATACGAACCTGTAGACCGCAGCGGCACCCTGACGGATAGCTCAGATGATGAAGAGGTCCCTGCTAAGATCAGGCGTACCCCACCCCGTTCCCAGGTTGCTGAGATGTTACAAACGCATGATGACTCTCATATGCAGCAGAGTGCCAGTACTAGTGCCACTCTACCTTTTGGTGAACTGGCGAGCACTAGCGGCCAAGTACATCCTTTCTCATACCAGCACTGCAATATCACTTGGTGACGTGGCGAGTCCCATAAGTGCAGTAGAAGCTGGTGCGGTGGCAAGCACAAGTAGTGTCCCACAGCCACCAAGAATTCGCACACAGGCCCGTAGAGCTCCTAGTATCCTCTCGGATGTGCTTGCAAATCCCTATTGGCAGCCCACAAATTCTGCAGCACCCGTACTTCCTCCATTCACTGCCCAACCCGGAATTCAGGTAGAAACAGCAAATTTACCTAATTTGGAGCTGTTTTTCACGTAAGATCTCTATGTATTGATTGTGGATCAAAGCAATTTATGTGCACAACAATTTATCGCCGTCAACCCAAATTCAAACCTTGCCAGACCAGTCACATGGAAACTCATTACGGTTTCCAAATGTAAAGTTTTTTTGGGTATTACTAAAAAAAATAAATAATTGCGGTTGTATTGGTCCGCAGACCCGATTCATCATATGCCGTGTTCTCTGCCCCCATGGCCAGGCATAGATATGAGAGTATAATGCGTTTTATGCATTTCAACGACAATACACTCTGTCGTCCTCAGGGTGACCCTGAATTTGACTGGCTCCACATAATTTGGCCCCTCGTAAATCGCCTTAACCAAAAATTTGCAGATGTCTATACTCCCCAGCAAAACATCTGGGTTGATGAGTCCCTCGTTAATTTTTCTGGCCGCCTTGCATTCAAACAATTTCTCCCCAGCAAACGTGCCAGATTTGGGGGTCAAGATGTATAAGACCTGTGAGAGGGCGACAGGCTATACATATAAATTTTGGATTTACTAGGGAAAAGATAGTCACGTGGAGCCGCCCGGATGCCCAGACTACACGGGGAGCAGTGGCAACATAGTTTGGTGTCATCCTTTTTCCATATGGGGTACACCTTTTACGTGGACAATTTTTATTCACGGGTGCCACTATTTGGACATTTATACAATCTTGGAATTGGCGCATGTGGCACTGCGACCTAATCGCTGGGGCTTCCCCCAATGGCTTGTAAATACCCGTCTTAGGGGGAAAAAGCCTGCTTGAGAAATGAGGAAGTGGAAGGACGAACAGGATGTTTTCGTCCTGTCTTCCATTCACGCAGACGCGACTATCTAAGTTGCCACAGCAGTTGGTGTTGTTGAGAAGCCCCTTTGTGTCAACGACTATAACCTTAACATGGGAGGGTTGAACTTCAACAACCAAATGATAAAGCCAATTTTTAGGGACTCTTTTATGACTGGCATAGTACCACTGGATTGGCGTAAGGCCAATGTGGTGCCAATATTTAAAAAGATGTCAAAATCTTTACCAAGTAGTTATAGACCTGTTAGTTTAACTTCTATAATTGGGAAGATACTGGAGAGTTTAATAAAAGACCACATAGATGAGTTCTTGCTGAAAAAAAATATTTTAAGCAACAGACAGCATGGATTCATGAAAGACAGAAGTTGTCAAACAAATCTGATCTCTTTTTATGAGGAGGTGAGCAAAACCTTGGAGGGGGTGGAGGTGGACGTGGTATACTTGGATTTTGCAAAAGCGTTTGACACAGTTCCCCACACACGGCTAATGTGTAACGTAAAGTCTACAGGTTTGGAAAAATCTGTATGTAAATGGATAGAAAACTGGCTAAAAGCTCATATTCAGAGAGTAGTGGTTAATGATTCATACTCTGAATGGTCTAGGGTTGTCAGTGGTGTACCCCAAGGTTCAGTGTTGGGACCCTTACTTTTTAATATATTTATAAACAATATAGGGTCTGGGATTACAAATCCCATTTCAGTCTTTGCAGATGACACCAAGCTGTGCAGTGGAATAACGTCCTTACAGGATGTCTTCAATTTACAAGCCGACCTCAATGTTCTGTTTAATTGGGCAACTATGTGGCAAATGAGGTTTAATGTTGATAAATGTAAGGTTATGCACTTGGGGGCTAAGACTATGCATGCATCATACATACTAGGGGGGGTACAACTGGGGTAATTAATGGTGGATAAGGATCGGCGAGTTCTGGTAGATCACAAGCTTAATAATGGCATGCAATGCCAAGCTGCAGTTTCTAAAGCGAGCAAAATCCTCTCTTGTATTAAAAGAGGTATAGACTCCAGAGAGAGAGATATCATATTACTCCGGTACAAATCATTAGTAAGACCTCATCTGGAATATGCAGTTCAGTTTTGGGCACCAATTCATAAAAAGAACATTGAGGAACTGGAGAAAGTACAGAGAAGGGCAACTAAACTGATAAGAGGCATGGAGGAGATCAGCTATGAGGAAAGATTAGAGGAACTGAATTTATTCTCTCTTGAGAAGAGGAGATTAAGGGGGGATATGATCAACATGTATAAATACATCAGTGGTTCATATAGTGAACTTGGTGTAGAGCTATTCACCCTGAGGTCATCACAGAGGACAAGGAGGCACTCTTTACGTCTGGAGAAAAAGAAATGTAATCTCCAAACATGGAAAGGTTTCTTCACAGTGAGAGCTGTGAAAATGTGGAATAGACTACCTCAAGAGTTGGTTCTGGCCAGCTCAGTGGATTTATAAACGGCCTCCCCCGCACCCTGCTTGTGTGCGCTCCCGGGAGCGTGCAGCACCGCGGTCCGGTGCCTGCTGTGTCCTCCGGACACAGTGAAACACCAATCGTCGGACGGGACCTCTGTATGAGGTCCCGATCATGTGATCACTGATTGGCCAAAGTAGTAAGCAAGATGTCACTTCTGACATCATTGCTTACTACGTGTGAAATCTATGAATGATCACAGAAGTCATATGGTACAAGGCTATTCACAACAGCCTTGTACCATGTGACAAGCTGTGACCAATCACAGCTCACTCAGTAGTTCTCAATGGCTGCAAGAATGCAGACCGAGAAATGATTGCTTTTACATCCTATATGGGTGTAAAAGCAATCAGTGTAAAAAAAAAAAAATCATCACCCCCAAAAAGTAGTACAGTGTCACCATGGTGACACTGTACTGCTAGGGTGACAGTATGTAAAAAAAAATAAAATAAATAATATAAAAAAAAAAATAAAAATGTTTAAAAATTATAATTTTTGGTTATAAACTAATTTGGCTTATTTTTTTTTTTTTTACTAAAAAGATAACGGAATAAATTTTGGCCAAGATTTATGATGAAATATTATTTGCAAAATTTTATAAGAAAAACACTTTTTTTTCCAAAAATTTTGGATACTTTCATTTACGGTGAATAAATACCACCAAAATAAAGTTTTATTTCTCTAAAAAAAATGGTAAAAAATTCATATGGGTAGTGTTGCATGACCGCGCAATTGTCATTCAAAGAGTGATAGCGCTGAAAGCTGAAAATTGCCCTGGTCAGGAAGGGGGTAAAAGTGTCCGACTGGAAGTGATTAAAAAAAAAAAGGCCTGGATTGTTTCTTAGATACACAAAATATAACTGGATACTAACATTTATAGGTAAAGTTGATCCAGGAAATATCCGATTGCCTCTCGGGGGATCAGGAAGGAATTTTGTTCCCTGCAGGGGCACATTGGATCATGCTTTGCTGGGTTTTATTGCCTTTGGATCAACTGTTGGTGTAGGATTATAACTTTTTTTTTTTTTTTTTTCTTTAATGGTTGAACTGGATGGACTTGTCCTTTTTCAGCAAGACTAACTATGTAACTATGAAGCCATACTTAGTTTCCCAAAAAGCCAGATGCGGGTACAAAAAGTGTCTGTTTATTTATTTTAATTGGCTCTATATAATGCTTTTGTACCTTACAAAGCAACAGTAGTAGATCCTTCCTAAAATTCCAGGAAAAGATAATCACAGCCCTTTTGTATCCAGAAGGTGCTGTGGCCTAAACCCCCAACCCAGATGCAGTTAGCCGGCTGCATGAGAGGCATTTTCCCGATGCCATTCCTGGTACCCCGACCCAAAGGACACCCCAAAAAAGATGTAGTGTCTGTAGCAGATATAGAATTGGGCGTGACACGCTTTTTTTGTCCCTCCTGTCCTGGCCAACCTGGTCTCTGGCTCAAGGACTGCTTCTGTCGCTACCACACACTAGTGGAGTATTAGTATAGGGTACAGCATGGCACAGTTCAGGGCACATATTTACACAGGGTCTTGAAAGATGTTAGGTAGTCAGGCATTTGGAGAGACCCTACAATCTTGTTTAAAAAGTTAAGTTTATAAAAAAAAAAAGTTAAAACAAAAAGTACAAGTCTCTTCCCGCCAAAAAAAAAATGTTTAAAAACCAAAAATAGTTATAGTTTTTGTTGTTATCGTTGTTGTAACTGTTCTACTGTTACGATTTTACTGTTTTATTGTTAACCATTGCTGTTTTCTTTGCAGGAATGCCATTCAGCTGCAGCACCGACCTGTTTATTCTGACAGCAACAGGAACCTGATCTCAGAATATACATAACTCAGTGTGTGCAGTGCTGTTGGATGAGATTTTTCATACGAAGTTAAAAAAAGAGCATATATGCCCAAGCATGGGGGCCTGGGGTGACCAGTGGGTGGATGGCCCCTATGCTTTGGTATATATTTAAAGAAAAAAAAAAATTTGGACAGAGATTTCTTCATCCACATCGACTGGTTCTTTTTTCTTTTTCGTTTAGCCAAAAAAAGAACATTTCATGTGTGCCCACCATTAGAAGTAGGTGGATGCAGGGAGGTATTCTAGTGGTGGGCATACCATACACTTTTTCTGGCAAAGATTTCTTCTCTTTTTTTCATTCAACCCACAGGCTGCATAAAAAAAAGAACATAACATATACACCCAACAAGAACCAGCAACATACTGCTACATCACTGGACTTTGAGTGGTTATACCAGGATGATGCCTACAGCTGCAGGCATCATCCTGGTATTGTTTTTTTCAGCAGGTGATCGGTTTTCATGTAAGAGCAATCCTAGTGGCTAATTAGCTGCAGGATTGCTTTTACAAGCAGCGGGAGAATATGCCCCCTTCCCCCGCTTGCTTCCATGGCCTTCTTGGGCAGTCCCGTGCCATCGGGGGAACCTGAGAATGCAGCCGGTGTTTCTGCCAGCTGACCAATTTGAGAATGGAATGGTGCCAATCATCTCTATAGTCTAAGAAATCGGAAGCTACAAGCATTTCATCACTTCAGTGTCGCAGGATATAAACAGCGCCATTTGTAAATTGGGAAAGTATCTGATCACACCGATCTTGCTGAGATTAGATAATGTAATGATAGACCCCAGATTTCTCAAAAAAAGATTATATGACAATGTCCATTTAAGTTATAGGGGGTATTTGCATTCCCTGTGATAGCATGAAAAGTGATTAAAAATAAATGAAAGGGACAATGTAAAATTAATTTAAAAAATCAAAATAACTTTAAAAAAAAAGTGCCTATATATATATTTTTTTATAGCCGAAAGTAAGAAATATTTTGTTTGTTTTTTTTCAAAATGTTTGGTCTTTTTTTTGTTTTATTGTGCAAAAAATAAAAAGTGCACAGGTGATCAAATACCACCCAAAGAAAGCTCTATTTGTGTGAAAAAAAAGTACTTAATTTTTGTTTGGGTACAGCATTGCATGACCGCGCAATTACCAGTTTGAAATAGTGCGGTGTCGAATAGCAAAAAAAATGCCTGGTCAGGAAGGGGGGTTAAGCCTCAGAAGGACAAGTGGTTAAATAGCAATGTTTTGGTGTGTGTTTTTTTTTCTTTTTTCTCATACGATTTAGCTCAAGTGCGCTTTAAATATTACTGTTCATTTAACCTGGGGTTCTTTTACAGCCTAGTAGTGGATTTTTAACCTAGGTTTTAGCCTGGTAGTGGATTGATTTTTTTTTTTGGTCTCTTGTTATTAGTTTTAGCAGATAACATTATGCTGTGTTCTATGCATGTTTGTTTTCCCCTCTTGTCACAACAACCATTAATAATGTATAACCATTCAGTAGGCAGCATTCATGGGATTTCTTCATCTGTCATATGACCCTCTATCCTTTTTTTTCAGATTATGCCTTTCCATATATTATTCTGGTATTGTCATTAATAACCCTGGCAGTTTACATGTCTGCTTCAGAGATAGAGGTAAGAAATGACATTGAGTCACAATAGCACCAATACTTTACTCTTATTGTTATAATATATAAGATCTGCAATTGTTGGCTCCCATTTACGTCAGCGATTTAGGGCTGTTAGTAGATTTTTGGGTGAGGAATCCCAGGTGTGTGCAAATAGCTGTGACTGCTTGGCCTGTACATTGTACTGTCAGGCTGACTGGGGCCACAGCTGACCACTGCTGTTTGCATACACCTGCACACCCAGCATTTACCTGCAGTGAGTAACAAAAGATTGCTTTTTAATGCAAACTATCTGTGTTCAGGACTGGTCACCTGTCCCTACCCACACCTAACCACTGGCTCTCCAGATATAGGTCAGAAGCAGCAGATAGCTGCAGCTCCCGGCAGCTGATCATTGCTTTTGTACAGGATGAGTGGCCTCCGCTGTTTGCACTTACCTGCGATTCCTTACACAGGAATCCACAGATTTTTGCAGTAGGATTTATCTGACAACCCTAAGCAGAGGTGTTAATTGGGCCTTATTGTTTAAACCCACACGGCATGCGCCCAGCACAAAGACCGGGCTGTCACTGAGAGCCCCAGGTTCCGTCCTAATGATCAGGTCCCGGAACTCCCGATTCTGGGTCACTTGATCACTGTGATAGCCTCTGATTGGCTCTCACAGTGACCAGTCACTGTGAAGCCTGCCCCCCCCCCCCTTGTTTTCTTTTTCTCCGAATAGAAGAGAGATACATTGTATGTCTCTGTCGCTTTCAGAGAGAAAAAAAAAGTGTGTGCAAAAAATAAATAAGTAAATAAAAATAAACAAAAATACCTAGATCAAGGTTTGATCTAGGTCTGTGCCAGGGTTAGTGTTTAGGTCAAGGTCAGGTTTTTTGGGGGGGGTTTTTTTGGTCAGGGTTTTTTTTTTTTTAAAATAGTATCAGTGTCAGTTAGTGGCAGGATAAAAAAAAAAAAAGCAAATTGTACATTATTGTTGCTGGGCTGTAGTACGGGTACAAACAACAACTGACCTATACACATGTGGTATCGTTGCGGCTGTCAGGAGCAGGAGAAATTATTTTGGGTTGTTCTTTGGTGGTAGGTTATGGTAATAGCAAGAAATATACAGCTACATTTTTGTTTTTTACTATTTCAGTTTTCCTTTGGTAATATAAAAAAAAATCATTTACCACCAAATGAAAGCCTAATTTGTCCTGAAAAAAACGCGGTATAATCCACCTGGATGCACAAAGTAGTTTGACATGTGTTAGCATAACCATACATATCACAAGTTGCAAAAATGTGCTTAGACGTTCAGATTTGTTTTACCCTTAGGCACGAAGGGGTTAAAGTAGTTGTGAAGGCTGAAGTTTTTATACCTTAATGCATTCTATGCATGAAGGTAAAAAAGGCAGCTGCTGTCATTCACAGCCAATGAGGAGGAGGAGGGGGGGCAAGCTGCGGCTCCATGTGTGGATGGACACACGGAGCAGCGGGTACCCCCATAGCAAGCTACTTGCTGTGGGGGCACCCAACAGACAGGAGGAACACGGAGAGCCTGTGGGGAGCCTGAAAAGAGGAGGATCCAGGCTGCTGTGTGCAAAACCACTGCACACAACAGGTAAGTACAGGCATGTTTGTTATTTTACGAAAAAAAATAACCTTTAGAATCATAAATGTAAAATAAGTGCAGCGCTAAGTGTAATCCGGACAAATATATGGTAACAATGTTCATAAATGGGTTATTAGTCCACAATACAAGAGCTCAAAAGGTGATATATTATTCCCACGGGCGTAGTTTAAGTGAGACTCTGTGAGGGGCAGGGTATGTATAAAATGCGCACTCACTGGACGCGCAAAGAAAATGCGCAATATATCAACAAAACGGAGGTCTGCCAGGGGGTCCCTTTCAGGATACGAATAGAGCCAGCCCAGGATGGATGGACATCGTCTTGATAAATGCTCTCAAACCGGAGGTCCACTTTAAGGACACAGGTGCAGCCTCTTCAGTACAGTGGAATAGTCACCAGGGGGTGCTCTGGGGGATTAAATGCTCAATGCAGAGCAACAGATGGAAATACCCATAGTGTAGTGATGTCAGAAAAATATAATGAAGGATGTTATGCAGCAGCAAAAAGATATATCCTCATACATGTAAATGCTGAACATATGCCAAAGGCTGTATCAAAGCAATAGGCAGGAATATTGCAGCAACAAGTTGTTATGAGCATCAACCAGCTGGTGATCAAATGAGGTCTCCGGATCTCCGTGACCCGGCGGCGTGACGTCAAAGCTTGCAGGCTCCTCCAAGACGCGTTTCGTACACTAGTAAGTCTTTAGAAGGGGTGTGCCATCATGCATCGTCCTGTGTACATCAGGAGCTGTGCAACTGGTGCTTTTCCGACCACATGCGTTACCATGTGTGCTATTTCATCATGGACAGCAAGTTTCAATAAAGAGCAAACCTGAAATTCTGTGTGAACTGGGAAAATCGCTGGATCTCTGCAATGTGGTCAAAACGGCGACCTTTGAGCTGGATCTTCATCTTCAGGAAGAGGGTATTTTTGGGGGCTGGGCTCATTGAAGGTATTCCTGATCTCTCATCATCTTCCAGTGATGTTCTTCTGCTCTTGAAGCGCGTGTGCCATTCAAAACGCTTTGAACGACTCATTGCAGCATCGCTATAAACTTGCTGAATCATGTCAAACGTCTTTCAGACAGAATTTCACATTTGCTCTTTGTTCTAACTTGCTGTCCATGATGAAGACGCAGATGTGGTCAGAATAGCTGCATCGGACTGTCAGTGTGAAAGGGGTCTAAGACATAGGAAGCGCTTAAGCCAAGTATTCGCGTACTAGACTACGCCTTTTGCTTGTATAAACATTCTGATGGCAGTTTATAGAGACGAAGGCTAGCACAGAATTACTTTGAAGGCCAGCTCTAGTCAAGCTGAATACTAAATCAAAACACATTGGAACTGTTGCTTTCGGAATCATCCAATGCATACATTTTCACCAACACCAGTTTATAGCTGGATTATAATCTGAACTCCGCTAGTCGTTGAATACCTTCAGAATGACATCAGTATTTTCATTTAAATTGTTTCCTCATGGAATTCAGTGTCCATTAAAACATACATACAGAGGCAGAAGTCTTGGAAGACCAGCCCAGCCGGTTTTGTGTTTATTATAGACACTGTCATAGGATAGTTTTTATTGCTTTTTACTGCCAATAATTTGAATAAATTAAATCTGACAATTCGATATTGAGTAGACCGTGTTGTGTTAAAGTGTCTGCTTACATATACTGTGCAGCTCCAGTGGTAGGTGCCATTGGGGATAATTTGGGAAATATAAGGCTCCTACCACAGCAACTACCTTCCTGGCATTGACTGAAGGATGAAACCTGATTGTTTCTGTAACCATAGTCATTTTGGCTGAATTTCTCATGTTGCCTTTACCTGCTGTTATCAAAGTGGAGATGAACGAACACCCACCCCAGCAGTACAAGGTGGGTATAGTCCTAATGCAGTCTGGGACCAAAGTGTCTTTAAAAGGAACACAACTTTCTCCCTTTTCAACCAGTTACCTGCTTGAGGTCAACCAGTCCCCACTCAGTACAGGAAAGGCATTCTAAAATATATATTGCTTTTGCTTACAATATATGCATTGCTTATCGTATGTCATAGATACAATATGAACAGACCATAATCATTATCTGTTTTACTTTCTTTCTAGTCTTTTAAGCATCTTCTGATAAAGAAGAAAAGACTGATTGTCCTCTTCAGCCATTGGCTAGTGCATGCGTATGGAATCATCTCTATTTCCAGAATGGATAAGTTGGAATGGGACTTGCCTCTTCTCGCACTGGTTCCGGGGCCTACCCTCTTCTACTTGCTGACCGCCAAATTTACAGACCCAGCACGGATACGTCTGGAGGAAGGAAGTGCTCATTAATGGACATGACAGCCCAGGAAGCTATGAAATAAAGGCAAATGACTAAAATATGTCAGCATGTCTGGACATATTTGAAGTGCACTTGTTGTCTACTGGACACAGCCATTTTGTATGCTGGACCAATACACATTAGAACCCAGGAATGCCCCATCACCTTCAGGGAATGGGCTGACCAAAAAAATAACGAGAATGCAGCTCCACAATTGCCTCATAGCTAGTGACCTGTCTAAGACATAATCCACTGTGCTGCCTCACAACGCATTCTCATGAACACAGATTGCCCATACCGTTGTTGGTTCCACTATGCATGGATGACCAGTACATTTCAACAAACCTCCTGTTGGAAACCTTATTCCTGTAGATTTGCAAGCTTTTAGAAATGTGCTCTGTTGACTTAACCTCGCCAACATGAAAGTGTAAATACGCAGACGGCAGATTTTGGCTTGCAATGTATGCTGGGATTCTTGTCATATTCAGAAGGTGGTTATGTTTGATTTCATGATGTGGAAATTTGAAAAGTGCTGCTTGGCTGTAACTACACAATAATTGAAAGCAAGTGTATATTGGTGAAGAGAGTTGTGGGTCGGCCCTTACCAGATGTATTAAGCTACTCTGTCTCTTCTAAAAAAAAAAAAATATATATATATAACCAATCATTCCCTGTAATAGAGGAAGCGGTATACTTTCTTGGCTCCTGCAGACCTGGGAGCAATGCTGCTGTCCAGTGCCATGGTTCCCTGCCAAGCACTACTTCAATACTGTGCCCTGTAGTAGAGAGCCATGTCACTCAACAGGGGACTTGCTATCTGACACAGCTGGAAGTGTCAGAAAATTCAGAACTCATGAAGATGGTAAAGATTTCACTCACTGCAAATTGAAGAGGAAAGTATTCAGCTTTTTCTATTACAGGGGACCTTTTTCACAGTGACAGGCTTGCTGAAAAGGGATCTAATGCAGCATGAAGACTTTCACTGTTGGTTTCTTAATCTGAAATTGCTAGCTCTCTGGCTGTCATGAATTCTTTTTTTGTTCTAGGTCAGTCTTTCAGAAGGTACCAAAGCCAGAGTGAGTCGAGTGACTAGCATTTTTAGGAGAAGGTCAACAATTCCAGCTTCTGTCACTGCACAGTCACCTGAGCACTTGTCTCAATAATTTCAGGATGCATCTGCTCTGAGTTGTTCCACTAGGTGCCAGACCTATTTAACGAGGTTTTTTGATACCCAGGCACAGGGAAGCAGAGACTAACGTGTCCCTGAAATGTTTACAAAGGGTATGTGTGTTATGTACGTTGCAGTGAACCCCCATCCTCTTCCAATAAACCTAGGGTAGTGGAGCTCCCATTAAAGTACAAGTAATTATTTTTTCCCTATGAAATTTAACTTGTGAAAGTGCTGCTGTAAATCTGCCTCTAGAATGGATCTTTTTACAACTTGAACAAGCAGCCTAGTACAACTTGGCTCCACTTCCAGTGCTGAAAAGTCTACTGATTTTCAGCTGATTGCAGGGGTCTAGATCAGAGATGAAGCTGAGGATCCTGTAGCAGAGCAAAGACCTGTTTATGGGTGTGTTTCATTCTGGATTAGGCAAAGCCTTTTCTTTGGATGCATTAAAAGCATAGACCACCCTTTTGCATAATTTCAAGAGATGCACCCACATTGAAAAAAATTCAAAAATGTGCATTTATGATATATTTTTGCATTGGAGCCTGCTGAGCATTGCATCACTGGTGAAATGCACAGGTGCCTGCTGAATATTCCGCCAGTCCCAGGTCCATATGGAGGTGCAGACCTTTTGGTTATGGGGCTGAAGCAAATTCGGCCAGAAAGGTGGACTATGAGTTTAATTTTTTTTTTCTTCTGGAGAAAACTCATACCTAGTTATATCCCCCCCCCCCCCCACAGGTGACAGATGGTCTGACGGGAATGTGTGTGCGCATGTCCGTTTGTGGGGGGGGGGGGGTTGGGAGAAGGTTGGGGGGGTGGAGCAAACCATTAAGGGGAATCTGTCATCAGGGGAAGAGTACTTGATACATGCAGCTGCTTAATAGTTAAAGGAACATGTTTTGCCAAGTATATTATTGTTCATTTTAATGTTTCAATGTAATGCAAAACAGTGCAGAAGTGAGACTACATGAAGGTATTTGTGCAGCTTTGCAGCCTCACTGAACATATTTCGGCCTAGTACACGGGGGGCATTTTTCATTCTTCATGTTTGTAAAGTAGCATGTTCAGCAAGCCTGTACAAAACATTGCGTTTACTTGAAGCTCTTACAGCAGCACCTTTCAACTTCTATCAGGGAGTACTGTATACAGCTCTCAAAGGGAGCTATTTAAGTAAACATTTAGCAGTCCTAAAAATTTTTTATTTTTTTTAATAGCAATATATTCCCTTGTATGGCCTCTAATTAAATTCACATTTACAAAAAACAGCCAACCTCCCCTAGACCCAGACACCCACCACCCAGATGGTCACTAATCATTGCCTGATAGTGGCAGTGGCCTCCAAGGGCATTTACCCCCACCAGCCCAAAATCCTAAGCAGTGCTGGCTGTTCCTGCCCAACAAGTCCCTCTAGACTTCAATGGGGCCATACTCTTAACTAGCGAAGGCTAGAACTACAGCCCCTTTCAAATCTATGTTGCAGGCATGGCTAGCGCTGGGGAAGATTCTGGAGCAGACCTCTGTCTAGATTAGATCTGGATTCAATTGAGCTAGGCAGCCAAGGAGGTTGGGGTGTATTTTTTTTTTGTTTGTTTTTTCAGAAACATTGACTTTTCCTTTTAACACTCCCAGACAGAGTTGAAGGGAACGAAGGGCTTGAAGACAGCATCTTTGTGAATGCCTTTTTGCTTGCTATATGAGATAATTTTCTCACTACTCTTTAGATTGAAAAACTGCCCCTTCTACTAGGCTTTAGTATTTGATAAAGCTCTATGGTGAATGACAGGTCTATAACTTGAATAGCATTTCACCTTTCCATTCTGTATTAGTTTGTGTGCAGGGTGCACTCACAGAGCTCCTTGTACATACGGATGGCCATTCATACTGTGTCTTTTGGGTTCTTGTAATATTCTATTTATTTGTATTTGTTTTGTGGATACATGAAGGTGAGTCATTGGCATCTTATGTATTTCTTTTATACGTTGATTTCTGTCATATATACATTTTTGTTGTGACTGTAAGAAATAAAAATGTCTTCAAAGAATAGATGTCCTTGTTTCAAGGCAGCAGGGTTCAGCAAATGCCTTCCTTTCCTGAAATAAAGTGATGGGAAGATTTTATTGAATAGTCTGTCTTACAGTCACATTTAAACAGTTGTCTGCTAAAGCTGGCCATAGACTATGTGATTTTCTTTCCTGCAACCATTGGTGACTGGCAATAATCGCAAGAAATAACCGACAGGCTGGTTGTGCCCAAGTCAAACAACAATCAAATTGGGTAGTCAGTCTGTCCATAGATGGTTTGAATCTTGGCCAGTTAAACCAGAGACTGGCCATGATTCCAACCATCTGTGGGCGGCTTAACTCTCCTCCATACTATGACATGCACAATCGGGTTAGAGAAAAAAAAAAAAAAAGTATACAGCGGGTAAAATAAGTATTGAACATGTCCCCATTTTTCTCAGTAAATGTACTGTATTTCTAAATGTGCTATTGACATAAAATGTTCACCATATGTCAGTAACAGCCCATGCAGTCCATACTTACAAAGAAAGCAGAACAAAACAAATGCCTTCAGAATTTAAGTTATGTATAATAAAATGGGATGACACAGGGAAAAAGTATTGAACACATGAAAAAAGGGAGGTGCAAAAAGGCATGGAAAGCCACGACACAGCTGAAATCTATCAGTAATTTAGAAAGCAATCCTGCCCCTTGTCAGTGCAACTTAATATCAGCTGGTTCAGTCTCAACTAATGGCTTATAAAAAAAAAAAAAAAAGTGTCTCATTACCAAGGCGTCACACAAGAAACATCTCATGATGGGTAAAAACAAAGCGTTCTCTCAAGACCTTCGCAACCTTATTGTTGCAAAACATACTGATAGCATTGGTTAAGGAAGTATTTCTAAACTTCTGAATGTTCCAGTGAACATTGTTGGGGCCATAATCTGGAAATGGAAAGAACATAATTTCGCCATAAATCAGGTGCTCCTTGCAAGATTTCTGACAGAGGAGTGACAAGAATTATAAGAAGAGTTGTCCAAAGGCCACTTGTGGAGAGCTTCAAAAAGACCTGGAATTAGCAGGTACAATTAAAAAAAAACAAAACAAAAAGAAAACCAAACAATAAGCAATGCACTCAACCGCCACGGCCTGTACGCACGCTTACCACACAAGACTCCATTGCTGAAGAAAAAGCATGTTGAAGCTCATTTAAAGTTTTCTGCACAACATTTAGACAAGCCTGTGAAATACTGGGAGAATATAGTCTGGTCAGATGAGACCGAAATTGAACTTTTTGGATGCCATAATACCCACCATGTTTGGAGGTCAAATGGCACTGCACATCACCCCAATAACACCATACCAACAGTGACGTTTGGAGGTGGGAACATCATGGTGTGGAGCAGTTTTTTGGCATACGGTACTGGCAAACTTCATGTCATTGAAGGAAGGATGAATGGAAAAATGTACCAAGACATTCTTGATAAAAATCTGCTGCCATCTACCAGGATGATGAAGATGGAACGAGGGTGGACATTTCAGCAAGACAATGATCCCAAACGCAAAGCCAAGGAAACTCAATTGCTTTCAAAGAAAGAAAATAAAGCTGCTAGAATGGCCCAGCCAATCACCTGACTTGAATCCAATAAAAAATCTATGGAAAGAACTAAAGATCAGAGTTCATAGAACAGGCCCACGGAACCTTCAAGATTTGAAGACTGTGTGGAAGAATGGGCCAAATTCACACCTGAGCAATGCATGCGACTAGTTTCTCCATACAGGAGTCCTGAAGCTGTTATTATCAACAAAGGATTTTGTATGCAGTATTAAATACATTTCAGTTAGCGTGTTCAATACTTTTTCCTTGTGTCATTCCATTTTATTATACATAATTTATGAAATTATTTGTTATAGCTTCTTTGTATGTATGGATTGCATGGGTTGTTACCGACGTGGGGAAAATTTAATGTCAATAGCACCTTTATAAATAAATTTACAGAGAAAAATGATGACGTGTTCATACCCGCTATATAAAGATCATCTAAGGGAAAACTGAATACATATCTCTGCCTCACTGCAAAGCCATGAATAAAAGGCCCCTATAACGTGTCACCTATCTAGGTGTGAGATGTGGATGATGTGTGTAAATCGCAAGATGGCTGTACAGAATTAAAAAGCCTTTGTCAGATAAAATTTGAAACTTCTGCTTCTAAACTTGGTATTTGGCTTTTGCTTTGTGTTCCACTTTACATTCCATTCAGGGGAATTCATTTAGAATTCCAATGTGTCTCTTCATAGCAAATGTAAGTGTGGGCGATGGATTCATGCACCTGTTGAAGAAAAGCACATAAATCTGGGTCACGCACCAAGTGTGGAGGCACACTAAGACCAGAGTCACTCCATCCTTGGTGCAATTGTGCTTCCTCTTGGCTGCTGCACCCCTCACACAGCACAGTGGCAGGCAGTTTTGTACAGTTCTTTGTGAGGGAGCCTGATGGGGATTGATGGACACTAGTTCACTATCAGGTCTGCTGCCTTGTTAATTGACAATAGGGAATGGACAGATCCTTGGACGATAAACAGCCGCGATTGGTCATAGAATCCACCTACTGCCTGCTGCCAATTACAATGGGAGTGAAAAACTGATAAAGGAACTAATGTCTCAGCCTCCCCATCAAGCTCCACTCACGTTAGCGTCACTGGTTGCGAGGAGGCTGTAAGCTGTGAAGCCAACAGTGTCGCTAAAGTGACAGGGAGAAGGTGGTTGCAGTGAATATTCTACACTGTGTACAGGGACAGGTCCTTTGCCTGTCTCTCTACCTCTACCTAGAGTAGGTCTTAATTACCTTCAGTTTTGGTATCTACAAACCGGAGGTAATTATTTTAGAATTAGGTGCATTAATAACGCCACTGAGAACTACTTGAACCTGCCGCATGTGTCTGTAAAGTTACCAAAATGGGCAGTAGGGATTTTTGAATCTGATTTTTAAAGGGCCATAGTGCCAGAAAACTGTCAGTAGTGCTTTATTGAATTCCCCAAATTGCATGTGTGAAGAACAAGCCATGTCAAGTGCCTCAACTGGTAAGGCCAACATGATGCAATATTATTCTATCAACCTACTACCACTAACACGTACCTGTTTTACACTGTAAGAGAGATGCCAGACCAGAAAACTTCTCTTGTAGTCTGCTACTTAGATATTCAACTTTCTCTTCTCTTTGATTAATTTTCTTCAAAAGCTCCATAATGGAATCCAAAATCTCCTGATCCCTTTCAGAAAAATCCTAAAATATTTTCAGTAAATTATTATTGCATCTCATATTCAATATTCTTTCACATATAACGTAACTGAATATTTTTAGAAAGCTGCATAAAAGCGAGTATTCCACGTTAACCACCTCAATACTGGACACATTCACCCCATTCCTGTGCATGCAAATTTACAGCTTTCTGCCTTCTCACACTTTGAATGACAATTACTCAGTTATGCAACACCTTACGCAAATTACATTTTTATCTTTTTTTTCACACAAATAGAGCTTTCTTTTAGTGGTATTTAATCACCACTGGGGTTTTTTTTTTTTTGCACTATAAACAAAGAAAGACAGAACATTTTCATAAAAAAAGTGTTTTTCTTAGCTTCTGTTATAAAAGTTTGCAAGTAAGTAATTTTTCTTCATAAATGTTCACCAAAAGTAATGCTGCTACATTTCTTTAGTAAAAATAACCCAGATCAGTGTATATTATTTGGTCTGTGTGAAAGCTATAGTCTACAAATGCTGATCGTCGACTGGCAGATATTGACGGTATACTAGGGACACCGACAGATGTTGATGTTGTAATGGAACACTATTGCAGATGATGGGACACTGGCACAGTGGTATTGGTTGCTCCGATCTGTCACAAAGTAATAAAGAACACATTCAACCAATTAAAAAGTTCATTTTTGCTTGCAGACATTTTTCAAAAGGCCCAGCAACAGGTAAGTGATTCCTTTTATCATAGGCATGCCACAATAAAAAACAGAATCAAACATAACAATCAGTGTAAAGGAAAAATAACAAATCCATTTCAATGCCAGTCATTCTAGGGAAAGATCTGACAGGCTGTAGCCTTCCTAATTGTGAATAAGCAAAACTGCACTTACATTGCAAATTAAATTGTCTTCTTCCCAGCCCTTATGAAGGTTTTCTAAAATAAACAGAGACACAGAAAGATTTATACATCCACAATCCAAATTAATAATAACAGCTAAGAATCGGTTTCTGCCCTTGCTATTGCTGATCTCCTGCTATTGCTGATCCGACATGTTATGTATAGAGGATCCAGTTTTGTCTTGACCACCTATTTCCCTGATGGATGCCAACACCCTACTTCACTGATGAACCTCCATGACACAGAAGTTGAAACAGAGGTTTGTGTAAGACAAAAATGTTACATGTTAATAAATCTTAACCATAGAAGATTTGTGAGCTTTACAACATTGGACAGATGAACTGACAATCATCTCATGTCTCTGAGGTCAATGGTGAACAGTCTCAACCATTCTTTATCAAAAAACAGCAAATGAGAAAATATGAAATTAAACACATTGCATTCAATGGAAAGGTGACATTAGGTTGGGTTTTGAGGGTACAGTAGGCTTTAAATGGCTAGTGATGGTTATAATAAATCATTAGAACTACCCTGGACCTTTTCTTGTTTCTAACAGCCCCTCCTTAGAGCCCTTTCACACTGCTCCGTTGAGAGAAAAAAAAACCCAGTAAAAATCCATGTGTTTTTGGTATGTTTTCTGGTTGCCTGACTCCAATTGTGCACCTGTGAAACATGGAGATGTGTACTAAAAACACAACCGCAGTGCTTTTTTGATGAGTTTTGTGGTACGCTTTTTAACCACTTGCCTACTGGGCACTTTTACCCCCTTCCTGCCCAGGCCAATTTTCAGCTTTCAGTGCTGTCGCACTCTGAATGACAACTGCGCGGTCATGCAACACTACCCATATGACATTGTCATTTTTTTTCACACAAATAAATCTTTCTTTTGGTGGTATTTAAAACTAAACAAATTAAAGTTTTTCTTATTTTCTATTATAACATTTTGCAAACAGGTAATTTTTCTCCTTCACTGATGTGTGTTGATGGCTTAGGTGGCACTGACTAGCAGCACAGATTGGCAGCACTGATGGGCACTTTTGGGGCTGCACTGATAATCAGTGCCTTGATTACCAGTGTAGATGTCTCCTTTCAGACATGCCAGTTTTTGGCAGTACTTTCCTCATGCTGTGACAGCATGAGGAAGGTATTGTCGATAACTGGCAAGTGTATTTACATGGTGATCAGCTGTGATTGGACACAGCTGATCAAATGGTAAAAGACCGTTGTGATTGGCCCTTTACTGTGTCATGTGATCAGCTGTGTCCAAAGGACACAGAGATCACAGGGAGAGCTGGATGTACACCGCTGGGGGCGCACTGTTCTGGAAGGAAGTCATACAACGCCCTCCCAGACCTGGACGACTGCGCTGTAGACGTCATTTGGCTATAGCACGGTCAGGTGGTGGTTAAAATGGTTAAACATGCACAAAAAATGCAGCTTGCAGATCTTTTAAAAATGCACCGCATGCGCAGCACCCTAGTGGGAAGAGTTCTATATGATTTAAAGGTATATGTTTTTCATGCATTTTTGTTTTGCTTTTTAAACACCAAAGGAGTATCAAAAACTGATCAACGTGAAAGGGCCCTAACCTTAATAGTTTACTTTTGTACAGAAAAAAAAAAAACCAAAACAAATCGCCCCTAAATACATTCCTCCAACTAAAAAAAAACCTCTAGACTTTCACACATTTTGCCTATACAGCCCAGTTAGTGAAAGTGAGGGTAAAAAACTTCTCAGATAGCAAAATAAATGCAACCAAAATCACTGCACTCATTCCTGGTGGTCAGATTGACCTGCAATCCAATGCCTATTATCAGCTTTCGTTTTAAACAAAAAACAAAAATTGAATACATATATTGCATCTTACCAGACCTTAGATGCAATAGTTTCCTTTTTCAGCCTATTTTCTCTTTATTTTAATTGGTGATCCTGCCAGTAACACACTTCCTGTTGTAGGGTGACAATGCTCACTCGTTCTACTGTATGTAGAAAGGAGCGCCGTTGCCATCCTAGACTGCTCTCCTGATTTTAATTACAAATCCCAACAAAAAAAACAGCTCCATGACATAGTGGGGAATTCTTTTGTAGTTTGCAGGAGAGCTGGAAAAACTAGGAATTCTGGGCAAAATCACCAGGTATTTTCCTGTACCTGCAGAAAATGTACTTAGCCAGAAAAAAGCTGCAATATATTAAATATTTGTTTTTTGGTTTAGACATCCTTTGTAGCTGATTTATAACAAAGGAAAATCCCAATGGGATGAGAGCCTTGCAGGGCCGCTCGAGGTCAGACCATGTGAAATAGCCCCGCTGGTACTCAGAAAATGGGAGCCGTTGTTCTAGCACCAATCCAAAGTGTGAGGACATGAAGAAAAGGACACTGCTCAGGCCGATTCCATGGAGCCAGCAAAAAGTATCAATGTTAGCCTCAGCCCCCGCTTTGGACATGCCTACTGATGCGTTTTGCCCCACTGGGTGGGGCAAAACATGCCAAAGGGCGTGGCTAGAGCAGGGGCTGAAGCCAACACTGACACTTTTTGCTGACTCCATGGGGTCAGTCTGAAGGGAAAATCCCAGAGAAACACACATTTGAGTATCTGGTATCTCAAATTGTTTGAGGATTGCCAGTCTACAGTTCTCTTTTAGGAGCAACATACTATAAATATCAACTTCAACACTATGAACTGGTCATTTGTACTTACCTATAAGAGACGCCAGGTCTCCTTCCAGCTGCTGTGTAACTGATATGTGCTTTTCAGCCTCGCTCTTAATTGCACTGATATCATCCTTAAACTGGGTGTTTTGCTGTTTGCGGAAACAGATAGTATTGCCTGTAAGCATTATTACTAAAACCATTGCTTGTAAACAATATATTGGCATAAATGTATGTATTAAAGTGTTACTAAACCCAGGACCCTGCAGCCACTATCTGGTCTCTCACAGTACACACAACATGGAAATGCAATTATTTTAGTAAAAATAAATTGTTAAATACCTTTTCTCATCAGCAGTTAGAGCAGAATTGTGACTTCTATCCGTGTCCAGCAGAGCACTGGTTAAATTTTGTAGGAGTTTTTGTTCTGCTCTAGGAGGATGCAGAACCTTGAACCTCTGTCTGGACAGTGCATGTGATCAGCACCGGGCAAATCAGCACTCTCCAAAGAAAAAAAAAAAACCTCTCTAGCAATACACACCAAACTGAGCATGTGCAGAGTGTCTCCACATGATGTCTTATCAGGTGATAAGAGGGGGACACTGGAAGAAGGGAAGGATCAGAGAATTCAGGCTCAAACAGCCTTTTTACTCAATGCAGAGAATTAACACCTTAGGATCCACAGTGACCATATCAAGCATGCTTTACAACATATACAGACTGATTTTACTCTTGCGGGTTTAGTAACACTTTAATTGTAATAAGTGAAACTTCCCCCCCAGAAAGTATATATTAGATCACTTCCTAAACCAGAAGGCTGACACTTATGGATTTGGTCACTTGTATAGCTAGAATTCTCAAATGGTGCTGCATTACCATCTAAATATAGTCAAACCAGGGGGCATGGCTGAGATGTGAGCTGGGTAGGACGCATGGTAACAGAGCCCTGCTATGACTGGAATCCTGAAGGTGCTGCCAACACTTCTCCCTCACGGAATGTCTGTACCGACTCCTGCTAACCTACTGATTGCCCCAGGACCCTATGTCCTCCAGAAGGTATCGCTCCACCCCCACTCCTGTAAGTACTCCACGCTGTCAGCGGCCACCTTCACCATGTGGTCTCCTGCCTCCACCATGTCGGCTAGCACACAGACCTCCACCACTGCAGCTGCTAAGGATGCAACCACCACTGCTGACATCTTCGCGGCTATAACAGCCTGTAAGAAAACCCTTACTGTAAAGATAGACTACATTGCTACCAACATTGGTTTGTCCGTAATAACCTAGAAAAATTCAGATCCAGATTGTCGGAATCGGAAGACAGGATTTCACAAGTGGAAGATGCGGTCTGATCCGATTCTATTGAATTACATGCTCTGCAAAGGTAGGTCAAAGCCTTGCAGGAGAGAGCTATTGACAATGAGAACAGGCTACAACACAACAATCTCAGGATTCTGGGGCTGCCTGAGCGTGCGGAGGGAGCTAACCCCGCTGTGATTGACCAACTTCCTGGGCTTGAGGGGTTTGCCACCGATGTTTGTGGTGGAAAGGGCACATTGTGTCTCCTCCACTCCCCAGTGTCGGGGGCTCCAGCTTGGCCTTTGTTACTCTGGCTACTCAACTACAGGGACTGGGACATCCTTGCTGCTGCCAGGAACACCCCTGACCTCAGATAATGTTAAGGTCTCATCTATCCTGATTACTTTCCTTTTTTTTTCTTTTTGTTATTGTTTTTCCCTTTTTTTTTTTTTTATGGCCTAGTAGGCCTTCACTATGGGGTCGCCATCTGGAGCTTCCCCCTCTGGGTAATTTCTAGATACTTGGCCTTTAGTTCAGTTTAGGGTTGAAGCCTTCTCCTCCACCCTCAAGTTTTGTTTATACTTGGGGTGTGGAGGTGCTTTGGCAGGGTAGGCATTGTAGCCTTTTTTCCTATGTTTGGGCTACTGTTTTTTGACTGTTTACAATTTTTCTATTTTTCTGTCCTTGCTTGTGTGTTGGCTCATGCTGATTTTGCTGCCAAGCAGGTACCCTCCCCAGCCTCCTGGTCTTTAGACCATTTTGCTCTGACACTCTGGATCTCTAAATCTATGAAGGAGGACACGTTTGACAGTTCTGTCGTGGAACAACTGGGTTTTCGGTTTCAATATTTTTATTAAGAAAGTTTTGTTTTTAAGAATATAACAAGCTCAAAATACGCCCTCGCAGGGGCAGAGCAAAACAATAACACATAAACAGAGATATCCTGCTGACTTGTATTAGTCAAATAACGAAATGTCCAATGACATCAAAAAGACAGCAAAAAGCCGATCTAAATAGCAGCAGTAATCCAACATAATATCGAAAAAAGAAAAAAGGTTAGAAGAAAAGAAAACAAAAGGGAATCAGAAAGGAAACACGAAAGAAGGGAAACTAAAAGGATCACAGATCCAGGGCTAGCATAGGCAGCGACTATAGGAGGCCATAACTAGTAGGAGGCAGGGATGGCAAGGAATAATGTATCCAAGGTTTCCCAAACCTTAAGAAATCTCGGATGAGAATCATGAAGAATGCTAGACATCTGTTCATTGAACAACATTTCCAGCATTTAACCGGGTCTTCACCCCCTGGAAGACAATTGAAGGGGTTCTCCAAGCTTGAGCTATAGCAGGTTTGGCCGAAGTAAAAAGGTAGGATGCCAATTTCTGCTGAGACCTAGACAGACCCAAAATTGGGCAATGCAGGAGGGCCACTTTTGCATCCCTATGGACCGTAATATGAAATAGCGTTTGTAGCAAACCAAAAACCCTAGACCAGAAGCCTATCAATCGCGGGCACGACCACCAAATGTGCAAGACGTCCCCGCGTAGACCACAGTTCCAGAAACACCTATCTCTGCCAGTCGGATTAAAGTGAGCAGTCCGGGCCGGGACCCAGTACCACCGCAGGAGAACTTTATAGGCTGCCTCAAGAGTGACTGTATTGAATGAACATTTCGCCACCATCCCCCAGGCCCTACGCCACTCCTCCGCTGCAATTGAGACACCCAGATCTCGCTCCCAATGAGATACATAAGACAGGGGATGATGAGGAGGACCTACTGTTAAGAGAGGCATAAATTACAGAAATGAGACCAGGGGACCCTGGGGAATGCTGACAGACGTGCTCAAAGGGCGTTTTGCGGTAAGGATTTGTAGAGGTACGACGGAGGGATAAAACCCAGTGGCGCAAACTACAAATACCGATAATATTCCCGTGGCGAGACCCCACTTGCCTCTCGAAGAGATTCCCATGATGGAAACGTATGAGAACTCATGAAATCATGTACAATGACAAAGCCATGGGAGGTCGGAACAACTGAGTTTTCAATTCTAAATATACAGGTACACTGATGTTTCAGTATATTAAGATCCATGTCACCCACATTTTTTTATTGCAGGAGACACACCTCACGGGCAACAAAATACTTGCACTCAAAAAAGATTGGGTACAAAAGGTATTTCATGCTACATATTCTAATTTTTTTCGAGGAGTCTGTGTGTTAATTAGTAAATGGATTCCCTGCATTGTGGAGGTAATCACACAAATCCCTCTGGTAAATTTGTCATAGTGGTATTTAAACTCTGGGGCAAAAAATATGTTATTGTTCTTTAAGTCCTTTATACAATTCTAGACAAATTCATTTCATACTGCCCGGCTAAGCTTTTGATTATTGGAGCCTTCAATGCTTTATTATCTCTGGAATTGGATAGACTACCTCCCGTCTAATCCTTGCTCTGGGGATCTGGGGATCTGGGGGTCTGGGCCCAGGCTGCCGATTTGAGGGAAATATGGAGATGGAAAAATCCTACTGCCAGGAACTATTCTTACTTCTCTACTTCTTACAAAACAGGGTCTCGCATTGATCTGGCCTTTGCAAACCCCGGTACTCTTACCAGATGTCCAGGAGGTGACGTATCTTCCCAGCAGATTTTTAGATCACTGCCCGATGCTGGTAAAGCTACGCTCCTCTATTTACTGTTATCTGTCCCTGTGGAGATTGGAATCCCATTGGATTTCTCACCCGACATTGAAGGAGAAAATTTCTGACTTTATTCAGGACTACTGGCTGACTAACGAGGTGTCTAGTATGGGACGCCTTCAAGGCCTACATTAAGGGTCAATATATTTCCCTCATGTCTGCTATTCGCTCTCTGACCAGGGCTCGGACCTTACGGCTCTTCAGCAGGAAGTTGACGACAGAGCCGCTTCTTATATCAACTTTCATTCCGCACAGGATTTTGAGCACCTCTCTTCTGCTAAAAGAGAATTGCATCTTCATATGGCAGAAATCACCAGGTTAGACTTGCATAGGCAGTTGTTTTTTGAACAGGGAGATAAAAACAGCAGGTTCCTAGCTATGCTTTCACAATAATGCAGACCTCTTCTATATCTGAAATCCATGCCCCAAATGGTTCAATTGTCTCCTCTACCGAGGAGATCCTGGCGGAATTCAACAATTACTTTATTCAACTGCACTCCTCTTCCCTCCCCTCTTTATTAGACAACCAGTCTAATGCCAGCAGGTCTAAGAGAACAGAAAGCCTTCCCTTTTAGGGAGCATCAATTTAATTAAAATTAAAATTCTTCAATTTTACATATTTGTTTCGCCACTCTCCACAATGGATTTCCAAATCCTGGTTTACTCAATTGAATCAATTAATTTCTTCTTTTCTTTGGGGCCCACATTTTCCTCACTATAAGCTTACTACATTAATGAGACCAACTTTACACGAACGCCTGGTCCTCTCAGACTGTCACAAATATGATCTTGCCACTCAGCCTGTGATGACCCACTGGTGGTTCCAGCTGGATGCCACCAACTCCTATATGATGTTGGAGGTCACCATACTAGGTGCTTTGGAAGCCCTACAGGCAGGTATTTTGTGGACTATTCGTTTTGAATCTCAGACTCAGTCCACTGTTTTTCCACATACTCCACTTTTGAATAATCCTAATTTGTCTCATTTTTAAGCCTTACCTGATCCCCAAGCCTGGGCTAAATATCAAATTAAATCTCTTTCCCATATGTTGGAAGATGAGTTGTTGAAACCAGGGGCGGACTGACCATTCGGACACGCAGGCAATGCCCGAGGGCCCGGGGTTAGTAGGGGGCCCCACGAGATGCCCCTGGTATCTTTCATAGCTGCTCGCATTATCGTCGATAATCTAGGCAGACAACCATGGTGGAAGCTGACTTGGAGCCCAGGATAAGGGAAGAGACCGAAGAGGAGATGCCAATGATGAATGAGAAATCCTCCATCCTTGCCATACCCGGTAACTGTACATGGCTCAGTCTGGGTACACACACAGCACATGCTGGGAATAGTTCCCGGCGGAAACCCAGTCATGTTCCTCCTTCCATCTCTTCAAGCTGTGCTGTCTGTGCCCCCAGTGAGGATGACAAAGCCGGCTGTGTGCCCGGACAGCATGTGCAGGAAACAGCTGAGGGGCAAGGATCAGGGGGAAAGTGAGTAGGGGAGAGGGAGAGTCTCACCCTCTCTCTTTCACCTCCACCTCTCTCTCTTACCCCCACCTCTCTCTCACCCCCCTCTCTTTTACATGCCCTCTCACCCCCCTGTCCCCCTCTCTCTCACCCCCCCACCTATCTTTCTCACCCCCTCTCTCACCCCAACCCTAGCTTTCATGCCCACCCCCCTCTCTCTCTCTCACCCTCCTCAATCCCTTTCTCTCTTTTTTTACCCCCCCCCATATAACCCCCTATCTCTCACCCTCTCTCCCTTTCACAATTTTCTCTCTCTTTCACCCCCACCCCAACCCCCCTCTCTCACCCACCTCTCTCTTTCAACCCCTCTCTCTCTCCTGCCCCCACTTCTCTCACCTCTCTCTCTCACCCCTTCACCCCTTCTCTATCACCCCCTCTCTTTTTCATCCCCCTCACTCTCACCCCCTCTCTTTCACCTACCCTCTCTCTTTCACCCCCTCACTCTCTCCCCCACTCCCTCCCTCTCTCTCACCCCTCTCACCCCCTCTCTCTCTCACACCTTCTCTTTTTTACCCCCTTACTCACCCTTATCTCTCTCCCCCACCCCCATCCCAGCCCCCCACTCTAACCCATCTGT
Organism: Staurois parvus; assembly: GCF_062004578.1. Taxonomy (NCBI): domain Eukaryota; kingdom Metazoa; phylum Chordata; class Amphibia; order Anura; family Ranidae; genus Staurois; species Staurois parvus. The sequence goes on from NW_028317967.1 coordinate 695,424, forward strand.
TTCAGCCCCTCTCTCTCTCCCGTCTCCACCCCCACCTCTCTCTCTCATACCCCCTACCCTCTCCCTCTCACCCCCACCCACACTCTCTCTCACAACCTCTTTTTCACCACCCTCTATTTCACTCCCTCTGTTCCTCATTCCCTCTCTCACCCCCTCTTTCACCCCCTCTCTTTCACCCCCACCCCTCTCTCTCAAACCCCTTCTCTCTCCTCCTCTCCCCCCCCCCTCCCCTCTCTCCCATCTCTTCTCCCTCTCTCCCCCCCTCCCCTTGCACACCCTCTGTCTCTCACTCTCTCATCCACCCCTTCTCTTACCCCTGCTCTCTCTCATGTCTCCCTCTCTCTCACCCCCGACTCTTTTTCACCCCCCCATCACTCTCACTCCCTCACCTTCCCTCCCACCTCTTTCTCTCTCTCTCTCTGCCCCTCTCGCTCACCCCACCCTTCCCCCCTCTCTTCTCTCACCCCCTTCTCTCTCTCCCTCTGCCCCCCCCCCTTCTCACCCCCTCTTTCTCTCACCGCCTTCTCTCTCTTTCCCTCTCCCTCCCCCCTCTCCTCTTTCTCCCCTCCTCTTCCCTTCCTCCTTCTTACCCCTTGTCAAGGATCCGGGTATGACCAGAGATGTGTGGACTGACACAGGGGACAGCAGGCTTCAGGAATGATGTAATAATAATATAATTTATTAAGCGCTGATATACAAAAACGCACAGTAAACAAAAACCAAACCTTCAACTAATATCAATATGTTCAGGAACACAGGCGTAGTCAGGGCTGGAGAGGTGGAGTGGTCAGGCAGGCCGGGTCAGGAACAATCGGGCAGATATGGCACAGAGGGGCAGGCAAACAGACAGTCAAAAAGGAGAGCCAGGTCGGTGCAGGCAGAGTTCAGTCATGGTCAGAATCAAGCAGGAGAGTCAAGCAGGTAGAAGACAGGATACAGGTTCAGGACAACAAGGGCTCATGGGAAAACACCAAGGCACTGATTGCAGGCCTGGTACTGCTTAAATACACCTCCTGCAATCAGCCTCAGGTGATGGCTTGATTGCAGGAGTAAGATCCTGGCTGCTGAAAAGCACCTGCTGGTGAGAACTGATACTGCAGCCCACACACCAGGTGAGCCCCAGCACCACCAGCGGTGGTGGATACATAAGATGCCTGTGAGGAGTTAGTTAGAAAAAATACCAAGTCTTGTATTACACTGTAGCAATACTTTACCTATATAGTAAACAGGTACATTTGTGGAACATTGAAAGTATTGAAAAAAAAAACATTTTATGTTTAAAATGGTTGTAAACCTAAGACTTGAAATATGAACAAAGCATATCCCTCTATAGTGTGTAATTGTCTCAATTAAGAGCACATTTCTCTCTGCTGCTTCTTTCATCTGCTATCAGAATGAATCACTTCTGAGAATTTTTCCTGACACCAGGATAAAAAAGGTGACAGGGGAGGGATCTCCAGCACACAGCATGTGATTGACAACCTCAGCTTTGTTCCTGTGTGCTGTGTGAAGGGGGGTGTTCTCTTACCTACAATCAGCTCTTGAAGCTCTCTTCACTGAGCTCATCAGTGTTCAGTTTCGCTCTCTGCCCCCTGCGTTCTGAAAGCTCAGACAAGCTGTATAAATTCTGGAGTTTAAAGGGATGTAGGGAAGAGAAAACTGCAGATAAACAGGTACAACTTATGTAGGAGGATTGGTTTTATCTCTGTGTATCACCTGATGGTAGTCACTTCACTGGGTATATGTAAGGGTTTACAACCACTTTAAGTGTATAGACCACCAAAAAAAAAAAAAAACACTCACCAGCTTCAGCCTACAGTTTTCCATAGTAACAAGCTCAAGTTTTCTGTTTATTTCATAGATGTCTCTGTCAGTCTGCTTTATAGTCCCAAGGTCATTCTGGAGCTTATTGAATGCAGAATTTCTAAGTGCTTTTAAAGAGTTCTTCTTAGCTTCCTGGAAAAGTTACTTTAGTTAGAACAACTATTCTTACGCTACAATAGTAAGTTCACTTTTTGTGAAAAATGAAAAGCCACGATGTACCGTGAAATGATGCCTCGACTCTTCCATTACTCTTATATATCTCTGCATTGTTTCTACCTGATGGGCCTAAGCTCCTCTTCTTGCTGCTTGAAATGTGTACCATTAAATGCAAACCTGTTCCATGCTTTTGGTAATGCCCCAGCATCAAACATTTCTGGAACGTAGTAAACTACCCACCTCTAACGCCTGAATGGACTCTTTTTGGCCTAATCAAGTTCGTTCCCCCACTCCAGTAGTGTCCTCTGCCCCCCCTTTCCCCCATAGCAGTGACCTCTGGTCCCCTTCCCCCCCACCCAGCAATGTCTTCTGCCCCCCTTTCTCCCAGCCTCCTCCACTGCTGCTAACATTCTCAGTGCACAGCAGAGAGCAGAAGAAAGCAGAAGGTCGGTCCTAGCAACCAATCACCTGCGGTTTAATATGAAAAGTTCATTTGGCCAGTTCCTCCTCCCGCCCTCCGTCCTGAGCCCTGCTGTCTTCCACTCTCCACTGTGTACGGAGAATGTCAGCAGCAGCAAAGGAGGCTGGGAGAAAGGGGGGAGAGGGACCTGTTAGCGGTCTACCTGTCACCTAACCGCGGTCTACCTGTCGAACGGTTGCTGACCCCCGCTGTGTATTGTCTTTCTTGGTTTGACTTGTTGGGCAAATGTTATGGCCATTGTTCTTCTTAATGGCATTCTTAAAATAGAAAAAAAAGTTAAGTAATTCCAAATATCCAGGCCACTTTTACAGACCCTGCTAAACATAGTGGCCGTGATGCTCCCATACTGCTGGTCTAGCAGTCAGTACACTGTAAACCATTGCTATGGAGTGTTAGTTCATCATAATGCTCATAATGACAAGAGCTAATTGGTCAGCACAACCACTTAACCACACTGACCAATGCAAAGAACTTCTGGAACACCTTGTCGGAAGAAGAAGCTTTTAATTGGTCAGCACTGTCACGTGGTAGATGATGATCACTGAATCCACAAACAGGATGAAGCACAGGGAGGCTTTATTTAACCACTTCAAGTCCGGACACTTTCACCCCCGTCTAGTCCAGGCCAATTTTCGGCTATTCAGCGCTATCACACTTTGAGTGACAATTACTCAGTCATGCAACACTGTACCCATATTACATTTTTATCATTATTTGAGACAGATAGAGCTTTTGGTGGTATTTGATCACCATTGGGTTTTTATTTTATATAAATGAAAAAAGATCGAACATTTTAAAAAAATATATAATTTTTTGCTTAGTTTTTGTTATAAAATTTTGCAAATAAATAATTTTGCAAATAAATTTAGGAAAAAATGTATTCTGCTACATTTTAGGGTAAAAATAAACCAAAACAATGTATATTTTTTAGTCTGTGTGAAAGCTATAGAGTCTACAAACTGGGATATATATAGGAAAATTGATCAATTGAGACTCTAAAATGCTGGACGCTGGTATGACATATGGCAGTGATCAGGATGCTGGTATGGCGGTGATCGGGATGTTGGTATGGGGTATGGCGGTGATCAGGATGCTGGTATGGGGTATGGCTCAGAGCGAGTGTGAAAAAGGACCTAGTTGATGGAGAGTGTGATGAGGCTGAAGTATTATGGGTAGAACTGCACATGGGGGTGCATACTACAAAGGTAATCATTGGAGTTTGTTATAGGCCTCCCAGTGTTAATGAGGAGGTGAAGACTCAGCTCCTTGCACAGATCGATAGGGCTGCAAGGGCTGGGACAACATCTTAGCAGCAGTGACCATAACATGATTTCATTTATTGTTAGCTGTAAACAGCGAGCACATACGGGAAAAATAAAAATGCTCAATTTTAAGAGAGCTAATTTTCCAAGGCTGAGAGCTGATCTCCAAGACTTAGACTGGGAGGGAATATTGGCATCGATGAACACAACACAGAAATGGGAGTTCTTCAAAAAGACTGTATGTGAACACACTGCAAAATATATTCCCATGGGCAACAAATTTAAAAGGCTAAAAATCAAACCTATGTGACTTACGGCCAAAGTTAAAAAAGCTATAGATAATAAGAAAAAGAGCTTTTATGAAATATAAAAATGAAGGAACACTATCATCGTTTAAACATTACGAAGAATATAACAGAATATGTAAAAAGGAAATAAAGGCCGCAAAAATTGAAAACGAACAGCAGATTGCAAGAGATAGCAGGACCAACCCCAAAAAATTCTTCAAATATATTAATAGTAAAAAGATTCGGTCCGAGCATGTAAGCCCTTTACAAAATAATCTAGAGTGGGTGACTGGGGACAAAGAGAAGGCAAATTTATTAAATACCTTCTTCAGCTCTGTGTATACAAAGGAGCACGGGGGAGCTCTTGTCCACAATGGGCATGGTATTGACACAGCTCCAGATGATCTACATTGATATGATCCCAAAGTATTTAGACAAAATAAAGGTGAATAAAGCAGCTGGACCAGATGGCATACACCCACGGGTCCATAAAGAATTGAGCTCTGTCATTTCAAAGCCATTGTTTCTAATTTTTAGGGACTCTTTAATGACTGGCATAGTACCACTCGATTGGCGTACGGCCAATGTGGTGCCAATATTTAAAAAGGGGTGAAAATGTTTAACAAGTAATTACAGACCTGTTAGTTTAACTTCTATAGTTGGGAAGTTTAATAAAAGACCACATAGATGAGTTCTTGCTAGAAAAACAATATAGGATCTGGGATTAAAAATCCCATTTCAGTCTTTGCAGATGACACCAAGCTGTGCAGTGGAAAAACGTCCTTACAGGAGGTCTCCAGTTTACAAGCCGACCTCAATGCACTGTTTAATTGGGCAACTATGTGGCAAATGAGGTTTAATGTTGATAAATGTAAGGTTATGCACTTGGGGGCTAAGAATATGCATGCATCATACATACTAGGGGGGGTACAACTGGGGGAATCAATGATGGAGAAGGATCTGGGGGTTCTGGTAGATCACAAGCTTAATAATGGCATGCAATGCCAAGCATTTCTAAAGTGAGCAAAATCCTCTCTTGTATTAAAAGAGATATAGATTCCAGAGAGAGAGAGATATCATATTACCGCTGTAAAAGACATTAGTAAGACCTCATCTGGAATATGAGTTCAGTTTTGGGCACCAATTCACAAAAAGAACATTGGGGAACTGGAGAAAGTACAGAGAAGGGCAACCAAACTGATAAGAGGCATGGAGGAGATCAGCTATGAGAAAAGATTAGAGGAACTGAATTTATTCTCTCTTGAGAAGAAGATATTAGGGGGGATATAATCAACATGTTAAATACATCAGTGGTTCATATAGTGAACTCGGTGTACAGCTATTCACCCTGAGGTCATCACAGAAGAAAAGGGGGCACTCTTTACATCTGGAGGAAAATAAATTTAATCTGCAAACACGGAAAGGTTTCTTCTCAGTCAGAGCTGTGAAAATGTAGAATAGACTCCCTCACGAGTAGGTTTTGGCCAGCTCAGTGGATTGCTTTAAAAAAAGGCCAGGATTCTTAGATACACAGAATATAACTGGATACTAACATTTATAGGTACAGTTGATCCAGGGAATATCCGATTGCCTCTTGGGGGATCAGGAAGGAATCTTTTTCCATGCAGGAGCAAATTGGTTCATGCTTTGCTGGGGGGGGGGGGGGTTGCCTTTCCCTGGATCAACTGTGAGTATAGGACTATAACTTTTTTTTCTTTAATGGTTGAACTGGATGGACTTTTGTCTTTTTTCAGCCAGAATAGCTATGTAAAAAAAAAAAGGACTATGGTGGTGATCAGGATGCTGGTATGGAGTATGGTGGTGGTCAGGATGCTGGTATGGCATATGAGGTGATCAGGATGCTGGTATGGAGTATGGTGGTGACCAGGATGCTGGTATGGAGTATGGTGGTGACCAGAATGCTGCTGGAGTATGGTGGTGACCAGGATGCTGCTGGAGTATGGTGGTGACCAGGATGCTGGTATGGAGTATGGTGGTGACCAGGATGCTGATATGGAGTATGGTGGTGACCAGGATGCTGATATGGCATATGGCAGTGATCAGGGTGCTGGTATGGTGTATGGCAGTGATGAGGATGCTGGTATGATGTATAGTGGTGATCAGAGAGCTAGTATGGCATATGGCGGTGATCGGGACACTGGTATGGTGTATGGAAGTGTTATTGTGAGCACTGGGACAGGTAACAGGGGCTGGCTGCACACTTCATTGTTGCTACATTAGGGCAGTGATCAGAGACACTCGGGCTGGCTGGCACAGCAGTCAAACAGTGTACAAGCAGCCTTAAAGGCTGCTGTACACTCACAGGCTGCTGCATCAGTCCTCTCTGCCCTCACAATGAGAGCAGGGAGAACTGATCTTTAGTTTCAGTTTCTAGTGTTTACTATGTGGTTGCTATGATTGGACACAGCAGTCGCATGGCAAAATACCATGTGATCACCTGGACAAAGCGGTAATGTGCAACATACTGATTGCTCGCTCTGTGAGCTACAAAGGAGACGCCGATGCGGACTGACATACAGGTACATTAGGCCACATCGGCACAGCTTCCCTTCCGCCGTCTATAGACTACCGTCATATTACAGCAGCAAAAAAACTAAAGTAAGGTAAGATACGTTTTGCGCTATGGGCTGATCTACCAAATAACTACTAGAAAGTGAATGTTCACCTAAAGCCAGTGGTGTGACACCACCTTATACAAGAACTTACCTTTATATTCACGTTGGCCTCAATGGCCTTGGCAATTTTGCTGATGGACTGCTCCAAGGATTTTTGTCGGCTTCTAAGTTCTGTAAAGAAAAAATGTAGTTCAGTGCATTTTTTACTTGTGATTACTTCTAGCATGGGCTCTACATCTCCAAATATCTAAGGTCACAGATGTCAGTTTCTTCATTGCTGTTTTTATATTCCTTACCCAAGACACTGAGAGTTTTTAAATTTTAGCAAAAGTCATGAACTTCTGTAGAATTTAGCTATTTTTGCGAAGGCATTAAAGTGGTTCTAAAACCTTAAAGCAGTAGTAAAGTCACCTAAGTACAGTTTAAAAAATGGTCCCTCAGCAGGCTTAAGTCATAATGTACTAGTATGCACCACATACTAGCACATTATGGCAGACTTACCTGCAAAGGAACCCTCCAGTGCTGTGCTGTCACAGCTCTCCCTGGTCCCAGGCGACTTCCATCTTTGCTTGGTCTTCCTTCCGGGTTTCTCATCTTCGGCCCCTTGAATGGCTGGGCCACAGATGACATCACTCCCACGCATGGGCACTAGAGCGAACTGTAAATATTGTCACACATACGTGGCTCAGATCCCATTACCACTGCTTTGCAGGGGGACATTTATAACAGAAGAACAGAAGAGATCACTAACCCAGAAGAGACCACTAAAAACTCTGTCTGTCAGTAGTGATGGGCCGAACACCCCCTGTTCAGTTCGCAGTCAAACATTTGAATCTAATATAGTTAGTCTGGCTGAAGAAAGACAAAATTCCATCCAGTTCAACCATAGAAAAAAAAGTTATAATCCTATACCCACAGTTGATCCAGAGGAAGCAAAAAAAATCCAGCAAAGCACGATCCAATTTGCACCTGCTGGGAAAAAATATTCCTTCCTGATCCCGAGAGGCAATCGGATATTCCCTGGATCAACCTTACCTATAAGTGTGAGTATCCAGTTATATTCTGTGTATCTAAGAAATAATCCAGGCCTTTTTTGAAGCAATCTACTGAGCTGGCCAGAACCAACTCTTGAGGGAGTCTATGCCACATTTTCACAGCTCTCACTGTGAAGACACCTTTCCGTGTTTGGAGATTAAATTTCTTTTCCTCCAGACGTAAAGAGTGCCCCCTTGTCCTCTGTGTTGATCTCAGGGTGAATAGCTCTACACCGAGTTCACTATATGAACCACTGATGTATTTATACATGTTGATCATATCCCCCCTTAATCTCCTCTTCTCAAGAGAGAATATATTCAGTTCCTCTAATCTTTCCTCATAGCTGAGCTCCTCCATGCCTTGTATCAGTTTGGTTGCCCTTCTCTGTGCTTTCTCCAGTTCCCCAATGTTCTTTTTCTGAATTGGTGCCTAAAACTGAACTGCATATTCCAGATGAGGTCTTACTAATGATTTGTACCGGGGTAATATGATATCTCTCTCTGGAGTTTATACCTCTTTTAATACAAGAGAGGATTTGCTTGCTTTAGCTTGGCATTGCATGCCATTATTAAACTTGTGATCTACCAGAACTCCCAGATCCTTCTCCACCATTGATTCCCCCAGTTGTATCCCCCCTAGTATGTATGATGCATGCATATTCTGTCAGACGGCAGAAGCCAGCGTCGGGAGCGGAGCGTTTTTTTTTTCTATTCTTTCTTTTGGTAGTGGCAGCGGGCATCGTCACTTACATTGGATCTACTTCGGTTATAACTGGATACTAAAATTTATAGGTAAAGTTGATCCAGGGAATATCCAATTGCCTCTCGGGGGATCAAGAAGGAGTTTTTTTCCCAGCAGGAGCAAATTGGATCATGGTTTGCTGGGTTTTTTTTTTCCTTCCTCTGGATCAACTGTGGGTGTAGGATTATAATTTTTTTTTTTAATGGTTGAACTGGATGGACTTTTGTCTTTTTTCAGCCAGACTAACTATGTAACTATGTAACAGCTGCGCCGGCCTGACAGTTCCTAAATATTTAAGGGAAGGGGCCACATGGTGACGTCAACCAAGTGACTCCGCCCCTTGTGATGTCATCATCAGCTGGGATTGGCCAAAGCATTGCAGTTGACCTGTGATCAGGTGCATTGCTTTGGCTAATCACAATGCACTGTCAGGGTGCAGTGCATTGTGGGGCGTGACGAGCAAACAGGCTGCCAAAAGCCCTTACTGTTTGTGTGTTCGCCGAACACACGAATAGCCGATGTTCGAGTTGAGCTTATTTCCGACTGGAACATCAAACCCAACTCTACCTGTTAGCAGATTTTTACATTTTTACCTTTACTACCACTTTAAGGTTTTTTACCTTAATGAAATCTATGCGTTCTGTCCCTTATACTTACCTGAGCCCAATCTTGACTGAGCAATGTGCACGAGAGCTCTGGCAGATTGATAGCAGCGGGAGCCACTGGCTCGTGCTGCTGTCAATCAAATTCTGTGATGAGAGAGTGGGGGCAAGGTATTATTTTAATAAAAAAAATGTAAAGCTTTACAATCTCTTTAAGTCAACATGGAAGGGGAAATTAAAGTACAGTGGTACCTCGGTTTACGAAAGCCTTGGTTAACGTTATTTTCGGTTTATGAATGAAAATCCATTGAAAATAATGCCTCCGTTTACAAATTTTTACAAATTTATTTCACAATACAAAGTGTATGTCGGTGCCAATTTTTAAATGTAATTTCCGGCTTTTTTTTTCTTCACTATAGCTCACAAGATTAGCTGTCATTTTCCCCGGAGTTACAGGGAACTTTGTTTCTTTTAAGACACTAAAAGGAACCATTATTTTTTTTAACTTGGGGAAATACACTAAAAGAAAACTTTCTTTCTTTTAGCTGGGGGTAAAGTGACAGCTGAATCTCTGAGCTATAGTGAAGAGAAAAAAAAAGCGATAATTACATTTAAAAACCAGCACCATAATAAATAAAAAAACGGCATGGAGTCCCAGCTCCCATCCATACCAAGCCCTTCGGGTATGGTATGGATTTTGAGGGGAACTCCTATGCCAATTTTTTTTTAAAAAAATGCCGTGGGGGTCCCCCCCAAAATCTATACCAGACCCTTATCCAAGCATGCAGCCCAGCAGGTCAGGAAAGGGGGGGGACGAGCGAGCAGCCCCTCCTCCTGAACCATACCAGGCCCCATGCCCTCAACATGTGGGGGTGCTTTGGGAAAGGGGGGCTCCTCCCCCCCAAAGCACCTTGTCCCCATGTTGATGGGGACAAGGGCCTCTTCCCCACAACCCTGGCCGGTGGTTGTGGGGGTCTGTGGGCAGGGGGCTTATCGGAATCTGGAAGCCCCCTATGTGAATGAGTATGGGGCATACAAAGTTGGTAAAACCTATATGGACCTGAACTGATACTAGGGCATTTAATGAAGCGTTTCACAGATTAAACCCGCTTTTTCAGGACAGAAAGAGAATATAGCAATCTGGTAAACATGAAGAAAAACTCAATTAACCACTTAAGCTCCAGAAGGCTTTTCCCCTCTTATGACCATGGCAATTTTTTTCTAATCAGCACTGTGCTACTTCTACTGGCAATTGCTCAATCATGCAAAACTGTACTCAAATGAAATGCAAATTCATACAAATAGAGCTTTCTTTTCATTGTATTTAATAACCACTGTTTTTTTATTTTTTTCTATATAAATGAAAAAATAAAACTAAAAATTTTGAAACCCCCCCCCCCACGTTTTTCGTAGTTTCTGTTATTAAATTTTGCAAACAAATAATATTTCTTGATACATTTAGGCCACAAGGTATTCTGCTACATTTCTTTGGTAAACATAACCCAAATCAGTGTATATTATTTGGTCTGTGTGAAAGTTCTAAAGTCTGCAAACTATGGTATATACATATATTTGAAAATTGAACTGTTCCAAAAGGTAGCCACGGCACTCTATGTTTGAGATAAATGCCCAGGTGCGAACAGCAGTGTTTTTATTGTCAACATTTCAATAAAGCTCAGGCCATCTTTCTCAAGACACTGCAGTTTTGATCTTCCTCCTCTGCAAGACCCTTGAGTGCCTCTAAACCAGTTTTGAATTTATATTTGAAAATTGATCAGTCCTGATGCACTGACAGCCCATTTCATTTCTTGAGGCTCTAAAATGCCAGGATAGTACAGATATCCCCCAAATGACCCTTTCTGGAAAGCAGACAGTCCAAGGTATTTAGTAAAAGGCATGGTAAGTTTTTTTGAAGTTGTAATTTTTTGTCACAATTTTTTGGAAAATTAAGGTATTAAATTAAATTAGTTTTATAAACTATAGTTTTAGTATATAAAATAAAAGATTGCTTCATACATTCATTTTTTGAACAACTGTTTTCCTTTTCTTTTCATCAGAGTAGTGACATAGTGATACAGGACTACTCTGGGGTGGGGGTGGTGATCAGGGTTTTTTTTTGTAATTGCTTATACCAGTGATGATCACTGTTACAAGCAATAGTTTTAACTGTCATAAATGGCTTTCACTCACAACAGCTTGCTTACTATTGTAATGATATGATTGGCTACAGGTAATAACATGGTACAGGGTGCCGTAATTGGCCTAGGTACCATGTAATAGTTGTGGGTCAATCACAGCATAACAATATTAAGCAAGCTGTCATGAATGGAAGCCATTCACAACAGTTTTGCTTACATGTTATCATGCGATCCCTATGATTGGTCATAGCAATCACATGATACTCCAGCTGCACTGCAGATGGGTACCGAGTACTGTGATCCACTGTGTCCAGCAGACACAGGATCGCTCTGCTGCACACCGCAGAGGGCACGACAGTGCATATGTGCACCGCAACATATTGATATGTACAATATACACGACGTCAATAATCATATAATAACACTATCAACTTATCAGTATATAGTTCTAGTAGTTCACATACCTGATTATAAAAACCATTGTCCAAAGTGGGATTTCTCATTCAGGGTTCCATGGAACCCAGGGGTTCCTCCAGAGGTTTCTAGGGGTTCCTTGAGCAATTTCTGCCTCTTAAATAAGTTCGCAATGACACAATTGATCTTTTTAACTCCTTCCGCCTACTGGCCCTTTAAAAGTTCTAAAAGCCAAGATACAGAGGTTGGCATTCAGGTCATGTGACCGCCGTGATTGGCTGTCATAGTGGTCACATGAACAGAAAGCTCCCGATCAGAGCTTACCAATCCCTGGGAGCATGGTAAATTGATCAAGGGCCACTTATATGCAGTCGCTCTGTGTTAAGGCTCACTTGCAGAGCAACCACATATATGTGTATGGACAGCGGGAAGTGGTTGTCAAGGGTAATTCCTCCCACTGAACACTAGTGTAAGGAGCAAACTTCCCACTGATCTTCACACTAATGTATCATGAGTTGTAGATATAGCAATTTTTAGACCGAAAAGTTAATTCAAGGGTTCCTCTGTGTCAAAAAGGTTTAGAAAGGCTGGTCTAAAGAAAAGCGGCTGCATAGCGCTGGGCAATTAAATTCCACATTAAAATATTGTATAAGTGTTTGACATACAGTGAATGAAATAAGTATTTGATCCCCTGCTGATGTTGAATGTTTGCCCACTCACAAAGAAATGATCAGTCTAAAAATGGAATGGTAGGTGTATTGTAACACTGAGAGACAGAATAGCAACAAAAAATTCAAAAGAAATGCATGTCTAACAAATTATGCACTGATTTGCATGTTCATGAGGGAAATTTGATCCCCTATCATTCAGCAGGATTTCTGGCTACGAGGTGTCTTTCAGACAGGCAACAAGCTGAGATTAGAAGCAGTCTCTTAAAGGGAGTGCTGCTAATCTAATTTTGTTACCTGTATAAAAGACACCTGTCCACAGGAGCAATCAAACAATCAGATTCCAAACTCTCCACCGTGGCAAATCAAATACTTATTTCCTTCACTGTAAGTATGTTTGGTGTTCTAGCACCCAATTCTCTTGAATGATTATGCTGTAATAATACGTTCAGATTTGATAGCAAATTGTCATTTTTAGGATCAGTTCAGATCCATATAGGTTTTAACAACTTTGTATAAATAAAGTATTGTATATGGTTTCAAAACAAGTGTCATCTCGCATGTACCTGCAAAGTCGGAATATTTGGTAAAAATATATTTTTCTCTGATGGTGTCTTGAAATTATGGATGTGGTACTGTTTTATTATCATGTTAATGTAATATTATGATGACAGGATGCAGTCACTGTTCAAGCAATACATTTTCCAGTCAGCTCAGTTCATTTTAAAATCAACTTGTCAAGCTGGTTCATGCTTGGAGGCCACCTGCAGCTCAAATTTCAGCCTTTTCAGCTGTCTATGGGGGCCTTAATGCCCTTCTCTTCCCTCCCTTCCCCAAATTTAAACTTGATCCCAAACAGTTTTTAACAAACTTCTAAAACGGAGTCTCCCTGTTGTGAATGACCTGAAGAAGAGAAAAGTGATAGGCTCTAGGAAACCTGCAATACTTACCTCCAAGTGGCCTGGCATGTAAACAAGCAGATTTGACTTACATGGAAGAAAGTCTGCATGACAGGAGGTAGAATCAACCCTGTGCCCAATGATGAACCCTAAAAATGAGTTTGTATTTTTACTTTGTCTCTAGCTCTTTTCTCCTACTGTATTTTGGCCATGATTCCCTATAACACAATATGACCGCATGTTCTCACCTCCAGTATGTTTCTTTAAATCCTCATAGTCGGTATTCTCTCTATTGTAGGTGTTTTCAGCCTCCTTCATAATGGGAATGTTATTGGCCAGTTTTTCTTGCTCATTTTCTAGGTGTTTAATACAAACTTGAATTTTATCCTTTAATAAACATGAAAAAATGCAGTTAGACTGTGTTGTAGGATTTCCTACTCAGTGAGTATGGTTCCCTGGCTGTCATGTTGATTCATTGTCTTCAGTACTTTCTGAATCACTAACCCAGAAAATAGTAAACCACATTAGAGCTCTAAACTCATGCAAAATTTTCTAATCTGTATACTGATTATAGGTCAATGACCTTAAACTCACCATCAAGCAGAGAAAGTAAGGGCAGCTAGCATTTTCATTAGGAACATTTTTTTAAGTTTTTCATATATTTGTCTATTTCAGGACTAATACATAAAAATATAAATACATATATATATATATATATATATATATACACACACACACACACACACATATATTTATATTTAGTTGGGGTAATAAGATATATTTCATATGCAAATTTGGCATTTTCATTTCAAGCCAGCAGGTTGATCTTTAGGCTCACATTCACATGTTTTTTAGTTTTTCCAAACTCACTTCTATGAAAGAAGCTTGTTGTTTACAGAGCTCAAAACTCAAGAAGAAATGAAAAATGAGCTAGTGAACTGACTTGTGCTACCACTCTCTTGCTTTCTTCAGACAGCTCTGTATGAGGTTTTAATCAGAGAGAAGGACTCCGAAGGAAAGCAGCTTCTGCTGTCCTTTCTGTTTAGAAAATATGGTTTGTTAAGCCTGTCTTGTTGGTTCACTCTGTATTAAATGTTTAATTGTGAAATAATAATCTTAAATACTGTATGTTTTCTTTAAAGATTAACTCCAGCAAGATAAAAAAAACACACAATTTGATGCAGATATGCATTCTTTAAAAAGTATTAAATGTATTTTTAAATGCAGCTGGAGTGCGTATATGAATCTATTCTGGTATCACTCTTGTAACTCCCTGTACAGCAGCACTTGGATGGGGAGAGCACTAGCACACAATCAGTCCACATAATCTTGCAAGAAACAATCTGAGAGGATCAGGGAGGAGAGCAGATCAAATTAATGTTGAAGCACTCTGCTGCTGCTCACGTACAGTCCAATCACAGGCTGGGGGCAGGGATGTGACCCAGCTGTATTGCTAAATTGTAGTAGAAAAAGTCAAGCCACTATCTTGTCTGTGCTGTCTGAGACCTTATGATAGGCTTGCTGATACAGAATACACTATACCTGAATTTATTAGATGGCTGCCACAAGAAGCTATTGCTTAAAATGCATTAAAAAAAACCTCTGCCAACTGGCAGAATACAAATTTGAAATACTGTACATATATGTTTACTGCTTTACCTGTCCAGCCAGCTTTGTGATACATATATACACCTTTGACACACTACAAAGCCAGATGGGTGACACATGTAGTCACGGATTAAACAATTTTTCGTTCAGCTTCAACATTGACTAGGTCAACTCTGCCTCCAGCCTTCTCACGGGACAGTGAATAAACATCACTAGCTTTGTTAAAGCAGTCTTTGGCAATCTCCAATCTGCCTACACTATCTTCTGGACTGCACCCTGGGAGAGTCCTTCTTCAGGGAACCACATAGCTGTCCTAGTGTCATGAACACTTTCCATTGACAGTCCATCAGCAGGGGCCCCACAAGTTCTAGAATGCTGCAGTACCACAAAGACAGAACCACAGGGTGGTGGCAATGGGATCAGTCATCACTGGTCTTTACTCCCAGAGGGGGACTGTGGAGAGTCATGTGATGGCAAACTTAGGTGAGTAAAACAGGGTTCTTTTGTTAATAGTAAATGGGTGGGATGGTGTTGACAGGAAGGAATGGGGGGAGGGGATTTAAGTATGGCCAGATATAGGCTTTAACTGAACATAGAGTGGTAATCCTAACCAGAAAGCAGCAGAGTGATCTTACTAATTAGCATAGGTGATTGTATCATAAGAATGTAAAATGAAGTACCACACCACTGCTAAAGGGTGTAGATAAGACTTTATTCAAATAAAAGACAGGAGGACATTAAAAAAAGAATCAAACTCATCTTGGGGGTCCAAAAACGCCCCCCTTCATCAGAGCTTAAGAATGAAAACAATCTGAATGGAATAGGAATGAACTGGAACATTAATGGTATCTGTCAAATCACTCTCCTCCGCTGTCAAGAACATGTAACGCCTCAGTTTTATGACAGCTGCTGGTCTCATTCCAGCATCCTGGTTTTGGATGAGCTGCATTCCCCGTCTGCCTGTCCACCTGCTGGGTGATTAATGTGGACAGTTTCTGAGTGGAGACCAAACCTATTTTAAGCCAGCCAAGCCCTCAGTCTCATGCTTGTGATAGTGTCTGTAACACTTGCTTCAAGCTCCTTGTTTCCCTGCCTTGTTCCTGTGCTTTGACATTCATTTTAGCCCTGCTCTGCCAAATAGTTAAGATTACCTTGCTGATGACCTTGGATCAGAGTTTGCTTGTGCTCAGAACTCAGCATGCCTTTTGACCACGGATTAGACCCTGACCACTCTTTAGACACTGCATGCTCTGAACCCGGACTGTCACTGGACCACTCTGCCTGTCTGCCAACTGCAAGTCCCTTTTTGCTGCACTCAGTTCGTGCCTGCCCTGGCATGGTAGCCAGGAACTATAGCATTGTGTATAAGACCTGAGTGCAACCAAGGCCTGCTTTTCTTATCGGAAAGGGGGCTGCTATAGGTGAAGAACACAGAAGCCAATTATAGTGCCTGACCACCAATGCTAGGTGTAGGCGTGACAGCCACATTTCCGATTCTCCAGGCACACATTGCCCACACACATCACAAGAATGACTGTCCAAAATTACTAATAATTTGGCAGGTACAACAGTAAACATGTATATTTATCAATCATGTATTTTACGGTTTACTTAAAATCTCACTTCAATAGTTTTTCACCAGTGCTCTTTGACTTCCCTTACACCTCTAATCTCACCTCCAGTGTCTTTATCTCTTCCTTGAGATTCTGTTCTTCAGTTAAATTTTCTTTACTTGCATTATCCAGTTCTTCACTTATGCTGCAGATCTCTTTGTCCCATTTCTCTATTTCTCCCTCGAGACGTTTGCCCTAGATACAAGAACATTATGAATTATTACTCGGGATCAGTATCTTTGCATCAAGTCACCATCATCTTGCATTATACTTAAAATCGTACCGGTTCTAAGTTATATACACACATGTCTATGTGAATCTTCTGTAATTATTCAAACTGCCTGGGGCTTCACTTTGATCAGAATTAATTCAGTCAAGAGATCCTAGGAGTTCATTCTAAGATTTTTCTTATATGGTATGAAAAAAATCTGTACATGTAAAGTTAAAGCGGTATTAAACCCAAAAAATGTAATATATTGCAGCTTACCAATCATTACATATGATGGCTGCATTAGTTTTATTTTTTAGGCTTTTTCCCTCTGTTTTTACCTGGGGATCTGGCCAGTAACACACCACCTGAATTAGAGTGCCTCCACTCTGGATGAAGAGCACAGAGGGCACCTTTGGACAGCAGCATTGTCAGTCTAGGGAAGGGGAATGTTAGATGCACTAGCAGATTTAAATACACTAGCAAATTTAAGCCAAACTCCAGCTAATACATTATTACAGTTACATCAGTTTATTTTCCTTTTGGGATAAAGGTTTTACATTAAAAAAAATAAAAGCTGCTCATTGTAAGCATCCCTGTCAGTGGAAAATGGTTTGTTTCATCACTGTAACTGATACATTCTACTGAAGAGCTTCTTCTTTTGAAAAAACAACAGAGTTATTGGCTGGATCAACAGATGAAAATAGAAGAAAGAAAAAAAATAAAATAAATGACTCAAAGACATTAGAGACCCAATTATCCTCCCCACTCGGTGCTTCCATTGCCTCTAGGCCAGTGGTGTATTTAGGCAACACAAAATTCGCCTCCCACCCCCGAGAGAGCCTGACATTGATCAACAACACCCCCACCCAAGAGAACATTCCACTAGCATCGCCCCCGTACACAGACCACTCCCCTCCCACGAGAGCGAAAGACACTCACCTTTACACCTGGTTTACACTGATGCGGTGTGCAATTTGCAGCGTTTTCTGTGTGAATTCCGCACCACATCAGAATCGCACCCAGTTCATGTGAACTGCTGTGGGTGTGTATGTTAAGTTAACAACACCCCGAAAGAGGGCCGCAAAACGCGGTGCGATGTGCAGAATAGATCACATAGGTGTGAATAGCCATGCAATCCGATTCTACTGCGGACCCAAAAAATGGTCCTGCACCTTTTTGGTGCGAAGCGATTAGAGCCAAACTGTATGGCTCCAATCGCCCCGCACACAAATCGCATTTGATTTGCACAAGAATGAGGTGCGGTTCCTGTGCGAATCACATGCAATATACCGCACCACATATACAGTCATGGCCGAAATTGTTGGCACCCTTGATATTTCTCCAGGAAATCATGTATTTCTCACGAAACGTATTGCATTAACACATGTTTTGCTATACACATGTTTATTCCCTTTGTGTGTATTGGGACAAAACAAAAAAAGGGAGGAAAGAAAGCAAATTCGACATAATGTCACACAAACCTCCAAAAATGGGCTGGACAAAAGTATTGGCACCCTTTCACAACTGCGGATAAATAAGAATGTTACAAGCATGTGATGCTCCTGTAAACTCACCTGGGGCAAGTAACAGGTGTGGGCAATATAGAAATCACACCTGAAAGCAGATAAAAAGGAGAGACGTTCACTTAACCTTTGCATTGTGTGTCTGTCTGTGCCACACTAAGCATGGACAACAGAAAGAGGAGACGAGAACTGTCTGAGGACCTGAGAACCAAAATTGTGGCAAAATATCAACAATCTCAAGGTTACAAGTCCATCTCCAGAGAACTAGATTTGCCTTTGTCCACAGTGCGCAACATTATCAAGAAGTTTGCAACCCATGGCACTGTAGCTAATCTCCCTGGTCGTGGACGGATGAGGAAAATTGATGAAAGATTGCAACGCAGAATAGTCCGGATGGTGGATAAGCAGCCCCAAACATGTTCCAAAGACATTCAAGCTGTCCTGCAGGCTCAGGGAGCATCAGTGTCAGCGCGAACTATCCGACGACATTTAAATGAAATGAAACGCTATGGCAGGAGACCCAGGAGGACCCCACTGCTGACACAGAGACATAAAAAAGCAAGACTACAGTTTGCCAAAATGTACTTGAGTAAGCCAAAAGCCTTCTGGGAAAACGTCTTGTGGACAGATGAGACCAAGATAGAGCTTTTCGGTTAAGCACATCATTCTACTGTTTACCGAAAACGGAATGAGGCCTACAAAGAACAAAACACAGTACCTACGGTAAAATATGGTGGAGGTTCAATGATGTTTTGGGGTTGTTTTGCTGCCTCTGGCACTGGGTGCCTTGACTGTGTGCAAGGCATCATGAAATCTGAGGATTACCAAAGGATTTTGGGTCGCACTGTAGGGCCCAGTGTCAGAAAGCTGGGTTTGCGTCCAAGATCCTGGGTCTTCCAGCAGGACAATGACCCCAAACATACGTCAAAAAGCACTCAGAAATGGATGGCAAAGAAGCGCTGGAGAGTTCTGAAGTGGCCAGCAATGAGCCCAGATCTAAATCCCATTGAACACCTGTGGAGAGATCTTAAAATTGCTGTTGGGAAAAGGTGTCCTTCCAATAAGAGAGACCTGGAGCTGTTTGCAAAGGAAGAGTGGTCCAAAATTCCGGGTGAGAGGTGTCAGAAGCTTATTGATGGTTATAGGAAGCAACTGATTTCAGTTATGTTTTCCAAAGGGTGTGCAACCAAATATTAAGTTAAGGGTGCCAATACTTTTGTCCAGCCCATTTTTGGGGTTTTGTGTGACATTATGTCATATTTGCTTTTCTGCCTCTGTTTTATATTTGTTCCAATACATACAAAGGGAATAAACATGTGTATAGCAAAACATGTGTTAATGCAATACCTTTTTTGTGTGAAATACTTGATTTTCAGGAAAAATATCAAGGGTGCCAACAATTTCGGCCATGACTGTATGTGAACCCAGTCTCACAGCTCTGGACATCCCCAGGAACGAGAGTCAAGCAGCCCACAGCCTCTCTCAGATCCCATCTGGTCCCTAAGCCACATGTGTCCCTTCTTCCAGGGGGGTGATGCTGGCCCCCTGAAAAATGCCGCCATAGGCAAATGCCTTGTGGGAAATACACCCCTGCTCTAGCCATACAGAGAACACCATAAAACACACACCATTACAATCTGTGAACTGTAGTGTGCAGGTGTGTTTTTTGTCATTGTATATGTGTGTTGGGGTGACGTGGCAGTGAATCACAGGGCATGTAAAATGAAAAGTAAACATTCATTGCAGTAAGACACAGTAAAGCTGGTACAACCGGCAACAACTGACAGATCGCTGCATCAACATCACTTGTGTTGGCATCAATCGGCCAGTTTTTGCTGGACAGTTTTTACTCTCTCCCCGTGTGTCTTTGTATTCTGACCCCCCCACTAACAGAATACACTGACCAGCCTCGCAGCTATTACTGGCTGCAAGCACTGATTGGATGCTGGTTTTGCAGCATGTCCCTTTGACATCCTGGTCATTAGACCAGCTTCTGTCGGGCAGACAGCTGTACATATAGACTGAAAGTCGGCCGGTTCCTGCTGAACTGGATGCTTTTTGGCCATTGTGTACCCAGCTTTAAATGCATGTCACTGATTTGAATGGCCACCAAAACACATATCAATGTGACACACATTAGGTTGGATATAAACCTTGACGTAAACTTCTTTTGGCCTCACCTCTGTAGTTAAGTACATTTGCTTATTATGTCCTGCTGTTATTCTTTGTTTCAGTTCTTTCAGTATGGTTTTCTCAGACAATTTCCACAGCTCCATCTCCTTTGTCGCTTCATCTTTTTTAATTTGAATTGCCATTCTGAGTTGAAAAGTAAAGGAAAACACACTCTGTAATTCTTGTACTTTGAAAGAAGAACATAATAATGAAATTTAATTTTTTACTATCCTTGATTTAGATTATAATAAACATTATGTAATAATATTGTGTATAGATATAAAAAACATAAATACCTTTTTTGTGTCCGTTTATTAATCGATCACATACCTTCTAAGCTCCTAATGCAGTTGAGAACAGATAGCAAGAGGAGGAGAAACAGCAGTGCACTGAACTTCCCAGTGCATGGGTGTGCAGGAAAGGAAGGGGGGTAGGGGGCGTGTGAGTAGAAGTCTGATCATTGGAGGAGAGCACACTGAGTTCCCAGCACAGCTAGAGAACTGACCACGCTGTGCTCTCATGCCCAACTTAGTCAGTTTTTAATAGGAAAGTAGAGGTACTGCCAGGAGCACCTGGGATTTCACACAAAGGAAGCAATACAAAGAGAACAAAATATTTTTTTATACAAGTACATGGTACAGCAGGATTATGAAATGTTGGGTTTACATACTCTTTAAGCGAACCACACTTCACTATTGGATTGTAGAATATCTGATCTATAGCATTCATAGAGGAAGTGCTTAACCTCTTCATGCCTAAGGGTAAAAAGAATCTTAAAGCCTAAGCACAATTTTGCAACTTTGACGTGTTAGCAAAACTGTACATATCATCTCAACCAGGTGGATTATACCTTGTTTTTTTTCAGGACAAATTGGGCTTTCATTTGGTGGTAAATGGTAATAGATATCTGCTGATTTGTTTTTTATTATCAAAGGAAAACTGACCCAAAATAGTAAAAAAGAACATTTTTTAAATTTAGTTGTATAGTTCTTGCTACTACCATAACCAACCACCAAAGAACAACCCAAAGGCAAGTAAAAAAGAAAAAAACACACGTTATACTCACTTGCTCTGTGCAGTGGTTTTGCATAGAACAGCCCCGATCCTGCTCTTCACGGGTCCCCCACCGACGCTCCTGGCAGCCCCCCCCCCAAAAAAAAAGCTTGCTACGGAGGCACCCAAGCAGGCTGCCTCCCAAGCCGCTGCTCTGCATGTCTATTTACATACAGATGTGTGGCCAGGCCCAACCCCCCCCCTCTCTCATTGGCTCACTGGCTGTAATTGTCAGCAGCTGTCTCAGACAATGAGGAGGGAGAGACCCCAGAGAGCCGAGGCTCTTGTGCACATTGCTGGATTGCAATGGGGCTCAAGTAAGTATTAGGGGGGCTGCTGCACACCTTCAGCCTTTAGAACCACTTTAAGGAGACCCTGTCGCCAGACCATTTATTTTATCATAAGATTATTTGCGCATTTCCCATATTTTATGCATGCTTTTTACCTGTAAAAGACCCTCTTGTGTAAACATCCAAAAGCTCAGAGACTGCTGCTGTGTGCTGCCATCTTTAATGTGATGTCAGCAGCCACGGCAGATTTAGAACTGTCACTCAAGTGACACTCCATAATATTATCCTTCACTGCTGCCCTGGCAGATACATAAGAAAGTATGTAGGGAGGTTAAGGGAGAGATGGAAGAGCTGGGCCTGCGTAGACAGTAATTAGACATTCCCAGGAGAGGAGAGAGCTATGATGTGCAAAGAGGAAAGGGACTGTGCTAGGGAATTTACTCTTTCTGGCATAGTAGGATTTTCTAGCAAATTCAAAGACACATTTCAAATGAATACAATTTTGATTATTTTTTCTGTGCTTTTACCTGCATTTTTTAAATTTGGTGTTTGATTGTAACAATCAAAACACCACAACAAAGTTTAGAGTCCAAAATGTTTTATTTCAAACATATAGCAACTGCTACATCCGTAAAAAGGATAAAAACCACTGATCAAACGGAACTGAAAATAAAATTCTAATTTCAAACCTTTTCTGTCTTTCATTTGCCAGATCTTCCTTAGCTTCATCTACTTGTGCAGCAAGTTGCTCTGTAGTCACTCTAAAAATAAATTTAAGTCAATTCATGTCAAAAAGGAGACAATATTCTTATTACACGTAATTCTATAATACTCTTACAACAGCTTACCGCATGCTTTCTACCAGCTCTTCCGACTTCATATCCATTTCTGTCAACTCCCAACTTAGTTTTCCTAATAGTTCTTGCTTCTCATTTAGGAGATCTCTGGATTTTTCCAGCCTTAGAGAAATAAAAAATGGGAATAGTAATAAGAATCTGCGGGCTTATGGCAGCAAACCTCTTGTTAGGAAATTTATCCACGTTAAGAGCTACCAATCCTAGATGAAACTCCGGTATTACTAGCAAATTATACTAAAAATCCCATGCTGAAATAGAGTGGGTTACAGTGGCTATAAACTTTATTTTTGTACTTTAAATGGTAAACATGTTCTACATACCTGCTCTGTGTAATGGTATTGCACAGAACAGGTCCCTTACTTCCTCTTCTGGAGTCCCCCACCAGCGCTCTCGGCTCCTCTTCTTCTTCAAGTAGGGGCACTCATGCAGGTGCACTCCTGATCTGGGCTGTGTACATACACAAAACAGCTTGGCAGCTCCCTGCGCTGCCTCCTTAGCAGCAGCAGCGGCCTATCACTACTCCAACAAATGACCTTCTTAGGGACAAAACGCGTTATGGCAGGGTCAAGTAGTGACATCATCACGCTGGCTCAGATGATTGGCATTTGTTGTGTTTTAATGCTGAGCTGTCCCTTCGTTTTTGTGAGTATACAAGCTGTTTTAAATAAATAAATGAAGTGAATATTACACTGTTGGGTTCCCTTTCCCTTTCTTTGTGTAAGATCCAACTGTAACATATGAGGTGCCCTGCTGCGGGAAAGTCATCCATGCCTGTATGAAGGGATTGAGATCCATCCATCTCCCTGAGAGGAGTCTAAAGCAATATTAGACCTCTTCTGTTTTGAGGTCTTGGGCTCTGGTAAGTAGGTCTGTGTCGTAGAGGTTGAAGTACAGATGCTGGTGATGGTGCCTTCACATTGAATTTTACAAGTTGATGAACATTCAAAATTTATTCTGGGATGTTCTATTATGGAATTATTTCACATTTGATATATACTTTGAATAAAAACAGAGTAACACTTTGTTTACATACTTTATGTTCAGCATCATAGGAGCCTACGACTTCCATACCCTCAGTGATTCCTGTAAATGCAGGAGGAGAGGAGCAGCACATGACACAACGTGTATCAAGAAAGAAGTCAGGTAAGTGTTTAGGGAAGGCTTGGGGGGGCACAGACATTGGAAGGTTTTTTTACCTTAATGCAGAAAATGCATTAATGTAAAAAAACATTCCGTCTTTAGAAACACTTGAAAATAGGAGTTTAAGCCCAAGTAAAGCCAAAATTGTCTAAAAAGGGCCATCCCTTTGCTTTGGAGAGATTGCCCCATACTTCGTGTTGTGTCTCTGGGATAGAAAGTGGAGAGAAATCTCTCAGATAGGACACAGATAGCAAACAAAAGCCTGATGGCAGTTTTTTCCATCCCAAAAAAATATTTTGCCATTGCGTATACTTCAAGTATATCACACATTGACACCAATCTATTTCAACAGTGACTGACAACTATTGATCTCTAAAAAAGAGATATTTGTAAGGAATGTGAAGAAAATCTGTCGGTACAACAGCTGTTCTGGTTGCTGGCGGTGGTCCCATACTCTGCTGTCCGTACAGCTTACTAGTGATTCGCAAGGTCGACTACAACAGTTATGGGCCAATAATAAAGAACATGAGGCAGCACGGGCTTAGGAAAGCAACAAGGATGCATTGTAATTGTATTTTTTTTATGTTGGGGTTTTTTTTTTGTTAATGTTGGTTGAACTGGACGGACTAGTGTCTTTTTTCAACCAGATTAACTACACTCACCGGACACTTTATTAGGTACCTTGCTAGTACTGGGTTGGACCCCGTTTTGCCTTCAGAACTGCCTTAAAGTGTTACTAAACCCTACGGGGCAAAGTATTTGGGGAGGACCTGGACAGTATTCTTGATGCTTTCACAGAAGCAGCACTACACAAGTATCTTGCCTTATTAATGGCGATCTCTCCAGATTTAAGATAATCCACACTGGCAAAGTCCTCTGCAATAAATTCCAAAAGATGTAGAAATTGTGGATAGATTCCTCTGAAGCTCAAGGATCTGATGCAATTATCTTGGACATGATTTCTGTATGGCTTTCTTTAACGTGCTACTAAACCCACAACAGTAAAATCAGTCTGTATATGCAGCAAAGCATGCTTGTCATACTCACTATGGAACCTAAGGGGTTAATCCCCTGCTGTCAGGAATGGGCTCAGCACAGGTGGTGCTGGGGCTCACCCGCCTTGTGGGCTGCAGTACCAGTGCTGGCCAGCGGGTGCTCTCAGCAGCCAGAATCTCACTCCTGCAATCAAGCCATCACCTGAGGCTGTTTTCAGGAGGTGTATTTAAGCAATGGCCAGGCCTACAGTCAGTGCCTTGGTGTTTGTTTCCATGAGCCCCTGTACTTGCATCCTGTCTGATATTTCTGCCTGATCTGGACTCTGCTAGAACTCTGCCTGCACCGACCCCAGCTATTCCTGACCACTCTCCTGCCTGCTCCTTTGTACCTTGTCTGCCCGATAGTTACCGACTCGGTCTGCCTGACTACGTTTATGTTCCCGCACATACTGGGATCTGTTGGAGGTTTGGTTCTTGCACTGTATGTTTGGGTGTACTGTGTAGCTTTTAATAAATTATATTGTTTTACACCATACTTGAAGCCTGCGTTTCCCTGTGTCAGTCCACACATCTCTGCTCATACCTGGAGCCCTGAAATCTGCATTGTGTAAAAAGGCCATTTGATTCTGACTTCTCTGCTCCTCCTCTTGTTCAAATGTCCACATCTTATCTCCTGAGACAGACAGACAGTAGCAATTCTGCACATGCTTAGTTTGGTGTGTATTGGAGGAGAGGGTTTTTTTTTTCTTGGGAGAGAATGTTATCAGCACAGGTCTCATCAGCACTGTCCAGACAGAGGTCAGGGGATTTGCATCCTCCTAGAGCAGAAAGAAAACTCCTCCTACAAGCTTTAACCAGTGCTTTGCTGAACACTGATAGAAGCCACAAGATTGCTCTAACTGCTGATGAGAAAAGGTATTTAGCAGTTTATATTTATTAAAATAATTGCATTACCATGTTCTGTGTACTGTGGGAGACCAGATATAGTGAATGCAGGGTCCTGGGTTTAGTAACACTTTAATTCTTAATGGCATAGATTCAACAAGGTGTTGGAAACATTCCTCAGAGATTTTGGTCCATATTTACAAGAGTTACTGTTGCCTTTTTACCATCTCAAAGTCTGTCCATTCTCCTCTGACCTCTGACACCAACAAGGCCTTTTGGTACACACAACTGCCGCTCACTGGATAATTTCTCTTTTTCGGACCATTCTCTGTAAACCCTAGAGATGGTTGTGGATGGAAATCCCAGTAGATCAGTAGTTTTTGAAATACTAAGACCAGGCCATCTGGCACCAGCAACCATGCCACGTTCAAAGTCACTTAAATCCCCTTTCTTCCTCATTCTGATGCTCAGTTTGAACTTCAGCAAGTCATCTTCACCACGGCTAGATGCCTTAATGCATTGAGATGCTGCCATGTGATTCGCTGATTAGCAATTGGTGTTAGCAAGCATTTGAACAGGTATACCTAATAAAGTGGCTGGTGACTGTATGTAACTATGTGTTACAGAGCGCCATGAGTAATTTATAGTATTGTACAGAAACATAAAGATGGATATCCTGAAAGTGTCTTAGTTTATTGCCCTCCTCAGATGCATCCCTTGGCTAAAGGAGAAGACTGATTGCTAGACAGACCACATTCTGCCTGCAGTGAACCTGGTGTACATTAGGAATGACCACATACAATACTTCAGAGAGGACACCTCTTCCACCCAGTCACAAACAATAAAAAATTATAGAGCAAGAATATAAATGAAAGTCATCCAATGTTAAAGCTGAAGTTTAGTGATTTTTTTTTTTTTTTAGCATCAGAAACAGTACTTATGTGAATGAGGAGTGTCCGGTGTGCTGGTGGCTGTTCTGTTCCTTGAAATCTTCTGTCCTTTGCCCCCCAGATACCCCCACAACCCCATAAGATCAAAGTGTCTCCACCTATCACAGGCACTCATCAAATATGTTGACTATGTTGACCCTCTCCGCCTCCCTGCTCCATTCATAGAAGTTGTACTGTTGGTTCCTGCAAAGAAAAGCATTCTATGAATGGAGGACAGGCAGATGAATTAAATGTCTGCCTCCTCCATTCACTGTGAATGAAGCAGGGGGGTGGAAAGGGCAGGCATAACTGTCACTTTTGAAGAGTGCCTGTGACAGGTGCAGCCCCTCGTATTAACTCCCGCAGAACCAAAAGATCACAGTTGTGGGAGTATATGGAGGGCAGAGGATGGAAGATTTCAAGTAACAGAGCAGACACCAGCACACGGGACACTCATCCTTTGTGCTGATTAAACAAAACAAATACTAGAAGTTTCTGTTGCAAGAAACTTCAGCTTTAAGGAAGCATGCAATATATATATCTCATAGATTTTATTTATGAAATTGTTTTATCAGAGATCGTTACAGAATGAGCAGAAATCCTTACTGCAGTGCTGTGTCTTTCTTCATGGCATGTTGTCGGTCTTCTTCCTCTGATACAGCCTGGTATTCCTGCTTCAAAGCTTTGTGCATCTCTTCCATAGACTGATGCAGTATCTCTGCTGTGTTCCTTTCCTTATCCAGCTTATATAACATAAAACACAACAGGGTTTCAAGAAGAACTCTGATGAGCATCATTTGCAAGTAAAATGGAGGCATCACATAGCCTTGATGCAATTCTAAAATTCCTTTCCATTTAAAAAAAATAAAACGTTTTGGGTTCCCAAGTTAGAAAAATGGGAAAGGAAAAATATTAGGATGTGTGCATGGCCACCATTCCTCCTCAACACGTTGTAGCTGAGAAGGTTTGTGCCATGGAAAAAAAGCAAACTCTTCTATTATGGTGTCAAATGAGCTTCTCTATGTAATCGGTTCTGTCAGACAACATGGTATGATGGAGAGAAGGGATGTAGACACTAACAGGCTTCAAAAACAATGGTTTGGAGATATATATATATATATATATATCTTCTATGCAAGAAGAGGTGGCAAATAGATCATTTGGTATGATTTGTGATCAGGCCAGCTTCTTATTTTTTTTTAACAATCCACTGCAGAGCTTCTGAGGGAGGTTACACCACTGATAATGGGATGCATTCCTTGTGCTTGGTCATGCAACATCAGATTACATGTAAAGGGAGGTGGCCAAGCACCCCTTTCCTCCTCCAGAGTAAAGGGGCATAGTTGAACCCTGTCCTACATCATAAGCATATGTTCAGCTAAGGTATAACCTATCTCTCACGTTTGTTTGATGGGTGCTCTAACTTACCTTTAATGCTCTCCATACTTAAACAGATATATCCAAAAAGTTATGTTTTAAATACTTACTACTATTGCCTGTGTATTTGCATATCTAGATTTTGCAAAAGCATTCGATAAAGATCCCCATAAGCTCCTGATTTAGAAACTGAGGTCTGTAGGCATGGACCATAGCGTTTGTTCATGGATAGAAAACTGGTTACAAGGGCGCATCCAACGGGTGGTGATAAATAGCGAGTACACAGAGTGGTCTGGAGTGGTAAGTAGGGTACGCCAGGGCTCTGTCTTGGGACCAATTCTGTTTCATTTTTGTCACAAATGATAAAGAGGTTGGTATACATAGCTCAATCTCAGTGTTTGCTGATGATACAAAGCTAAGTAGGGCAATAATTTCACAACAGGATCTAGAAATCTTATAAGAAGACCGCAATAAAATAATAGGGTGGGCAAATCCATGGCAAATGAGGTTTAACCACTTTAACTCCACCCTACAGCAGGATTACTGCTACAGGGCGGACTTCCTGCACAAAATCGCGTATATATACGTGATTCGCGCTCCCGCCATGATCCCAGGCCTGGGGCGTGCGTGCCTGCTGACCCGACAGTGCCGTGATTCGGTGCCCGACCGATCAATCAACAGATTCAGATAAGTGATGCTCGGCCTGGATCTGCTGGTTGATACCTGCCTTATCACAGATCTTCCTGTACCTGTGTTTACATTTACACAGGTACAGGAAATGATGCAATCTTCTCTCCCTGAGCACATTCCATCCCAGAGAGAGAAGAAAGCAGATCCATGTGAGTAAAAACAGCACTCATTTACAGTAAAAGCACAGCTAGGTCACATTTAAGCCACTGATCACCACCCAGTTAACCCTGCCCTGTCACCAGTATAATTAGTACAGTGTACAGATTTTTTACTGATCACTGTATTAGTGTCACCGATGACTTCAAGTATCGTTAGCGTCCCTCTCAGATAGCGTCAGATTGCCGCCACTACATCAGTCATTACATTTAACCCTTTGATTGCCATGAACACGCTCACATACACAATAAACCTCCATTGCTGGTATAGTGTCTGAACGGATCAATATCTTTGATCAGATCAGCACTATACCAGCGTCCACATTAGTATAGTGTCCCCAAAAACACAGCGTTAGCAGGATCAGCCCTGCCACCTGCCAGCACCTGCGTTTAACTCCTACGCTTAACCCCCCCCCCCCCCTTCTCCCCCAGCAAGTGCAGTGTCAATAGATCACTGTTACTTGATACACTGCACACAAAACCGCAGTGTTAGCAGAATCAGGCCTGATCTCTGCTAGCACTTGAAGATAAAATGTTTTGTAGTGGCCCAAGCATTCCTTGACAGCCAGGTGCTTTTTTTCCCCATGAGTCGCACTAGGTACCTATAAATTTAGTGGCCAAAATGTCGAATGAAAGGTACTCTAGTGAAGAGGCCTACAGGATTCTGAGCATGTCAAATGAGAGCGAAGGGGAAGCCTCACAAACCTGTAGACAGCAGCGGCACTCTTACAGATACAAACCAGCACTGCAGTATCACTAGGTGACATGGCGAGTCCGATAAGTGGAGTACAAGCTCGTGAGGTGGCTAGCACAAGTAGTGTCCTGCAGCCACCAAGAATTCAAACACAGGCCCATAGAGCCCATACTGTCCTGGATGTGCTTGCAAATCCTGACTGGCAGCCCACAAATTCTGCAACACCTGTACTTCCCCCATTCACTGCCCAACTCGGAATTCAGGTAGAAACAGCAAATTTAACTACTCCTCTTGTTTTTTTGGAACTGTTTTTCACGGAAGATCTGTACGCCTTGATTGTGGATCAAACAATTTATATGTACAACAAATTATATGCACAACAGATGCCCCCCACTGCCTTCCACAGCTTTCTCAGGTAGTCCCGTGATGGGGAACCTGAGAATGCAGCCGGTGTTTCTGCGAGCTGACCATAGAGCTGATTGGAGACTGACATGGCGCTAAATGATCTCTAGTCTAAGAAATCGGAAGCTAGGAGCATTTCATCACTTGAATTTTGCAGCATATAAACAGCGCCATTTTTAAATTGGGAAAGTATCTGATCACACCGATCTTGGTGAAGGCAGAGGAGGTATCTAGAGTCTAATAGACCCCAGATTTCTCAGAAAGGAATACCTGTCAATGCCTATTGCAGTCACAGGGGATATTTACATTCCCTGTGATAACAATAAATGTGATAAAAAAAAAAATTAAAAGGGGCAGTGTAAAAATAATAAAAAAAGCACCCATGCCTCCACGCGCGTGCACAACTGCGTGCACAAGCGTTGACCCCGTGTCGGTATGTAACAGCGGTATCACCACGAACGTCAGATCAAGGGCAGTAATTCTAGTACTAGACCTCCTCTGCAAATCTAAAATTGTAGCCTGTAAAGGCTTTTAAAATGTCACCTGTGGATATTAAAAATGTATGCAGTTTGTCACCATTGCATGGGGTGTGCGCAGTTTTAAAGCATGTCATGTTTGGTATCTATTTACTTGACATACCATCATCTTTTATATTGTACCAAACAATTGGCCAATATATTGTGTTTTTGCACATTAAAAGTAAAAAAAGTGTATTTTTTTCAAAACATTTGCGTTTGAAAAATCGCTGCGCAACTACTATGTGACATAAAAAATTGCAGCACCCACCATTTTAGTCACTAAGGTGTCAGCTTTAAAAAAAATATAATGTTCAAAGTAATTTCCTAGCAAAAAATGCAGATTTTTTTCATGTGAACAAAAAGTGTCAGTAAAGGCTTGGTCTTCAGGTGGTTAGAAGAGTGAGTGATGTGTGGCATAAACTGTGGCACAATGCTGCCCCCCCCCCCAAAAAAAATGACCCCTTTTTGGAAAGTAGACACCCCATTTGCTGAGAAGCATGTTGAGTCATTAGACCACACGTATATATACAGCATATATATATATATATATATATTTTTTTTTTTATTACACAAAGTTGTCACTTAAATTATTTATTGCTCGCTACTTCTCCCGAGTATGGGGATACCACAGGAGATAGACTTTTGGTAGTCTAGCCAAGTACAGGACCCCAAAATCCAATAAGCACCTACTTGCTTTTAAAGGGCTTTATTTCCTCATTACACTTCCTGACTACCTATCACAGTTTTGGAGGCCCTGAAATGCCAGAATAGTACAAACCCCGCCACCAAATAACCCTTTTTTGGAAAGTAGCCACCCCAAGGAATTTGGTAAGAAGCATGGTGAGAATTTTGCAGATCTCGTTTGTTGCCACAAGTTTTTTGAAAATGGAGAAAGAAAACAAAAACATATTTTTTCTTTTTTTATTTTTCAAAACCTTGTAAGAATTAGATCTGCAAAATACTCACCATGCCTCTTTTTGAATTCCTTGGGGTGTCTACTTTCCAAAAAGGGGTAAATTGGGGGGGGGGTGCTATCATGGCATTTCAGGGCCTCCAAAACTGATGGGCAGTGAGGAAGTGAAATGAGGAAGTTGAACAACTCCAGGCTTTCAAAGTGGTCATTGGATTTTGGGCTCCTGTATGTGGCTGGGCTTCCAAAAAGTCTCACACATGTGGTATCCCCATACTTAATAAAAGTAGCAGAATGTATTTTGGGGTGTAATTCCACATATACCCACGGCATGTGTGAGCAATATATCATTTAAGTGACCCCAAATGTTTTTCTGTCATTTTCCAAAAACTTGCAGAAAAAAATAAACCTTCCATGGAACTTACCTCTCCGCAGATAGCTTAGGGTGTCTACTTTCTGAAAAGGGGTGTTTGTACTGTCCTGGCATTTTAGCATGTGATAGGCAGTCAGAAAGTAAAAGCTGTGTAAATTCCAGTATTATTGGATATTTTTTATGACAGAAGTGAGAAAATATCGTTTTTTTTTGTTTATAGCACAAAAAATAAAAAAACCCAGAGGTGGTCAAATACCACCAAAAGAAATCTCTATTTGTGTGAAAAAAATAACATAAATTTGTCAGTTAAACTAGAGCAGTGCCTTATAGCAAAAAATTTTGTAAATTCCAATATCTATACCACCATTTGTAGACGATATAACTTTCACACAAACCAATTAATGTACACCTATTGGGCTTTTTTTTACCAAAGACAAATGACAAAATTTTAGTTTATT
Source organism: Staurois parvus (assembly GCF_062004578.1). Classification (NCBI taxonomy): domain Eukaryota; kingdom Metazoa; phylum Chordata; class Amphibia; order Anura; family Ranidae; genus Staurois; species Staurois parvus. The sequence goes on from NW_028317967.1 coordinate 727,420, forward strand.
GGATATTTTTTATAACAGAAATGAGAAAATATTGGTTTTTTTTTAATTTTGGGGTTTTCTTTGTTTATAGCGCTGTATAGCAAAAAATGGCGTAAATTCCAGTATCTGTACCATAGTTTGCTTTCACACAAAGCAATCAATACACACTTATTGGGATTTTTTTTACCAAAGAAATGTAGCAGAATACATTTTGGCCTAAATTTATGACTAACTTTGAGTTTACTATATATTTTTTATAACCGAAAGTAAAAAATATTGGTTTTTTTTTTTTCAAAATTTGCGGATTTTTTTGTTTATAGTGCAAAAAATAAAAAACCTGGCGGTAATCAAATACCACAAAAAGAAAGCTCTATTTGTGTGAAAAAAGGACATACATTTTGTTTGGGTATAGCATTGCATGACTGCGCAATTACTAGTTGAAATAGCACAGCGCCGTATCACAAAAAATGGCCTGGTAAAGAATTGGGGTAAATTCTCTGGAGGGCAAGTAGTTTATGTTGAAAAATATACAGTAATGCACTTGGGCTAAAAATATGAACGCAAATTACGTGCTGGGGGGGGGGGGGGGAGAACCTCTGGGAGAATCCAGGATGGAAAAAGATCTGGGGGTTCTAGTAGATGACAGGCTCAGCAATGGCATGCAATGCCAAGCTGCAGCAAGCAAAGAATATTAGCATGCATTAAAAAAAGAGAATTTACTCAAGAAATAAGACTATAATCGTAGTTTGGCCACATCTGGAGTATGCCGTCTAGTTCTGGTAATCAGTCCTCAGGAGGGAGGTGCGGGAACTGGAGAGAGTCCAGACAAAGGCAATGAAGTTAAAGGGGATTGGAGGACCTCAGGTATGAAGAACGGCTACAAACATTAAACTTATTCTCCTGGAGAAGAGACGCTTGAGAGGGGATATGTTAGTAATATACAAATACGCAACAGACGGGAGGTCTCGGTCTTCCCAACTTTTGGCTATACTACCTGTCGGCCCGTTTCGTACAATTATCACAATGGACGACTATTAATTCTCAGATCCCCTAGATCAGATTTGAATCTCAATCTATACGTCCATTTTACTTACCAGGCATATTATGGTCCAAAATGCCCGCCCCCCCGCTCGTTATGTATTCATAAATTCCACTGTTGCCCATTCACTGACGCTTTAGTCCAGATACAAATTTAAATTAAATCTGGTCTCCTCTGTCTCTCCAGGTGCATCATTTTTTGGTGACCCGAATTTTATTACGGCATTTTACTTTCCACAGGTGTTCCGATGGTGGTATGATAGATCTTTTATCAGATTTTCAAAGAGGAGGATCTTATATCACCTTTGAGATGCTACGTATACGTTTTGATATCCCGCTTCGGGAATATTACCGTTATCGACAGATTAGACAATTTTTTAATTCACAATTTGGCCTTATACCTTCTTCTCCGATTTCGTTCTTCGAACGCATTAGCCATGACTCTCCCAGGGGCAAGGGTCTTATTTCTGATTTCTATCACCAATTTCTGGTTAGTTCCTTTCCCACACCCGCTCTATATAGACAAAAATGGGAAGCTGATAGTGGTATCACCTTTTTGAATGAGGACTGGGATTCCGTGGTAGATAACATACGTAAGAGCTCTAGATCTCTCTCTGTCCAGGAGACAGCCCTTAAGGTATTAACCAGATGGTATTATACCCCATCTAGGCTACATGCCCTGTATCCAGGGACCTCCCACTTATGCTTCTGGGGCTGTGGCCTTGCCGGTAATCTGGTGCATACATTCTGGGCTTGCCCAGTTCTCTCCTTGGTGTGGCACAAGATCTCTGAGGTAGCTTCTGCACTGGTGGGTACCCCGGTGCATCTGACTATGCAGTCCTGCCTATTGGGAGCTCATATCCCGGGTGTTCAGACTGAGGTTATGAGGCTAATCCATACCATTTGCATATCCACCCTATGGGCTACCGCCCTACATTGGAAATCTATCACAGTACCATTGGCCTCTGTTCTACATAGAGTTGATGCTGTGATGCTCATGGAAAGAATACATTATACTTTATTGGACAAGATGCACTTATTTGATAAATAATGGGAAGTTTGGAAAAATCATGGACATTAACTAGATGACTAAGGACATTCCTTATTTGGGTTGATTGACTTACTCTGCTGGTAGATGTATAACTCTGCCTAGCTCTTAATTTATATTGCTCATGTACTTAAACTCTATTCTCTCTTCTTTTAACTTTTTCTTTACTCTGTATGACTGTGCCTTTTTGAAATGTACACCTCAGTCGAGCCTTGTTACTGTTTTACACACCGTTTGAAGTTGTAATATAATTTTACAGTCTACTTCTTGAAAAATAAAATCGTTTGTAAACAAATACCTCAGTGGAGATTTTAGCATAGGGAATAAAGTATTCAGTCACAGGGAGTGTAAGAAGATACTCAGCCAATCAATTAAATTGGAGGTAAAGTGGTTTAACCTTAGACTGCATAGGGGGTTTCACTGTCCGGGCAGTAAGGATGTGGAAGTCACTTCCACAATTGGTGGTGTCAGTGGGAAGTATTTATAGTTTTAAAAAACTCTTGGACAGGTATCTTAATGAACACAGTATACAGGGATACGAGCAATGATTTCTGACACACACACGCGCACACACAGGTTGAACTGGATGGACTGATGTCTTTATTCAGCCTGCCCAACTATGTAACTGACACACCATGCTATTAGAACTCAGTGTTGTACCTCACACTGTCTTTGTCCTTCTTCCCCCTGGAACAATCTGTGTATATGGAAGGACAAATCAAGTTGACCACTACTTTATACAAATGTCTACAAGCAAAGGGACAATAACCTTCTGTGATCTCATACAGTAGGTGTTAGGTTTAGATAAATAGATTTAGTATGCGTTTTGATAGGAACATTTATTTACCACACTGTAGTCAATCTGGCTGTGACTGTTTGTTAGGTAAAAGCACAGTTTTCTCAGTTTTCTCACTTCTGCCAGTCTGATAGCTCGCTCTACATCAAGATAGCTTGAGAAGTTTCTGGATGACAGGTGTGGAGTTATGCATATGGCAGCATGAATATTGACACAGTCCTGGCCTAACCCAAAAAGGCAGGCTCTGATGGTATGTTGAGAGACTGTAAATATTCAGTGAGCACACTGAGCTCTGGGTCTTTTCCTGGATAGGATTAGTCCAGCCTGGAGGGGGTGCCCTGCCCTTCCAGGCAATGCTGCTATGTCTGCTGTCTTGAGGCTCAGGTGGGCAACCTAAGGACCCGGATGCTACAGTCCTTGGACAAAAGAGAGCTGACTTAGGGGGGCTGTCCGCTCAAGATCTGGTCTGGTATCACCAGAGTAAGGTGTCACTTAGAAGTTGAAAGAAGGCAACCAGATGTCCTTGGGCCTTGAGTGAATACAGATGCTTCTGAAAGATCTAGGGGACCTTTGTGCTTTTGTCACCCCTCTGGTGCTAGAAAGTCAGCTGTGGATCTACTTAAAGGGGACACCAGCTGGTGTCCTGAGGAGCTGTGTCCAGAATATCTTTTACTTAAAGGGACTCTGTTCTCGTGGCTCTAAGAAAGGAAGTTACAGTTAACTATTACTACTATTGAAGTCTTCTGTTTGCTACAAGCACAGACTTTACTATAGCTTGTCCTGAAGAATACCCAAGACCTCAAGTGTACATAGTTCTTGTCTTTGGAGTATCCCACCTCATTCCCTCAACCCTATTCTCCTCTAGAAATAAAATAACACAAACACCCCTAGACTGGTCATTGAAAAAATGTGTGAATGAGCCTACAGTATGTGCATGGATATGGGGCAAAGTATTTCGGGAGGACCTGGACAGTATTCTTGATGCGTTCACAGAAGTAGCACTACACAAGTACCCTGCCTAATTAATGGCGATCTCTCCGGATTTAAGATAATCCACACTGGCAAAGCCCTCTGCAATAAATTCCAAAAGATACGGAAATTGTGGATAGATTCCACTGAAGCTCAAGGATCTGATGTAATTATCTTGGATATGGTTTCTTAAACCTGTATGGCTTTCTTTAAAGTGTTACTAAACCCACAACAGTAAAATCAGTCTGTATATGCAGTAAAGCATGCTTGTTATACTCACTGTGGAACCTAAGGGGTTAATCCTCTGCATTGTGTAAAAAGGCCATTTGATCCTGACTTCTCTGCCCCTCCTCTTGTTCAAATGTCCACGCTGATAAGACAGACTGAACCTGTAGCCTTTCTGCACATGCTCAGTTTAGTGTGTATTGCTAAAGGTTTTTTTTTCTTGGGAGAGTGCATGTGATCAGCATAGGGCCAACCAGCACTGTCCAGACAGAGGTCAGGGGTTTTGCATCCTCCTAGAGCAGAAAGAAAACTCCTACAAGCTTTAACCAGTGCTCTGCTGAACACTGATAGAAGTCACAAGACTGCTCTAACTGATGATAAGAAAAGCAGTTTAGATTTACTAAAATAATTGCACTTCAATGTTCTGTGAACTGTGGGAGACCAGATATAGTGAATGCAGGGTCTTGGGTTTAGTAACACTTTAACTGTCCTTTGTTATAAACTTTATGTGCACTGGGGAGGGAGAGGGTAAGTGTGAATGCGAGTTGATTGCGTGTGTGTTGATTTACTTGTATCTGGTCTTCTCTTGATATTGGGTCCTGCATGACCCCAACTGTATCACCTTTTCTATATGTTTGGCTTGGTTGGCCTGATTTGTTACCCCTATGCAACCATTATTCAGACTAAAATAAAACACCTTTAAAAAAAGGTAAAGTACAACTATAAAAAAAAAATACATTGTTGAACTTTGCACATGTATTCACAGCTGATTCAAGAACATTTTTGTGCACTTTTAAGTGATGCAAGCTTGTGTGAGTTCATCTGCTGATAAAGTTTGCAGCCATCATCAGGCAATCAGCCACAAAATGCTCACGACGCATGAGCACTTAACATTTGCTGATTTGCAAGTACATTTTTTGTGCATTCATTTTTTTATCAGATCAAGCAAAGGTTAGCTCTTGTTGCCAATTGTGTATATATATACACGTCTTGATTTTTTATTGTATAGTTTGAATACGTTTCACTATCTATATGATATTTATTATTCTAAATGATACATTCTATAAAAATTGACCAATCTTGACAACTGGGCTCCTGGAGGCTTAATCTCGGTCTTTTTTTTTTTCCTATGGGGGAATCCGCCTTAATCTGATTTTGTCTTCTCCACCTTACCTTGGAACCTGGAGACACACTATATTCCTGTTTTACGTAACTATTCTTGAGAGTACTTTGATTATATACTATGTAAAATAATACACTACTGTATATACAGTATGTTTTAACATCAGTGCCCTGAATCCCTGAAGAAGCTCTCTGCGAAGCGTGTTGCGACATATCTCTCCTGCTACATACTTACTTCATGTTTGGGCAGCATGTGGTTATTCTTAACATATGCAAAAACCTCAAACATACAAGTTTGATGCATGTGATTGAATAGTGGAGTGTAAAGGGGCATTTGTATGGATTATGCATATTTCGGTATTCCATACCTTAGAGTTTTTTATATGTTATGCGCTGAAGAGATTTTTAAATGTACATAATAAACTTTGTTTTTGGTATACAAAAAAATGTGTTTCCTCTGGGGAGGTTCATGTACCTCTTAAAGTCCCAAGCTTTTTTATTTTTGCAACTACAGTTATAAGGGATTTGGTGCATTGGGTATCAACCAACACCATACACTATCTAACAACGGTTAGCTCACATTTATGGGTTCACTCAGGATGACAGGAAAAGGTGTAAGATAAACCTATATTAAAAGGATAAAAGGCCACTATGAAACCTCACTGAAAAATTCTGTCTATAAAAAAGGAAAATGTCACATTGGTTTGGAAACGCTCTTGGATGCTAAAATATTCATTGGTGACATTTTCTAAAGTTAGATCTTTTATCTTTAAAAATAAATAAATGTACAGCTGGCTTCTGACAGATCTTGCTTTGACGCTGTGACTACAGGGAATAAACAATCTGGAACAGAAGACAATAATTCTAATACTCAAAAGGTAAGTCCACCTAACACTGATATTTCATTCTTTAGTAGATGTTAGAAAGTTAATCCACCTGCCAATTTGTATGTCTCCAAGGACTTTATTTGTGAAATCGCTATACTAGTGTCCAAGATCAAACAGGAGGTGCTGGAATGTTGAGCACCCAAAACATCCAGGTGTGAAAACAGACTCAGAGTCATGGCAGGGGAATATACCTGTTCAAAATATACACTATGTAGCCAAAAATTTGTAGACACTTGACCATCACACCTATATGTGCTGGTAAGGGTCTTCAGGCGGCTGGTTACTCTTCAGTACAGCAGGTGGAGGGAAATATACTAATGCAGGCCATACATGGTTCGAATTCCGAACGATTTTTAATCCGAAAATCGAAACATCGCTCGTTCTGTAATCCGATGGTGCCACCAGTGATTTCGAAAATCGGTTGTTTTTCACAAATTTTCCAGCATGCCCGATAAATGAAATTGGGAGGAACCATGAAAATCGGCCGATGCCATTGCCCCACTAACAGAGCGAAAATCGACCGATTATTCTAAGGTCAAATTTTCGGACGAAAATCGCTCAGAATTCGAACCATGTATGGCCTGCATAAGTATCAGTATTAAGTATCTTCTCTGCAGAGAACACTGATTTTAGCAACAAGGCCTTTCTAAGGAGAAATCATAATGGCTTTGGGTCAATTATTTATTCTCTGTTTTTTACACATTTGTCAGCTGCTGATTTATATTCCTTTTTTCACAACATATAAGCCAGCTGGCTGAGTTGCATGGTTTAGAGCAGGGGTATTGAATTAAAATTCATGGAGGTCTGATCAGTAAAATTTTGATCCAGTGCAGGTCAAAATCGCATGTTTGTGTGATGTCTCAGACCATTCACATCACAGCCCCCTCATTTTTTTTTATAACAGTCTTGTTCTTATTTCAGTGTCCTCAGTCCCCCATACATTAAAGCCCCTCACTTCACATCAGTTTCCCTTTCACATTAGTATCCACTGCCCTCTTCACATCAACCCCCCTCAGCACTTCCCCCCTTCATAGCATCCCCCACCGCATTGCCCCCCCTTTACATCGCATTTCATCCCCCCACAGCAATGCACCCCCCTTTACATCTCCCCCTCACAACAATGCCCCTGCTTTACATCTCCCCCCACAGCACTACTCCCTTTTACACCCCCCCACAGCACTGCCCCCCCCTTTACATCCCCCCCACAGCACTGCCCCCCTTTACATCACCCCTCACAGCATAGCCCCCCTTTACATCATCTCTCCCCACATCACTTGCCCCCCTTTACATCATATCTCCCCATCCACAGCACTGTCCCGCTTCAAGTCACCATCCATAGCACTGTCCTCTTCACATCCTCCCCACACCTACCTCTGCTCGCCTTTACATCCACCCCCACAGCACTTGCCCCCTTTTACATTTCTCTCCCTCCAGCACTTGCCCCCCCTTACATTCCCCCCTCCCCCGCATCACTTCCCCGTTCACATCACATCTCCCCTCCCCACCAGCACTTGCCCCCCTTCACATCATCCCCCCAGCACTGCTCCCCTTTACATCTCCCCCCCCACTTGCTCCCCTTCACATCATCCCCCACAGCACTGCTCCCCTTTACATCCCCTTCCACTTTCCCCCTTCACATAACCATCCTCCCTCAGCACTGCTCCCCTTTCACTAGCCCCCCCCCCCCCTTCCTTGGCCACCAATGTTGTGCTCTGCCCCCTTCACATCTGCTGCCCTCTTCGATTCATCCCCCATACGCACACAAAACACTGCTCCCTTCACGTCACCCCATGTTCTTTTGCCTACCTTACACAGAGTAGAGAGCAGTCGAGAGGCACAGCAGCATTGGATAGAGGGTGGAGCAGGGGGCTGCCGAAGTTAACTTTGCCTATTAAGCCAGTGATTGGTCGCTAGACCATCGCAACCAATCACATGCTAGTTATTTTGCAAAATTAAGTCATGTGGCTTCCACTTCCACTCTCCGTCCAGTGCGGCTGTGCCTCCTGGCTGCTCTGCATTCTTTGCTATTCTCTGCATCTCGCTCTCCACACTGCCTTGAGAACGACAGCACGAGAGGCCAGGTGGAAGGAATAGTGAGACCTTGGGTCAAGGTGGGACAGTGGCTCCATTCGCATCCGGACCGCGGTCTGCCATTTAGTGATGCCTGCTTTAGATTGTGTATGTTAGCATCCAAGCTGCCTCCAAACACTACCTTAAATCCAACAGTAAAGCCATAACATGCATAACTAATGTGTCTCTTGAAATATCCCTCTCTATTGCTGCACTACACTACACAAATACTGTATCATTGTTTTACAGATAAACATTTATTTCATGACAAAGGAATCCCAGAGCACTATGGGTTAGCAAGGAGGAAGAATCTTGCTCTGAGATTGGCGTTCTCTGATTAAAAATCTGGTACTGTGCCATCTGATGAGGGGGGAGTCACTGCTGTGATGGCTCTTTGAGTTCTATAAACAACTACCTGTTTTCAGAATGAATGAAGGAGGCACAACACTATATCACTGCTTAAAGAATACTACAGGTCCATTTGCTGGCTTGATAAAAGACTACATAATAATCATATCCAGGATTTCATAATTATTTGGGTTAAAAAATGAATCACTAATACAAGGGGTGTTCATGTCAAACCTGGACTTTTAAGTTTATATAATAAAAAAACAAATTTCAAGGAGTGGAAACTTCTTTTATTTTTCGATATACTCCCCTGCTACATTTATAAACTTATCCCAGCATTTAACTAATGCCTGGAAAGCTTTGGCATTGAAAGATTTTTCAGTGCATCTGAACCATCCCAGGACATTCGTGAATGATTGTGTTGGGGTGAACAGAAAGATTTGTCTCTTGTTAAATTTAACGACAGGTTAGGTGACGATTATCCAGGATCAGGCGTTCACAGGTATGACTGCTGTGGGCTGGGAACCACCATGCCCAAGATCACTGATGGTCGTATGACCATCTTTGAAATGTATACACAATTCAAATGTCTTACTGCAGCTGGGGGTCTCATCACCGTACTGTGCTTGAAGTCTTCTGTAGACATCTGTGGGTTTTACACCTTCGCTCACAAGAAACTTCATCACATGCTGTTCAATACATGCATAAACGCTGTTGTTTGCTATCTTGATTATTGATCTCTGGACTGGCCATTTATTAAGGTGTTTGATGAAAGGTAAAACAATGACCTTATATTTTGAAGTAATAGCTGTGGGTGTGTTTGGATTTACAATGGTCCGCCTGTCTTAGTCCTTTGATAAAAAGCAGATCTCTACATACTACTACATATAGATATAGCACAACAAAGATCTGATTTGCTTGGTTCCCTACATTACAAATGTAAAGCCTCTTATGCACAGCAGACATGCTGACAATCACAAGAGCAGGTAGATGATATAATCGCTGCTGCAAGACAGGACAACCCACTACTCATCTGGTGTTTCTAAAAATACAGCATACATTTATACATTTTTGCTAATAAAAAGTACAGCAACTCCTCTCAGTTACTGCATTTTTTTTATTTATTTGCACAGCAACCAATAGGTCTACTTTGATTGCAATAGCATGTTGGCACCATAAAATTTCTTACCTTTGATAATGTATCTTGTAAGGAATCACTTTTTCTATTAAAATCCTCTTTTTGGTTAAGCATATGTAAGTCTAGGATAGCTCTGTAAAATAAGCATGGATACTGTTGAGATGGATAGGTAAAATCCACAATAAAAGTTCTAAAACATTCTGTAATGATCAAATGTTTAAGTCCAAGTGGTCTATGTATAAAACATTTGTTACAGGATGTTGGAAACATTCACTCAAGCTGAACAAATGTTTTTGTTCACCTTGTAGGAATGCTTCTGACGTTTGACCAATCAATGTTTTAAAAAATAGACCCCCAGGTGTCAGACTCAGTGTAATTAAATAACTGAAGTTAAATCCAAGCTCTAACATAGCAGAAAACTGAATATAAAACCAGTTTGTATCCACACAATATTTCTCCACTACTTAAAAGACCTCTATTATGAAAAATAATATGCTTATAGGTAACTGTATGCAGTGAATATATGCGATGATAGTATTCAGAAAATTAATTCCTTGTTTGATTTCACATGCCTTTTTATACTTTTTCTACACTAGCATAGCCAAGTTTTCCATTGACATTTCATTTGAAGCTGGTTTACACCAGATGCAGTCCAGTGCATATTGTTTCTGCATCAAAACTGCATGGACAGTAGATTATACGTGTCCCAATAGCATAGTTCACATCAGTGCAGTCAGTTCCAGTGCATTTCGGTGCAGAAAAAAAAGTAGAACATGCTGCATTTTTTTCTGTACAGAACTGTACAGGAAAACACAAAAAGGCTCACCGGAGTGTGGTGTGAACTGTAAGCTAAAAAAACACATCCGGAGTGCATTTTTGTGGTGTGAACTGGCTCTTGAACAACATACGTTTACCAAAATGTAAACCAAAAACAAATAAATAAACCAAGTGAATAAAATGTGTGTGCAATTGCACATAACAAGCAATCACATGCTTTCTTTCAAATAAAGCAAGACATTTTTTGGTCACGATTTATAACTGTCCCATATTTGGTCCAACCTTCTATGATAGTTTTTTTTTTCTGTATTAGATCATGGTGCCAAACAAATGTTGCTGTAACAAAATAAATGCAAAATACAAAATAAATGGGGTGCAGATTTTGGAGGGTTCAATTAATAGGTATTGTACAATTACAACACACATTGTCCTTGTACACACTTACATTTTGTTGGACAAATCCAGAGATTGTTTTTTCTGAAGGTCTAGTTTATTAGTTAATCTTCCATGTGAAGCTTGAAGAAGTAAGATCTGATTTTTCACTGAAGTTACATTCTGTAAAGAACAAAAACTTGTATTTCTGTTGGCAGGCATTTTTAGTATTACATTTAAAAAAAGTACATACAAAGCCATCCAATTTTTGGATTTTAGCTGGCCATAGATGGCTTGAATTTTGTCCAATTCAGAAAGTATGTAGCAAGCACCACGAGGCTCAACAATAGCCAGGTGGAAAATTAGCAGACAAACAGTGACTGCATCCTTGGGTGCTGCGGCTGCTGAATACAACAACTGTCGGAGGAGAATCTTCCATCCACACCTATTCATAGGGAATCAAATGATTTAGCTCAGCTAGCAGACAGAACAGTAGAAAATCTAACTGTACAGCTAGCTTTTGTATGGCATGGTTGAAAACTCCTTTCAGCTGTTCCGTTTCACACTGGGGAGATTTCTATTCACTTCCTGTCCCAAAACCATATCAAGAAGGTAGAGGAAATCTCTCCCAACGTGAGAGGAAATACCCTGAAAGATAGCTGTCACTGCAATAGCTTCCAATTGGAAGATACCTAATTTGGTGACAACTGTAAAATGAACTGTAAAATTTTCTGACACTTTCTGTCCCAGTGATCATGGTGTAACTTCTCAACACTCTACCCAAAAAGAAAAAGAAGACCCTTGGGGGTCTGTTTAAAAACATTTGTTGGATGAATGTCACACGCTTGCGAGGGATGGACACATATTTCCCATATTTTCTTTAAAAGATTAATTCCTATGATCCTAAGCGCCATCTAGTGGCCAAAATGTGCTATAGTTATTGGAAATAATGAGAAAAAAAAATAAATAAAAATTATATACTGTGTATATATATATATATATTCTCATATACACATACTAAATTGTTAGAAGGAGATATGGTTGCTTTCCTGCGGCTGTTGCTTGGAGCATAAGCTGCTCCTGTGCGGCCAGCGGCCACTCTCTCCTCCTAGTTCAGGCAACCCTGTCTTGATTGACTTGGGCAGCACCCTGGTTGCTAAATAACAGCTGGCCTGGGCCACCATGTCTCTTCCCTTTCGATTGGCTGGGGGGGCTCTGGTACTCAATTCAAGCATCACAAGCCCAGAGAACTAGGTTTGTGATAGCATTCTTGTTCCCTGGCTCCCTACCTGTGCTCCTGCTAGTCCCTGACCCATGTACCCAGCTTGAATTTGTTGCTGACCCATGCTTGGATTACTGACTTCTCTCCTTGGATTGCTGCCTGCCTTGACCTTGTCTTCTGGATTATGCTTGTCCACTGCCAGCCCTGATTTTGGAACGGTTTGCTGGACATGCTTGCCCGCTGCAATCCCTGACCTTAGACAGTCTCACATGCTTTCTCCTGCAGAGTCTTTGGCCGTACCAGACCAGCCTCAAGACTACAGTTACTCCTTTCCATTATCTTCACTCTGTCCCCATATGGCCAAGAACTATAGCACTGTGTACTAAGACCTAGGGGCAACCAAGTACTAGTAGGCCTGCTTGCCTTAATAGAATGGATGCTGCTATAGGCAGAGGAAACACTCACTAGCTATAGTTCCTGACCTAGGCATCAGGCAGAGTAGCACAACAATATAATACATAAAACCAGATTACATAAGTAGTCTCTCAACATCTCCCACTTACCTCTTTCTCACTATTAACTTTCTCCTCCACATCAAACAGTATTGATCTCCTTTGGTTTAAGTATACCTTCTTTTCTGCATTCCTGGCATCCTGGACATCAGTCTTCCTTTGTGTTTCTAAAATCTGGTTAGCAGATAAGGTTCAGTACAGATTATACGCATTCACAAGCATCGTATGCCTGGTATATTTTATTCTCTTAAAATAAAAAATACATATATAGCAAGATGCAGCTCAGAGCAGAATTATCTCCTGTCCAAAATGAATGATTCTTTTTTTCAGTATTCCTTTTTTTTTGCTATTAGTTTATTGGAAATGCACAATTTCAGCTCTGGGGATGGAGAAAAGAAAATGTTCTAAAAACTACATATCTGTGAAATTAGATATGGAAGTGCAGAATTTATAAACGATTTAACAGTCCGAGGCTCATTTAAAAGTTGCCTGGTAGGACAGGTCCTCTTTCAGAAGCCTGTGTGTCAACAGGCTTGAGCTCACATCAAATGTGTTTTGCATTTCTATACAAGTCTATGGGAGGTCAGCTGCAGGTAAAATGCATTCATGTTAATGGATTCTGAAAGATCTTAGAAGCACCTCACACTGTTGGCTTCAACATAAACTCAAACCCTGTTGACACTTAAAGCCTAACTCTGAGCACAATAAACTTACTTATTATGTATTCCGTTCCCACAAAAGTAACCCCCACCCCCTGCATCATGTTGGCTTTATTCTATCACAAATAAATTAAAGATTTCCCAGCACACTTACTAGCCAGCCTGCAACACAACCGAACTGCCCTGTCTAACAGTTTATGATAAAAACAGAGGGTTTTGTTTGCACACATTTGCAAATATATGTGTAAGCCACAGTGGCCATGTCAAGGGAGCTCTGTATGTACTGCACTCCTAACTCTAATTTCCAGAGCCTCCATAGTAGGAGCACATGTGTCAATGGATAGGTTGGACTCAGGTGTGCCTGAAGGGAGCCCAACCCTCTTTAAAAGGCACAGGGACACATGAGACTCCACAATAGTACAATGGTAGAGATGACATCCAGTGAGTCCCTACAACCAATTCAACAAACTGTACAAAAAAATGGCAACCACTCCAACCTATAACCAGCCCCTACAACAACAGTTGGCTTTATTCTATATACTGCAATTCTGTTTGTTCACATGCTGGGATTGGTACAGCTCCCAATGTACTTCCAGCCCACTTGGATGTAATCGCTGCAGTTCTCTTACAATGGGGAAAATAATTATTTGATCCCCTGCAGATTTTGTAAGTTTTCCCACTTACGAAGAAATGAAGGGTCTATATTTTTTTTATCATAGGTGTATTTTAAATAATAGAGACAAAATATCAACCAAAAATCCAGAAGAAACACAAGATACAAATGTTATAAATTGAGTTACAGTTCGGTGAGTAAAATAGGTATTGATCCCCAAGCAGAACATGACTTAATACTTGGTGGAGAAACCCTTGTTGGCAAGCACAGAGGTAAGACATTTCTTGTACAGTGGAACCTCAACTTACGAGTTTAATTCGTTCCGTGGCCGAGCTCGTAACTCAAACTGCTCGCTCGTTAAATCAATTTTCCCCATAAGAAATAATGGAAACGGCCGTAATCCGTTCCAACCCTCAAAATGGCACCTCATATTTTTCATTTTTCTTGTTATTTCATAAGGAAAAAAGCTTTTTACATAACGAATATTATATAAAAACAAAATAGAAAGAAAATATGAAGATATAATAAGGTTGTATACAATTTACTTACCTTGGAGATGATTTTTGTTTTCGCTTAATTCTCATCACTCTCTTCACTTTCACTAGTTCTAGGCCTTTTTGCCACACTTTGCTCACTTCGAGCTGAAGGCCTTTTCTTAAGAAACATGTCTAAGGAAGTCTGTTTCATTCTCCCTTTGAGAATGTTTCTGAAACGACGTAGGCACGTGTCGTTGAAAAGCTCTGTCGCATGACTCGTTGCAATTTTTTCAGGATGGTTCTTTTCAACAAAACCTGCCACCCTCTCCCACATTGCCAAAATATCCTTGAGGTCTTTTGTACTGATTATCTCTGGCTCTGTCTCCTCTCCCTCCGAAGTAGCTTCAGTTAATGCTTCTGTGTGCCGTTGCTCTTGTAACTCCTTTAACTCGTCAGTCGTAAGTTCCTCGGAGTGCTCCTCAACGAGTTCCTCGATGTCTCTTTCATCCACCTCCAGACCTATAGTCTTGCCAATGGACACGATCTCTTCCTCCACTGGCTCCTCTTCTTCCTCAATCTCAAACCCTTCAAAATCTCTTTCAGCCACATTTTCAGGCCACAGCTTCTTCCAAGCAGAGGTCAAGGTCCTTTTCGTAACCCTCTGCCAGGCAATATCGATGATTTTGAGGCCTATTGCTATGTTAAAATGCTCCTTCCAAAACTCTCGAAGGGTGAGGTTTGTGTTCTCCGTCACCTCAAAGCAACGGCGAAACAGGTGCTTGGTGTAGAGTTTCTTGAAATTTGATATTACCTGTTGGTCCATTGGCTGGAGGATAGGGGTGGTGTTTGGAGGAAGGTAGAGAACCTTCACAAAATTATACTCATCAAGTATTTCTTCCTCGATCTGTGGTGGATGTGCAGGAGCATTGTCAAGGACGAGAAGGGCTCGCAGGGGCAGGTTGTTGTTCTTCAAATATTTCTTCACCGAAGGACCAAACACAAGGTTTACCCAGTCGATAAAGAACTGCCTGGTGACCCACGCCTTAGGGTTTGCCCTCCACATAACATGGAGTTTCTCCTTTATTATCTTGTGTGCATTAAAGGCTCTGGGGTTCTCCGAATGGTATACGAGTAGCGGCTTTATTTTGCAGTCACCACTCGCATTGGTACACAGGGCGAGGGTCAACCTATCCTTCATAGGTTTGTGTCCTGGCATCCTCTTCTCCTCTTCGGTGATGTATGTTCTCCTCGGCATCTTCTTCCAGAACAGCCCTGTCTCGTCACAGTTGAAGATTTGCTGGGGGATGTATCCTTCTTCCTCGACGAATTCTGCGAAAGTTTTATCAAACTCCTCTGCTTCCTTTACATCAGCACTTGCTGCCTCACCATGCCTAACAACGGAGTGAAAACCGTCCTTTTCTTAAAATTATCAAACCAGCCCCGACTGGCTTTAAAGGATTCCTCCTCCGTTGAAGTGCCTGGGGTTTGCTGTTGTAAATCTGAAAAAATACTGCGCGCCTTCTCGCAGATTATTCCCTCGGTGACGGTATCTCCGGCAAGTTGTTTTTCCGTCAGCCACACCAACAGCAGATTCTCCATCTTCTCATGCACATCTGTACGGCGCTTTGAAATAATCTTGACACCTTTGGCTGGCTTAATTTTCTTTAGGGACTCCTTCTGTTTTAAGATGGTGCAGATCGTTGACGTTGTACGGTCGTAGTGCTTGGCCAGTTCCTTTACTCGCATGCCTTGCTCATGCTTCTCGACGATTTCAAGCTTTATTTCGAGGGACATCATCCTCCTCTTCTCGGAACTCGCACTACCACTTGCTTTCTTTGGTGCCATGGTTGCAACAAAGTTAGACGTTGGGATTTCAATCATGTGTAGACAGCGAGAGAGAGAGAAAGGCTCGGAGATGGGATGCTGTGACTCATACCCTCTGAGCTGCGCGCGCCTTGAAAATATACACTTAGAGCTGCGCGCTCCTCGAACTCGTATCTTAAAATTCTGCTCGCGTGCCGAAGCAAAAAATCGTCCGAGCGACTGCTCGTTTCTCGGAAAACTCGCACGTTAGTTCGCTCGTAGGTTGAGGTTCCACTGTATTTGGTTATCAGGTTTGCACAGATCTCAAGAGGAATTTTGGTCCATACTTCTTTACAGATCTTCTCTAAATCCTTAAGGTTTTTTGGCTGTTGCTTGGCAATTCAAAGTTTCAGCTCCCTCCATATATTTTCTATAGGATTAAGGTCTGGAGACTGGCTAGGCCACTCCAATGACCTTAATGTGCTTCTTGTTGATCCACACATTTGTTGCCTTAGTGGTATATTTTGTGTTATTGTCATGCTGGAAGACCCATCCACGACCCATCTTCAGTGTTCTGGCTGAGGGAAGAAGGTTCTCATCCAAGATTTTACAATACATGGCCCTGTCCATTGGCCCCTCAATGTGGCAAAGTCAGCCTGTACCTTTAGCAGAGAAACATCCCCAAAGCATAATGTTTCCAGCTCCATGCTTGACTGTAGGGATAGTGTTCTTAGAGTTAGAGTCAGCATTTTTCTTCCTCCAAACACGGTGAGTCAAGTTAATACCAAAGAGCTCAATTTTGGTCTCATCTGACCACAGCACTTTCTCCGAATCCTTCTCTGAATCATTTAGATGTTCATTAACAAACTTCAGATGGGCCTGTGCACGTGCCTTCTTGAGGAGGGAGGACCTTGCGGGCGCTGAAGGATTTCAACTGCCTTGAGATCATTCACAAGCTCCTATCGTGTAGTTCTGGGCTGATCCTTCACTTTTCTCATGATCACCCTTACACCATGAGACAAAATCTTACATGGAGCTGCAGACCGAGGGCGATTGATGGTTATTTTGTATTTCTTCCATTTGTGAATAATCGCTCCAACAGTTGTCTCCTTCTCACCAAGCTTGTTGCTGATGGTCTTGTAGCCCATTCCAGCATTGTTCATGTCTACAATCTTCTCCCTTACATTCTTTGACAGGTCTTTGGTCTTGCCCATGATGCTGAGGTTTGAATGCAAGAAAGATTCTGTGGACAGGTGTCTTTTATACACATAACAAGTTGTCGTTGGGAGCACCTTCTTAAGTTGACAAGACTAATCTGTGTACCACATGAGCCCATAGCCAGTCTGTGGGAGCCAGAATTATTGTTGGTTGGTGGGAGATCAAATACTTATATTACTCACTGAACTGCAACATTTGTATCATGTGTTTTTCAGAATTTTTGGTTGATATTCTGTCTCTATCATTTAAAAAATACACCTATGATAAAAAATTATAGACCCTTCATTTCTTTGTAAGTGGGCAAACTTACAGAATCTTCAGGGGATGAAATAATTTATTTCGCCACTGTAAACCCCATTTGCCAAGGTGATGTCTCTGCCCTTCTCTACTTCTGGCCATTTACCAAATGAAGCCTTGGCCTATGTGCTTTGTGAATAGCTTGGAGGAGAAGGAGGCAGAGATACAACTACATCAGTGGGGTCTATGAGACCTGTAACACTTACGCCCAAGCATCCCAGAAGTACAGCAGAAACTGTACTAATACCCAAATGCACAAAAACAACATTGCAGTATGTAGAATAAAGTGCTTTAACTCAGGTAAGTTTATTGTGCCTGGAGTTAGGCATTAAGCATATCCATTCAATATTAATTGAAATAATATTCTATACATAAATCCATCACAAGGACTAAATAGCAGATTGAGAGATTTTAGTCTGACAATGCACACCTGAGCTTCCATGTTTTCCTTTTCGGCAATAAATTGTTTTCTTTCAGTGACCATATCCTCCGCTAGATCTTCAGTCTTGTGCTGGTACTCAATTACAGCATCTTCAGCCTCCTTCCGCTTGCTGTGAGTTTGGTTCACGCGGATGCTTTGATGGGCCTTGTCTGCCATCTGCTGGTTGAGCAGATCAACTGCTTTTTGATGTTCACTCCAAAGTGTTCTTCCTTGAAGTCTATAACAGACACAATTATGGCATCAAACAGTACACTCAGCCTAATAAAACAACATTTCATGGTCAACAAGTCATGGTTGTTATAAAAATCGTTTTATTTGTAGCCAACTAAATTTTAAAACTGTTAAAGTGGTAATGAGCGCCACCTTTTCACTTGTACCTATAGGTAAGATTATAATAAAGCGTATCTGTAGGTAAAGTGAATATCTTATAAATTTGTGCCGTTTAGGAGATATTCCCAATTTCAGCAGCCGGTGACGTCATCAGCATGTGAACACTGCACTCTGTACTCAGAGCACAATGAGTGTGCTTTCTATTCAGAGCACTGTACCGCGATGATCACTCGCAGCGTGACGTCATCGCGGCTCACCCATTTACAACACACAGATGGAAAGAAGACCGGGTGAAGATGGAAGCTCTAACAGTGATGACAGCATGACACTGCAGGGCTTTATTTAAAAAGGAAAGTCTGTCATAATGTGCTAGTATGTGATGCATACTAGCACAATGTGACAACTTGCAGAGGGTCCTGGTATTTTTTTTTCTAGGAAGACTTTACTAGCGCTTTAAATAACACATAAAGTATAATACAATTAAAGCTGAAGTTTAGGTATGATTGTTTTTGTGTAGTTACACTGATCCATCTTGGGCTAACATAATGTACAGTATGCCATGCTGTTTAGTAAACCTCGCCCAATCAGAGAACACTTAGCATTTATTGAGAAATTGCAGTGTGCCTTGAATAATGCCCGAGCCAAGCAACCAAACTCCTGTGTTTATAAGCAGCAAGACAGCCACTCGGCATAGGACCCAGAAGTTAGTGGCAATCACTGTAGTAGCGCTTCCTACTACACTACTACAGAGATGATCAGCTTCAATAGGGATTGGCCAGATATGGCACACACATGCTGGACCAATGTAACAATGCAGAAAAAGCCATAACTAAACTTCAGCTTTCACTTCTGCCAAGCACAACTATACATGCTCCTCTCCCGTACTGAAATTACTTTCTATGACTTAATTGCACACTGTCAGCTTCACACAGTGTGCATTAGAAGCTGCAGCAAGCCAGACAGAACCTGCCTCATGTCCTGGCCTGGGGATATCCAAGATCATCTATCTCTTTCCTGCCCACCCTTACTGTCCCTGGCCTTCCAGTACTAGGGAGGTCACTTCTCCAGACTGACATTCACTAATCAAGGCATTCTGATATTTGTACAACTCTTCCCAAGAGCCAGCCCACTGCTTGCATCAGGACCGAGAGCTCTTGAGAGGCGTCAGCTATGTACAGCAACTGCCGGCTCCTCTCACTAGCTATGAACGGCCTGAATTGCATAGAGAAGCACACAGACCCAATGACAATAACAAATTAAACAAGATATGTAGTGAAAACAAAAAGGTTTTATTTAAAAATGTAATTAGCATGTTATCTGATAGGAAAGAGGATCCAGGGAAGGCAAAACAGAAGCAAATTAAGCTTGCACTTTACAAAACTATAAGGAAAATCTACATACAATAAAAGCATGAAATATCTCCAGATCCCACTGAAAATGATTTAGTCAAACATCCAACCCTTGTCTGTGGCTAACTTGGACGACCAATACTTCTGTGCAAGTTTGGGCTCATCATGAAACCATTCCTACATAAGTCCCAGAAGTTTAACAGGGGTGCCAAACAAAAGAGTCTTCAAAATGTACCAGATATTTTTTAACTAGCAGGCTGCCCACTTTTATGCTCAAGTCATGCTGGAAAGCCAGGTTGCAAAATGAAAGGTACGTACATCAATTCGCATGTCACAAACAAGACTTTTGGAGAACAGAGGTGAAAATGTGTAACTAAGAAAAATATCCAGATCGTATTAGTTCACAAAAAGCCACCATATGGTTCCCAAAAAGAACTGATAGGTATAGTCCCTGTTCAAATGGACTTTAGTCTTGCCTATAAATCAGCATGGGATTCTTTCCTGTCCTATAAAAGACTAATGTTGGCCATATACTAGTCGAAAAATTGTTCAAATTATTTTTCAAATAACAATCAGTCCTAAAAGCAAACAATGTTGCCATCATGTAAATGACTGAATTTCAAATGATAAATCAGTCAATGGACATAAATGAATTTGTTTTTCATTTGTTTTGTCACATATGCACAGTAAGAACAGTTAGGCTACGTTCACACTAGCGTTGTGTGCAGGCGGCAGAGAGGTGCTTGGGAAGCGTTTTTACAGCTTCCCAAACGTCTCGGACAATTCTGCACATTGCAGTACATGGTACTGTTCTAATGGGAGCGTTAGCGTCGCAGCAAAACGGATGCCTCTGGTCGAGTCAGGAGGCGTTGAAGCCTTCTATTCTAGTCTATGGTGCCACTCCGCAAACGCCTGGCCGGCGTTTGCGGTGCGGTTGCGACACGGTTGCGGGGCGTTTGCGGAGTGGTAACACCATTTAAACTTCATTATAGGCGTTTGTGGAGTGTTTGTAACACTCGGCAAACGCCTAGCAACCGCTGCTAAACTGCGCACGCGGCGTTTGCGGAGTGTTTGCCGAGCGTTAAAAAATGCTCCACAAACACCGGACCAATGCTTGCCAAACGCTATAGGGGTGTTTGGCAAGCGTTGGTAAAACAGTCAAGTGTGAACGAGCCCTTAAATTTTTAATGGTCAAGAAACACATTGTCCTTTCAACTTATCTGTTCGGCAGAAGTTTTTTAACCATTTCAAAAACCGATTTTCTTTTTGTGTCCATTAACTGGAGGAAAAATGAACGTCCTGTCCAAACGATGGATTTTCTGTTTTAATATTTTTATTAAGAAAGTTTTGTTTTAAGCTCACAACAAGCTCAAGATACGCCCACACAGGGGCAGAGCACAACAATAACACATAAACAGATACCTCCTGCTGACTTGTATTAGCCATATAACGAAATGTCCAATGACATCAAGGAGGGAAGGCAAAAAGCCGAACCAAATAATTGCAGCAGTAATCCAACATATTACCGGAAAAAGAGGAAAGAAAAAAGGTTAGAAGAAAGGAAACAGAAAATAAAACAAAAAAAAAAAAGGAATCAGAAAGAAAACATGGAGGAAAGGGAAACTAGAAGAATCACGGATCCAGGGCTAGCACAGGCAGCGACTATAAGAGGCCATAACTCACACGATGGATTTTCAAACAATTTTTTCTCTCGTGTATGGCCACTATTAGTTTTAAAATACACACGTGACAGAATATACTGCACCTTAGTTTTATTTTTTATCATGCCGTTCCTGAATGCATCAAAACAGAAGGCAACATTACCCAAGAGAAGTATTCAGCTCCTCAAATTCCAGTTCTTTCTTCTCAGTGTTTTCCAGTTCCAAGGCTATACTTCTCAGTTCATTCTGTAACTGCAGCTTCTCAGAGGAGACACACTCACGAGCACTTGTGACTGCAGCTAAGTATAAGAACAAATCATTCAACATACTGGGTTTACCGTATGTATTTAAAGTCAACCCAAACATTTTTTGCTGTTTGATAAGAGTAGTGAAGGGATATAACGTTTATAAAGTTTTGCCACCCAGGTCAGGTTTTTCACCATTATGTGCATGTAAGTTGGGGACCTTAGACTGTACACTCCTTGAGAGTTAGGGACCTGTAATAAATCAATTCTTGATGTTTTTCTATCCTTAGTTGTTCTACTTACCCTAATTACTTCAAAGAGCATTGAATTCTGAGTTTCATCACCATAGGAATTACAAACAGGAGGAAGGACATCCCGATTACCCTATATCAGTGCTTCTCAAATAGTGGGGCGTGCCCCCCAGGGGGGCGCGAGGCTCCGTCAAGGGGGGCGCGTCGCCGTCCCCCCCCCTTCCGACAGAAGGGACACTAAGTACAGGGGTGGGCAGAGGGCTGCGGTCTCTTACCTGGCTCCCACGATGATCCATCCAGGAAGCGCTGCTCCTTCCGTCACTCCGGCCACTCCCTCACGCCTGCCGCTCGGCTCCGCCTCCTCACCGGTGATTGGCCACCAGAACTGTAGCTCAGGAAAGGTACACAGGCGGCCAATCACGGGCGAGGAGGCGGAGCCGAGCGGACCCACGAAAATCGAGTGAGGGAAAAGCCGGTAAGTGTGCAGTGCAGAGGTGCTGCTGCAACCACATATGCTGGCTGCAGCAGCACCATACTGCAACAGGGGTCAGCAAGTGTCATTGGTGTCAGTGGGAGGAATAGTGCCGCATCATTGGTGTCACTGATACTAATGATGGGGCATTATTCCTCCCACTGACACCAACGATGGGGCACTATTCCTCCCACTGACACCAATGATGGGGCATTATTCCTCCCACTGACACCAACGATGGGGCACTATTCCTCCCACTAACACAAACGATGGGGCACTATTCCTCCCACTAACACAAACGATGGGGCACTATTCCTCCCCCCCACTGACACCAACGATGGGGCACTATTCCTCTCCCCACTGACAGGGTACTATTCCTCCCACTGACACCAATGTTGGGACACTATTCCTCCCACTGACACCAATGTTGGGACACTATTTCTCCCACTGACACCAATGATGGGGCGCTATTCCTCCCACTGACACCAATGATGGGGCGCTATTCCTCCCACTGACACCAATGTTGGGACACTATTCCTCCCACTGACACCAATGATGGGACGCTATTCCTCCCACTGACACCAATGTTGGGACACTATTCCTCCCACTGACACCAATAATGAGGCACTATTCCTCCCACTGACACCAATAATGAGGCACTATTCCTCCCACTGACACCAATGATGGGGCGCCAATGATTAGGTCCTAAGTAAATGTTGGTGATCGGTTTGAATTCATTATTATTTATTGATTTTATGTATTTTTTCAGTATCATATGGTTTGACATGTCCAATCAAAAAATGTTTATAGTTTAATTAAGGATTTAATTTTTTTTGAATTTCTAATGCACTTTAAATCTTTTCTGCTACAGTTAATAAAGCTATTCTTTGTTGTAAACTGATCCACATTTCTTTCTTTCTTTATTCTCTTATACGTTAATAAGGATACAGTGTTATGCAGAGGTGTACTTATAACAATTTTATAGACAAATGATACCATTTACAGTCGCGCGGGGGGGCGCAAAATGTTTTCTTCTTCCTAGGGGGGGCATGACAGAAAATAATTGAGAAGCACTGCCCTATATAGATGTTTAGTAATCACTAGACATGTGCAATCTGTTTTGTTACGAAATTCAGATAAAAGTTTCATTATTTATAGATTTGGATATATCAGAATTTCCGAATCACAATAGTTACGCATTACAATGTATCCGAAATACGTAAATTATAACAAACAAAATTATCTGAATTCAAATTAAAAAATGAATATGAATTCGAAATGGAAACATATTGCAATATACAATAAGGTATAAAAGTAAAATAAGATGCTAATTCCTACTTGCTGCTACTTTATAGAATAAAATAAAATAGAATAAGATAGAATGGAAAAATAAAAAAATAGAACAGAATATAAAGGAAAAGAATAAAAGCAACTGAATACAATAAAACAGAATAGAAAATAATAGAATAAAACAAAAATAATAGAATAGACTAGAAAATAAAGGCATAGAATAGAAAATATTTTTTTAAAAATAGAATAGAAAGAATATAGCCATCTTCTGAAATTTGAATTTCGAACAGAACAGAATAGAATAAAAAAGAAAAAATATAGTTGTCTTCCGAAATTCGGTTGGCCCTGTGCTCTCTCCTAAAGAAAAAAAAACAAACTCTTTAGCAATACACACCAAACTAAGCACGTGCAGCTTGCCCCCCAAGGCTCTGTTCTATCAACAGATGGATCAGGGACAGTAGAAGGGTAGGATCAGAGAAGACAGGAACAAACATCCCTTTTACACAGTGCAGATGAATAACCTCTTGGGTTCCACCATGAATATAACAAGCATGCTTTACTGCATATACAGACTGATTTTACTGTTGTGGGTTTAGTAACACTTTAAACTATTGCTAGAGAGATCCCCAGCAGGAGGAAGAAGGCCCTGATTCCCCTATATAGACCTTTATTTATAACTAGAGGGTTCACCAGCAGGAAAAAGAAGCTCCTGATTCCTCTATACTGTATATAGATCTTTAGTCATCACTAGAGGGATTCCTAGCAGGAGTAAGGAGGTCCTGATTCCCCTATATAGATCTTTAGTACTAGAGGGGTCATCAGTATAGGAAAGAGGTCTTGATTTATCTATATAGATCTTTAGTTGTCACCAGCAGGAAAAGGGAGCTTCTAATTTCCCTATATATAGATCTGTAGTTATCACCAGAGGAATCCCCAGCAGGAGGAACGAGGTCCTAATTCTCCTATATGGATCTTTAGTTAGCACTAGAGGGATCACCTCCGGAAGGAAGGAGGTCCAGATTCCTCTATATAGATTTTTAGTACTAGAGGTATCACTAAAAAATATTTAGACAGAATAAAGGTGAATAAAGAACCTGGACCGGATGGCATACACCCACGGGTCCTTAACCACCTTACGCCCGTAAGTAAAATGACGGGCGCAAGGTGGTTCTCTCGTTCTGCTAGGACGTCATATGACGTCCTACCAGACTCACTGCGCATGCGCGGCTCAGGGAGCGTGCGGCGCGGCGATTGCCGGTGCGCTGTGTCCCTCGGACACAGTGGATCACGGAAAGAGCCGAAGATGTCGGCTTGGTCATGTGATCAGCTGTGTCCAATCACAGCTGATCACATGTAAACACGGAAATGCCGGTTATCGGCATTTCTCTCCTCTCGAGCGGTCACGCTGACATGTACACTGATCATCAGGGCACTGATCAGTGTGCCCTGATAATCAGTGTGGCCCCAGAAGTGCCACCTGTCAGTGCTCATCAGTGCCACGTGACAGTGCCCATCAGTGCCACATCAATGCCGCATACCAGTGCACATCAATGCCCCATATCAGTGCCCATCTGAGCTGCCTTTCAATGTCACCCATCAGTGCCAGTCAGTGTCATCTATCAATACCAATC
This sequence comes from Staurois parvus, assembly GCF_062004578.1. Classification (NCBI taxonomy): domain Eukaryota; kingdom Metazoa; phylum Chordata; class Amphibia; order Anura; family Ranidae; genus Staurois; species Staurois parvus. The sequence goes on from NW_028317967.1 coordinate 752,660, forward strand.
AGTGCCACCTATCAGTGCTGCCAATCAGTGCCACCTATCAGTGCCAGTCAGTGCCGCCTATCAGTGCCAGTCAGTGCCGCCTATCAGTGCGCATCAGTGCCAGTCAGTGCCACCTAACAGTGACAGTCAGTGCTGCCTATCAGTGCCACCTATCAGTGCTGCCAATCAGTGCCACCTATCAGTGCCAGTCAGTGCCGCCTATCAGTGCCAGTCAGTGCCGCCTATCAGTGCACATCAGTGCCAGTCAGTGCCACCTAACAGTGACAGTCAGTGCTGCCTATCAGTGCCATATATCAGTGCCACATATCAGTGCCATGTATCAGTGCTGCCTTTCAGTGCCCATCAGTGATGCCTGTCAATGCCCATCAGTGCAACCTACCAGTGCCTCCTCATCAGTGCCACCTATCAGTGTCCATCAGTGCAGCCTATCAGTGCCCATCACTGCAGCCTCATTAGCGCACATCAGTGAAGGAGAAAAATCACTTATTTACAAAACTGTATAACAAAAACTAAGAAAAAACGTTTTTTTTTTCAACATTTCCAGTGGTTTTTGGTTTGTTTAAGAAAAAATAAAAATCCCAGAGGTGATTAAATACCACAAAAAGAAAGCTCTATCTGTCTCAAAAAAATGATAAAAATTTCATATGGGTACAGTGTTGCATGAACGCGCAATTGCAATTGTCAAAGTGTGACAGCACTGAAAGCTGGAAATTGGCCTGGGCAGGAAGGGGGTATAAGTGCCCTATACGTTAGTGGTTAAAGAATTGAGCTCTGTCATTTCAAAGCCATTGTTTCTAATTTTTAGGGACTCTTTAATGACTGGCATAGTACCACTGGATTGGCGTAAGGCCAATGTGGTGTCAATATTTAAAAAAGGGGTCAAAATCTTTACCAAGTAATTATAGACCTGTTAGTTTAACTTCTATAGTTGGGAAGATACTGGAGAGTTTAATAAAAGACCACATAGATGAGTTCTTGCTAGAAAACAATATTTTAAGCAACAGACAGCATGGATTCATGAAAGACAGAAGTTGTCAAACAAATCTGATTTCTTTTTATGAGGAGGTGAGCAAAACCTTGGACAGAGGGGTGGCGGTGGACATGGTATACTTGGATTTTGCAAAAGCATTTGACACAGTTCCCCACACACAGCTAATGTGTAAGGTAAAGTCCAGGGGCTTGGAAAATCAGTAATGTAAATGGATAGAAAGCTGGCTAAAAGTATTCAGAGAGTAGTGGTTAATGATTCATACTCTGCATGGTCTAGGGTTGTCAGTGGTGTACCCCAGGGTTCAGTGTTGGGACCCTTACTGTTTAATATACTTATAAACAATATAGGGTCTGGGATTAAAAATCACATTCAGTGTTTGCAGATGACACCAAGCTGTGCAGTGGAATAACGTCCTTACAGGATGTCTCCAACTTACAAGCCGACCTCAATGCACTGTTTAATTGGGCAACCATGTGGCAAATGAGGTTTAATGTTGGTAAATGTAAGGTTCTGCACTTGGGGGTCAAGAAAATGCATGCATCATACATACTGGGGGGGGGGGGGTACAACTGGGGGAATCAATGGTGGAGAAGGATCTGGGAGTTCTGGTAGATCACAAGCTTAATAATGGCATGCAATGCCAAGCTGCGGTTTGTAAAGCGAGCAAAATCCTCTCTTGTATTAAAAGAGGTATAGACTCCAGAGAGAGAGATATCATTTTCCCCCGGTACAAATCATTAGTAAGACCTCATCTGGAATATGCAGTTCAGTTTTAGGCACCAATTCAGAAAAAGAACATTGGGGAACTGGAGAAAGTACAGAGAAGGGCAACTAAACTGATACGAGGCATGAAGGAGCTCAGCTATGAGGAAAGATTAGAGGAACTGAATATATTCTCTCTTGAGAAGAGGAGGTTAAGGGGGGATATGATCAACATGTATAAATACATCAGTGGTTCATATAGTGAATTCGGTGTAGAGCTATTCACCCTGAGGTCATCACAGAGGACAAGGGGGCACTCTTTACGTCTGGAGGAAAAGAAATGTAATCTCCAAACATGGAAAGGTTACTTCACAGTGAGAGCTGTGAAAATGTGGAATAGACTCCCTCAAGAGTTGGTTCTGGCCAACTCAGTGGATTGCTTCAAAAAAGGCCTGGATTATTTCTTAGATACACAGAATATAACTGGATACTAACACTTATAGGTAAGGTTGATCCAGGGAATATCCGATTGCCTCTCAGGGGAGCAGGAAGGAATATTGTTTCCCAGCAGGTGCAAATTGGATCATGCTTTGCTGTTTTTTTTTGCCTTCCTCTGGATCAACTGTGGGTATAGGATTATAACGTTTCTTTTTTTTCTATGGTTGAACTGGATGGACTTTTGTCTTTTTTCAGCCGGACTAACTATATTAGATTCAAATGTTCAAATGTCCGACTGCGAACTGAACAGGTTCTGCACTTGGGGGTCAAGAAAATGCATGCATCATGCATACTGGGGGGGGGGTACAACTGGGGGAATCAATGGTGGAGAAGGATCTGGGAGTTCTGGTAGATCACAAGCCTAATAATGGCATGCAATGCCAAGCTGCGGTTTCTAAAGCGAGCAAAATCCTCTCTTGTATTAAGAGAGGTATAGACTCCAGAGAGAGATATCATATTACCCCGGTACAAATCATTAGTAATACCTCATCTGGAATATGCAGTTCAGTTTTGGGCACCAATTCACAAAAAGAATATTGGGGAACTGGAGAAAGTACAGAGAAGGGCAATCAAACTGATAAGAGGCATGGAGGAGCTCGGCTATGAGGAAAGATTAGAGGAACTGAATTTATTCTCTCTTGAGAAGTGGAGATTAAGGGGGAATATGATCAACATGTATAAATACATCAGTGGTTCATACAGTTGTGACCAAAATTATTCAACCCCCACTGAAATTGAGTGTTTTGGCCAGTTTGACATTGCTTTTGATCATTCAGTCATCTTGCTTACATTTACATTAAAGAGGCACTTGTAGGTCAGACAAATATAACATAACAGTTATAATGAAATAACCACAAATGTCTTTTCTGTGCTCACAGCATTATCAGTTTTATTCAACCCCCAAGTGACATTCAATCTTAGTACTTAGTACAGCATCCTTTTACAGTTATAACAGCTTTTAAACGTGAAGCATAGCTTGACACAAGTGTCTTGCAGCGATCTACGGGTATCTTCGCCCATTCTTCATGGGCAAAGGCCTCCAGTTCAGTCACATTCTTAGGCTTGCGCACTGCAACTGCTTTCTTTAAGTCCCACCAGAGGTTCTCAATCGGATTTAAGTCTGGTGACTGCGATGGCCACTCCAAAATGTTCCAGCCTTTCCTCTGCAACCATGCTCTAGTGGACTTGGAGGTATGCTTGGGATCATTGTCCTGTTGAAAGGTCCAACGTCTCCCAAGCCTCAGGTGTGTGACGGACTGCATCACGTTTCCATCCAATATCTCCTGGTACTGAAGAGAATTCATGGTACCTTGCACACGCTGAAGCTTCCCTGTACCTGCAGAAGCAAAACAGCCCCAAAGCATGATTGACCCTCCACCATGCTTCACAGTAGGCAAGGTGTTCTTTTCATCATAGGCCTTGTTCTTCCTCCTCCAAACATAGCGTTGATCCATGGGCCCAAACAGTTCTAATTTTGTTTCATCAGTCCACAGAACACTATCCCACAACTTTTGTGGTTTGTCCACATGGCTTTTGGCATACTGCAGTCGACTCTTCTTATTCTTTGGAGACAGCAAGGGGGTACGCCTGGGAGTTCTGGCACGGAGGCCTTCATTACGCAGTGTGCGTCTTATTGTCTGGGCTGAAACTTCTGTACCCACATCTGACAAATCTTTTCTCAGTTCCTCAGCAGTCACACGGGGACTTCTCTCCACTCTACGCTTCAGGTAGCGCACAGCAGTCGAAGTCAGCATCTTCTTTCTGCCACGACCAGGTAGCGTTTCAACAGTGCCCTTTGCCTTGAATTTGCGAATGATGCTTCCTAAGGTGTCTCTTGGTATGTTTAACATCTTTGCAATCTTCTTATAGCCATTGCCCTTCCTGTGAAGAGAAATCACCTCTTCTCTTGTCTTCCTGGACCATTCTCTTGCCTTCACCATGTTTGTAACCACACCAGTAAATGTCTAGAAGGAGCTGAGTATCACAGTCATTTTAAAGCTGCCTAATTGGTGCTTATTATGCTTGATTGCTGCTCGGTGACATCCACAGGTGTTTTCAATACCTGATGGAAAGCACCTGTATGAACCTCTGTTCTTCAGAGTGGTAGTCTTTAAGGGGTTGAATAATTGTGGCAATGAAGAAACCACATAAGAACCATTTACTACTGTATTACATAAACAATTGATGTCATTTTAGTTGCATTTGGGTAGTTACAACGTCCTTGTAGGATTTGATTCTGAATACAATTCCAAATGTACACTATAGTCCCTAAACCCCTTTACAGCATTGGGGGTTGAATAATTTTGGTCACAACTGTATAGTGAACTCGGTGTAGAGCTATTCACCCTGAGATCATCACAGAGGACAAGGAGGCACTCTTTACGTCTGGAGCAAAAGAAATTTAATCTCCAAACACGGAAAGGTTTCTTCAAAGTGAGAGCTGTGAAAATGTGGAATAGACTTCCCCAAGAGTTGGTTCTGGTAAGCTCAGCGGATTGCTTTAAAAAAAAGGTCTGGATTCTTTCTTGGATACACAGAATATAACTGGATACTAACATTCATAGGTAAAGTTGATCCAGGGAATATCCGATTGCCTCTCGGGGGATCAGAAAGGAACTTTTTCCCCTGTAGGAGAAAAATTGGATCATGTTTTGCTGGGAGTTTTTTTGCCTTCCTCTGGATCAACTGTGGGTGTAGGATTTTAATTTTTGGTTTTTTTAATGGTTGAACTGGATGTACTTTTGTCTTTTTTCAGCGAAACAAACTACAGTCAGGTCCATAAATATTGGGACATCGACACAATTGTAACATTTTTGGCTCTATACACCACCACAATGGATTTGAAATGAAATGAACAAGATGTGCTTTAACTGCAGACTGTCAGCTTTAATTTGAGGGTATTTACAATCAAATCAGGTGAACGGTGTAGGAATTACAACAGTTTGCATATATTCCTCCCACTTGTTAAGGGACCAAAAGTAATGGGACAATTGGCTTCTCAGCTGTTACATGGCCAGGTGTGTGTTATTCCCTCATTATTCCAATTACAATGAGCAGATAAAAGGTCCAGAGTTCATTTCAAGTGTGCTATTTGCATTTGGAATCTGTTGCTGTCAACTCTCAAGATGAGGTCCAAAGAGCTGTCACTATCAGTGAAGCAAGCAATCATTAGGCTGAAAAAACAAAACAAACCCATCAGAGAGATAGCAAAAACATTACGCGTGGCCAAAACAACTGTTTGGAACATTCTCAAAAAGAAGGAATGAGCTCAGCAACACCAAAAGACCTGGAAGACCACGGAAAACAACGGTGGTGGATGACCGAAGAATTCTTTCCCTGGTGAAGAAAACACCCTTCACAACAGTTGGCCAGACCAAGAACACTCTCCAGGAGGTAGGTGTATGTGTGTCAAAGTCAACAATCAAGAGAAGACTTCACCAGAGTGAATACAGAGGGTTCACCACAAGAAGGAAACCATTGGTGAGCCTCAAAAACATGAAGGCCAGATTAGAATTTGCCAAACGACATCTAAAAAAGCCTTCACAGTTCTGGAACAACATCCTATGGACAGATGAGACCGAGATCAATTGTACCAGAGTGATGGGAAGAGAAGAGTATGGAGAAGGAAAGGAACTGCTCATGATCCTAAGCATACCACCTCATCAGTGAAGCATGGTGGTGGTAGTGTCATGGCGTGGGCATGTATGGCTGCCAATGGAACTGCTTCTCTTGTATTTATTGATGATGTGACTGCTGACAAAAGCGGCAGGATGAATTCTGAAATGTTTCCGGCAATATTATCTGCTTATATTCAGCCAAATGCTTCAGAACGCATTGGATGCCACTTCACAGTGCAGATGGACAATGACCCAAAGCATACTGCAAAAGCAACCAAAGAGTTTTTTAAGGGAAAGAAGTGGAATGTTCTGCAATGGCAATGGCAAAGTCAATCACCTGACCTGAATACGATTGAGCATGCATTTCACTTGCTGAAGACAAAACTGAAGGGAAAATGCCCCAAGAACAAGCAGGAACTAAAGACAGTTGCAGTAGAGGCCTGGCAGAGCATCACCAGGGATGAAACCCAGCGTCTGGTGATGTCTAGGCATTCCAGACTTCAGGCTGTAATTGACTGCAAAGGATTTGCAACCAAGTATTAAAAAGTGAAAGTTTGATTTATGATTATTATTCTGTCCCATTACTTTTGGTCCCTTAACAAGTGGGAGGCACATATGCAAACTGTTGTAATTCCTACACCGTTCACCTGATTTGGATGTAAATACCCTCAAATTAAAGCTAACAGTCTGCAGTTAAATCACATCTTGTTTGTTTCATTTCAAATCCATTGTGGTGGTGTATAGAGCCAAAAATGTTAGAATTGTGTCGATGTCCCAACATTTATGGACCTGACTGTATGTAACTATATGTAAGCTATATAACTCGCAGGAGGAAGGCGGTCCCGATTCCTCTATATAGATTTTTAGCACTAGAGGTATCACCATCAGGAGGAAAGGGTCCTGATTCTCCTATATAGATCCTTAGTTAACACTACAGGGATCACCAGCCGGAGGACAGTGATCCCGATTCTTCTGCATAGATCTTCAGTGAGATCTCATTTAAAATGCAGTTTCCAGTTCTGGAGACCTCACTTACAAAAATATATTGATAACACTGAACAAGTCCAGAGATGGGCAACAAAAATTATGAAAGGTCTCGGGGATAAAACGTATCATGAAGACCAAAGGAACTTAAATTGGAAATGTACCCATAAAAACTTGGTAAAAAATAATGTTCTTTACCAAAGAACATACATTCCACATTACTGTAAAACGTATTCTACCAAAATTAGTGGTTTTTGTAAATTGCCTCTAGCATTGTTCCTGTTTCTTCTTGCCTAAGGCTGCCATTTTGCTGAAGCCCAGCGTCCTTGACCAGAAATCTTTAGGCTGTCAGTAGGTCACACTCTACATTTTCAGCAATGCCAATAAATAGAGAGTAACTCAACATGTGCACAGTGGGGTGAGACAGTGTATTACTGGATTTTAAACAGTATAGGCACTTATATTTAATGTTTTACATAGCTATAGCTGCAAAACGGATCTAGCAAGACATAATTTTCTGACTAAAGTTACACTTTAAAGAAATAAGGGGAAGAGGGGCCATGGTTGAAACACCCAGATGGGGAAGTTCTGCTTATTTACATCTTCCCCCCTCCTTGGGAGTGGGGGATGGGAGTGGGTACCTGATTATGAGAGGTACCCTCTCCCATTCCCGGTCGAATCGCTTTGGTGATCTGAGCAGAAGTTCGGCCCCCCTCCTTCCCCTGCAGCCTTCTGGGACACATCACAGGTCCTAGAAGACTGCAGGACCATTCACAAAGTGCAGGGGGAAAACCGGCTGTGATGGTGCAAGAGCCTTGACCGGATCCGATTGAAGAATCGGCTTTGGTGAGGACAGCACTGGATCCCTGGACAGGCAAGTGCCCTTATATTAAAAGTCAGCAGCTACAGTATTTGTAGCTGCTGTTTTTTAATTTTTTGAGGGGAGACTGGAGAACCACTTTAAATACTTTGAGGGTGTGAATAAGGCTCTGGAGGGTGATATGATCAAGAACATGGGGACATGACCTTAAACTAGTTGGAATAATGTTCAAAACTACCCTAAAAAGTATTAATTACCAATAGAGTAGTTGATTTGTGGGAAAAAAATTAAAAAGGGGGCCACATGAAATGGACCACATGGTCTTTTTCTGTCATCAATCTTCAATGTTTCTTGTCCTGAAGTCACATTGGCATGAAATGATGATACATTTTCTTGGGGTCACAGACAGCAAGAATACTAAAAGGTGTTTTAACCCTTCCTAACTCTTTCCAAATGCAAAAAACATGACTAACATTGATAAAACATTACCTTCTATCTCCTTTGATATAATTCCAGGAAGATGAGTGACTTTGTACCGAAGTTTGCTGTTTTCGATTGTCTCTGCTTCCAGAAGCTCACGTGTAGCCCTTCTAATGTCTTCCTGATGTTTTGGAGAAAATTAAATATAAAACACAACAAAATATATTTTTCATGCATCTCACAGGTTTTGAAATGGGCCTCAAACCATATCTAAGCCAAGAAGATCTATAGAGGAGCAGAACTGCTCCTTAGGACAAACTGTATGCTAGGACCACAGAACAGCCCCCCCCCCCACCTCATCTGCATATTATGGGGGGGTTATAGTTCAAAGAGAGAACTTGACAAGGTTGATAACACTGCAAACTAATAACAGTGCAGTAGAGGCTGAATGCACATAAACGTAAGGGCTCACTCGATTTCTGGCAGGATCAACGGGTAGGAAGTTTGGGGGGAGTAAAATTATCAGAAACGTATCTCTGAGATGTAATTGGCACGTCTTGCACTCCAGTTTTGGGTCATGTATCCTGAAGCCACATGACTAAAATGACATGACCTGGAACTAAAGCATTGCACAACCTGCAATTCACTGCTCAAGAGCATGTTCCTTCTGATTTTGATGCCCAAGTCCCGCCTCCCTATAAAAGTCTTCTAGCTTAACACAGATCACAAATAAACATCATTTAGAGGTTATGTCCCTTCTCCAATCTGTTCAAAAGTTAAAAAAGCATTTCTTTTGGCTGGAAATTAACTTTAAAGGCATTTTTAGAGGGACTGGCAGGCGGATGAAAGTTAACACATAAGTCAGCAAAGACAAGTTCCTCATAGCACTAACATAGAAGGTCCTATGGAGAGAAGATGGTACTAGACACTGTTTTTAGGATATTAGTTCTAAAAGTGAAAATAAATTACTGACAGGTGCACTTTAAGGAGCTTAAGCCCAATTTAAAAACCATTATAAATCTTCCTACCTGCACCTTGTGTTTTCACCTGCATAATTTGTGAAATTGATCATGTAGTTTCATGGTGTCATTTGTTGCTCTGTATGCACATTATATAGCAGAGTAATTCTTCACGTGCGGAGTTCAAAAGTTTCTGTGTTCAAATATGAGGCATGCGGCATGGCACTGCACAAGTTAATGCATGAGCTTTGTCTGTAGTCTGAAAATGGACACTTCCTTTGAAGAAACTACATATCCAACAATCTCCAGGTCTCTCAGTGTAGCGCTGGTGCGAGTGTGCTACACAGTAATTAGATTTGACACAGACACAAGCAGGCAGAGCATTCACAGAGACACATAGAAATGCAGATGCAGCTTGGAGTTGATGTGTTTCATGACTTTAGCATTCCAACACAGGGATGTGGAAAGTTTTACTAAAACGACTTGTCCAAGGGACTAAGCCAGTGTCCCAGTCTACTTGTCCCTTATAACAATCTACTTGTCCCGATAAAAAGAAATATTTTTTTCCCAGGAAGGAAAATAGGAAGGTTTGATTTTTCTTATTAGGCAGAGGTGCTTTTAGGAATGTCTGGGGCTTTTAAAAATGAAATGGGCTTTATGGCGAGTTAAACTTTTAATGTGTTTTAGTTTTTGCTAGAAAATTTCCTAGAACCCCCAAACATCATATATTTTTTTAAACATTCCTTGTGATCGCAATAGGCAGTGACAGGTACTCTTTATGGAAATTCAACAAGACCCCAGATACCTCCTCTGCCTTTAAAAGCATTTGATCCTACCAAGATTGTTGTGATCAAATGCTTTTCATTTTTAAAAATGGTGCCCGGGAAACCAGTGGTGATGTATGCTCATTGTTTCCTGTTTCCTATTTCAAAGAGGCGGACAGAGTGGTTCCAGTCTTTGTCTGCCTCTATGATCAGACAGCGGAAGCGCCGGCTGGTTGATCAGGTGTCCTGGTGGGACGGAACAGGCCACCAGGGCTCTTTTCTCAGAGAATAGCTGCAGGAACTCAACCACGCCCCCGCCGCACCACTGCCTAACAGTGGGAGGGTCTTAATGGAGCACCGTTAAATACCTGTAGTGCATGCTGCACAAGGCAGAGGGTGCAGGGTTCAGGAGTGCACTGCGCACAGACTGCAGAGTTCAGGAGTGTGTTATGTACAGAGTGCAGGGTTCAGAAATGCGCTATGCAGAGAGTGCAGAGTTCATGAGTGTGTTACATACAGAGCGCAGAGTTCAGGAGTGAGTTGTGTACAGAGTGCAGGGCTCAGAAATGCTTATCTCACAGGCCATTTTACAACCCCTGCCTTCTAATACACAGTCCTCCTCCCACCCCCAAATCTTCCATGACATGAGGCAGAGCTGCAATGCATTTCTGGGAAAGGGATATCTATACAGCATTAACTAAACCAAAAGGAAAGGGAGGAGCAGAAACAAAATATAGAAAACATTTAAAGGCATATGGCAGTCAATATGACAGTCATGTAAAACATGACACTCCCCGTCGAAATCTATGATTTCTATTATAATAAACTTTAGTTCAAGTCCAATATAAATAATGCAGATTCTTTCCAGGAACATCTGCAAAACAAGAGGGAAGGGAAGAACAAAGGAAAACAATGCAAACATTTAGCATACTTGCAGATGTTGGTCTCGGAAGTCCAGGCTGAGACATGGAAATCCATATTCAGCGGGGAAGGCAGCAACATGCACATTCCTTCTTACCTCCCTTTAAATCAGGTTGATAACTTTTCTTCCTTTTTGGGCAAAAAAAAGTACTAATTTCTTTATAGGCCTGAAGTAAAGGTGTGCAGAACCTTTTTTCATGGTGGATATAGCCAAGATGTGTCCAGAAATGCAGTAGTAGGTACTGCACGACTGCCACAGTCAGCAGGGTTAAGGCTAGTGGGAACATAGTGCCATTGTTCAGGCGTAGAGAGCTTCCTTATGCGTTCCACTCTGTTGCCGGCATACAAGTAGAACTGTCTTGTGCGATTGTGTATATATCCTAGCACTATTTTGCTGTCTGTATAAAAGTCAAAAGGAGTCTATTTCAACATCTGTTTCAAGTTCTATAAGCTCAGCAATTTCCACAGCTAACACAGCTGCAAAAAGTTCAAGCCTTGGAATAGTATGTGCAGGTTTTGGTGTGAGCTTGGTGTTGCCCATGATAAATCCTACACCCACTTCACCGCTGGATCCGTAGCTCGAAGATAAGCCACCGCAGCAATGGCTTCGTTGGAAGCATCAGAGAAGACATGCATCTCTCTTCTGGTGGCATTCTTTAAAGATGCTTGGGTGTAAGAGCGTGGTATCTGGAGTTGTTCTAATGCTTTTAGAGACTGTTTCCAGGATTTCCACCTTTGTTGTTTCTCCTTGGGTAAGGGGTTATCCCAGTCTGAGCTTTCAGAAGTAAGTTGCCTCAGCAGTATCTTACACTGAATGGTGAGAGGTGTAATGAAACCTAAGGGATCATAAATGCTGTTCACTGTAGACAAAACTCCTCGCTTTGTGAAGGGCTTGTCACAGGCTGATGCTTGAAATGAGAATGTGTCTTGTTTAACATTCCAAAGCAATCCAAGACTGCGTTGTGTAACAGAAAGGTCAGATCCTAGTTGGAATTTCTTCACACTGACAGCATGGTAATCAGAAGGAAAGGCTATCATGACCTTGTCGCTGTTAGAGATGATTTTGTGAAGTTGTGAGGTTTGCAGTGGCAAGCATGTTCTGGGTTCTAGTAAGAAGGTCAATAGCTTCTTCATTGGGCAGAGATTTGAGTCTGTCGTCTACATAGAAATTCCTTTCGAAGAACTGTCTTGCATCAGATCCAAATTCTTTCTCACCCTCTTGAGCTGTTTTCCTCAGTCCATAAATTGCTACTGCAAGAGAAGGACTGTTACCGAAAACATGTACCTTCATTCGGTAGTCTATGACTTCATTGTTGACATAATTATTGCGGTACCATCGGAACCCGAGGAAGTTTCTGTAATCTTCATGGACAATGAAACAGTGGAACATCTGCTGAATGTCAGCCATAACAGCAATTGGCTCTTGCCTGAAACAAAGTAAAACTCCTATGAGATTGTTTTTCAGATTAGGTCCAGTGAGAAGATTGTCATTGAGGGAGACACCTTCATGACGAGCACTTGAGTCAAAGACCACCCTAATCTGATCAGGCTTGCGAGGATGGTAGACACCAAAGCATGGTAAATACCAACATTCTTCTCCTTCCATAAGAGGAGGTGCAGGCTCAGCATGATCTCTCTCAAACACCTTCTGCATAAAGTCCAAAACGTGCTTTTTCATCTCAGGCTTCTGGTTCAAACTGCGATTTAAAGAAACAAACCGAGATTCTGCATATACCCTGTTGTTTGGTAGTCTCTTTCTTGGGGTACGAAATGGTAGAGGTGCTACCCAAGTGTTGGAATCATTTTGGTAGAACTCTTTACTCATGGTTTTCAAGAATTCTTTGTCTTCTATGGTAACTGCTAGCTCATTATCTTTACTGGTTACCTCGAACACTGTGTTGCCGATGTTGTCATCCCAGAGATTAAGAGCTTTCTTATTGTCTTGTATGATGTGCTGTTGTGTACCTTCTTCAAACAAACAGTCTTTCTTTCACAATATATTTATGTGGTCGTTGTGCAGAACAAGTTGTTCGTCCATTTGACAGGAAATGCGTTTTAAAGGAAGCGGCTGAGTAGGACCTCCTGTCCTTGTCTAGGCAGACATTGCCTATGATGACCCATCCTAGATCCAGACGCTGAGCATATGGTGCATTGTGTGGATTGTTGATTTGATGATGAACTTTGTGCACCCTTAGTATGTCTTGACCAAGTAACAGCAGGATATCAGCATTTTGATTGAGGGCTGGAATTTGGTTGGCTATGTGCTTTAAGTGAGAATGGTGAAAAGCAGCTTCAGGAGTAGGAATCTCCTCTTTGATGCTTGGAATCTGGTTGCACTCAGTGATAGTGGGCAAAGATATTTCCACATTGTCATTCAAAGGAGCAACTACAAGACCACTGGCTCTCTTACCTAAGATTTCTGTAGTGCCGGAACAAGTGCTTAGAGTATAAGGCAGAGCATCTCCAGTTATGTTCAACAGTTCAAAAAACTGTGTTCTTGCAAGACATCTGTTACTCTGATCATCCAGAATAGTATACAGTCTTATGGCCTTTTCAGGTTGACCTTTGGGGTATACATGGACCAAGCATATCTTTGCACAAGATTTGCCACAGAATCCTTCTCCACAGACCTCTGTCAATGTAGAGAAAACTGGGGTGGTAGGTGCTGCTTGATCCAGACGCTCCCCGCCTTGCTTTGCCTCAAGGAAATTGTGAGCGAGTTGTGCGAATATTGATGAAGAGCTTGCACATGGTCATCACTGTCACACTCTACATTTGATGATCGCTTTACAGTCCTTTGCAAAGTGTTCTGTGGAGGCACAGCATTTGTAGCAAACCCCAAATTTCTTTAAAAGTTCCTTACGTTCTTGCAGGGTTTTCTTTCTGAAGCCGATGCATTTCTTAAGTGGATGTGGTTTGTTATGTATTGGACACTGGCATTGGGTCCTCAATTTTCTTGTTTTGATCAGTCTTTTCAAGAACTGTAGCAGGTGCAGGTAGAACATTAGTCATTTTCACTAACACTGGACCTCTACGGTCTCTGTGTGACATACACTCAGGTCCATAAATATTGGGACATCGACACAATTCTAACATTTTTGGCTCTATACACCACCACAATGGATTTGAAATGAAACGAACAAGATGTGCTTTAACTGCAGACTGTCAGCTTTAATTTGAAGGTATTTACATCCAAATCAGGTGAACGGTGTAGGAATTATAACAGTTTGCATATGTGCCTCCCACTTGTTAAGGGACCAAAAGTAATGGGACAGAATAATAATCATAAATCAAACTTTCACTTTTTAATACTTGGTTGCAAATCCTTTGCAGTCAATTACAGCCTGAAGTCTGAAACACATAGACATCACCAGACGCTGGGTTTCATCCCTGGTGATGCTCTGCCAGGCCTCTACGGCAATGGTCTTCAGTTCCTGCTTGTTCTTGGGGCATTTTCCCTTCAGTTTTGTCTTCAGCAAGTGAAATGCATGCTCAATTGGATTCAGGTCAGGTGACTGACTTGGCCATTGCATAACATTCCACTTCTTTCCCTTAAAAAAACTCTTTGGTTGCTTTTGCAGTATGCTTTGGGTCATTGTCCATCTGCACTGTGAAGCGGTGTCCAATGAGTTCTGAAGCATTTGGCTGAATATGAGCAGATAATATTGCCCGAAACACTTCAGAATTCATCCTGCTGCTTTTGTGAGCAGTCACATCATCAATAAATACAAGAGAAGCAGTTCCATTGGCAGCCATACATGCCCACGCCATGGCACTACCACCACCATGCTTCACTGATTAGGTGGTATGCTTAGGATCATGAGCAGTTCCTTTCCTTCTCCATACTCTTCTCTTCCCATCACTCTGGTACAAGTTGATCTTGGTCTCATCTGTCCATAGGATGTTGTTCCAGAACTGTGAAGGCTTTTTTAGATGTCGTTTGGCAAACTGTAATCTGGCCTTCCTGTTATTGAGGCTCACCAATGGTTTACATCTTGTGGTGAACCCTCTGTATTCACTCTGGTGAAGTCTTCTCTTGATTGTTGACTTTGACACACATACACCAACTCCTGGAGAGTGTTCTTGATCTGGCCAACTGTTGTGAAGGGTGTTTTCTTCACCAGGGAAAGAATTCTTCGGTCATCCACCACAGTTGTTTTCCGTGGTCTTCCGGGTCTTATGGTGTTGCTGAGCTTACCGGTGCGTTCCTTCTTTTTAAGGATGTTCCAAACAGTTGTTTTGGCTACGCCTAATGTTTTTGCTATCTCTCTGATGGGTCTGTTTTTTTTTTTTCAGCCTAATGATGGCTTGCTTCACTGATAGTAACAGCTCTTTGGATCTCATCTTGAGAGTTGACAGCAACAGATTCCAAATGCAAATAGCACACTTGAAATGAACTCTGGACCTTTTATCTGCTCATTGTAATTGGGATAATGAGGGAATAACACACACCTGGCCATGGAATAGCTGAGAAGCCAATTGTCCCATTACTTTTGGTCCCTTAACAAGTGGGAGGCACATATGCAAACTGTTGTAATTCCTACACCGTTCACCTGATTTGGATGTAAATACCTTCAAATTAAAGCTGACAGTCTGCAGTTAAAGCACATCTTGTTCGTTTCATTTCAAATCCATTGTGGTGGTGTATAGAGCCAAAAATGTTAGAATTGTGTTGATGTCCCAATATTTTTGGACCTGACTGTACGTGTGTTCGTAGGTCTTGGAGAGAGTGTACTGAGAAGGTTACAGTCGCCATATGAGAAACTTGGGTCATTCTTAGTGTCTGCAATTCTTTTAATGAACTCGCAGAAGTAGGAAAAAGGAGGAAAGGCAACTCTATGTTCTTATACTTTGATCCAAGCGCTGCCCATTTTTCTTGAATTCCATATGGTAGCTTGAGAACAATAGATTTGATGCCATGAGAGGTGTCAAGATAACTGAGACCAGGTAAGTTGATGTCAGCCTTTGCAAGTTGAAGCTCTAATAGAACATCGCTGAGTTCTTGAAACTTTAGATTGTCGCTAGCAGAAATCCTTGGGAAGCTTTGCAACCTTTTGAATAAAGCATCTTCAATGGCCTCTGGGTTGCCAAAGGTATGTTCAAGTCTGCCCCAAGCAGCATTAAGGCCTGCAGCAGGGTTGTCAGTATGAACTACTTTGAGCCTCTTGATGCGTTCAGTAGACTGGGGACCTAGCCATCTGATGAGCAGATCTAATTCCTCTGTGGCATTAATGTCTAGGTCACTCACTGTGGCCTTAAAAGTGGATTTCCAGCCTCTGCAATTTTCAGGCTTGTCATCAAACTTGGTGAGGCCTGTCTTAACAAGCTCTCTGCGAAGCATGTATTTTGCAAACTGTGACATGTCCGTATTTTCATATTTTGGGTGCATGACTGCAGGTGGAACAGAGTTGGTTCCACCTGCAGAGTTTGGCTTGTAGAGTAGTGCGTTTGCTAGGGGGTACTCTGTTGGTGACAAAGTATGATGGATGGTCTATTAAATACACACCAGTGTCTGCAGCTAGCTGAGATGCTGCAGTTTTATGTATTGGAGGATATAAGGGTAAATGGTCTTGAGGTACAGTAGGTGCAGAGAAGAAACTTTGATTGAGCAGTTTGGCTGTTGTGACAGGGAGTTGACGTTCTGAAGTGGTGTGTGAAGAATCTGAGACATAAGATACAACTGAGTGTCTGGAATTGTCTCTTTCGTTTTCACTAGCGGCTTGTTCTAAGGCCCTTAACCTTGCCATAGCTGTGGCATGCTTACATTGTTTTTCCAAAACTTCAATTTCTGCTTTTTGGCGTGTGGCTTCAGCTTTCTCTGCTTTCTGATGTGCGGCCTGAGCCTCCATTTCTGCTTTCTGATGTGAGGCCTGAGCCTCCATTTCTGCTTTCTTATGTGCGGCGTGAGCCTCCATTTCTGCGGCCAGAGCCTTCATTTCTGCTTTCTCATGTGCGGCCTGAGCCTACATTTCTGCTTTCTTATGTGCGGCCTGAGCATCCATTTCTGTGGCCTGAGCCACCATTCTGTTTTCCTTTGGGCGAAAGCTGCCTGAATTTTAGAAGCTTCAGCATCAGCATGGGCTTTTAATAGTTGTTGACTGAGTGTAGAAGATTTTGATTGTATGGATTTGGAAGATCTTGAGGAGCATCTAGTAGATGCAGAGCCATCAGATCTGGATTCATGGAGCTGCGTTATTCTCACTTCTGCCTTTGTCTTTGTTCGCACCACTAAATTCTCTCTTTCAAGATTGAGCTCCTCAAAACTCATTAATTCTTCCAATGACCTTTTGGGGTTGTACCGCTTTATTAGAGCAATATATTTAACACACAGACTTTGATAATTCTCATAAGCAACATTCAATTGCCGGATAGCGCCCTCTAGTTGTATTGGCTCATGAGATTGTGGGGAGAGAGCAGACATGCATTTAACAGTATTAGACCATAAGTCATTATTATTAGACAGCAATTCTCCTTTGTCAGCATTAAGATTTTCTTGCACTTTCCAGGTTGGATTTCTTAAGTGTTTTTCTATTTTATCTAAGTCCTGCTCTGGATGAAGCTCTGATTGTGGTTGTGTATCAGTTTCCCCAAACTGTATATTACTTTCCTGAAACATCATGTTAGCAAGGAGAGGGTTTGATAGAAAGTTTACGGAGAAATGTATCACTGTGAGTTCAGGTTTCCTAGGCAATGATTGCAGGAAGGTTTTCTTTTTCTTTCTTGTAAGTTCACAGGCAAGCCATGTGGTAATGTATACAGATGCAGTGAATAAACTTGCAGTTGTAAAACATTCACATCAATAATTTGTCCTGACACTGATGAGTATTATGATGGGATATACTTGGAGGCATGTATAGACTTGTGTAGAGGCAGCTGCACTCTCTATAGCTGTTATATCCAGTATCCATGTAACATCTCACTGTGTATTCTAGCTAGCAAGGATTCTTATTAAGACATTTCACTGATACTTTGACTTGCAAGGATCCTATAAAGCATTCCACTGATCTTTTGATTAGCCAGGATCCTATGAAGCATTCCACTGATCTTTTGACTGTTCTGTCTCTCCAATCTAAGCATTGATAGTGTGATCTCTGTAACTTACAGTTGTGGTGAGATAGTGATAACTTCAACCTCAGCTGGATACCACAGTCAGCGACTCGATCGATAAGACATCTTGTAGATCTTGTGAAGTTTATTCCATAGACTGAGAGAATCTTACAACAATGAACATTTGATAGGTCAAAAGATCATAATGTTTCCTTCTCCATGACATGAGGCTAGAGCTGCAATGCATTTCTGGGAAAGGGGGAGGGCTATCTATACAGCATTAACTAAACCAAAGGAAAGGGAAGAGCAGAAACAAAATATAGAAATTCTTAAAAGGCATATGACAATCATGTGAAACATAACAGAGAGGAAGAACATTGGGGAAACGTGTGTGTGTGTGTGTGTGTGTGTGTGTGGGGCATTTGTGATAAGTGAGGGGGGGGGGCATTGGGGATAGGTGGAGAGAGAGGAGGAACATTGGGGATAAGTGGAGAGAGAGGAGGAACATTGGGGATAAGTGGGGGGATAGGGGGGGGGCAATTGTGGTTACGTGGAGGACATTTGGGATTAGTGGGGGGAGAGGAGGAACATTGGGGATAAGTGGAGTGGGGTAGGGGGTGATGCTCTGTGTGAGTGTAGGGTGCCCTATGTGTCACATACCACAGTGCACTCGGTCTGGAATATTCCAAGAGATGTCCATTATAGGTGGGGTACAGCAGCACACCCATTCTGGGAAAGCAGAGGAGCAGAGCCCTGAGCAGTATGCTGCACAGACTGGAGACGGCTCAGTGACCTGTTACTGACAGCCAATAGGAAGTCAGGAAAGTATGTATGGACTTCTTGTGGAAAGAGAGGCAAAACTCAGTGCTGGCTTTGCATTGCAGAGGATTATTAGCTGCAGTAGAGTGCAGGGCTAGGACAGGCTGTAATGCGATACATAAGGAGATAAAAATTGATGTTTGCTAGGAGACAGGCGTCCTTGCTAAGAATGGCAACCGCACTGAAGGAAACACCACTCCCCTGCCCTCTCCTCTGCTGTCATGTGCCGAGCAGTGAGGGTTTTGTGCTGCCGGACTAGAAGCACGGCTTCTCTGTCTACAAGTGACCTTCTGCCAGCGCTGGAGTAGCCCACAGCAGGGCTAAATGCAGAACAAAACTTCTTTCCTGGTGCCCAGAACTGCATGGCCCGGACGTCGGGTAATAGGAATTTGTTGTGGACCTTTTGAATTATGTCTCAAAAATATGACTTTATCAAGACATAATATTATATGGCAAACAGCTCAGTATAGCCGGATGCTAAGAGTTAATTTTGTCTTGGTTGAACCATCAAGGATTCTAGTTAAGAAATGGAGAAGGGGGGAAGTGAGACCTTTCCAAGACAAAAAGACTGTTTGGACTGTCAACAAGGACTATTTGTATATTGAGGTTGAGAAGAATGCATATACAGAAAGTCAAACAAATAGCCAGATAGGACTTCGACTTTCAAACATTTTAACAATAATGAGACGGGAACTCAACTGGTTGAAAGCTTAACCAAAACGTGCAGAGTGTGATGAACCAACAGACCTCTGAAACTATTACAATATACTATTGTTCACCAAGGGTGAAAGCATTAACAGTTGTTTACCATGAGTCCAACACAAGGGCCAGGCAAACAGAAAGTTTTTTTTTCCTACACATAGAAAATGTTGATTCTAAAACAAAGAGGTGAAATTCAGGATATTTAAGTCTAAAAGTTGACTGTATATAAAGTCTAAAAGTTGACTGTATATAATTACAAAAATATATTACAAAAACATATTATAAATGAGATGTTATGGATTTTACACACCACTAAATATTCAGAAATGGGAACTATATATCACTAACTTGAGTATTGAGATGATGGGAAGTAAGATGTATTATAAACTAGCATTAGTTACATGTCTTATCAGGAAACAAACAGGATGGTATTTCAAGAAGGAATAACTGAATATACACCTATATTCCATGGTCCCTATTTAGAATATCATAGGTATGATCACTTATATCTGGAAAAAGACGTATATTTGATTCCTGAAATTACCTTAAGATTCCACCCAAGGTATGAGTCATCTCAAATACTCAAATTGTTCTATGATACATGACCGCCACCTGGCGGGCAGGTGAGAAATAGCTTATGTACACACATTTCTCAACTAGCCAATCAGGAAGCCTGGTGGGAAGGTATCTTAGAACAATGGATTAGTGGATATAAAAGCCTTTGTACCTTTAACAAAAAGGAACCTCATCAAGAAAAAGCTCAAGAAGAGACCTCATCAAAAGAAGACCCTGACATCTGAAGAAGATCTCTGCTGAATAACTACTCTTTCATACTTTCAAACTTCCTAAAACTTTAACTAAATTTCTAAACCTCTAACCTTATAACTTCCTACATTCTCCCCTACTGAATATCTATCACTTGCCCTATAATATCAGTCTAAAGGCGTTCCATTGCCAGCTAAATCCACGGGAGAGTTGCCTAGTCTGAATTCCGGGTGTGGTGAGATGTTTATTTGATTTTGTATTACCTATTTTCTCTGTTGTGTGGAATCATAAAATTACCTTAGTGTATCACAACAATATTGGGTAGTTAGATATATGTAGAGAGATCCTGTTTTACTGTAAAAAAAAAAATTGTTTGTTGCCATATTATAATTTTTTTTTTCATATTTCATAATTTATTGAATATTAATAACCAGAGTATCATATATCAAGGGGTGGCTTCTTGCAATCCTATGGCCACGGCTTGTGAGAATATAACCTTTGAGATATTCGAAATTATTAATTATTAATAAATTTAATAAATAATCATATCATATAAAAATTGTGATATTGATGTAATTAGTTAGAAACCTTATTATTGTGTCTTACATTGGTAGGATATATTTTTGATTGTGTGTACCAATATTCATTTATCACCAGTCTTTTGCGTTTTGTGTTAATATATATATAATTTTTGTACATAAATAAATTTTTATATTTATCTATTATAAGGCAAATTTTGTGTGTATGGTACGAAATCATATTGGCTAAAAGAATTCAAGGTATAATAATAAGTGGTGATCAAATTATCAAGGTGTCCAAATTATTGGTTTACTAAATATTTGCCGTATTTTAACGGCTGGAGGCACTGTAATATTTCATCTAAGGGAAAGGGACACGCCCTTTATAAATAATATATATCCTTACATAAACCACCACAGGATAAATTTGGAGGCACTGCTGAGATCCATAGAAATCGTACCATAACACAAAACGCACTGGTGATTGTATATTTGTACACTTTGTCAAACATATATTTTATATCAAAATGGCATCCAGTAATCACGGATCCACCTCTTCCAAGCATAACGAGGAAAATATGGCGGCTCAAGGCATTGAGCAGGAAGCTATGAAGCCAGCCCGGAAAGCTGCCGGTGCTTGGCAGAAGTATGTTGAATGTGAAGTAATAGATTATCTCCGCAAGAGATTAGGTCTGGGGGATAGCAATAATGAATTTGTGGATGAAGAGAAAAAGCAGGCCATGAGCACCTTTGAGGACCTGTTCAACCAAAAGGGCCAGGTTGTTGGGTTTTTAATAGCATTTGCTGGAGCAGAAAGTGATAGAAGCCGTGACAGACTTCTCCTAGAAGCTTGGCCCATGTTATGGTTCATGACCGCTGGAGCTGCCCAGCGGACCATGACTCTAAGGGAAGAGTTGTCAGAGGCCCGCCTCTTGTTAGAAAGCAAAAATCAGGACATTGAGTCTTTGAAAGGGAAGCTTGGTCATGCCGGTATTCGTTTAGACGAATCCGAGAAACATTATGATAGATTGGTCGGAGACTTTCGAAGTGCTCAGGACCTGTATGAAAGAAACTTTCAGGAATTAAAACAACTTCAAGAGAAGTATCAGGACTTAAAAGATGAGGTGAAGTACTTCAGATCAGAGAGGTTATCTCCTGTCAAAATCAAAGTTCACCCAGGGGATAAGCATGACCAGTCAGAACTTACCTTGATAAAATCTGAGCAGAAAACTCTGGAGGAGCAGATTATGAGGTTGACGGCCCAAATAAATTCTGGGGTCCAAAGACGGACCAACCCAGTCAAGCCAGAGGCTGATGAGCGGAGATACCCGCATCACAGCGAAGTATCTGATAGTGAGTCAGGGTCAGAATATAGGTCACCTCCTAAGCTTTCAAGATACACTCCAGAGCGCTCTGAAGAAAAATATGAGGTTTCATATAGGCAGGAAGGGAAATCCCAGGGGTCATTCAGGAGATATGACACCCCAAAGGTCATTAAGTTCCTGAAGGACACTGTTCCTATGTTTTCTAAGAAAGGGTCCCTTGAGATCACCGAACACATGAGAACATATGAACAGACGTTAGAGATTCTGGGCATTAGAGATGACCACACCAAAATAGAATTGCTGCCATGGGTGTTTGAAGAGAAATACCGGCAATTCTTTGAGACCTTGAGGGCCTATTCCAATCAGTCCTGGAGAGAGGTTAAACATAAGTGCCACATGGAATTTGGGCCTTATAAAACTGTAACCTCTGCCAAGGCTGCGGCCTACAATTTAAAGTGTGGTCCTCACCAAAGCCCTGCAGAATTTCTGGCTGTCCTCAGAAATGCCTATTTCCTGGCTGAAAAGGATCCCAATCCTAACCAGCCAGAATTCAAAACCCTATTCTATGAAGCATTACCTGCTTACATAAAATTGGGACTTGCAAAGGATTACAGAAAAGGATGCTCTCTTGATTGGTTGGTGAGAGAGAGTGACTATTTATTCTCGATCCAACAGTCCAGTGAGGGCGGGATAAAAAGAGAACCTAAAAATAGCCCCAAGATAGTAGCAGCCACTACCGTTTCCCCTCCAAATCCAAATTTGCAGGCAGAGAAGAAATCATATGCGGAAGTAGTCCGTGGGGGTAAAACCAATGGTTCCCCTAGATTTGTACCTCAAACCCAGCAAGTGAAGGAGGTCCATAACTTTGCACCCCAAAACCAGTGGGTGAGAAAGGATAGGCAAAAGCCAGGAAACTACGGTAGTGGAAGTGAGAAGAATAAAAAGTATGGTAAGGGTCAGTACAGTGATGAGAATCAAAGGAGTCAATGGTATCCTCAGAGGTTCTATTATCCTCGCCAAAACCAACATGGGAATTTTTATGGGAACCCCAATTTCAACAGGCCCCATAATTACAATAAGAATCCCAATTTTAATAAAAACTCCGACTTCCAAAGATTTCCTCCACGCCAAGAACACCCTCAGGCTCAAAGGGGGGATACAGTACCCCAGGCTCCCTTTAATAACAAGGAGACCCCAAAACCTCAGAGAGAACAATGGCGTCGGGACCAGAGCAGTAGTTCTGACTCTGAGTCTCATTACCAGTCCCGTCCAAAATACAAGCGCAAGTATAGGAAAAGGGAGAATCAACAGAATGACTCCTCTGAGCGTATTGGACAAATAGAGGCACAGGTCAGCAAAATGGCTGAACAAATGGACAGGCTTGTCACTCAATTTCCATCCAATCCTTTTTTAGGAGCAGCTCCTGTGACCAACCAAGGGTCACAGAATTAACAGGCAACCAAGCCTTAAACCAACAGGGGAGGACACTGAGTCAAATGACAGGAGATGTGTGTCCCGTCCCTGACACGCCTACTAATAGAGAATCTAGTTCTCAGGCAAAGGGGGACCATTTGTTGGTTATTAATGATTCTCCTGTTTTTCAGTGTCCATCTATTGCCCCTAATATAGTCGCGGCATCGGAAGTCGTCGGGATTGACAAGCCAGACGGAGCACCAACTTCTAGTTGTGCTTCTGTCTTGAGACAGTCCAAGAATCCCACCAGGGAGGATAAGGGTGATGTGTCCACCACATGCGGTGAGATAAGAGCTAGTCATATGTTATTGAAGGGCCCACAGATCTTCAACCACACTAATTTCATGTGTGAGCTGACTGAATCTGATGGGAGATATTATGCCACAGTACAGGTGCAGGATGCCAGTGATCTTTCGATTGTCGGTTTAATAGACACTGGATCCCAAGCAACCATCATGTCACAGGAACATTTTGATAAAGTGGCGAATGTCATGCCCACCAAGCCGAGACTTAAAAGCTTTGACAGCTCATTGATTGGTGTAGGTGGAGACCCGTTACAAGTCATGGGTACCGCCTGGCTTAAACTGAAACTGGGTAATAAGGAACTGAGACACCCCATCATCATTGCCAGCATCTCCCGGCACCACATGATAATTGGGATGGACTTCCTAAAAAGGCTGAACACCATAGTTGACTGTGTGAACCAAGTACTGTGGTCACAGGTAAATACCCCGATTAAATATGGGAAACTTAAAACTCCCCATTCCCGACAACACTGCCACCTGGTGGAAGAAAGGCCTGGATCATTAGAAATCCATTTCAGGAACAGCCAACTTCCTGATGTAACGGTTATCAAATCTGATGACCATAACCCTATCAGAAGAGATGAGGAACACATTTTTAGAATTCCCCAAGAGAAAATAAAAGATATTTCCCTCCAAGATGACATCCTTACGATATCTTTTCATCAGGAGGATAAACCAAGAAAAGGGGGAGATCATACCCAATTCTTGACAGGTATTGAAAGGGTTAACAGCGACTTGTTTATCCCCATCCGGATAAATGGTCTTAATAGGTCAAAATATGCCAAACTAGATTTGAGACAGGAACACAGCTTTGTAAGCCATGGGCTGATAAAACACCTGACCGAAATGGAAATGATCAATTTCTCCACACCTCAGCGTCATTGGATTTCAGACTCCCTTGATGACTCTGATGATCACAATTCAATGGCTAGGTGTCTCTTAAATGTCACTGTAGGAAACAAAACAGCCACCCATGTGTTCCTAGTCTTGGATAATCCCCAAACTAAAATTTATTTTGGCAACGATATATTACATCGCTTTGCAATGCAAGTCGACCTAATTAATGACTGTTTATGGAGTCGACTAAAGGGGGACCCCGAAAAATACCAAAATCTGGACTTAGCTTTAAAATCCCAGCAACAGATGCCTTATGCTGTTGAAGTCCAGGTAGCCCAAAAGATTACAATTCCTAAGGGCATAAATAATTTCATACTCCCCATCCAAGTTAAAAAGGGACATAGACTGAAGGGGTCAGATGCATTAGTATGCCTCTCCCATAAAATGCAGGGGGAGGGACTGAACATTACACACACGCCCCTAGTCAACACACATCAATCCCCGATGTACATTTACATACATAATCTGTCTAATCAGGACATCGTCTTACCCAAAGAGACCCTTATTGGTCTAGCGGTAGAGACTGAATATTACACCTTTGGGGTCACTAACCAGGTGATTGGACTCATCCCCGATGAATATTTATAGGAGGAACAATTAATTGAACAAACATTCCATTCATTACCAGAGGGTATTTTCACCATAGAGTCCATTTATCCATTCGATTCTAAAGATGGCACCTGTCGAATCGAAGAGACATCAATTGTCTTTGATCACCCAATCAAAGAACAAGAGTACCCCAAAGAACCTGGATGGCAGGAGAACACACACACACATCACATACCCAATGACCTCACCACAAAACTTGAAGAGGCATATGAGATAGGTCAGCCGGAAAGCTTTCCTGGATTCAAGGAGTTAGTGGAAGAGATGGTGGCCCTCGCCGATGCGTGTTCCAATGATCTCGACCGACAATTGCTCCGAGAGCTTCTCCTTGAATTCCAAGAAATCTTTGCCAAGGATTCTTACGATTGTGGGATTACTGACCTACACATCGCTAGGATCCAAACAGATCCAGATGCCCCACCAGTATTTGTAAGACAGTATAGGTTACCATTAGCTTCCTATGAATCTCTAGCTGAGATTATCAGGAAGTTACATGAAAGGGGTATAATTCGGCCCATCCACAGCTCCTATAACCACCCGATCCTGGGTATTTTAAAACCCAATGGACAATGGCGTCTGTGCGCTGACCTCCGTCAGCTAAACAAGCGTGTGTACATGTCAGGATGGCCTGTCCCATACATAGACCAATGTCTCGCCCAGCTCCAAGGATCCCAAGTTTTCACAGCCTTGGATTGTGCACAGGGGTATTGGACCATAAAGGTGAGTGAGGAAGACCAATACAAACTGGCCTTCAGTTTTGGGAATCGACAATATTGTTGGGTGAGAATGCCTTTCGGATTCATAAATTCCGGACATGAATTTGCTGTGTTCATGCACAAGGCCATGCCAGACGCCTTCGAAAGGGGGACGTTGGCATATGTGGACGATATCCTGATCAAAAGTACTGATATGGCCAAACACATTACAGAACTTCGGCATGTCCTGGGTCAATTAAAAGCAGCAGGAGTTAAACTGTCCTTACAAAAAGCCCAGTGGTGTCGCACGAAGGTAAACTTCCTAGGCCATGAAGTTACTGCTGAAGGTTTGAACCCACAAAAGAAGAAAGTTGAGGCGGTTCTGAACTGTAAAGTCCCTACTAACCTTAAAGAATTGAGATCATTCCTAGGTATGGTAAACTACTCGCGTAAGTTTATTGATAATTACGCCGAGATAAGCAAGCCACTGCTTCACCTACTGAAGAAGGATGTCGAATGGTCGTGGGGTAAGAAACAGGAGGACGCCATGAAGGAATTAAAGGAACGTCTCACACAAGCCCCGTGTCTCGGATATCCCGAAGGGGGTAAAAATTTCTATCTAGAGACAGGGTTTACGCAGGTAAGTATGAGTTCTGTTCTTTACCAGAAACGTGATGATGTCAGTAAGGTGATTGCCTATGCCAGTAAAACTTTGTCCCCGGTTGAAGTAAAGTTCAGTGACTGTGAAAAAGCTCTATTGTCCACCGTGTGGGCATTACAGAATTTCCGCAGTTACATTCAGGGAGAGAGAATCATTGTTGAAACGGCACACCAGCCTTTACAGTATTTAAAGAGTGAACGTATCAAGGGAGGAAATGTGTCTAATAGCCGCATCACTGCTTGGACTTTGTCTTTGCAAGGGTGGCCTCTTGAAATTCGGTACAAACAGAACAAGGAAAGTCCAGTAGCCCAGGGCCTAGCCGAGCTCCATGATTGTTCCGCAACTACGCCTGCTATGGAGGGCCCGGACACTGACTTTCTGGAAGAACAACTGTTCTCTCCCTACAAGGTTTATGATGAAGAATACTGTAAACAGCTGCCGTGTGTATATGTGGATGGTTGTGCTTTTCATCACAAGAATGGGGAACAGCTCCAACTAGTGGCAGGTATTGGAATCGTTTGGACCCAAGGTGTCACCCCAATCTCTGTGGGATACAAACTTGGACCAAAAAGCAGTCAGGTTGCTGAACTTACTGCAATCCTTAGAGCAGTTGAGATGGCTATAGAGTTCAACATCAGAGAGTGTGCCATCATAACCGATTCCAATTATGTCAGGAATAGTTTTGTGGAGTATTTCCCTAGGTGGAAGCGAAACAACATGAACAAGAGTAATCACAAACCCGTGAAACATGGTAAGCTCTTTTGTCACATCGATGAACTGGTAAGGTCCAATGATCTCACCCTGCACTTCAAGAAGACCAAGGGCCACTCCAAGGTTCTAGGTGCCGAGAAAGAAGGGAACGATCTGGCCGATTCTCTAGCCAAGGAAGGGGCAATCACCGGTGAACTGTTAGACATTGACCAATTTTTAGGTACCGTACAGGTTGAAGCTGTCACCAGGCAACAGGCCAGAACAGCTGGTGATCCGAATGCATTACAGTGGAGTCACGATTCTCCTAGTGAGGATTTAATTACTGCCCAAAAAGAAGACCCAATAATTGGCTTGTTTTATAGTCATATAGAAGATCCCAACCAAAATCCCATAAATAAGGAAGTATGTAGTGGGAAGGAGGATTTACGTATCTTAATGAAATCCAAATCCCAATTCTCTTTATACCAGGGATTGTTGATACGAACCTCAAAGGGTGGCGTACAACAATGGGTCGTCCCACTTAAATTTAGAGGTTTGATGCTACAGCATGCCCATGATGCTCCCACTTCCGGTCATCGTGGAGAAAAGATCACGTATGAGATCCTGCGGGATTATGCCTACTGGCCTCATATGTTACGTGATGTGAAGGAGTACTGCCAAGGTTGCCTAATATGTCCCCAATTTCAACCTACCAAGCCAACTCACAGAGCACCTCTCCAGAAGAGGGGGATATGTATGCCTTGGTCAGACCTTCAAATGGATTTTATTGGGCCCGTAACAAAATCTTCACGAGGAAATCGGTATATGTTAACAGTTACATGTTTATTCACCAAGTATGTCGAATGTATACCAGCACCAAATAATAGCTCCGAGACATGTGCTGCATTGCTAATAAATCATGTATTTTCTCGTTTTGGTCTCCCACAGAGGATAGAGTCTGATAGAGGATCGCACTTCACTAGCGAAGTGATGGCCAAATTGTGGAAAATTTTGGGGGTTAAAAGGAAATTGCATATCGCCTATCGGCCAGCCTCTAGTGGTGGTGTAGAACGATACAATCAGACCATCGTTAATGTCCTTAAAAAATTTGTTAAGGAAACAGGCAAAGATTGGGATGTCAAACTTCCACTGGTCCTGATGGCGTTGAGGGCTACTCCGAATACAGTTACAAAAATGTCATCTTTTGAACTGATGACAGGTAGATGGATGGTACTGCCCCAGCACTTATTGTATCGCACTACAGATCAAAATTTGATCAATGCTACCACCACACACCAGTACATAGAGGATTTACGTAAACATCTGCAATATGCTTTTGCCTTTGCCCAGCGAAATTTGGAAAGAGCTGCAACTAGTGCTAAGACATACTATGATCTCAAAACCTCCAAGAAGGAATATGAGATTGGTGACAAGGTCTATCTATACAACTTTGCAAGAGACCAGATTAAGGAACGGAAATTCCTTCCATCTTGGAAAGGTCCGTTCTCTATCATTGATAAAATCTCTCCGGTCGCATATAAATTGCAGGTTACCCGGTATGGTGAAATCAGTGATAGATGGGTGCACATCAATCAATTACGTGCTTGCCATCCAAAGTCTCAATTGCAGTTGTTGGAAGACTAACCCACCAGTTCCTATCTGGAGATATTGAGATCATTATTAAATTTCCTTTGAACATATTACTCATCTTTTGCCTTACAGGATCCAGTAATATAATTTTATGTATATCCAATACTTAAACTGTTCATTTTGATAATTTAGAAAGGAAGGCCCAGACTGTGATCAGACCGGCGATCGGAGGTGTCAATGACCAGACCCTAGAAGGAAGCTATAATATCCTGTGGGAAAGACCAGATGCCAGAGATCGATCCGGAGACGATAACCTGATGTCCCAGGCCACTAAGGGCCAGTCCAGAGGAAAAGACCCGCCTAGGAGACCGTCTACGAGACCTGTCGTGCGGAGGACCCATGGACCCCAAGGTGGATGTGCCAGGCCAGGCCGGCCTCATCACAAGACCAGGATCGTCATCAGAAGTGTCCATCTAAAGACGCCGAGTCAAGTTGAGGACCAACCAGCATCACCGCTGCCATTTTATTATAAAAAAAAAAATAAAAAAAAAAATTTTATTTTTTTTTATTATTTCATTCACTTCACCGGAGAAGACGAACGATCACTCTAGCCAAAAGTCCCACTCATGTTTTTCGATACAGACACCCCTCTACACGTGCCTGTACCCCAAAAAAAAGGGGGATTTGTTGTGGACCTTTTGAATTATGTCTCAAAAATATGACTTTATCAAGACATAATATTATATGGCAAACAGCTCAGTATAGCCGGATGCTAAGAGTTAATTTTGTCTTGGTTGAACCATCAAGGATTCTAGTTAAGAAATGGAGAAGGGGGGAAGTGAGACCTTTCCAAGACAAAAAGACTGTTTGGACTGTCAACAAGGACTATTTGTATATTGAGGTTGAGAAGAATGCATATACAGAAAGTCAAACAAATAGCCAGATAGGACTTCGACTTTCAAACATTTTAACAATAATGAGACGGGAACTCAACTGGTTGAAAGCTTAACCAAAACGTGCAGAGTGTGATGAACCAACAGACCTCTGAAACTATTACAATATACTATTGTTCACCAAGGGTGAAAGCATTAACAGTTGTTTACCATGAGTCCAACACAAGGGCCAGCCAAACAGAAAGTTTTTTTTTCCTACACATAGAAAATGTTGATTCTAAAACAAAGAGGTGAAATTCAGGATATTTAAGTCTAAAAGTTGACTGTATATAAAGTCTAAAAGTTGACTGTATATAATTACAAAAATATATTACAAAAACATATTATAAATGAGATGTTATGGATTTTACACACCACTAAATATTCAGAAATGGGAACTATATATCACTAACTTGAGTATTGAGATGATGGGAAGTAAGATGTATTATAAACTAGCATTAGTTACATGTCTTATCAGGAAACAAACAGGATGGTATTTCAAGAAGGAATAACTGAATATACACCTATATTCCATGGTCCCTATTTAGAATATCATAGGTATGATCACTTATATCTGGAAAAAGACGTATATTTGATTCCTGAAATTACCTTAAGATTCCACCCAAGGTATGAGTCATCTCAAATACTCAAATTGTTCTATGATACATGACCGCCACCTGGCGGGCAGGTGAGAAATAGCTTATGTACACACATTTCTCAACTAGCCAATCAGGAAGCCTGGTGGGAAGGTATCTTAGAACAATGGATTAGTGGATATAAAAGCCTTTGTACCTTTAACAAAAAGGAACCTCATCAAGAAAAAGCTCAAGAAGAGACCTCATCAAAAGAAGACCCTGACATCTGAAGAAGATCTCTGCTGAATAACTACTCTTTCATACTTTCAAACTTCCTAAAACTTTAACTAAATTTCTAAACCTCTAACCTTATAACTTCCTACATTCTCC
This sequence comes from Staurois parvus, assembly GCF_062004578.1. Lineage (NCBI taxonomy): Eukaryota > Metazoa > Chordata > Amphibia > Anura > Ranidae > Staurois > Staurois parvus. The sequence goes on from NW_028317967.1 coordinate 783,326, forward strand.
CCTACTGAATATCTATCACTTGCCCTATAATATCAGTCTAAAGGCGTTCCATTGCCAGCTAAATCCACGGGAGAGTTGCCTAGTCTGAATTCCGGGTGTGGTGAGATGTTTATTTGATTTTGTATTACCTATTTTCTCTGTTGTGTGGAATCATAAAATTACCTTAGTGTATCACAACAATATTGGGTAGTTAGATATATGTAGAGAGATCCTGTTTTACTGTAAAAAAAAAAATTGTTTGTTGCCATATTATAATTTTTTTTTTCATATTTCATAATTTATTGAATATTAATAACCAGAGTATCATATATCAAGGGCTTGCTTCTTGCAATCCTATGGCCACGGCTTGTGAGAATATAACCTTTGAGATATTCGAAATTATTAATTATTAATAAATTTAATAAATAATCATATCATATAAAAATTGTGATATTGATGTAATTAGTTAGAAACCTTATTATTGTGTCTTACATTGGTAGGATATATTTTTGATTGTGTGTACCAATATTCATTTATCACCAGTCTTTTGCGTTTTGTGTTAATATATATATAATTTTTGTACATAAATAAATTTTTATATTTATCTATTATAAGGCAAATTTTGTGTGTATGGTACGAAATCATATTGGCTAAAAGAATTCAAGGTATAATAATAAGTGGTGATCAAATTATCAAGGTGTCCAAATTATTGGTTTACTAAATATTTGCCGTATTTTAACGGCTGGAGGCACTGTAATATTTCATCTAAGGGAAAGGGACACGCCCTTTATAAATAATATATATCCTTACATAAACCACCACAAATTAAACATCCCTGCAACAATTGTGGTGCAACATGGGGGGATTGTGTGACATGCATTGGACACTGTTTGATATGGAACAGAAGGTTGTCCCCTTGGCACATAGGGACAGGCTAGCTGCAGGGATATATGTGCATGGGGGAATCATGCAGTCAAACTGCAGCCACAACCTGTGAGCTCATCATTACACGTTTGGCAAACAAACAATAATTTGTATAAGCAAAGAAAAGCCAGCACTTCAGTGTATATTTTGCAATCTTGTGTTTATTGGTGGGTAACAGATAACAGCCACATTTCAGCCATAATTAGCCAGTGTGGCTGAAATGCGTTGACATTTGTGGCTATTATCTGTTACCTGCCAATAAACACAAGATTGTATACTCCGGAATGCTGGCTTTTCTTTGCTTATACAGATCATGTGGATGAGGAGTCAGCTGCCTCTGCCAGAGCACCGGTGATCAAGCCGCATTGTAACACTGGGAGGTAGTAGCACCTACTTTCATGTATTATAACTACAACAATACTTAGTCAAAAAAACAAGAATATCTGAAAGTGCACAATACCTTTAATAATTATTACCATCCTCCACATGTGGCAGTGGCAGAAGCATGCTCTGGATACATCTGTACAGGATCCATAACTAATACACAGAGCTGATTGAAGCTATCTAATCCTACCTGAATGTACTGCAACAACATACTGTACTTTGCCTGTAGGTGGAGAGTACTTACAGTTGTGTCCAAGAGAAAGAGTCATATTTTACTTCTGTCGCCATTTCTGGAGAATGGCCCTGATTCTTATATGAACACAAGTGAGCATAATGAAAATTAGCACTGGTGTATCCAAATATGTGCACAGCAGCCTGTGTCTCAGATAGGTAAAGCTATGGACGCTCTTAAAAAAATCTGCACTGCAGCACTTAATTCCAAGCATATCTGAACCTACAGTTGTCATTTAGTCCCCTGCAAAGTGCAAGCAATACCTGTTGATAATGCCAGTGAAGTTCATCATTCTATAATGCTGCGGCAACAACGCTGCACTGCTCCTGAATTCAGAGCAGAGTTGTTACTCTAATGTACACTGTGCCCTGTTGCACTACAGTGGGCTGAAAAAGTGTTGCAGGGGGCGTGGGTATTAGCATTGTCACTGCTGATTCACAAGCCTGTAGCTTGTCAGTGCCTGGCCCTATATACAGTAGCCCACTGCTTTCTGTTGCGGAAACCCCACTGTGAACTGCAGTGTCTGGGAGGGGGAGCATTTAAGACACAAATGAAGGAGGATTTGTTTCAGTCATGGAATGTAAAGGAAGGTTTTCTTGTTTACCTTTGAGGCTTATGCATCACACAGTAACTGATTTTGGAACTTGTTTAGATTGTCATACAGTGGGGGTCTTCCCGTCGATTGCTGCTAGATGATCGGTAGACCGCGATCCTTCCTTGCCAACCCTCGGAACCTGGACAGGAGGGGTGGTAGGGACGACAATTATTGCTACCGATCCTATGTACCGTACTTTCTTCCTGCGTCCACTGAAAGTCACCTCTCCTCCTCTCCCTCCTGTCGGCATTCAGCTGCTGCAGGAGGAAAGGGGATCGGTACCAGTAAATACTGCCTCCACCGCCCCTCCTGTCCCTGTTCCTCTAATTTCAGCTATTTTGGAAAATATGGATGTTGGCAATATTTCCATGGTCAAGCTAGTCTATTATATAAGAGGATGGAGTTGATGAAGGTTTTATTAACCCTTTATAAAAAATATAGATTCACAATCCAAGTCATGTTTATTATGTCATTAGGATTTTTATGTTGCCCCTTTTATTTCCTCACAGCTCATCCCAGAATGGAATAATAGGAGATGAGTGAATGATTGTTCTACCTTTCACCAGTGTTCCACTGTGTATTTTTCCACTGCTAGTGGAGAAGTAAATACAGTAAAGCTCTTTTATTGCATCCTGTTACACAAAGCGTATTTGAACTCAAACAGTGAAGATTTGTGATCCTATAGGGAATATTTAGAAACAATAATTTTCCTAAGCAGTGTTCTGGAAAAATATATCTTTTGTCTGTGATTTTTCTTAAACAGTAGCAGGTAACCTGCTATGTGAAGGTGTCTAGGCACATTTGTGCCTACAGACTCACAGATCTATATCTGCAGTATAAAATCAAACTCACTCCTGCCACTGCCTGCTAGTCTTGGGAGAATTTGAATGAGAGTGAGTAACGTCACTATAGTGCTGGTCGCTATTCTCCTTGCTGGAGGCTCTGGCATGGGAAGCAAAACCCTGCCTCTACCAAGATGGACATCTCCATACAGATATAGACCTGGTTCACACTATTGCGGCTCTGGAAGATGTGTTTTGCACAGACAAGGCAGCCCTTTCATTTGAATGGGCTGCCATACTCCTGAAAACAGAGGGAAAAGGTCCTTGCATCATTCTTAAAATAGCAGCCCGAATGGAAACTGCAAGTGCAGTGTGGTTTCCAGTGCGGGAAGTCGCGCTGCGGTTTCCAGTGTATTAGGGTGCCATTAGGTATAATGGCATCCACATTCATGGTCTGCATTTTTTGTGTGGTTGGTTGCGGCTGTGAGAACGGGTGCAGACCCGTAGCGGGAACCACCTGCACAAGTGTGAACCAGGCCATACAGAGCAGAACAAGGCATGGTAAGTCAGCAATGAGGGGAAAGATCAGCTGCAGAAAGACCACAGGCAATATTGATGACTAGACCCTGCCTGCGTGCCTTTTTTTTTGGGGGGGGGGGGGTTACAGCTTCCAGAGGTGAATTAGTTTTTTAAAAAAAGACTTCTTACCAATTCTTTAACAGCATCAGCTACTGCTTCTAAATGCTGCAAGGCTTCTTCATCCAACTTTTGATCTTTTTCCTTCAGCTGCTTCTCTAAAAGAAAGTGAATAGTTGCATTAAAGCCCAATAAAACCCTTATTTGTTACTATAATGCACTCACACTACACACACAGTAGAGTGCTGTGAAAACTGTTGGCGCTACCGTATATAAATCCTGTATAATATTATCCATTAAGTAATAAATATGCTCGTCTTCTGGGGTTCTTTTGTAGTATGTACTGCAGCAAAGGTTAAAATAGTTTGTGGTGGCAGCACATTAGAGTCTGACTACTGCTCAACACACAATGCAGCGGCCTCATCTCTAGTGGTCCCCAGTGCCCCTTCTGCAAGCTGCTCAAGCAGCGCAGGGACATACTATTCGATATAGCTCATAAGTCTCAGATAGCAGTATTAGCGGTGGTTCTACAACAGATTAAAGCTAGAGACAGGGTCACTTTAAGCCTAGTACAACGAAAACTTTTTTTTTCCTTGGTATATAAAAAAACAGCTATGTCCCCATTCACATGAAGGGTCCGTCTGTCAGTTTTTTTAGGCGGAGCTGATCAGTCCCTCCATTCAGCCTCATGGACCGGTGGGTGTAAATGAACTTGGGTCCATTTATACCGCCTACAATCCTTCTCTCTCCGTCTAGGCAGACTGATCTGGAGGGCAGTCGGATGTAAACGGACATCGGAGTCCATTTACACCCGCCGGTTCATAGAGCAGAGCAGGTTCGGTCAGTGCATAAACTGGTTGGACACGGACCTGTCATCCGCCCTCTGCTATAATCAGCAAACAGATCCCCTGCTGATCATAATGCAGTATTCCCTGTGTGAAAGGGGCCTATATGTTGAGCATGTTTTCTAATAGTTTTACACAGGGGTTGACTTAATTCCTCCTACACCCTACAGTTCACATCAGCAGACATGTTCTGGTGTGTTGAAAAATATCAGTATATTCTATAAACATATATAAGTGAGAAAAGCTTTTGTGTAAAAACTAAAAAATGTATTTAATAATAAAATTGAATAAAATTACAAGTAAAATATTAGAATAGTAATATCATGTAAAAAAAAATGTAGTTAATCTCTTGATATAAAAATTGTGCGTATAATCGCGTGTGTGTGTAGCTGTGGGAACGTCTGCCTTGCTCGTAGTCTTGTTCAAGTCTGCCAAAGGTCTTTGTTCTGCTAATTCAAGCAGCTTCAAGACTCTCCATGCCCCCCTCCCTCACAGACGCTGGGTGTAGTAGTTCTACGCACCTATGAAAATCAAGTAATCTGAAACCCTCTTGGAGAAGGTGCCCTTAGTCAGAGCTACGCTGATATTCCGGAAGAGTCAGGGGGGATGGGGAGTGTTACACAAACACTCTAATCATATTTATGTACTGTATGTATATAATGTTCCTAAAACAATATATAAATTACTTAAAGTGTTATTAAATGCACAACAGTAAAATCTGTCTGTATATGCTGTAAAGCATGCTTGTTATACTGTGGAACCTAAGGGGTTAATCCTCTGCATCATGTAAAAAGGTTATTTGATCCTGTCTTCTCTGATCCTCCCCTTCTTCTGCTGTCCCCAATCCATATGCCAATAGTACAGACCGATGGGGGTAAGTTTGGTGTGTATTGCTAAAGAGTTTTTTTTTCTTTCTTGGAAGAGTGCATGTGATCAGCACAGGGCCAATCAGCACTCTCCAGACAAAGGTCAGGGGTCCTGCAGCCTCATATAGGAGAATGAAAACTCCTCCTACAAGCTGTAACCAGTGCTTTGCTGGACACTGATAGAAGTCACAAGACTGTTCTAACTGCTGACGAGAAAAGGAATTTAGCAATTTATATTTACAAAAATAATTGCATTTCTGTGTTCTGTGTCCTGTGGGAGACCTGATATAGCCAATGCAGGGTTATGGTTTTGTAACTTTAATGTAAAGTTATAAGATAGTGTATATCTTATATGAATATCCTAACCAAGAAATATTACAGTATAAACGTGTATTCTTAACTTATATAAAATAGATTCTCACACTCTTTTTAGTGATTCCACAGCAGGGGTGTTGAATTAAAATTCACCGAGGTCCAGGAATTAAAATTTTCAGGCATCAGAGGTGCCCCCCCAACTTTCATGCTCTCAGCCCCCCCATATTACAGCTCAGCTATGTCCTCAACCCCCTCACACTACTGTCCTCAGTCCCCCAACATTACTATTCTCAGCCCCCCCAACATTACTGTTCTAAGCCCCCACATTCAGTCCTCAGCTCCTTTTCACATAAGCCCCCTTCACAGTAATGTCCTTAGTCCCTTTAACTTCAACCCCCCCCCCCCCCCACTGTACTACCTTACACAGAGAGTGATTGACAGACAGTGATTGATTGCTAGGACTGCCCTTCATCCTAGCAACCAATCACCTGCTTGTAAACCTCAGGCAGCTCCCGCCCTCCATCCAGAACTGTCCTGCCTCCCGCTGTCAGCTCTGTGAGGATGACCGCGAGATGGCTGGGGGAAGAAAAGGTTCCTAAATAGTAGGACTGCATGGGTCCAGATGGGACAGTGACTCGGACCTCATCCGGACCTGGGTCCCACAATTTAGCGATGCCTGTTCTACAGGGAAACTGTAGCCTCCTACCCACAGAGATGGGGGAAGGATAGTTAGCCAATTCATGACTAATTACAACCACAGTCTGTGTTGATTTGGGGAGCCATGTCATCTGCTGGTGTTGGCTCACTGTGCTTCATTAAGTCCAGGGTCAACGCAGCCGTCTACCAGGAGATTTTGGAGCACTTCATGCTTCCTTCCGCAGACGAGCTTTATGGGGATGCCGACTTCATTGTCCAGCAAGACTTGGCACCTGCCCACACTGCCAAAAGCACCAAAACCTGGTTCAATGACCGTGGGATTACTGTGCTTGATTGGCCAGCAAACTCGCCTGACCTGAACCCCATAGAGAATCTATGGGGCATTGCCAAGAGAAAGATGAGAGGCATGAGACCGAACAATGCAGAAGAGCTGAAGGCCGCTATTGAAGCATCCTGGTCTTCCATAACACCTCAGCAGTGCCACAGGCTGATAGCTTCCATGCCACGCCGCATTGAGGCAGTAATTGCTGCAAAAGGGGCCCAAACCAAGTACTGAGTACATATGCATGCTTATACTTTTCAGAGGTCCGATATTGTTCTATGTACAATCCTTGTTTTATTGATTGCATGTAATATTCTAATTTTCTGAGATTGTGGATTTGGGGTTTTCATGAGCTGTAAGTCCTAATCATAACAATTATGACAAATCACGGCTTGAACTATCTTGCTTTGCATGTAATGAGTCTATCTCATATATTAGTTTCCCCTTTTAAGTTGCATTACTGAAATAAATGAACTTTTGCACGATATTCTTATTTTTGGAGAGTGTTGAGCATTGCAGCCAATCACCCCAATATGCACTTTGTTACGTCCCAGTGGTCATAATGTTCTGGCTGCTCAGCGTGTATTCCCAGCAGTATATACACAGCCTGCCTTTATCGCGGCTCCATAATAACAGATGATAGACTTGCCATTGAAAACATAAGAGTGCCCATCTCGGGCCCCGGGGCGGGGCTGGCTGTGCGGGTCACGTGTGTCCCGGTGTCTCTCCCGGGCTGTGATTTCTCTGCGCTCATCCGAACTCACCTATTTCCATGAAGTGTTCTAGAACCACCGACACCCCCTTACTCTCCGGTGCCGAGGCCATTTCCTCTCCTGTCCCAGGGGCCCTTACCACACTCCGGGAGCAGAACCAGCTAGCCTCCCGCTCAATGTTACCTAGGCAACCGGACGCGGCTTTCAGGGCACACCCCTTTTTAAAGCAATAGTACAGTCTTTCAGCTTCAGGGACCGTACTAAGTCCATCTAGAAAGGGGTGCTTAAATGGCTACGCATACACTTCGCAATGTGGGCGCTGAAGTTCTCGTAAGTGGCTGTAAACCAGGTGTGCTGGGGCCCCATAGCAAAACTATTAAAGGGCCTCTGTACTGGGCACCTCAAAGGAAATCTATTTGAATACAGAATGGTAATGATAGTTGTGGGCTTTCTATGCAGGTTCCCAAACTCTGTAGGGCGCTTGCTCATTACGTGCCCAGAAGGCCACATTTTTAGGGGTTCAGTAATTTTTATTGATCTGGATAAAGCCTATTGCTTTCAATGGCCCTGTACACACAGATATGTACACTCATTCACACATTGTGATTTGGAATCATGGGCAGAATTGTCACAATTTGGCAATCACTGCATTATTATTATTATACAGGATTTATATAGCACCGACAGTTTGCTCAGCACTTTACAATATAACGGGAGACAATACAGTAACAAGACAGTTCAATACAAGAGGGGTAGGAGGGCCCTGATCCTTGGAGCTTACAATCTAAGAGGGAGGGGATAGTGGTACAAGAGGTAATTAGCTGTGGGGGATGGAGTGGTTGGGGGAGTAGGGGATTCCATTAGTTAGCCGGGGTCAGGGTAGGCTTCCATGAAGAGATGAGTTTTCAGCGTGCGCCTAAAAGTGAGCAGAGTAGGTGATAGCCCGATAGCTTGAGGTAGGGAGTTCCAGAGGATTCCAGAGGGATTCCATTAGTTAGCCAGGGTAGGTTTCCCTGAAGAGATGAGTTATGAGAGATGAGATCACTGCATGACGCCGTGTGGGTGCCATTATCCTTTAATGGAACCCCAAATGCAATGCGATTTTGCCGCAGTTGTAGGGTGACAGGATCAAGCAGCAATCGCAGCAAACTGCACGTTTAAAAAGTGCGTAAAGCTTGTCACCGGAAAAGGAGCATGGAATACTTTTCAGGCGACAAACATTTATAGGGCAGCCTATGAAGTGAATGGACAGCCGTATGTGCGACACGTGGCTTGCAAATCACTCAACCAAAACTGCAAGCGGGAACACTTGTTCCCACTACTAGAAAGTGTGAATGCAGCCTGAAGAGGGATCTGTACTTGGATGGCTCTTCAGAGAGCATTTGTCAGGTGTGAGCAGTCCTGGTAGCACCTCCTTGCCCCCTGCTTTAACTCCTTGGTTGCCTCAGTAGTTCGCCACAACCATCCTCAGCCTCGCTGTCAAACCGCAGCAGCTTGTACAGGACATATAGTCAAGCCCACCAGCAGCTCCATGTGAGGTGTGCAGAAGAATTGAGATCATGTGATCTATGGATACAAGTTGCAGAAAAGGTATACAGATAGCAATTTTAGGATTTTTGTTTTACAGGTTGATTTATAACACTCTGCTGTTAAATGTCTGAGTGATGTTAGCAGGCTCTGGGCTTTACAACTGCTTGAACATGCATTATTTTTCAGGGCACATGGTGCAGTATGCCATGCGTTGTGGTGTGCTGCATTTTTAAAACAAGGGTCATGTATATCTTTTCATCGTTCATAGTGCGTTGTCATCCAATTAATAATGAATGGTGCTTAACACAACAAAACGCTGAAGGGTGAATGGGCCCTAAAGATCATGTATGCCCAGCTTCAGATTATCCATTGTCCTAATGCGTATGTGTTGATGCCATGCCAATCCTTACATTGAGATGTGCTGCGTTAAAGCAGCCTGCTTCTATTGGTGCAATGCAGAGCCTTGCTGGCTACTGTAGGGGGGTGCAGTCTGATATAAATGGTACCGCAGAGCAGCAAAACCCACATCACCACAACACACCAATCTAAACTGGGCTATAGGGCCTTCTCACACCAGCTCAGCTTTCTGTGGTGGGCCATTAACCTGCGTTGTGTTAAGGCAACCCAACCTAACGCACCACAACAGACCAAACATCGGTTTTGCAGCATTTTCAGCAGCACACAAGTTTTTTGACAGTTGACTCTCTCCACTCTGCAGCCATAGATGCCTCTGGTCTGCCTGCCAATTCTTGGCTTGTTTTTGGCATCACTAGCAACTCAGCTACTGAGTGATCGGCTTGTCTACATATTGTCTGTTTACCACCTGTGGACCTCACCTCCCAACCATCTCAGACCAAGCATATTACATAGCTTGAATTACAGATCATGGTCTTGTTGATGTTATCACATTTTCCTGTCCAGTTTTTACCATGCTCTGGTTTCTACAAACTTCTTTTTCCCCCATACAGGGTTGTCAGGCCCTCACCAACTCTCAAACAAGCATCGGTTTTTGATTTTGAGTTTTGCTTCCCAAGATGTGTTGGATTTCATGGTCCAAGAATCCCTCCTCCCTTGGTTTTCCTTTTCTCAGTCTGTTTGTATTTCTCCTGTAACCTAGAAGGTGGCAAGGGCAACACTTATTCAATGCAAACTCCCCAGATCACAAGGACCTCAGGGTTGTTCTCGTCTCCTGATGTTGCCTCTAGACTGTAAACCTACAAACCAGAATGCTATCCTTTTAGTTTAGTTATCCTTTTAAGACTTCATTTTTGGAAAGAGTGCAGAAGGTTTAGAACTTGTAAAGTTTTTACTCTTGTTAGAGGCTTCAGAGATTCCTTCACTTCCTGTTTGATAAAAAGAATGTTTCTAGGTAAACCTCTCTAACAGAAACACAGAAGTAAAAATGCATTTTAAGTAAAGGTGGGATTAAAGGTTCAGCTTAAAAAAAAGTCATACTTATCCGCTCTCTGCAGTGTTTTTTTTTGGTTTGTTTTTACAGAGCAGCCCTGATCCTCTTCTTTTCCCCCTTGACCAGTGCCCCCAATAGAAAGCCACCTGTTATTGGGGCACTGGTGTGTGCTTGCTCTTGAGCCTGGCTTTATAAGAGTCCATAAGACTCATAGGGCTGTGGCTTGGCCCCGCCCCTGCTCTCTCATTGGCCCACTGGTTGTGATTGACAGCACTGGGAACCAATGACTCCCATTGTTGTCTCAGCCAATGAGGAGAGGGAGTCCCAGCACTGCCAAAGCTCTTGTGCACATCGCTGGATTGAGAGGCGGCTCAGGTGAGTATTAGGGAGGGCTATGAGAGAATCAGCACACAGTTTTTTCTACCTTCATGCACAGAAAGCATGACGTTAAAAAACCTTCAGCCTTTACAACCACTTTAAGTAGGGGAATGCTAGAACCTCTGTCTGCTTTTTAGGGATGCACTGAAATTTCGGCCACCGAAACATATTGGCAAAAATAGCCCTATCTGCATTCTGCCGATAGGAAAAATTTTGCCGCTACAGGTGCCGATACAGGGGACTTTGTATACTGCAGATGTGTGTGTGTGGGGGGGGGGGGGGGTCAGAGAAAGGCAGGAGAGGAGCAGTGACTGGCTGTCACTATATGTCAGTGCCGGTTTTTAAATGTAATTACAGGCTTTTTTTTTCTTCACTGTAGCGCACAGAACTAGCTGTCATTTTCCCCTAGCTAAAAGAAACAAAGTTTCCTTTTAGTTTATTTCCCTGAGTTAAAAGAAACAAAGTTTCCGTTTAGTTTCTTTCCCAGAGTTTAAAGAAACAAAGTTTCCTTTTAGTTTTTTTCCCCAGATAAAAGAAACAAAGTGACAGCTAATTCTGTGAGCTATAGTGAAGAAAAAAAAAAGCTGGCAATTGCATTTAAAAACCGGTACTGACATATAGTGACAGCCAGTGAGGGAGCCTCTCTGTATACACTGCTCCTCAGTGTATAGACTGCTCCTCTCCTGTCCCCTCCTTGCACACACTGCCCCCTTCCCCCCTACAAAGAGGACCTTTCACTCATATGCTATCACATAGGGGACTATTGGGGTTAAGGGTGGCACCAGAATTTTCATTTTGGTGCACCACTACTGTTCTTTATTGTTGACTGTTTTCCCTTACTTCCTGTCTAGTAAAAAGTTGCCCCATAACAGAAAGTGATGCAACGCTGGACAGCTGTAAAACATGACATATGTTCTAACATTTCTCCAATTCATCCAAAACGTTAAAGCTGAACTCCAAAATAAGCAAATGTTGTGTAAATACAAGGTTGTATTGCTGTTTGAGTCTTGGTGTACTGTATATATTTCTTCCAGATCTGTGCAGTAATCCAGTGTGAAATGTTGCCTTGTGCAGGAGTTTCTTGTAATAAAGACCGCTCACTGCTGCTTCCTCTCTTTGTGCAGGGTGACTGGTCTTGTCTCCACCCCCTTCTGTAGTTTTCTATAGGCAACCTGTCGTAGGTGGGGCCTGCTGGACCCCTCCCACAGCTCTGCTCTCTGCACAGTCTATGCTCAGCACAGTGACAATGCCACTACCACTTTTACAAGGTAATAATTGTGTTTGCATAGACATTTTCTATTGACAGCTTTACAGTCTTGTATTGATTAATTTATACTTTTATGTCTGTCACATGTCCTACCATTCCCCTTTTAAATAGAACTTGGCAGGGCATAATCAACACGCAACTGAAAAAAAGTGTTTGTTTTGTAATTTTAGTTAAAGAACATTTCCTGAGGCAGAAGCAAAACAGCTGTCTGTTAACATAAGATGCTATTGTGCTCTTGCCAGGAAAATTAAACTTGTTTTGCCCAAGCAGAAAAATTAATAATTAAGTGAATTCTTGTGGCACAACTAGAGCAGGTAAATGTAAAAGAATATGTAGAACTAAAATTCTGCTCCCATCAGTTTCCCTTCTGGACCGGCCAAGTTTCAGAGTACGGACAGTGTAAGGTTGGTTTTAATATTTGTAATGGAGTTCTATTTTTTTTTTTAATACCAACATTTTCTGAAGGCCTCTTTGTTTATATATATTTTATCATTTGTTTACTCCATTACACTGGGTAATAGTTCTCATTGGTCCTTGAATGTGGCTTCCTTTCAAAGGTATCTTTTTATCTTTAATGATCACCAGTATCACCCACACCTCTGTGTACACAAGATGGATGCTAACCAGATGTACTGACCCCTTCACCAGAGAGGTCAGCCAGCGCTTTAATAATATACCAAAGTGGAGATATCACACATTAAGCCAGACATCAGCATCTCAGACCGCTCCTCAGATCTCAGATGGCCATGGATATAGGTGTACATACAATCATAAGGAAATAACACACCTTCCCTGTGATGTCATTGCTTCCCAATTTACCAGAAGATGTGACAATGCAGGGGCGGACTGACCATTCGAGCACTCGGGCACTTCCCGAGGGCCCGGGGTCAGTAGGGGGCCCCATGAAATGCCCCTGGTACCTTTTTATAGGCTTTTTTGGGTGTGCTTTGAGTGTGGGCAAGGACACGGGACACATGATGCCCTATTGCCCAGGGGCCCCATGAGTTGTCAGTCCACCCCTGTTACAATGCCTATGTTTTATATTTGCTTGTAAGTGTAAGGTGGTTTTAACATCTACACTTTGAGAGGCATATGCTTTATTTCCTTATGATTGTATGTACACCTATATCCATGGCCATCTGAGGAGCGGTCTGAGATGCTGATGTCTGGCTTGCTGTGTCATATCTCCATTTTGGTATATTAATAAAGCACTGGCTGACCTCTCTGGTTAAGGGGTCAGTACATCTGGTAAGCACCCATCTTGTGTGCACAGAGGTGGGGGTGACACTGGTGATCATTGAAGATAGAAAGATACCTTTTGGAATGAACATCTTAAAAGAGACTGTTATATAAATCCATATTGGGAATACAATTTTCACACATTTTTGCACTTACATTTATTTCATATTATATTTAAGGACTTGTTAACTTTGAGTATTATTTGTTATTCACTGATTTTATTGTTTACAGTTAGGTCCATATATATTTGGACACAGGCAGAATTTTAGTTTTTTCAGATATTTACCAAAACATATTCAAGTTATAGTTATATAATGGATATGGGCTTAGGGTTTAGGAATTACAGCTCTTAAGAATAGCCACCCCCCCCCCCCCTTTTTCAAGAGACCAAAAGTAATTGGACAGTTGAATCAAAAGCTGTTTCATGGCCAGGTGTGGGCTACTCCTTTGTTATTTCTTCATCAATTAAGCAGGTAAAAGGTCTGGAGTCGATTCTAAGTGTGGTATTTGCATTTGGAATCTATTCCTGTGAACCTACATCATATGTTCAAAGGAGCTGTCCATGCAAGTGCCAGGCCATTGTAAGGCTTCAAAAACAAAACAAATCCATCAGAGAGATAGCAGCAACATTAGGAGTGGCCAAATCAACAGTTTGGTACATTCTGAGGAAAGAAGAACACACTGGCGAGCTCAGCAACATAAAAAGGCATGGACATCCATGGAAGACAACAGTGATGGATGATCACAGGACCCTCTTTATAGTAAAGAAAAACCCATTCACAACATCTAGACAAGTAAAGGACACTCTCCAGGAGGTGAGCGTATCATTGTCAAAGTCTACAATCAAGAGAAGACTTCATGAGAGTAAATACTGAGGGTTCACCACAAGGTGAAAACCATTCATAAGCCTGAAGAATTGAAAAGCCAGATTAGACTTTGCCAAAAAGCATCTAAAAAATCCAGACCAGTTCTGGAAAAGCATTCTTTGGACGGATGAAGCTAAAATGAATCTGTACCAGAATGACAGGAAGAAAAAAGTGTGGAGAAGGCTTGGAACAGCTCATGATCCAAAGCACACAACGTCATCTGTAAAACATGGTGGAGGTAGGGGGATGGCATGGGCATGCATGGCTTCCAGTGGCACTAGGTCATTAGTGTTTATTGATGATGTGACAGAAGCAGCCAGATGAATTCTGCAGTTTAGAGCAGTCTTTCTCAACCTGGGTTCTGCGAGAAGTCCCCAGGGGTTCCGCGTCAAATCTACATTATGGTGGATGCGCTGACAGTCAGTATTGTCAGAGCGCATGAATACCCAGTGATTCCTCTATAGTTCCGGCTCCTATAAAGTCAGGGAGCGGAGCAGGAAGGAGTGCAGAGAGCAGGAGTGGGAGCTGAAGAAAGAGGTGGCTTGTATATGACAACGCTGACCGAGCAGGAACACATGGCTCAGTTGGAAGGTTAGCTCCAACCTGACCTATTGTACAGCCAGCAGCTGTTTGCCTCCCCCTGCACTGTGCACTGCCACAGCACAGCCCGAGTACTATAGCTGCAGTTATGCAGAGTGCAGGAGGGGCAGAGAGCCGTTGGAGCCCTGCACTGATAGCATGGGCTTTCCTTTCCTTCAGCTGCTGAAGAACTTCTTGAAGGGGGGAGGCTGCTCAGTGATGTAGTGCGGGCCAGTAACTCCCCTCTCCACCCTCAATTACCCCCCTTTCTGCCTCACTCCACCCTCATCAATACCCCCGTCCTCTTCACCCTCAACAATACCCCCACCTCTCCACCCTCAACAATACCCCCTTCTCACCACTCCACATTGTACAGTGCCCTGGTGACCTCCCCACTGTACTGTGCCATCTCTCTTTCGAACATGACCAATCTTTTATTTTCAGCAGGGCTGACTGTGTTACAAAGCAGGGGATGAGACTGAAGCTTCAGGACTTGGCTAAAACCTACCTACAGGAAGCAGTACTTTCAAACCAGGAGTGCACACAGTTGACGGAACAGCAAGAACTCTTGTAAGTACTACTATGCTGACAGAAAACCTCTTTTGCACTGCACTGACTCCCTGTGCCTTTACTAACATGCCCAATTTGTTACTCCTCAGCAAGCCTGACTGTGTTACAAAGCAGGGGACAACAGTGCAGCTTCAGGACTTGGCTAAAACCTACCTATGGGAAGCAGTAGTTCCAAACCAGGAGTGTATAAAGTTGACGGAACAGCAAGAACTCTTGTAAGTACTACTATGCTGACGGAAAACCTCTTCTGCACCGTATTGACCCCCTGTACTCTGCCCTGGTGACTCCCTGTGCCATTACTAACATGACCAATTTTTTACTTTCAGCAGGGCTGACTGTGTTACAAAGCAGGGGACGACACTGCAACTAAAGGACTTGGCTGAAACCTACCTACAGGAAGCAGTACTTCCAAACCAGGAGTGCACACAGTTGACGGAACAGCAAGAACTTTTGTAAGTACTATGCTACATGGTGGGGGGGATTGCTCAATGCAATGACACTTTGAGGTTGATTTAGTAAAACTGGAGAGTGCAAAATCTGGTGCAGCTGTGTATGATAGCCAATCAGCTTCTAACTTCAGCTTGTTCAATTAGGTTTTGACAAAAAACTTGGAAGCCGATTGGTCTTAGTGCTGAGCTGCACCAAATTTAGCTTTCTCCAGTTTTAGTAAATCAACTCTTGTTTTCTATGTGCCCTGTTCACACTATAACACTGCTGTCTTGTGATTTTCCCTCCTTTTTTAATCAGCAACCTGCATATGTGTTGCAGATTTCTGTGCAGAAAAAAATGTGCCATACACGATACCAGAGTTGTGCTGTGAACAGGACACGCATTGTATGGTGCCCTAATAACCTTGTACTGTATCTATGCACATAGAAAAAAAGTTGTTGACATTTTTGCACTACAGTATAGGTTTAGCACTGAGAACCAGATATGTGCAATAATTGCATTGCAGAAAAGCTTTTGCTATTTAATGCACAGTTGTTGATTTTAGTGAGGTTGACTTACAGAAGTATACCATTGTGTTTTTTTATTAGTTGTGTTAAAAACAAAATGGCTCAAGGTCCAATTACATTATTATTATTACATTGAGTTTATATAGCGCCAAAGGGTTTGCTCAGCGCTGTACAATAGAGGGGGGGACAATACATGAAACATTACAGCAGCTACGAACAGCACACGAGGGGTAAGAGGGCCCTACTCTTTCGAGCTTACAATCTGGGAGGGAGGGGGTAGTGGTACAGGAGGAAGTGGCTGTGGGGGATGGAGTGGTAGGAGGAATGAAGGAGAGCAGCAGTTAGGTGAGGGTGGGGTAGGCTTCCCTGAAGAGGTGGGTTTTCAGGGAGCGCCTGAAGGTGAGGAGGGAAGGTGACAGTCTGATGGATTGGGGTAGTGAGTTCCAGAGGATGGGGGAGGACCTGGAGAAGTCTTGCAGACGTGCGTGTGAGGAGGAGACCAGGGAGCAAGATAGAAGGAGGTCCTGTGAAGAGCGAAGGGTACGGGTAGGGTGGTACTTGGGAATCAGGTCGGTGAGGTAGTTAGGGGCAGTGTTGTGAATGGCTTTGTAGGTCAGAGTGAGTAGTTTGAATTTGATGCGTTGGGCGATAGGGAGCCAGTGGAGGGAGAGGCAGAGGGGGGTGGCAGAGGTGGAGCGGCTGGTGAGGTGGATGAGTCTGGCAGCTGAGTTCAGGATGGTCTGAAGCGGGGAGAGTTTGCACTGGGGTAGGCCGGTGAGGAGGGAGTTGCAGTAGTCAAGGCGTGAGATAATCAGGGAGTGCACAAGTAGTTTAGCGGTGTCTGGGGTAAGGAAGGTGCGTATTTTGGCGATATTGCGGAGGTGGAGCCTGCATGTGTTTGTCAGTGATTTGACATGAGGTTGGAAGGAGAGGTTAGAGTCCAGAATGACCCCAAGTACATTACATTACAACTCCAATGTGGTGTTTTGTTAGGAGGAGGAGTGAGGAACAAGAGGAGGATAGTACACCTTCATCTTCTACTAGAGAAAATTCTGCTAAGGCTAGTGAGGAACAATTACAACATTCCGAGTCCTTTGCATGCACCAGCACAGTACTTGATCCTCAAAAAGTCCTCCTTTACAGTGAAAGTTACCCAACTATGGCTTTTTCATGGACAGGTGATCCACATTGTACAAATTCCATTGTGCCTTATCTGTGACAAACAACTTACAATTACAGCAATCGCTCCAGCAAAACTGAAAAGAAACTTTACTACAAACCACAGCCATTTGGTATCTAAAGGTGCTGATTATTTCAAATGGCTATTGGAATCTCAAAGCAAGCAAAGTACAGCTTTTTTTAAAAAGTCTCCATTAGTAAAAAGGCTCAGGAAGCAAGCTATTTGGTGGCAGAAAATATTGCCCAGAAAAGAAAAAGTCACACAGTTGGTGAGAATATAATAATCCCAGGATATAAAATTATTGCTAATCACATGCTAGGAGCAGCTGCAGTAAAAGAAATTGAAAAGGTTACACACTCAAGACAGTACAATAATTCGGCGTATTGACGACATGTCACATGATGTGGAAGAGGTCTTGTGTGATTTCCTGAAAAAAAAACTGCTTCGCTATCCAGGTTGATAAGTCCACTGATATCACCAATCCATGCCATCTTGTAGCATTTCTACGGTTTGAAAATAGTGGTGAAATTCAAGAAAACTTTGAACTTTATTAAACAAAGACCAGTTCACTCAAGAATGTTCCAAAAACTTTGTGAAAGCACGAAGAAGGACCACGTAACTCTCTTGCTACATACAGAAATCAGGTGGCTTAGCAGAGGCGAGTTCTCCACAGAGTGTTTGAGCTGAAAGAAGAACTAAAAGAGTACTTTCAAGAAATTAGTAAGTCAGATTTTTCTGAGTGCTTTGAAGATGAATGGCTGCAGAAACTGGCATACTTAGCTGCCATTTTTAATCACATAAACCTGCTGCACAAGTCTTTGCAAGGTTCTGGAGAAATTATCCTGACTTCAAGTGACAAGATACTTGGATTTAAAAGGAAATTGAATCTTTGGAAAAGCCATGTTGTTAAAGGAAATCTGGAGATGTTTCCTGTGTTGCTTGGCCTTGGAAGTGAGGAAGGATACCAACAATTTTCAAATCTAGTTGGAAGCCACTTGGATATACTGCAGAGCAAAATTGAATATTATTTTCCTTCTCTTTCAACACAGATGTATGATTGGGCGAGGAGCCTTTTCTCTGAGTCAAGAACTTGAGTTTAAAAGAACAGGAAGAAATTTGTAATCTGCAGTCTGATCGTACCCTCAGGATGAGGTTTGATGATGTATCCTTGGACAAATTCTGGATTTCAGTCAAAGAAGAGTATCCTGCCATTTACAGAAAGGCTTTAAATGTTTTGCTGCAGTTTTCTACTTCCTATATGTGTAAGTAAGTTTTTTCCTGTTTAAAAAAGCATCAAGAGTAAGGAACGAAATCGCTTAATTTCAGTTGAAGATGAAATTCGTGTGTGCTTATCTCAAGTTCGACCCAGAATTGAGCATCTGTGCAGAAAAAAGCGAGCCCAAGTTTCACATTAAGGAGGTATTTTTTTTTAAATATTTCATCTATAATTTGATACAGTTTCTTAAATTGCTGTTATATCTACAGCTCGCTGATTAGATCTAGTGTTCCGTGTGCTGTATATGTGACATTTTTTTTTTAGGGGTTCCCCGAGATCTCAGTCCTGTTACCAAGGGTTCCCTGAAGGCAAAAAAGGTTGAGAAACATTGGTTTAGAGGTATACAGTCAGCCCAGACTCGGCCAAATGTAGCAAAGTTGATTGGACGGCACTTCACAGTACAAATGATCTAAAAACACACTGTAAAAGCAACCCAGGAGCTTTTGAAAGATAAGAAGAAGAATATTCTGCAATGGCCGAGTCAATCACCTGATCTCAACCCAATTGAGCATGTATTTCACTTGCTGAAGGTATAACTAAAGGCAGAAAGACCCACAAAGAACAACTGAAGACAGCTGCAGTTAGAGCCTGGGAAAGCATCAGGAAGGAGGAAACCCAGTCTTTGGTAATATCCATGGGTTCCAGACTTCAGGCAGTCATTGCCAGTAAACGATTCTCAACAAAATATTAAAAATTAACATTTTATTTATGATTATATTCAATTGTCCAATTACTTTTGGTCCCTTGAAAAAGAGGGGATGGCTACTCTTAAGAGCTGTAATTCCTAAACCCTTGCTCCAATTTAAATGTACATACTGTCAAATTAAACTTGAGAGTTTGCACTTTCAGCCTCTATCCATAATATAATTATAGCTTGAATATGTTTTGGTAAGTACCTGAAAAAATCTAAAATTGTGCCTGTGTGTCCAAATATATATGGACCTAACTGTATATGATATTCATTTGAATTTATTGCTTTGTATTTGTTTGTTCACTAGTGCAGCACATTTTATTGATTTGTATACTAGAGAGGATATCATCTTTTTGTGGTTGCAACTTATACTGATTTTTGCACTTTATTGCGTGGTGTTTTTTTTTTGTTTTTTTTTTGTGAATGTGGCTTCCTTTGGATGCTGCTCCCAAAAGCCTCTCAACTGATGTTTGATACACATTTGCAGATCAACTTTCTATTCTATATTTCCCAAAAACATGTAACCACTGGCTTCAAATTGGAGTCACCAACCTAAAACAAATATGCAGATCAAGAAAGTTAGCTTAAAGAGGAACTTCACCCCAAAGAGGAAGTTCCGCTTGCTTGTCTCTCCCCTCCCCTCCCTTCCACTGCCACATTTGCCACTTTTTGGGGGGAAGCGAGTACCTGGTTTTTACAGGTACCTGCCCCCACTTCTGGTTAGATGTGCCACGGCAATCTGAGCCAGAAGTTCAGGTCCCCTCCTTCCCCCATACCCTTCTGGGACACTTCACTACAGGACCATTCACAAAGTGCATGCGCTGTAGGAAAACAACTGTGAAGCTGCAAGGCTTCACTTCCGATTTCTCTTACTGAAGATGCTGGCACCTGCACCTGAAGCCAATTGAAGAATCGGCTTGGGTGAGGACATCGCTTGATCCCTGGACAGGTAAGTGTCCTTATATTAAAAGTAAGCAGCTACAGTATTTGTAGCTGCTGACTTAATTTCTTGGGGAGAGCCTGGAGCTCCACTTTAAAGCTAGAAGGCCATATCTGATTTTTTGTTCCAGATCAATGCTTGAATCAAAGGACCTATGGAGCTGAAAAAAACTCTCATTATTTTTTTAGACTTGATTTAGAGCAGATTTGATCAAACTGATTTGATTAGCCAGGGTGGAAAATTGATTGTTTTGCATCATTTGGGAGCACTGAGATACTTTGTTCATGAATACAATTGTATTTCAGCCAAACAGCTTATGGTGATTATGTACGAACACACATTACGAATATATATCTTAATTATCAATCGAAATTCACTTCTCCATATGAGACTTACCGATCGAATGGGTTGTCAACAATAAACCAATTATTCCTGTCTGAAGAGATCGATCAGAAGAGAAATTCATCATTTATCAAGGCATGTAGGGCCACTATTACTCACCCAAGGGATTTTTCCAGCAGCCGGCAGCATCACCAAGGACCTCTAGGCATTAAATCATCAACCCAGAACAAGTAAGCAGGACAGCACTTCAGACATCGCTGGCTATATGCTTGTTTGAAGTCAATGGCTCACAAGGCAAGGCAGTGAAACCAAGATCAAAGTCAGATCCTGTGCCTTTTAGTAACAGGCCCCCTAATTCTATTCACACAGGTGCAGGGAGTTGCCCCTTCCTTTCTTTCCCTGATAGGACCCCTTGTTCTTTGGGTCCTGTCACCCCTAGAGAGGTAGTAAATAGAAAACACAAAACCTTGGCAAGAATCAGAGTTTATTCCCATTTGTATTGAGGTTAGGAAACCAGCAGATAGATACAGTGCGTATGTTTCTGTGCAATAAATTACTGGTTTTCATGGTCACATTTGTCATCGGAACAATCAGACACTGTTGTGAAGTGTTTGGATAGAGAATTGTACAAGCTCAACAAGAGAACCTTATACATTTAGTGACGTTTTATTTATGCATTCAGTGTCAAGTACATCATAAGTGCAAATAATCAGAGTCCATAAGTTCTCTAGGAACTACAGAGAATGGAATACAAATCGTAATTAATAAACTGAACAAGCTGAACTGGTCTAGATACCATACATGTAAATCTGTAATTTTTTTCCCCCCGATCCCTTACAACAGGAGTACTGCGAATTTATTTCATACAAAAACGGAGAGAAGTACCGCACACTGATTTCACTTGTGCTGGAAAACACGAAACATTAGTCTACAGTTCTACGTATATTTATATATATATTTATATCATTGAAAGAACTCCAACCAGCAAGCCCAGAGACAATGAAGCAAGTCAGTACTATTGCATCAGTGCCCTAAGCATAAAGCCCTAGCCGCACGTCACATTAAGTTATAGAAGCACTGCCAAGAATAGCAGAAAAACACTAAAAAATTATAATAAATTAGAAAATAAAAAATACTTAGGCTTCCAACATCATGCACTTGTAAGCAACACATAAAAGAAACACATCTAGTACACTTTTTGTATCTCTTCACTATACTGTAGTGCTTGACACGGCTGATTGCAAGTATTCTAAGAGCAGAGAAGTAGCTTTGGAAGAGCTGCTTCTTGAAGTTTTTTTCTTTTTTTGGATGTTTCAAGGAACACGGTGTGTTGAAAAGAGAATGGTGCAATAGATCTGTAAGTAAAGTGTAGGAACACAGCTGTTTCCACATTAGACTCCACACAATTTACCAAGAGTTGAATTGACTTGACGATTTTATTTACTCCTTCTGTTTGGCACCTGGAATTTTGGCTTGGATCCTGCAAACAGACAAAAGAGTGCAGTTAGTATTTCAAGTACAAATTAATTGTCATAACATTTTTCTTTGAGGGCTTAGTTCACTTAAATAAATAAAT
Organism: Staurois parvus; assembly: GCF_062004578.1. Classification (NCBI taxonomy): domain Eukaryota; kingdom Metazoa; phylum Chordata; class Amphibia; order Anura; family Ranidae; genus Staurois; species Staurois parvus. Next base: position 805,374 of record NW_028317967.1, read on the forward strand.
GCACATTTTTTTTGCAGGTAAAAAAATTAGTAGAGATAATTTTTTTTCTAAGGAGCCTGCAGAGCATTGCATCAGCGATCAGCAGATTGCGCATGCAGTGTCAGGCTCCTGCAGGTACTCAGTAAAGCTGTCTGCCTGTGATTCTCGTACAGTCATACAGTTATTGAAGTGCAGAAAGATCAATTTACTATAAGGGTGTTCATCAGCACCCTTGTAGCCATCTGCTGCGCTGGCAGGAGACTTGTACTTCATCCATTCACATATCCATGTAAATGAATGTTGCAGCTGTGTGGGTGGGGCCCCGCAAAGATGCATGGTTTTTAAATGATGATTGTGTGTGTGTGTGTGTGGGGGGGGGGGGTTGGTTATGTTGGGAGTGCAGGGAGAGGCGCTCAGAAAAAACTATGCACACACGTAAACAGGTATGAATAACGCTAGACACATTTAGGTGTATTTGAGCGTTAATGCAAACCAATTCGCTCAATAAATGAACATTCTGGCCTATGGAATCTATTAAGGCGCAAACGCTTAACGCTCCTAATCGCACATGCAATACACAACTTTAGCTGCAATTTTTTATAAGCCACTTTTCTCCTACCAGGGAGGAGGGTGTTCAGAGGAACAAAGCAAATGCCCTGTGTGCATGAGGCCTTTTTTAGACCACTGTCAGGAACCATGAACCAGGCAGAGACAGGAAGTGATGTTAAAATCACACCTTTAATAAAATAGCAAAGATAATAGTTCAGGAAAGTAGTCAAAACAGAATCCAGGGTTTCTGATGCCAGAGCGGGTAATCTGATGGGCCAGGGTCAGGAAACCAGAAGTCGGCGTAGTCAAGAGCTAAAAATCAGGAACAGGAATCAGAAGAGAAGTCGTACACAGGAATACAGGCAGGAACACACTGGAGATCACAGACCATGCAAGGGCAAGTAGCAAAGAGGGATGGCTGTAGGCTGGACTAATGAAGCAGGTAATGGTATCCACGTGAGTCACTGTGGAGACGAGTGGCTGGTAATTAACCGACAGCTGAGCAGCTTCTGAGCACTGAAAGAAAAGAGCTGCTCGTTAAGTAGCAGGAGCTCAGCCCTGACAATACAATACCCCCTTCCCAACAACCCCTCCTCCTCGGGTGGCACCAGGCTGGGGGGGAAAATGTAAATGGAAAGCACAGTGGAGGACAGGAGCATGTACGCCCGAGACCCAAGAGTGATCCTCTGGACTATAAACCCTCCAGTGAACTAGATATTGTATGCGTCCATAAAACCTATGGGAGTCAATGATAGATTGTATCTCATATTCCTCATGGTTGTGAGCCTGAACCAGGCGAGGGCGTGGTACCAAGGTGGAATAGCGGTTACACACCAAATGTTTTAATAAGGAAACATGTAATACATTGGAAATACGCATGTTGGAAGGAAGATCTAATGTGTGCCACTGGGTTACCCCTACGGAGTATGCGGAAGGGCCCAATATACCGAGGTACCAGTTTTAGTGAGAGAACAGAGTGGGAGGTTACGGGAAGGCATCCATACCCTCTCCCCAACTAGGTAGGAGGGTGCAGGTAGGCATCGGTGGTCAGTGTGAAGTTTGTACCTCTCTCTGGAGCATTGGAAGGATTTTTGGATCTGCACCCAACAGGGACGGAGTTCTCAAGTATGTTCCTCTAACGCTGGAATTCCCTGTGGAACAAATGTGCCAGGCAACATGGATATCTGGAACCCACAGGTCGCCATAAACGGAGATAATTGAGAAGAAGCATTGATGGATTATTGTGAGCAAACTCCACCCATGGTAACAGGTCTGACCACTTGTTATGGTGGTCTGAAATATAGCAACGTAGGAACTGTTCCAAGGCTTGGTTGTCCCGTTCTGTGGCCCCATTGGACTGCATGTGATATGCCGAGGAGAAGGAAAGCCGAATTCCCAACTGTGCTTAAAAGGCTCGCCAAAACCTGGACACAAAATGGCTACCCCTGTCGGGGATGATAACCTTAGTTAACCCATGAAACCGAAAGACCTCCTTTACGAATAATGATTCCAGTTCTTTAGACTTAGGCAACTTCTTTAGCGGAATGCAATGTGACATTTTTCAAAAACTGGTCAACCACCATAAGAATAACTGTATTGCCCTGGGAATTGGGTAAATCCACAATAAAATCAATAGACAAGTGGGTCCAAGGCCTCTCTGCATTGGGTATGGGTTGCAGAAGGCTTACTGGAAGGTGTCAGGGTTTTTTATTCTGAGCACACAGGGGACAAGCAGCTACAAAGGCGGTTACATCAGGGCAGAGACTAGGCCACCAGAACTGTTGAGACATAGACCATATGAGTTGATTTTTCCCTGGGTGCCCAGCTGCTTTGGAAGAATGGTAGGTCTGGAGCAAATCACTGTGGAGATTCTTGGGGACATAAGGTTTTCCAGCAAGAGAATGGATTTGAGAAGCCAGAGTTTTCTCACCCAAAGGTGAAGTGAGACTAGTGCGTATAGTGGCCAAAATGCGGTCCAAAAGGTATCACAGGAATAGAAACAGACTCCATTTTAGAAGAGGAGGAAAACTGCCATGATAATGCATCTTCCCTTATATTTTTTGTACCGGGTAAGAATGAGACTACAGTATGTAATTGAAGCTTAACAGAAAAAGGGCCCACTGAGCCCTTCTAGCAGATAAGCGTTTAGCCTCAGACAAGAATGTGAGATTCTTATGGTCAAAATGAGGACCAGCATAGTAGTACCCTCGAGGAGATGCCCCTATTCTTTAAGAGCTAAAATGATGTCTAATAATTCTCTGTCCCCAATTCCAAAATTACATTCTGCTGGAGCCAAGTTTTTAGAAAAGTAACCACAAGGATGCATAGGGCCAACAGGGGTAGAACGATGAGACAGGAGAGCGCCTACTACAATCTCAGATGCATCAACCTCAAGAATGAAGGGTAACATAGGATCAGAATGTGCCAGCACTGGGGCTGCAGCACAAGTGGCCTTGAGGGATTCAAAGTTTTTATTGGAATCCGGAGACCAATTTTGTGGGTTGCCCTCTTTTCTCGTCATATCAGTCAGGGGTTTGGCCAGAAAAGAGAAATTACGAAAACATTTCCGATAATAATTGGCAAAACCAAGAAAATGAGGACGTAGAGCTATGGGTCAAAGCCACTGTAAGGCTGCAGATAGTGTCTCTGGGTCCATTGAATACACGGCAGCAGATATGACATAACCCAAAAATTAAACCAGTTCACGATGAAACGTGCACTCTTCCAACTTGCAATACAGGTTGTTCTCTCTCAACCGCTGCAGCACACGGGAAACATTTGTGTGGTGGTTCTCTAGGGATCTTGAACATATGAGAATATTATCGTGGTTAACCACCACACATTGCTGCAGGATATCTCTGAGGACATTTTTAATAAATTCTTGGAAAACTGAAGGAGCATTGCAGAGACGAAAGGGCATTATGAGGTATTCGTAGTCATAGTATCATAGTTTTCCACTCATGGCCCTCTTTAATTCTCACAAGATTGTATGCCCCTCTCAAAGCAAGCTTGGTGAAGACCGTTGCTCCCTTGAGGTAGTCAAATAATTCCATTATCAATGGGATAGGATAAGCATTTTTAACAGTAATGTGATTGAGACCCCTATAATCGATACATGGTCTCAGTTCGCCACTCTTCTTTTTCACAAAAAAACCTCAGCACTGGTAGGAAAAGAGGATGTGCGATTGAACCCCTGAAATAGTGCAAAAAAAATGTTTTGCACCAATCTTGGTCCCCACTAGAGAGATTTTACTTTATTTCATGTTCCAACAGGAATTAAGGCGAAACCTCTCCATACAGACTCAGCGGATCATCAACACATATAATAAAGTATGCATAGATCATAAATATATAGCAAATATTGTTTAAACTTACTTTGCCACAATCATATTCATGTTTGTCCTCACAAGTCCCAAATACTGGTCAATCTGTGCCTGGAAAAGTACAATAAATTTAGGTTATTTATGCGTAAACCGTAGCACCAAAGAAGCATTTCAAACATTACAACATTAGGTGGGCCCCAGTGGTTTTAATTGCCCTTTGGATTTTTTGAACTGCTTAGAGTAGTGGTGGTGAACTTTCCCAATATAGGAACCCTCCCCCTAGGTGTCACACTCAGCTGAATTAACTGATTATTTGTTTATTCTGCATTATGGACATGCAATCAAGTGTACAATCAGCTTTGGGTAGTTTTGCATTACTTATTAATTCTTACCTGGTACTTGTCATACACGGCTGGGAGAGAAAACATTGACACCACAGCTAAAAATGAAAAAACAGAACAATGTCATAAGTATAAATTGGCATTAAATTGGATAAACTGTTCCTCATACAGGAGTAGGTGACCATCTGTGACTTATCAGGTGTTCATTGGTATGGATAATAGGTTCCAATTTACCTATATGGTGAACACAGTTTGGCTCTGTCCATACTTTCAATTAGACAAAGAGGTGTTTCAAGGTAGGCAGCTACTGCTACGATGTCTCTGTAGCTAACCCATAGTGAACTGGGAATATTTTGTCCTGTATTAATGTACCGTATATACTCGAGTATAAGTCGAGTTTTTCAGCACATTTTTTGTGCTGAAAAACGGCCCCCTCGGCTTATACTCGAGTCAACGTCTGCAGATGTCTAGCAGGGGGACAGAACAGAAGGGAAACTAAGTACAGGGGTGGGCAGGGGGCTGCTGTCTCTTACCTGGCTCCGGTCCCACGACGATCCGGTCCAGGAAGCGCGGCTGCTCCTTCATTCGGTTCGTCCACTGGATGTTTGCGCGGCTGCTCGGCTCCGCCTTCTCACCGGTGATTGGCCGCCAGAAATGTAGCTCAGGAAAGGCACACAGGCGGCCAATCACCGGCGAGGAGGCGGAGCTGAGCGGCCCCGCGAAAATCGAGTGAAGGAGATGCAGGTTAGTGTGCGTGCTTAGGTGCTGCTGCAACCACATATGCTGGCTGCAGCAGCACCATACTGGAACAGGGGTCAGCAAGTGTCAGTGGGAGGAATAGTGCCCCATCATTGGTGTCACTGATACCAATGATGGGGCATTATTCCTCCCACTGACACCAACGATGGGGCACTTTTCCTCCCCCCCACTGACACCAACGATTGGGCACTATTCCCCCCCCCACTGACACCAATGATGGGGCACTATTCCACCCCCCACTGACACCAATCATGGAGCACTATTCCACCCCCCACTGACACCAATCATGGGATACTATTCCTCCCCCCCACTGACACCAACGATGGGGCACTTTTCCTCCCCCCCACTGACACCAACGATGGGGCACTATTCCTCCACCCCCCCACTGACACCAATGATGGGATACTATTCCTCCCACTGACACCAATGTTGGGACACTATTCCTCCCACTGACACCAATGATGGGACACTATTCCTCCCACTGACACCAAAGATGGGGCACTATTCCACTGACACCAATAATGGGGTGCCTCATTTCCCACCCTCAGCTTATACTCGAGTCAATAGTTTTTCCCAGTTTTTTTGTGGTAAAATTAGGTACCTCAGCTTATATTCGGGTCGGCTTATACTCGAGTATATACGGTATATTCAAAGTCAAAAAACATTTTTTTTTCATTTTGGATATCGTAGGGGAGGTTTTAAATCAATGTCAGTTTTTTTTGTCATCTGTGTCTCAGAGATATTAATCTTTACTACCTGTCTTGTAGACTCAATAGGAAGTGAGAGGATATCTTTCCAATGTATGGGAACTCCCCCTCAGAAATAGTTGTCACTGGAACAAGTATTCTTACTAGAAGATTCCCCCTATTTCTTTTCTGGTTCAAGATTTTGGATTTACCTTCAATTTTCTCCTCAATGACATTGGTGATCAGGTGAATTAGAGAGCATAAATCTCCCTACCCTTCCTCACCACTCTATCCAAATGTTTAAAAAATGCCATTAGTAATACTTTATATGTTTGTAAAACAAAACATATAGATATAGAAAAATATAAATCATTTGTTTAAAACTTTTAATAAAATACAAACAACCCCACACACCTACAAACTTAACCTATTCGCTGATGATGGTTTATAAATACTTACCAACCCCCACAGTATGCTTCTGAATCTCCATCACACTAAAAATGTGGCTTTTGCCCATGACGGTTATCTATATAGGCTCTAATTTCCCCCATTGTTCCCATTTCTTGACCATGGAATACTTGGATGTGAAGCTAACCCCTCATTACAAGGTCCTTCTTTTCTGCCAATCCTGCCAATCCTTATCTTGGTTAGGCTCCATCATGCAGTTAAAATGACACTTCTGCCAAAAGTTCTCTATTATTTTCACATGCTACCAGTTAATGTCCCTGCCTTCTTCTAGCATTCTCTCCAGAACCAGATCTTCTCCTTTATGTGTGCCCATAAACGCCCCAGGAATTTGCCTTCTTACCCTCAGCACCTATAGGCTTCAAGGTGGCTTAGGAGTTCCTAATGTAACTGGATACTACAAAGTGGCACCAATTTCGTAACTGTCTTTAGTACATGCCACTATGGATGTTCCCTTGTGGGTGTTCCTAGAACTCCCAAATTGTCACCCTACCCCCCACTACTGCCCTGTTGTGGCTTCCGCATCATGATAGCCTGCCTGGCCTAAGCTCCATAATGCTGCATAATCCATGGGTATGGGACTCGGTCCACTTTTCTGGTAAGCTGATAGCTCTCTTCCTGCCCCTTTTGCCTCTCCTGAACAACCTGCTTCCCCCCCCCTTCCCCAGTCTGGACTAACCTTGGGTCTTTTCCTGGTGTTTCACACACAGATTCACCCATGTCCACCATTTTTCTGAACTCTCGTTCCTTTCCCATCTGGGCTTCTATCCATGAGCAGAATGCAGCCCCAAATTCTAAGTACTACTGACATCTACAACTTAGGCACTAGTTGGTATCTCTGTGAAGGCCAAGGGACTTTCCCTTGACTAAATCAGTATTCAAGCACACCTGCTTATTTTCCACAGGGGCACCCATACATATCTCAAGCTTATATTCCAACTTGATTATTCGGGGAGTCCCTTTCTCTCTCTCTTATGTAGCAGACTGGAAGGGAGGCCTCCTAAATTTCTTGGAGGACTGGAAAAACTCTTGGTGGCGTACAGCTATGTGTTCCTTTAATACTTCAGTTCTGGAATCAGGTGGGCACCTGTTCCTGGTAGCAACAAAAATGATGGCTAGGGCCTGAAAGCAACCTACAGTACAATTTCAGGAAGTAAAAACCCATATGAACCCCATGTTAGTTAACAAAAAGATGTCTAGCAACCTTAATGATTCACAGTTTAAATTCTTAACAGTCTGGGAACCTTGGCTCAATTACGTCCTCCATCTTTGAATCTGGATAGTTTGAGCATTCTATAATCTGCTTGCTGGACCTCTTAACCTGAGTCTTTGGGACTTGGGCTCTGTCCCCCTTCCCCATCTTCCTTAACCTCTTCTTTCTTATCCTTCGTTCCTTTTTCTGTTTACTTTCCCTCCCCCGGTATTCTCTTTTATCAAATTTGAACTGCTTGTGTGTATCACATAACTAATATTTATTGTGATTCCACATTATTCCCCCTTGGAAGCAGGTTAAGGGTACCTTTTCCATGATTAAGACCTGTAAATTGTATATTTAAAAAATTCAGCGCTTAAATATATGCAGCTGTTTTTTCAATCAGTCAACAGGTAAGTATATCCAGTAGATTCAATCTCAAAGATTCTTTCCAGATTTTCTGACCCATACACAAATCAATGGGTCCAATAAAGCTGCTTTTTCACTTCAACTCCAGGAGTCTTTGAGAAAGTCATTCAGACGAAAGTCAGGACGTGACATCAGCAGGAACCAGAAGTGCCTGTGACACCATTTGGTTACTGGAAATGATATACAGCTGTCAAAGTGAGCATTTTCAATATAATAAATGAAAGTTTAGTGGAATTTTCTGTACTATTAGTCTCCTTTCTCATTCTATGTCTGGCCTGCATTTTACTTATGGGTATTTGAGGATTTGTATGCCAGTGGAGCATGTGGATGCACAGCGGCCTGGTACAAGTGAACTCACCCAACCCTGTGTCATAGGGGTTGTTGGGGGTAAGGAAGTTTGGGATATGGGGGAATGAGCACGGTGGAGGGTCACATGTTTAGCACTTTTCTGAGCACAAGAATGTGTGAGCACAATATATTAAAGATTTGAAGAACAGTGGATATTTGAAGACACCGCACTACTGAATGTTCCTTTTGACATGTGACACTGAGTTTGAAGAGGATTTGAATACGTGGTGGTCCACAGGAGGAAGAAGAGATTTGGATTTATGGCCGTGATGATTTTTTCTGTTTGGTGAGGATTTAGACAAAAGGGGAATGATGAAGTCACTGATCACTGGTGGCTACACATGCATGATGCTATGCATATGAGTGGAAAGTGTATTATAGTTTGGAAGATACTGCACTATATGAGCTTTTTCTTTTTCGGGGATACATTGAAGACATTGGAGTGAAAAAAAGCTTTATTAGACCCACTGATTGGTTATAGCTCAGAAAATCTGTTAAAAATCTTTGATAGTGAATCCACTGGATATACTTACATGTTGGTTGATTAAAGAAACACCAGCATATATTTGAGAGCTGGACTTTTTGAATTTACACACTGAACTTTGCCAGGGGGTCTTATTCTGCAGTCTAGCAGCTGATTGGGTACATTTGTGCTGATTAAGGACTTTTAACATCTAGACCTGTAAATTACTTTTCATGTGATATTACTTTCTATGCATCTTTTGTGCCCCTGTGTGGGTGAAACGTTTGCTATTGTTCCTTACTTTCTCTACTCAATAAAAGGAGTTGAACAAAAAAATACAAGGAACCCCACAACATTTCCGTTTTAAAAACTGTGTGCAAGGAGAGCAGATCACAAGTAACTGAAAATAAAGATATAGAATGAAAAGATTCTAAAAGAGCAAGAGAGTTCCAGAGAGAAGGTGCAGTGTGGGAGAACTCTTGGATGCCGGAATGGAGGTGCCAACAAGAGATGATGACAGGAGAAGATCATTGACAGATCCAAGAAAATATAAAAAAAGACAAGGAATGAGACATATCAGGGTTGCAGCCTTACTGAAGAGCTCGTAGGTGAAAAACTAGAAGGTTGAACTTAATCCTAAATGCAGTAGAAAGTGCAGACATTGACTGAAGGTGGGGGATCATTAAACAGTAAGGAAGATAAGCCTGGGAGATGAATTAATGGCTGATTGAAGTGGTGCCAAGAAAGTGAGTGGTAAGCCTATTAGTATACTATGAATCATTGCTCCAATATCCCTTATTGAAGGAGACTGCATTAAAAGGAGTCTCGGGACTATGAATATTTTTTAATGATCTAGTGTATAAATAATTAGTACGGAGTGTCCTGGGTGCACAATTGGTATAGGTATATATTTCACCCTTGTATTTTTCTGAAAGGTGTTCCTTTTTCCCTAAAACAATGACGGTACAGGCAATACGGTAACAAAAGTTGCAAGTGCATTTGGGCCCCTGCCCATGGGGTCTGCCTAAACGAGGGATTCTTAAACAGGAGTATTGGGACCAAATGATGGTATATAAATGATTAAAAAGAAAAAAAAAAACGCCTCTACATTATTGAACCTGTAATTAAAAGGGGAATTGATGTGTCAGATGACATGTAATTAACATTGCCAATAAATGTACCTCCATTCCATGTTTTAATTGCAGCAGAATTCTCATTAGTTGTAGCTTATGCATTTGTGTTTTGCCATATTTGTTAAAATAAATCTGATAAAATCCTTGTGATTTTCTTTGAGCTGTACTGTTCCTAGCTACCTAAATGTAAAGTAAAACCAAGCTACTAGCATCTGTGGAAGCCATACTGATGCCTAATATGATGATAATGATGGGTACTCTGTTTTCCTCCCACACTCCAAAGACATACTGGTAGGTTAATTGGCATCTGTCTAAATTGGCCCTAGTATGTGTATGTATGAATCTGAGCTAGGGACTTTAGATTGTAAGCTCCCTAAAGGCAGGGACTGACGTGAATGTATAATAAATATGTAAAGCACTGCACACATTTATGGAGCTATACAAGTACCTGTAATAAATAAATAAATAAATCATGACAGTCTGGCAAAGGGAATATAATGATATATATCCAGGGTCTGTAATAATATAAAAGGATCTGAGCAACACAAAGCAACTTATCCAACACCATAACCTTAAATGTATTCAACTAAATAAATTCTTCTGGAGAAATAGTTTTTCTTGCAAAAAATCCCTGCTAGCTCCTCTTTTTAGTGCGTGCACTAAGGCCTATATTTGGCCCATATTTCTTCCTACACATGAGCTATAGTCGACAGGATGGTTGAATATATTGCAAAGTATGGGGTTGTAGCACACGTGCATAAAAAGAGGAAGTTTTCAGCAGGAAGGCTGTACAGTGCTGGGCATGGGTAGTACAGTGAAGAGTAAGGGAATGGGAAGGAAGGGCAGTACCTAACATTGCAGGCTGCACTTGAGGGGGGAGGGTTCTTTCTTAAAGCTTTATTAAAATTAGTTAAGTCAGCCATTCTTAACTAGGGTTCCGTGGATATCTAGGGTTCCTCCAGAGGTTCCTTGCCCTGCAACTGACTGACCTCCCATCTTGCTGCTCATGGTGCCTTCCTTGTTTTGGGGTCCAACATCTTTTGGCAGGGCCATCAGCATGACACAGATTATCTTTTTAGCTGTCTGAAAGGGTGACATTCATACCAACAATATAATAAGGAGCATTTGTCCCACAGCCATGCAAGTAAGAGGCTTTTTTTTTAAACTGAACCCCTCCCATGAACTGGTTTTAGAAGGGGTTCCCCATGACCTGGAAAAATGTATAAGAGTCCCTCTGGGGCAAAAAGGTTGAGAAGGACTGGTTTAAGTGAACCTAAATTCAGCGGCTAGACTCATCCACCTCACCAACCGCTCCACATCTGCCTCCCCCCTCTGCCAATCCCTTCATTGGCTCCCGATTGCCCAACGCATCAAATTCAAACTGCTAACTCTGACCTACAAAGCCATTCACAATGCCGCCCCAAACTACATAACTGACCTGATACCCAAATACTACCCTACCCGTGCCCTCCGCTCCTCACAGGACCTCCTACTCTCTAGCTCCCTGGTCTCCTCCTCCCACGCCCGATTGCAGGACTTCTCCAGGACTTCCCCCATCCTCTGGAACTCCCTACCCCAATCCATCAGACTGTTGCCTACCCTCCTCACCTTCAGGCGCACCCTGAAAACCCTCCTCTTTAGGGAAGCCTACCCCAACCTCACCTAACACCCGACCTCACCTAACAACTAACCTCCTCCACTCCTCCCGCCTCTCCATCCCCCATAGCCATCTCCTCCTGTGCCACCTTCCCCTCCCTCTTAGATTGTAAGCTCGAAAGAGCAGGGCCCTCGAACCCCTCGTGTATTGTATTGTTACTGTCTTGTCTCATGTTCTGTCCCCCTTGCTACTGTACAGCACTCAGCATAGCCTTTGGCGCTATATAAATACTGTATAATAATAATAATATTAATGAGGTGCTACTGATATACTGTATACATACATAGAGGCTCTTAGACTAGACGAGATGTATGGAGTGAGAGATTCTACTCATCCATATAAAATAGATTTTTAGAGGTGTTAAACAAACCTCTTTATATACATAAGTATAATTTACTTAAAATATTGTGATTTGATATTTATTGAGTTGTGGAGACAACTATGGCTACTTTAGTTTTGAAATGGGTTTATGGAAACCAAAACCTTTGACTTTGTTAACTAATATTTCAAACTATAATAGCACAAATAATGTGTACTTCTATAATGTGTCAAAGGTTATAATTTATCAAATGTGTCATCACTGTTGCAGGCAGGCAGCAATGATTACATTAATCAGATGACCTATAAAAAGCACAATGACTGTATATGTGTATATGAATTGGAGAACTGTCTGTGTTCCCCATAGGAACTGTGGGATTTTGTAAACACTAATCTGATCAGCTGCTATGAGCTTGGCGTACTGTTTTTCATTCAGACACTTTGGCACAAGAAACCCTGTCCCTTGGATTCAGTAAAATTGTGCAAAGCTTTCTGTGGTCTGGTCCCTCTAACACTTTGTCTATTTTATTTAGGCATTAAATCTCTGCAGATGGGATTTCTGTCCTAAGCAGCTACTGTGATTAGCAAAAGTTCCCCATGGATTAGCAACATTTGTGCTCAACTAACATCTGTGTTATTTCTAATCAGAATTTGACATATCCACTAATTTTTCCAGTGAAAATGGCAGTTTTCTGAATTGAGAATTGTTTAAAAAACAATGGGTATAGAAATGAATCATCCCCTTTAAAATAATCACATTTTGTTGAAATGCAGCCTGAAATGAAGACAGATACATTGAGTGAAAGAACCAGGATAAAACTGGTCAGACAACCTCTCTGACCAGTTTTCTCCTGCTTCTTTCACTCAATTTGGAGCGACATCCTGATCCAGTACCAATTACCTTCCACCAAAATAGACTTCACTGTGCTTCTAGGCATTGATAAAGCCTATGAATTTTTTTGTATCCATCTCCTGACTTGTGCCTGTCCACAACTTTATCCCGGAGATCTTTTGACAGTGCCTTGCCATGCATTATTGATTGTTTGCTTCAGTTGCACTACTAGGGACTGAAATGCTCCAGGAAAGCTTTTTTCATGCTGAGCTAATCAAACTGACCACAGCTGATCACAGTTGAAAGTCAAATGGCTTTCTGTGCCATTGAAAAGGTTATTAGCTACACCTGATTGAAGTCATATTTAACAGGGGAAGATCCTTTTTCCAGCACAGTGATTCTGTTTTTGAACTCTTTAAATGTTTTTCTGACATGTTGGTGTTACATCTTTCATTTGAATGTTGTAATTACGGCTGGATAAAACAAAAACTGTGCCTGTCTTCATTTCAGGCTGCAAATCAATTTCATGTGATTATTGTAAAGCCCGGGGGGGAGGGGGGCGGTAATTATTTTCTATTTGGAAATATTGTCACATTAAAAAGTGTATTTCTTTTCTTTTTGTAAATTATTGTCACATTATAAGGTGCCTACTGACACTTCGATGCAGAAAAACTACAGTATTGGATACAGCAAAATTAAAAGTAACAAAACTATACATGTCCAGCAGAAATTCTGATCGGGGATGAGATTAGGCATGTTCAAATCCTAGTCTGAGCCCACCTTAGCTATCCAGCCAGGAAGCACCCCACCAAACATAAGCACCTTTGGTGTTCTCCATCCCACAGCCACATGTATGGATGCCCCTTGTATACATGCCTCTCCTCCAATACCCTTTCCCCCGTGACAGCAGCAGGGGTCCTTTTCCCCACACCCACTGTAACTTTTTGAAGAGTGCTACTGGGAGGGGCATTGCCCACACAGCCACATGATTCATTCACAGTTTGCTGTGAATAAACAAACTACAGGTGCCATCTGCCACTGTGACAGACTTGTAGTCTCAATGGGCTCTGAGGGCGCTTGTCCTTCTGCTTACAGAGAGCATGTAGAGAGGTAGCAGCTGAAAACCAGGAGGACATGTCTGCAGGAGTCTACATTGCACCCGTGATCTAATAATTGTGGGTACAATGCTTTCCAGGATCTCGGTGGAAAAAATAAATGCATATTTTTTCCATAAAAGTGAGCTTATACTTTAATTCTGACCTTTCCTGTATAGCCATTTCACATCTATATGCTGTAGTTATTTATTTAAAAAAAAAAGGGAGACTCTCTGATCCCATTGACACCGTCACGTGTGCATTCACAAAGATCATTGTAAATCCATGTCAATAATTTCAAGCTTGTATCAAATCCTTAGCTATGTGCTTAAAAACATAGTAATAAATGGTTAAGACAATTCAGATTGAAGTCACTTACCCATAATGAGGAGTGTAAGTCCATTAAAGAGAGCTCCGACATAGGTCAGCAGCCACATTAGTACTGCAAACTGGAAACAAACAGACAAAAGCAAGGCAAGTCAATCATACTGGGAGAATGATAAGTGGAAATTCTATAGAATTTTCAGCCACCATTATGTAGTTTGCTAGTCAAGGCCCTTGCATCTTTGGACTGGGTGACATTAAAAAAAAAAAAAAAAAACAAGATTCCTCCATTCACAAATACAAGGGGGATGAAGGATTCCCCTCACCAGGACACTGTACTGTCACAGCAGAACCCACCACTGTCAGAATATACTGATCAGCAGCTGATCAAGGAACATCTTCCAATACGTCTCTTCAAACAGGGACAGCCACAAACTGATTGAAATTTGTCCAGTCGCTGCTGAACTGGCCAAATTTAGATCAGTGTATGACCAGCTTTAGACTATTGTACTGTATTTCTCTCCTCTGTGACAATCACCACTCCAGAAGTCTATTATCAGAAGACTCTCCACTCATTGCTATGAATGCAAACTTCTGGAACAAAGGATATACAGCTCCTAATGGGCTGCAAAGTGAAGATCTGAGAAGTACAAGGGAAGATAAAATGGATGGAGGAATCAAGCAAAATATTAGCAGCGTAAACTTCAGGTTTTTAAAGTGTTATTTTACATCTACTGTTTACAATATCTGCACCATTCTTGTATTAAAAAAAAATGCTGCCACATTATGGCACAAGCCCTGGGTGTCAGCAGAAGAGTTTAGTTCTGCAGTACGGTCAATGGCAGTATGGTTACGGTTGACACTGCCAGGTATCCAATGGAAAGGTTGCCAGAGGGCCCCATCAAAATTGTACTATGATCTGTTCTTACACCCTTGCATGGAAGACATAGAGGGGGTTATTTACTAAAACTGGAGAGTGCAAAATCTGGTGCAACTCTGCACAGAAACCAATCAGCTTGCAGGTTTTATTGCAAAAGCTTAATTGAACAAGCTGAAGTTAGAAGCTGATTGGCTACCATGCACAGCTGCACCAGATTCTGAGCACACCAGTTTTAGTAAATCTACCCCATACTGTATATATACACGTTTTCTAGTACTGCATGTTACCTTACTGTTTACAGACTGATGAATGCTAAAACAAATTTAAAAAACTTATAGAACTACAACACACCCTATTTATTAGCATTTATTAATCAGAGATGCCTGTGTGTAAAGTTAATTTTTCCATTCTTACAGTAGGAATCTGAAGTCTGAATCTGTCTGGTGTCTGTAGACAGCACAGAATTGATTATTTATTATACATTGAATATTGAGGACCAGTGTGGCTTTAACTGGATATTATCAGTAATACCACACAAGTTGATGGTTATCATTCATACCTTTAATGAATCAACCAGGTCCTGTACCAGGAAAAGTCTCCTGAGCTCTCGGACTATGCTGTTTAAGTACACCTGTAGGCAGTCTGTGTATTTCTGGATCTGTTCTTGGGAAAGGGAGATTTCCACATCCAAGTAGTTTCTGCAAGAAAGCAAATGCAATATTAGTTACTTGTTGGAGATTGGTAATTCTGCCAAAGTTATGAAAATAGATTTCACATGCAAAACTTGGAAGACATGCTCTCTTAGACTGGTTGTCACCAGAGGACAGAACTTTCCAACTTTTACCTGAAGAGTTCGTCTACTCTTTAGGATTGGGTGTAATCTCCAGCCTGCTCATTGGCTTTTAGTGATAACAGTGGTACTAAAGGTACTGTATTAGTGATACCAACATCACTACTGATGGAAGGAGAGCAATGTTTCAGTGTGCTTGAAAGAAGATGGAGCTAATTAGGGTCTGCTTTTGATTTTTCCACCTCCTATCGTTCCATTAGCAATACAAAGTAGTTGAGATGCAGGAACCAAGTGACTATCTGAAGTCAGAAAGAAGGACCCTGCTCAATATCATTATGGTGGTCACCACAAGATTAGGGAGGTTACAACTGTGATAAGGACCTAGGCTCCCATGAGGTCTGTCACCACTAGTTAGATCTGAATCCAGCTCCATTTTTTCTTCAGAAAACTGCATTAGTACTGTTAGGGAGCAAGTTGGCATACAGGAAATGTACTTGGTTCATGTTCCATGCTTCCTGTACTCTGCTACTCTGCCTTAGGGCCAGGCCATTCCTTAATAGCAATAAAGCGCACCATTGGGCAGAGAGATCAATGGCAACCTTATTTCCACAGATCACATTGGATATACAGTTGTGTTCAAAATAATAGCAGTGTGTTGAAAAAAGTGAATAAAGCTCAAAATCCTTCTAATAGCTTTTATTTCCATATACACAAATGCATTGGGAAAACTACACATTCTATTCCAAATCAAAACATAAAGAAAAATAGATCAAATTTGTGTTGTTCCTCTAAACAAATTGAAGAAAAGTGAATATTAGACTGTTCAAAAAAATAGCAGTGTTTGTATTCTTCTTTACAAACTCAAACATTCACTATATAAACTGAAAAATGTTTGAAGATTTTGCTTTCCTTTGAATCACTTAATTAATATTTAGTTGTATAAGCACTGTTTCTGAGAACTGCTGTACATCTGTGTTGCATGGAGTCAACCAACTTCTGGCACCTGTGAACAGGTATTCCAGCCCAGGTTGATTGGACTACATTCCACAGTTCTTCTCTATTTCTTGGTTTTTCCTCAGAAACTGCATTTTTGATGTCACCCCACAAGTTTTCTATTGGATTAAGATCTGGGGATTGGGCTGGCCACTCCATAACGTCAATCTTGTTGGTCTGGAACCAAGATGTTGCACATTTACTGGTGTGTTTGGGGTTGTTGTCTTGTTGGAACACCCATTTCAAGGGCATTTCCTCTTCAGCATAAGGCAGCATGACCTCTTCAAGTATTCTGATGTATTCAAACTGATCTATGATCCCTGGTATGCGATAAATAGGCCCAACACCGTAGTATGAGAAACATCCCCATATCATGATGCTTGCGCAACCATGCTTCACTGTCTTCACAGTGTACTGTTGCTTGAATTCAGTGTTTGGGGGTCGTCTGACAAACTGTCTACCGCCACTAGACCCAAAAAGAACAATCTTACTTTCATCAGTCTACAAAATGTTGCACCATTTCTCTTTAGGCCAGTCAATGTGCTCTTTGGGAAATTGTAACCTCTTCAGCAGATGTCTTTTTTTCAACAGTGGGACTTTGCGGGGGCTTCTTGTAGATAGCTTGGCTTCACATAGGCGTCTTCTAATTGTAACAGTACTCACAGGTAACTTTACACCTTCTTTGATCTTCCTGGAGCTGATTGTTGGCTGAGTCCTTGCCATTTTGGCTATTCTTCTATCCATTGGAATGGTAGTTTTTTGCTTTCTGCCACGTCTTTCAGGTTTTGGTTGCCATTTTAAAGCATTTGCGATCATTTTAGCTGAGCAGCCTATCATTTTCTGCACTTCTTTATATGTTTTTCCCTCTCCAATCAACTTTTTAATCAAGGTACGCTGTTCTTCTGAACAATGTCTGGAACGACCCATTTTCCTCAGAATTTCAGAGAGAAATGCACTGTAACCAGCATGTATATTTGCTGCCTTCCTTCCTTAAATAAGGGCAATAATTGCCACCTGTTTTTCAAAGAATGAATGGCCTCACTAATAGAACTCCACACTGCTATTATTTTGAACATGCCCCTTTCAATTAGTGATTCAATAACACAGAATCAGCAGCATGCATGTCATGACTGTTGGGTCTGTTGGATTTCTATTACTCTACTACACCTGCTAGTAAATTATTTGCCATGTAGAAATATCATTTCTACCAAAAACAGTGATTGATCAGGTTAGTGATGTCTGACTGCTATTATTTTGAACACAACTGTACGTGTGCCACATGCAATGTACACAAATAGAAAAATCAGAGGGAGAGACAGCACCATCTGAGTGTAGCATGGTTGTAAAAGCATTTATTAATTCATATTAGGCAACTCACAAATATAGGTGAAAGGAATGCTCATTAAAAGATTAAAAACACTGCTTGACATCAATCTCGCAGGCCTAGCTGTTACGGAGGCCCCCAGAACTTCCTGGATCAGCTTAGAATGCACAGCGGAGCGGATTTTATGTCACTTCTGGAAGTGGCGTTATTGGCTACACATTATGAAGCATGCATGCTCCTTCCTCAGGCCATAGTGGCCTTTAGTGTTGTATTTATCGGTTGGAAAGACACATATCCATCCAGTTCAACCAAGAGAAAAAAAAAAAAACACGCACACAAATAGAAAACCTCCATACACACTATCCTGTAGCATGATCCATTTTACTCCAGCAGGGGAAAAAAATTCCTTCCTGATCCCCCAAGAGGCAATCGGATATTCCCTGGATCAACTTAACCTATAAAATGTTAGTATCCAGTTATATTATGTGCATTTAGGAAAGAATCCAAGCCTTTTTTTAAAATGATCTACTGAACTGACCAGAACCAGTTCTTGGGGAGTCTATTCCACATTATCACAGCTCTTACTGTGAAGAAGACTTTACATCTGGAGGAAAATAGATTTAATCTCCAGATATAGAAAGAGTGCCCCCTTGTCCTCTGTGATGATCTTAAAGCAGAACTCAACATAAAAAGGGGAAGTTCCGCCTGTCTGCCTCCTCCCCCTTCCACATCTGGCACTTTTTTGGGGGGAGGGGGGAGCGGGTACCTGGTTTTGACAGGTACCCTCTCCCACTTCCGGGTCAGATTGAGGCGGTGATCTGAGGCAGGAAGTTCAGCCCCCTTCCTAACCCCACAGCCTTCTGGGACACTTCACAGGTCCCAGAAGACTGTGGCCCATTCACAGAGAGCACTGCGCATGCGAAGTAGGGAACCTAATGTGAAGCCGCAAGGCTTCAATTCCGGGTTTCCTTACTGAAGATGCCGACGCCAGCACCCACAACAGATTGAGCCTGGGTTCACACTGATGCAGTGCGGAATTCGCACCGTTTCTGTGCGATTTCCACACCGTATCACAGTCGCACCCCGTTCATGCGAACCATTGCGGGAGTGTATGTTAACAACACCCCAAATTCGGTCGCAAAACGCGGTGCGATGTGCAGAATCGGATCACATGGGTGCAAATACCCATGCGATCCGATTCCAGTGCAGACCAAAACAAGGGTCCTGCACATTTTTGGTGCGGATACGTTGCGATTTGAGCCATACAAAATGTATGGCTCAAATCGTACCGCTTTAAGGTGAATACTCTACACCAAGTTCACTATATGGGCCACTTACTTATTTATACATGTTGATCATATCTTAATCTACTCTTTCCGAGGGAGAATAAATTCAATTCCTCATAGCTGAGCTCCTACATGCCACTTATCAGTTTGGTTGCCCTTCTCTGCACTCTTTCCAGTTCCCCGATATCCGTTTTGTAAATTGGTGCCCAAAACTGAACTGCATATTCCAGATGAGGCATTATAAATGATTTGTACAGGGGAAAAAATATATCTTTCTCTGTGGTTCATACCTCTCTTAATACAAGAAAGAATTTTGCTCGCTTTGGAAACCGCAGCTTGGCATTGCATGCTATTATTAAGCTTGTGATCTACCAGAACTCCCAGATCCTTCTCCACCATTGATTCCCCCAGTTGTACCCCCCCTAGTATATATGATGCATGCATATTCTTAGCCCCCAAGTGCATAACCTTACATTTACCAACATTAAATCTCATTTGCCAATAGTTGCCCAATTAAACAGCACGCTGAGGTCAGCTTGTAAATTGGAGACATCCTGTAAGGACGTTATTCCACTGCACAGCTTGGTGTCATCTGAAAACACTGAAATGGTGCTTTTAATCCCAGACCCTATATCGTTTATAAATATATTAAAAAGTAAGGGTCCCAACCAGGGGCGGACTGACAACTCATGGGGCCCCCGGGCAATAGGGGATCATGGGGCCCCTGTGTCCTTGCCCAAACTCAAAAAAGCCTATGAAAAAGGTACCAGGGGCATCTCATCTCCCCCTACTGACCCTGGGCCCTCGGACAGTGCCCGAGTTTCCAAATGGTCAGTCCATCCCTGGTCCCAACACTGAACCTTGGGGTATACCACTAATAACCCTAGACCGTTCAGAGTATGAATCATTAACTACTCTCTGAATTTGGTCTTTTAACCAGTTTTCAATCCAATTACAAACTGATTTTTGCAAGCCTGTAGACTTTACCTTACACATTAGCCGTGTGTGGGGAATTGTATCAAACACTTTTGCATTTGACAAAGAAGAAGCAGGCTTCTCATTTTTCCTTTGTTATACCATTCCTTTTATTCTGACTCCCACTGTTGTATTAGTGACTTATCCCTTGCTGAGACATCTATGCCTGTATAAGCAGACACAATCACTGCAGACAGGCTTTATCAGATAGCTGAACTCACCAAACACCTTTTTCTCATCCACTGATCTTTTATTGCAATCCAGAATGTACACCAGACAACAAGATGTAGCAGATGACTGAAAAGATGGTATTTGCAGGTCAAACATAGTAATGTGTTCCCAGATGTGAGCAGATTACATGTGGGCTAGAGACTAGCAGCCATATTCATCCCAATAAAGACAGAGTGAAAAGGAAGAGGAAGTACATCACAAGTGGGAAGAACACAGGGTGGAAGATAGAAAAAGATGGTGCCATAACCAAAATATCCACAAGATGGCAGTATATTAACCAATTATACTGAAGGCAATAAACAATGGCTTCAAAAAAATGAACTATATAAATTCTCAATTCACAGTAATCTGAACATTAACCATGACTATGCATTGTATTATATTTTTACACAAGTGTAACAGCACACTTTTGTCATTTTAAATGTCACAAGTACAGAGTTGCTGCTGGTGTAGATGTGGAGTGCATTGAGTCCTGGGAGAGGTAACTTTTCTGAGAACATTATGTGTAGATGTCAGAATGTAATGTTTCCTATGGATTACTGCACTTTGCACAGTCATTTGCATAATTGAGGAGGAAGCTGGGTCTAAAAAAGCAGAGGCAAATAACTACTTGTGGTCTCCCAGAAGCTGTTCCTTTCTCTTTTACTAACTCAGCATGCCTTGTTCTGCACTTAGTCTCTGTGAGACAGCTGCCATTTTGGCAGGGTTTTCCTCCTAATGTCAGAGACTCAAGCAAGGAGAACTGTGAGCAGCACGATAGTGACATCACCAAATCTCATATCTCCTGAAAATAGCAGTCCAGAGGCAGAAGTGCCTTTATAATACACTGCAGATATCCAGCTACTGTATGTGGTTGGAGGCACTGGAGTGCCTAGACACACTTGCTAACTTACTAGGAAGTGAACTTTTTTTCTTTAGGAGGAATTCAAGAGAAAACCGTACATCTTTCTGAGTTTTGCTTAGACACCGCTAGCTTTTCTAAATTTTCCCTATAAAATAGCAAATCTTAATTTTTTTAAATTCAGTTCCACTTTAACTTGTGTCTGACAGTGTTTGACCTATGAAAAGTATTTTGCCAAAATGACTTACTTGAATGGATGGCCTTCATCGGTTTTCTGTACAGCCTGTAAAACTGATTTGTAGATTCTGAAGCTGATTGTGGCTGAGAGGGCAGCAAGTGCTAGGTAGGCGATGACACTGACCACACTGAACTGGGTCAGGGAGAAGAGCATCAGAAGGACACTTCCAAATACAATTCCGGTCTGCTTTATATCCCGCCAGTATAACAAGTCAATAGCTGCAAAAGATCGAAATGGGTATAAAATGAGTCATAAAATTGTATTTATAATCAAAATCAGGAATTATTTTTACTTAATGTTGCTGTACTGTACTTCAAATCATTTTAGCTTTACCATGGAAAATTCACAGATTATCTATTATACTCCGGATCACATACAGCATTTCAAACCATTTGACACTTTCATGGTTTATTGAGGGCGCTTTCACAAAATCGTGTATAAACTAAAATTCCCATGCGAGGACAGGCACCAACTTATACTAGTAAGTCCAAACCCATCAGGGGCCCTGGAACCCCCTTTGCTTGGTACCAAATACCAATTTTGTAAAAGTTGAGAGTTTTAAGCACAGCACACACAAGCCGAAAATCAGCAGGTACCAGCCAACTATTGGTCCAAGTGTACAGCTAACAACTGGCTTCTTTCAAATGGGCATGCTGGAGAACCAGCATTCGATCAACTCTCGCAGCTAATGGCAGCAAGTGCTGATCAGAAAATGTATATTGTATAGGGCGCGCTTGTTGGAGCCCAACCTCTGTAGCTGTAAGATAAAGGTGCCAGATGGATATCAGGGATGGATGGGAGCAGTAACACTGAGGCAGCTCTTCTTAGAGTGGAAGCAAGGCTCTAATGCAGTAACAAGAAAAAGAGAGGAAGGCGCCTCTAAGTGCAGTATTGACAGTAAACAATGGAAAATTTTCACTTACAAGATAAACAGTTAAAAAGACTCATCCTGTGGTAATTAGATCCAGGTGGGACATCCAGCCGTCCAGCAGCAGACTATGCCTATAGGATCAGGAAGTAGAGACCAGGATGTGCCTGTGCATCAAAAATGAAGCTTGGAGAGCAGAGTCAGATGTAGCAGGTGAAGGGGGTGGTAATGCATTTCGGAGCATGCTCAATAGGCTCCTTCTTCAGACCTGAACCGTTTATCTTGTAAGTGCAAATTTTCCATTGTTTACTGAATAAATTGTCAATACTGCACTTAGAGGCTCCTTCCTCTCTTTTGCAAGTGCTGATCAGTGTATTCTGCTTGCGGGGGGGATCTCAAGTTTTTTATTTTTCCACTGCCCAAAATGTGTGTACCAGGCTATGGCTAGGTTCACATCTATGAATGTGCATTTTGTGTTTTCTGGAGCATTTTGAAGTTTTTCATGCATGTTTTTATGCATTTTGCATTTTTTTGGGGAAATGTTGATGTTCCTAGAAGGAGGTGTCTGTTTGTCATGCAGGAAAACACACCAAAAACACATGTACATTCATTTTTCATGCATTTTTTTATGTGATTCCATTGAAGTCTATGGAGCCATTAAAGCAACATGCTGCATACAAAAAAAAAGTCCTTGCACATAGATATGAACGAGACCCATAAGAAATAAGGTTAAATGGATTGTACTGCATTTCTGTGGATCTGCAAACGCACTAAAAAACGCACAGATGTAAACCTAACCTTAAGGCACATCCTCACAATACCACAGCCATTAGTAGGTTGCAAAAGGGCTGGCATTGGCATTTGGACATTTGTTCCCCGCACCTCGCTGTACCAGGGAAGCTTGTCTGCTCGCGGTCACCTCCTCTATAGTCCTAAGCAAGAACAGTCATGCAGTCTTGTCTGCAACCTCAAAGGAAACCAGTAAAAAAAAAAAAAGACACCTTCTCACCACCATGTAAAAGACTTTTAAGGTACCATTACTTATTGTACCACTTGCTTAGGAAAGTGCAAGTACCAACCAAAAATGATGACTAGCATTTTTCAGGGTCTGGAGCAGCGATCAAAGCAAGCGGTAGGAATAGGGAAGTTAAGTAAAAGCACCAGAGGGTTACCTGTTAAAAAAAGCACCAGAGGGTGGCTTCTACATACTGGGAGGCTAATTTGAGGTCTCAAATACTTTTAGAAGTTCACTTTACCACTTCCAGCCTGCCCCAATTCTGATATTACTCTCCTACATATAAAAAAACATAACTTTTTTGCAAAAAAAAAAACAACTACTTAGAACCCCCAGCATTATATATTCAGTATATTTTTGCATACAGTAGGACACTACTCCTTGTGTGGAGGGTGATGTTAAGGAAACACAGGATACTGCATAGGGGGGTGGTAAGGGTGGGGGGGGCAGAGGACACTGCCATGGGGGGGGGATGCAGGAGCACTGCTACGGGGGGGGGGGGGGGAAGGGGGAGGCAGAGGACACTGCTATGGGAGGAAAGGGGGGGGGGAAGAGGATACTGCCATGGGATGGAAGGGGGGCAGAGGACACTGCAATGGGGGGGGGGGCAGAGGACACTACTATGGAAGGAAAGGGAGGGCAGAGGACACTGACATTGGGGGGGGGAGGCAGGGGACACTACAATGAGAGGGAAATGGTGGGGGGGGGGGGGGGGCAGAGGACACTGCTGTGGGGTAGGGGTAGAGGACACTACTGGGGGAGGTGAAGGGGCTAGAGGACACTACTGGGGGAGGTGAAGGGGGGTAGAGGACACTACTGGGGGAGGTGAAGGGGGGTAGAGGACACTACTGGGGGAGGTGAAGGGGGGCAGAGGACACTACTTTGGGGGAGATGATGTGAAAGGGGCAGAAGACTCTGCTATGGGCAGGGCTGGTACCACATAAGGCTGCTTTGGCAGCCGCCTTAGGATGCCAGGGTGAGGGGGAGTTGGTAAAATCTGAATCCCCAGCCACTTGCTGGGAATTCAGATTTTTAAAATACCTGCCTGCCAATGATACTTTTTCCTCCTGCAGCAGTTGAAAGACAGCTTCTCCTCCTCCCCCTCCCACCAGCTAACAGCTGCTGCAGGAGGAAAATCCAGAAGATAGGTTCCAGTAAATGCCTCCGCCGCTGTCCCTCCTGTACTTGTTCCTCTTTTTTTGGCTGCCAGGCCCCCGTGTGCTCCCCTTTATTGTTTACCAAAGCCTTCAAACAGGGCTGTTAAAACATGTTATGAAAAAAAATAAAATAAAATTGTAAAAAATAATAAAAGCAAAAACTACTGACACTGTCCACTACCGTACTTATTGATAATGGCCACGTTTAAGGTAGGCTAAGTTTATATTTTTAAGTGACATTTGTTTTATTGTATTTTTCTAAGTTTTCCTAACTATTTAGTTAGGCCTTGCTAGTTAATTTCTGGGAAAAAAATGGTGCTGAAATGGTGATCTTTGGTCTCTTTCATTCTGTTCAGGTAGATCTCCACCTCTCAAAGGTTGTCTAACCCTGCCCTAGAGAATACAATGGGGGTATTGCATATTTGTATGCCACATGGTATTTGCACAATGGTTTTTCAAATGCACATTTTTGGAAAAAATACACTTTAATTAATGTTAATGCAGAAGAACACAATATAATACCCATTGTTTTGGTAAAATATAAAAGATGGTATTATGCTGAGTAAATAGATACCAAACTTGTCATGCTTTAAAACTGCGTACGCCTGTGGAATGGAACCAAAACTACGGTACCTAAAAATCTCCATAGGCAATGCTTTAAAAGCCTTTACAAGTCACCAGTTTAGAGTTACATAGGACGTCTGGTGCTAGAATTTTGACAATACCTCACATGTACAGTGCTTAAAAAAGTATTCATGCCCCTTGAAATTTTCCAAAAACATAACTGCATTTTATTGGGATTCTATGTGATAGACCATCACAAAGTGGCACATAATTAAGAAGGAAAATGATAAATGGTTTTCAATACTTTGTAGAACCACCTTTGGCTGCAATTACAGCTGCAATTCTTTTTGGGGATGTCTCTTCTAGCTTTGCACATCTAGAGAGTGGTATTTTTGCCCATTTTTCTTTCCAAAATATCTCAATCTCTTGCAGATTGGATGGAGAGCGTCTGTGAACAGAAATTTTCAAGTCTTGCCACAGATTCTCAATTGGATTTAGGTCTGGACTTTGACTGGGCCATTCTAACACATGAATAGGCTTTGATCTAAACCATTCCATTGTAGCTCTGGCTGTATGTTTAGGATCATTGTCCTGCTGGAAGGTGAACCTCCACCCCAGTCTCAAGTCTTTTGTAGACTCAGGTTTTCTTCTAAGATTGTCCTGTATTTGGCTCCATCCACCTTCCCATCAATTATGACCAGCTTCCCTATCCCTGCTGAAGAAAAGCATCCACACAACATGATGCTGCTGCCACCATGTTTCACGGTGGGGGTGGTGTGTTCAGTGTGATGTGCAGGGTTACAGTTGCAAGAAAAAGTATGTGAACCCCTTGGGATTACGTGGAGTTTTGCATGAAGCTGGAAAGGGTTACAAAAGTATCTCCAAAAGCCTTGATGTTCATGTGTCCACGGTAAGACAGACTGTCTACAAATGGAGAAAGTTTAGCACTGTTGCTACTCTCCCTGGGCGTGGTCGTCCTGTAAAAATGACTGCAAGAGCACAGCGCAGAATGCTGCATGAGGTAAAGAAGAATCCCAGAGTGTCAGCTAAAGACCTACAGAAATCTCTGGCACATGCTAACATTTTTGTTGACACATCTACAATAAGGAAAACATTAAACAAGAATGGAGCACATGGGAGGACACCACGGAGGAAGCCATTGCTGTCCAAAAAGAATATTGCAGCACGTTTGAAGTTTGCAAAAGAGCACCTGGATGTTCCACAGCACTACTGGCAAAATATACTGTAGACAGATGAAACCAAGATTGAGTTGTTTGGGAAGAACACACAACACTATGTGGAGAAAAAAAGGCACAGCACACCAACATCAAAACCTCATCCCCACTGTAAAACATGGCGGAAGGAGCATCATGGTTTGGGGCTGCTTTGCTGCCTCAGGGCCTGGACGGATTGTTGTCATTGATGGGAAAATGAATTCCAGAGTTTATCAAGACATTTTGCAGCAAAACGTACGACCATCTGTCCGCCAACTGAAGCTCCGCAGAGGATGGGTGATGCAACAGGGCAATGACCCAAAGCATACAAGTAATTCAACAAAACAATGGCTGCAACAGCACAGAATACACCTTCTGGAGTGGCCCAGTCAGAGTCCTGACCTCAACCCGATTGAAATGCTGTGGCATGACCTTAAGAGAGCGATTCACACCAGACATCCCAAGAATATTGCTACACTGAAACAGTTTTGTAAAGAGGAGTGGTCCAAAATTACTCCAGATCGTTGTGCAGGTCTGATCTGCAACTACAGGAAATGTTTGGTTGAGGTTATTGCTGCCAAAGGAGGGTCAACCAGTTATTAAGTCCAAAGGTTCACATACTTTTTCCTCCCTGCACTGTGAATGTTTACATGTTATGTGCAATTAAACCATGGCAACATCTAATGTTTGTGTAGTATTATGTTCAGCAGACTGTGTTCTTCTATTGTTGTGACTTAGATGACGTTCAGAGCACATTTTATGCCCAATTCATGCAAAACTCCACGTAATCCCAAGGGGTTCACATACTTTTTCTTGCAACTGTACATTTCCGCCACACATAGCGTTTTGCTTTTAGGCCAAAAAATTCAATTTTGGTTTCATCTGACCAGAGCACCTTCTTCCACATGTTTGCTGTGTCCCCCACATGACTTCTCGCAAACTGCAAACAGGACTTTTTATGGCTTTCCTTCATCAATGGCCACTTCTTGCCACTCTTCCATAAAGGCCAGATTTGTGGAATGCACGACTAATAGATTCTCCCACCTGAGCTGTGGATCTCTGCAGCTCCTCCAGAGTTATCATGGGCCTCTTGGCTGCTTCTCTGATTAATGATCTCCTTGCCCGGCCTGTCAATTTAGGTGGACGGCCATGTCTTGGTAGGTTTGCAGTTGTGCCATACTCTTTCCATTTTGAGATAATGGATTGAACAGTGCTCCTTAAGATGTTCAAAGCTTGGGATATTTTTTTATAACCTAACCCTGCTTTAAACTTCAACAACTTTATCCCTGACCAGGGGCGTTCCTAGGGTTGGTGTCACCCGCTGCCGGAACACTTGGTGACACCCCTTCCGAAGATCCCCGCAGGATGGACCGGATCTTCGGACTGAGCATAATGGATCGGAGTCCGATCCATTATCCTCCCCAATCTGCAGATCCAATCCATCCTGCGGGGATCATCAGCTTTCAACCTATATGGGGTTAACTGATCTTTCCACGAGCTCCACAAAAAGGTAAGTTTTAAAGCAAGCCAACCATCAGCTTGCTTTAAAACTTACCTATCCGTGGAGCGGGTCTGGTGTCACCCCGTACAAAAGGTGTCACCCTGCACAAAAGGTGTCACCCGGTACGGCGCGCACCCCCCGCACCTGCCTAGGGATGCCCCTGTCCCTGACCTGTCTGGTGTGTTCTTTGGCCTTCATGATGCTGCTTGTTTACTAATGTTTTCTAACATTCAAAGAACAGGTGTATTTATGCTGAGAATAAATTACACACAGGGGGACTCTATTTACTAATTAGGTGACTTCTGAAGGCAAGTGGTTCAACCAGATTTTAGTTAGGGGTATCAAAGTATAGGGGGTTGAATACAAATGTACGCCACACTTTTCAGACATTTATTTGTAAAACATTTTGAAAACCATTTATCATTTTCCTTCCACTTCACAATTATGTGTCACTTTGTGTTGGTCTATCACATAAAATCCCAATAAAATACATGACACATAAAATACAATGATAAAATGTGGAAAATCTCAATATTTTTTCCAAGGCACTGTATTTGCGATTGTTTTTTACATATGCGTGCGGGACTGACGCATGCGTTTGCCTTTGCGCACAAGCACAGTGGGATGGGGGGGCTTTAAAAATGTTTTACTTTTTTTTTTAATTTGAGTATTCTTTTACATGCTAACTTTATTTTTGATCACTTTTTTGCTATCACAAGGAATGTAAGCATCCCTTGTGAAAGCATGGGGCATGACAGGTCCTCTTTTTGGAGAGATCTGGGGTCTATTAGACCGCACAGATCTCCTCTGGCCTCCAAAGCATCAGGTCACACCGAGATCGGTGTGATCTGATACTCATTCAAGCCGGTAATGGCTTATTTGCATGAGCCCGAAACTGGAAGCAACATCTGTTAGAACGAAATCAGTTCTTCCCACTGTGTCTCAGGAACATGGCCTGCATTAAAGTAAAAAATGCTCCGCTACCTGTTCTACTCCCTGTTCCTAAACACTTACCTGGCTCTTCTCACCAATTCAACGCTGTGCCGGCTGTAGCCCCACTCCTCTCACTTCCTGGTCTCACAATAGACACTGTGAGCCCTACTGTAGGCTCCTGCTGCTGTCAGTAAAACTCTTGGGAGGAGGGAGCGGAGGCATGGCTTACTGGCGTTGTGTGTGTCTATGGACCTACAGAGTCCATCTTCAGAGTACATGTGTACATGGGTACCTCCTTCTCACCTGACTTGCTAAGGAGGTACCTGGAGGAAGAAGCAGACCGTGCCAGCTGGGGACTGTCAAAGAGAAGGCAAGAGACTGTTCTGTGCAATATCATTGCACAGAGCAGGTAAATATAACCATTTTTTTTATTTGAACGCAAAAAAAAATCCTTTGATATCACTTTAAGAATACATACTGAAAAATACATTTTTAACCAGAATTAGTGTCATTATAAGCCATAAATGTCCAGAGGTGAACAGAAGAGGGGAATAAATGGGGAACAAGTTCCCACAGTTTGTATATTTTTTTAACTGGTACGGCCCCCACTAAGGGCCTGTGTCAATGGGCTCTGGGCTTGTGTCAATAGTAAAAGCTTAACATCAGTTTTGAAATGTGAACGGACATTGACAAGTGCATTTGACCTCATTCTCATTTGCATTTGACCTGCTTCAACACTTCTTTGAGAACGCAAAACAAAAGCCTGTCAACAGAGACCCTGCTGTCCTAGGCCCTGGCAAAGAGGGCCTTACGGTAGATACGGCCTATACAGTTCTTCTTTTACATGCATTGTATACAGTTTGAGCTCTACCATTGCTCTTAACTTCAGTTCTGCAACAAGACATTCCATTTGTAACTTGAAAAAAATGGGACAATATGTAATATCAAAGATTACCGAAAATGCTGCAATGAATACTGACTGTCGTACATGCTCCTTAGATGCCTACTTCATTCTTCTTCTCGCTGTACTGACATACAATAGGAATTAAATGCTTTAAATAAATTCAGTTTTCCACCCACCAAAATTAAAACAAAAACTATTTATTGCTGTGAAGGGAAATGTTTCCTTCATGTACAGGTGCTTCTTTCTATAAAAAAATATTACTCCTAGTACTTGGCTTGTATAGTTGGTAATGTATTTCACGCTTTCATCCATAATACTTCAAGCGATATTAAACCCAAAACCAAAAATGTAATGTATTGCAGCTTACCAATCATTAGATGTGGTGGCTGCATTTGTTTTCTTTGTTTAGGCTTTATCCTTCTACTTTCACCTGGTGATCTGACCACAGTTCCTGCATTGGAGTGCCTACACTCTGCACTCTAAAACAGAGTTCCACCCAAACAGGGAAGTTCTGCTTGTCTGCCTGCTCCGCTGCCACATTTGGCACCTTTTTGGGGGAGGGGGGAGCCGGTACTTGGTTCTGACAGGTACCCGCTCCCACTTCCAGGTCAGTTCGCCGCTGCGAACTGACCCAGAGGTTTGGCTCCTCCTCCTTTCTCCGCAGCTTTCATGGATACGTCACAGATCTCAGAAGACTGCGGCCCATTCACAAAGCGTAGCACGCTGCATGCATGCGCAGTAGGAAAATGGCCGTGAAGCCGCAAGGCATCACTGCCAGTTTCTTCCAGTCAAGATGGCAGCACCAGCACCTGATAGCTGACTGAAGAATCGGCTTGGGTGAGGACATTGCTGGATGCCTGGACAGATAAATGCCCTTATAAAAAAAGTCAGCAGCTACAGTATTTGTACCTGCTGAATTTTAATTTTTATTAGTCTGGGGGAAGGGGAGTGTTAAATGTACTAGCAGATTTAAATACACTACCAAATTGAAGGCAAACTCCAACTCACATTTTATACAGCAAACCATTTTTTTCCTTTGAAGCTGGCCATAGATGGATTGAAATATGGCCAGTTCAGTAGGGACTGGTCGAATTTCAATCCATCTATGGGCAGGCTAGTTGCACAGAGTTCAATTTCTCGATCGACTACTGTACAACCAACCTGTTGGAAAACTTTCACTTGATCAGTGGTGTCGGCTATAGCCGGCAGTGCTGATGAGTGTGTTCAGACAGCAGTGAGGCCTCCCCGCTTTCAGAACACTATAGCTCCGCATGAGTAATTCCCCCATCCATATTGAAAGTGCGGATGGGGAATCAATTATTTTCTTTTGTTCAACCCTCTAGATGAAAGAAAATGAATCATGTATAGCCTGCCTTAGGATAAAGGTATTACATAAATAAAAGCTGATCATTGTAAGCACCCCTGTCATTGTTAATTGGTTTGTCTCATCCCTGTAGACTGACACAGATCTGGAACAGAGCTTGTTCTTTTGAAAAACGACTGATTTTCTGGCAGGCATCACATCAATGAATTGGTAAACTGCAAATTAATAATGTTTGCTTTTGGGTTTGTTAATGCTATTAAGTAATTCTAACGGTTCGTTTTATTTTTTCTTTTAAATAACAAATATGTTTTGGTTTTGCACAGAGCAGCCCTGATCTTCCTCTTCTTCAGACCCCCTGGTCCTTCTCTCCCACCAAGTGCCCACCATAGAAAGCGTCTTGCTATGATAGGGACACACAGGGTGTGACTTGGCCCTGTCCCCTTCCCTCCTCACTGGCTGTGATTGACAGCAGTCAATCTCAGACAAGTGAGAGAGCCTTGGCTCTCATGCTCATCACTGGATCGAAAATGGGCTCAGGTGAGTATAAGGAGGGGCTGAAGTTTTTTTTTTACCAGCATACACAGAATGCACTTTAAAATGGTTGTAAAGGCTGAAGGTTTTTTACCTTTATGCATTTTTTGCATTAAAGTGATTCTAAAGGCTTTTTTTAAAAAAACAATAAAAAGCATGTCTATACTTATCTGCAGTGTGCAGTGGTTTTGCACAGAGCACCCTGGATCCTCCTCTTCTCGAGTCCCCTGCAGGCTCTCCTGGCCCTTCCCTCCTGTTGAAGCTTGCTATGGGGGCACCCGCTGCTCTCTGTGTCCATTCACACATGGAGCCACAGCTTGGCCCCCACCCCTCTCTCTTCTCATTGGCTCACTGGCCGTGACTTACAGCAGTGGGAGCCAATGACTCCAGTTTCTGTCTCAGCCAGAGACTAGCCAAGACTCCAGTGCACATCACTGGATTGAGAGGGGGCTTAGGTGAGTATTAATGGGGGGCTCGGGGTGATGATGCACACAGAAGGTTTTTTTACCTTCATGCACAGAATGCATGAAGGTAAAAACCTTGAGCCTTTAGGTAAAAACTTTGTGTGCATCACCCCCCCAGCATCCCCAATACTTACCTGAGCCCCATCTTGATCCAGCAATGTGCACAAGAGCCTCCCTCCTCACTGGCTGAGACAGCCGCAGAAGCCATTGAGTCAATGAGAGAGAGAGGGCGGTGCTGTCAATGGACATGCAGAGTAGTGGCTCAGGAGCGAGCCTGCTTGGGTGCTCTCACAGCAATCTACTTGCTCTGGGGTCACTTGGCAGGAGGGAGGGGTTAGGAACGCTGGCGGGGGACCCAAGAAGAGAAGGATTGGGGCTGCTCTGTAAAATTCCATTGCACAGAGCAGATAAGTATAATGTGTTTGTTTTATATATATATATATATATATATATATTTTTAATTGCCTTTAATATCACTTTAAATTCCCAGGTTTTTTTCTCCCCAAATAGTCTCAGAGCTTTTTTGTTTCATTTCAGCAGAGTTGCTGATGTAATCTGCACACACACATACATTTGATACAATATAATCAACAAAATCTGCTTATTAAAATGCTATCACATTTTTGTGTCCTTTATGTAATGTAGCAGAATGGTAGAGCTAAAAAAAAATGAAGTGTCTGAGTAAATGAAATAGTGTTTTACTTTAGGAGAGCTTTATTCCCCTTTCAATGCTACATTGTATCGCATGCAGGGGGACAAATAACTGTGTATATTTTTGTTGATGAGGACACAAATTAGCATGTCGGTGACACGGTTTGCTATAAATTCGAATGACATTGCATTTACTTAAGTGAGCATCTGATGCTTACGCAGCGAATGCAAATGTCAATCAGATTATCCAACATCGTTGTTAATTCTTAGTGATTCTTTTTGGGAAGAAATATTTTTATTTATCATAGGATGGAAAAACAGCTCTGCTTAACAGGAAGTGCGAAGACTTTAATTGTGACATCACTACACCCCTGATCTAAACACTGGAGAATGATAGTGTTTACAATTGCCTCTACAGCATGGTGCTCTGGGGCAAAATGTAGAAGTATCAGAATCTCAGGAGCTGATTGTTTCAGCTCCTGGGCCCAGTCCTCTCACAGGCCCCTGGGTCCAGTCCTCTCACAGGCCCCTGGGCCCAGTCCTCTCACAGGCCCCTGGGCCCAGTCCTCTCACAGGCCCCTGGGCCCAGTCCTCTCACAGGCCCCTGGGCCCAGTCCTCTCACAGGCCCCTGGGCCCAGTCCTCTCACAGGCCCCTGGGCCCAGTCCTCTCACAGGCCCCTGGGCCCAGTCCTCTCACAGGCCCCTGGGCCCAGTCCTCTCACAGGCCCCTGGGCCCAGTCCTCTCACAGGCCCCTGGGCCCAGTCCTCTAACAGGCCCCTGGGACCAGTCCTCTCACAGGCCCCTGGGACCAGTCCTCTCACAGGCCCCTGGGACCAGTCCTCTCACAGACCCCTGGGACCAGTCCTCTCACAGACCCCTGGGACCAGTCCTCTCACAGACCCCTGGGACCAGTCCTCTCAAAGACCCCTGGGCCCAGTCCTCTCACAGACCCCTGGGCCCAGTCCTCTCACAGACCCCTGGGCCCAGTCCTCTCACAGACCCCTGGGCCCAGTCCTCTCACAGGGAGCCAGTGGTAACAGCTTGGACTCGCATATGGAGCTGATAGAGCTGCTGATTCCCAGTGCTGTGTTATGGTTATTCAGAAACGTTACCTGTAAAAGAAGTCAGCAAATACTTAACTGTCCTGATGCCTGGCCCACCAAAAGCCACTTTGCTCCTGAAAAATCTTTTGCTGACATCCATTGGTAATTTGACACTTCCTGGAGTGTTGATCTCCTGGTTCCCCTGCAGCTCTCACTGGTTCATTCCTCTGATCTCCACTCATTACAGGATAAGGCAATGACACGAAGGACTGCAGGGGATCCAGGGGATCAACACTGGAAATGTTGGTTTACCAACAGATATCAGCAGAATATTTCAGAGGATTTCTCATCTCCACAAAGTCATTCAAAAGCAACTAAAATTCTAAAGGGCAAAATTAAAATTAAATTCCGCCCCCCCAAAAGAAAGAGTCAGCAGCTACAAATACTGTAGCTGCTGACTTTTAATATTAGGGCACTTACCTGTCCAGCGATCCAGCGGTGTCCTCTCCCCGAGCCGATTCTTCAATCGGCTGTCGGGCGCTGGCGCTGCCATCTTGACTAAGAGGAACCAGCAGTGAAGCCTTGTGGCTTCACAGTCAGTTCCCTAGTGCGTATGCGCACTGCACTTTGTGAATGGGCCTCAGTCCTCTGGAACCTATGACATGTATGAGAGGGCTGCAGGAAGGGGAGGGACTTCCATCTCAGTTCACAGTGGCAAACTGAGCAGGAAGTGGGTGCGGGTACCTTCCTCTACCAATCTAAGTTCTACTGTACAGAGGATTGTAGGAGGCTGATACCAAGTTAATTCATGTATTTCCAATAGCTGTATTTATAATGCATTTATTGTAAAACTAAAGGCTCCAGTATGACGATCTAAATGTACCAAATCAAGTTGTTATCTGATGCACAAGCCTGATAAAGTAAACAACTGAAACTTCCGATACCCTTCAATGACTGAGCCAAATCCTCCTTCATACGTATCTCACATTGTCCCCCTCCCAGGCACTGCAGCTCACAGTGAGAGGTTTCAGCAACAGAGGCAGTGCTGTCAATCCAGAAAGAGATGGGTAACACTAGGTGTGACCAGCTGCTGATTGAATTGAGATAGCAAATGCTGGCAGGACCACCTGTTTGCCGCCAGCAGCAAAAACATACCGTATACCTGGTACTTCCAGGTATGAAGGAGCCATGTGATTCGCTCCTCTTCTCCCACATGACAGCACTGGCTCTTGGTGATTGACCCAGCACTCTCCCGCTGGGGTAGGCAGGATGTCCATATCCTCAGTTTCTGTTGTCAGGTGTACAGGAGGCAATGCTGCCACCTGTTGAATACCTGTTTTTCTGGGGGTTTTTGCCGAATGGCGATTTTCAGTGGTACCAATGTGCTGCAATTGTGAGCCAAATGTTTGGCTCATGGTTGCAATGCAGCCTCAGCCCCATTGACCTGAATGGGCAAGTTTTACAGGCAGTGCTGTGACTACAACCCCTCTGGTTGTATGGTAGGCATTAGATGGACAGTCAGGGGGCAGTAAAGCTGTGGTGTAACTGCCTGATTTTATCGCCAGTCCAGCCATCCATGCAAAAGAGGTCTTGTGATTGGATTGAAGGATTAAAAATGTCAGCTGATAACATAAACAGAAAAAACAACAGTAAAGCTTTGGATTTGTTAACGTGATGCTTAAAATAAGAGACAACTATGTTATCAAATACAAAAAAGTACCAAAAAACATAATGACGATTAACATATTGAGGATTATGTAAAAACATTTATGTATAGCAACAGATGATTTTCATGGTTCTTTTTAACCCCAAGCTAAGGAAGGGCAGCCATCCCAGCTGTCGCTATTTAGCCAAAGCAGTAGCAACAATGGAACCAGAAGAAGTAAGGATTATGAAACAGATGTGGTTTTGGCTAAGCATGGTAATGTTTTAAACATTATTGTCCATTGCTTGGCCTTATTAAAACAAGCCCTAACCATGTTTTAACTGTTTAAAAGTAAGTCGAACCTAGAGCAAACACCACTCTGATACTGCCCTTCTTTACCTCCTCTGTTTCCCTCTCTGGTTTGAGCTTCATATTGGTACTGGGACCTGAATTTTCCTGGCTTTATGGCTAAATCCCACCATCTGCCAATTCATTGTCCAGTGAGCCTGCATTAGTGACTAGTAAAGACACTATCTTAATGCATTTCTTTTAAAAGATCAAATCCATGTTATCTGTGAAAGTAATCAGGCTACTATGCAGCAAACACTGCAGTTGTGCTAAAGGCAGGTGAGATTTGTTAGCTTTCTCTAATTAAAAAAAATGACATTAATTCCACTTTAAAGCCCTGATAGATTACTTTCTGCTGGCCCCTTTTGACAGTATAGCTATGTAAAACACTAAAAATAAATGCCTACACTGTTTAAAATCCAATAAGCCACTGTCTCACCCTGCTCTGCACAGCCTCAGTTGTCCTGTATTCTCAGCACTGTGCCAATACTTGGTGAGTCACTAGAGTCCATTCTGCTGACAGCCTCAAGATTTACTGATGCTGAGGGGGGGAGGAAACAGCAGAGAAGACACAGATGGTGCCAAGGAAGAACAGACTAGAGAGAAAGAAAAGCAAAGCAGGAGAGGTGACAGGACAAACTCTGCTGCCAGGGAGACACAAAAGAGTTAAACTTAGAAGGATCATGTCTTCTCTCCCTGATATTCTCTCCTTTCTACCTTTGCAGTACTATGAACTTCAGCACTGCAAAGCTTCTGTCAGCCTTCCTCTCAAGCTGAGCCAAGACATGCAATCAAGGCAGGAAATGCACACATTTTACTCACAGAAAATGACATGTAGTTTTTGAGACCACGGAGAGGGGGGAGTTTCTAATAAGGAAGTGACTGCTCTGGGCTTCAACAAAATGGTAGCCTCCATCAAGAACATGGAGCAATGCTGGAGGCAATTTACAGCACACACAAATTTTAGTAGCATAATTATTAATGTGGAATGTACTGTATGTTACCTTGTTAAAAAAATTATTTTTTTAATAAACTGTTATTGGTAAAGTTCTACTTTAGGGTAAACAAAGTATGACCTTGTATTTGCTGCACAGTATAAGTAGGCCACTGAGCACTTTCACTTCTAACCTGGATTTTCTCTTTAAAAAAAAAAAAGCATTAGGAAATTGCCCTTACTGGTTGGTCACAGCAAAACTGTAAACCTAGACTAAAAGGACTGACAGTTTTCTCCTTTTAGAGTCAGGGCTGCCTTCCTAGACAACGGTCTTCCTCTGCCCTTGACTATTGAGCCTTATTATCACATAAAATCAGATGTCACAGCTACAAAAGCCAATACTAGTGGTGGAAAAAGTAAAGAAGAGTGACCACTTGGTGGTAAGTACACCTAGTGTCAACAACATTAGTCCTCTACAGTTCAGTTCTAGGTGTCCATTGTCCATTATTCCATCAACACAAAGGATGGCAGCAATGAGGGCCCAGATGGGTTGGCAGGCAGCATGGTGATCTGGTTCTCCTTTCTCTACATATGTTCCTCACAGTATGCAAAATAATGTGCTTGTAACTATGCACCACCCCAGGCAGCCCAGATGCTCTATGCCACCAGCCTACGGTGGGGAAAATAATTATTTGATCCCCTGCAGATTTTGTATGTTTGTGCACTTACAAAAAAAGAAGGGTCTATAATTTTTATCATAGGTGTATTTTAATTGGTAGAGACAGAATATCAACCAGAAATCCAGAAAAAACACAATACAAATATTATAAATTGAGTTGCAGCTAAATGAGTAAAATAAGTATTTGATCCCCTACCAACTATCAATAATTCTGACACCCACAGACTGGCTATGTGTTCATGTGGTACACAGATTAGTTCTGTCAATTTAAGAAGGTGCTCCTAAGGACAACTCATTATGTGTATAAAAGACACCTGTCCACAGAATCTCTTTCTTTGGCACCACCACAGGCAAGACCAAAGAACTGTCAAAGGACATCAGGGACAAGATTGTAGACCTGCACAAGGCTGGAATGGGCTACAAGACCATCAGTAAGAAGCTTGGTGAGAAGGAGATAGCTGTTGGAGCGATTATTCACAAATGGAAGAAATACAAAATAACCATCAATCGCCCTCGGTCTGGAGCTCCATGCACGATTACGCCTCGTGGCGTAAGGATGAACATGAGAAAAGTGAGGGATCAGCCCAGAACTACATGGGAGGAGCTTGTGAATGATCTCAAGGCAGTTGGAACCACCAAACAAACCACTGATAACACAATATGCCGCCATGGACTGAAATCCTTCAGCGCTCGCAAGGTCCCCCTTGTACATGTACAGGTCCGTCTGAAGTTTGCCAATGAACATCTAAATGATTCAGAGAAGGATTGACTCGACTTGCAGTGTTTGGAGGAAGAAAAATGATGACTATGACCCTAAGAACACCATTCCTACAGTCAAGCACAGAGGTGGAAACATTATGCTTTGGGGCTGTTCCTCTGCTAAAGGTACAGGCCGACTTTGCTGCATTGAGGGGCCAATGAACAGGGCCATGTATTGTAAATGTTTGGAAGAGAACCTTCTTCCCTCAGCCAGAACACTGAAGATGGGTCTTCAAGCATGACAGTGACCCAAAATATACAGCCCAGCTGGTCTCTAGGCCTTAATCCTATAGAAAATTTATGGAAGGAGCTGAAACTTCGAGTTGCCAAGCGACAGTCAAGAAACGTTAAGGATTTAGAGAAGATCTGTAAAGAAGAGTGGACCAAAATCCCTCCGGAGATGTGTGCAAACCTGGTAACCAACTACAAGAAAAGTCTTACCTCTGTGCTTGCCAGTAAGGGTTTCTCCACCAGGTACTATCAAATACTTATTTTACTCACTGAACTGCAACTCAATTTATACCATTTGTATCCTGTGTTTTTATGTGGATTTTTGGTTGATATTCTGTCTCTATGATTTAAAATACACCTATGATAAAACTTATAGACCCTTAATTTCTTTGTAAGTGGGCAAACTTACAAAATCTGCAGGGGATCAAAAAAATTATTTTCACCACTATATGCTGGCTATGCTAAAAATATAGCCCCGGTTAGATCATTAGTGGAGAAAACTCCAACTTCTAGGTGTAGGAGAACAAGCAAACCGCATCCCAAATCCCACAAAGCAGTGCTCAATACTTAAGTTATTCACTGCCTCGCACCACACACCAAGCAATCGAACTTTATGGGTGAGATGTCTGTGTGACATCTCAATGAAGTTGGTTAAAAAAAAAAAAACAGCAATGTGATGCACTAAGGTTGGCGCATCATCACTGCACTGATCTTGGCTGGACTGAGCTGCACAATGGCTGCTGCATTGCAAAGCAGAGGCTGGTATGAATTAGCTCTTGCTAAGCTCTGGAGCAGCTGCACTTACAAAGTGCACAGTATTTTTCCCTTTAGTAAATCAACCCCACAATGGTGCAAATGCCGGCAAAATTGTGTTTTAGCAATAGTCCAGAAATTGAACTCTGGCAGCTGAGCTAAATAGGCAGGCACTGGACTAGTTTTGTCTATGGATTTCTTGCAGCTGATTTTTTCCTCATTGCTGACTTACACCCTGGTCACATCAAAGCTGGTTTTGAAATCGTGCGACTTACAGTGAAGTTGCATGATTTCAAAATAGGGGGGACCTGACAATTTCATTGCAAATTGCAAGACATCTGACACAGATGTCCTAGCAAATCGCAACAAAAGTAGTGCATGTACTACTTTAGAAATCGGTGTGGCTCCGACCAAGTCAGAACTGCACCAATATGACCGCTCTAATAGCGGACAATAGGGTACGACTTGGCATACAATTTGCAAGTCGCATGGAATGAAAATTGCATGCCAAGTCGCACCCGGTGTGACCGAGGGCTTAAAATACCATACTGGCTCTGCACTCTGCCTGTATCTGGAGGGGTCATTTTGGTAGAGGCAGGGATTTGCTTCCAGATGTCAGATCCTCCAGCAAGAAGAACAGTGAGCAGTGCAATAGTGACTTCTCCAAATCTTGCTCCAGATATCCTAAGCTCCAGATATCCTAAGACTAGCAGTTATATTTGGCAGGACCTTCAATCTCACTCTGCACATATATAGCTATGGGGCTGCAGACACAGAAAAGTCTAGGCACCCTCACATACCAAGAAGTGCTTTGCTATTTGTTAGCAGGAATTCAAGGTGAAGGGTACAGTTCTCAGCGTACTGCCTAGGCACAATCAACATTTCTAGATTTTTTATTTATTTCTACTTTAATTATTTTAATTGTAGTTGTTTGGTTGTTATAGGGAAGATGTAAGCAGGGAGCATCCTAATCAAACAACCACAGCCCCGTTCTACAGGTTTTGTCATATGACGTCATCGGTGCTTGATAGCGCTACACTTGTCCTCTGAGAAGGAATTGCTTTTCGCTGGGATTTAAAATGCCATACACATGCTTTTTATGTAAGTGCAATTTTAAATATTTGTTACCTAAAAAATACAGTGTTATGCTATGGAAGTTTCCCTTTGATGTTTTTATGGTGGTGGAGGAGTATTGTGGAGGTTCTGGAGGAGTTTGTCACAAACGATTGATCTAGAGCTGTTTCCACTATGGAGTCTGTCATCAGCTTATAGAGGTGTCAAGACCACACAGACGGCCAACTTGCCTGCAGGAGAGCACTGCAACATCTAATGCGATAGATATTTGACCTACCATTCCAGGTGGTCAATTATCTGTGGGGAGTGGGGCTCTGGAGGGGGAACACTAGTTGGAGCACTACACACAGAGAATTGCTATAGATAAGAAGATTTACTACTCTATCAATTAATATTCACACCGGATGCGGATGGGGGTTTCTTTGGTTTTTTTTTGGAATTTTCAATTTTTTTGCAACTTGTATATGTTTGCACAATTATTGGGACTTTAATAGATATATATTGTTTTATACAATTTCACTGTATACACAGTTTCCTGGCATTGTATATGTGCTATGTTTAGCACTATTGTTGTTTAAGCACCTTGTATTTACTTATTGATTTATTTGGGATTTAGTCACTGGGGAGGAGGGATATAATTGCCAGCTCACGGGGCATTATAGCACATGCACATTTGTGGGGACCCTTTGTGCAGTAGGGAGTTTATTCATGTATTTAATTAATTATTTAAAGTAGTTTTTGGGAGAGGCAGTGCAGCAATTTTTATGTCTCACACATTTGTTCACCAGTACACGTTTGTGATTTTGCTAGCAGCAGCCAGTCTAATTGATCAGTCCTCTGCACAGGTTATACTCACACTCTCTCCTTGTTTCTGACTCTCCAACTTCTTTTAGCTGTTGAGCCAAACATCGACCATTTGCCAAATGAGTTGTTGACAATCTCCATGTTCCCCTCAGTAGAATTCCCTTTATTGCTGAACCTCAGGCAAATAGCTAAATACACAGATGAAATCCATACAAGAAAGAGATTTTAGCTGCCAAAGTGTTTGTATTTCTGTCCATACAGTTCTATGATTTATACAGCTCTGCTGTACAGCTAAGCCCTTTCTGGCAAGGACAGAGATCTGTATTTTTTTCTGCAGCAGTTTAGTAACACTTACATGCCTCCTTCCCACCCCCACTCCATGATTGGGCAGTGAAAAGAGAAGCAGAAGACTGAAGCTCATTTCGCTGTGGTCCTGCTTGAGCCTCCTATGAGCATGCACTTTGCACTGCAGGACAACTAACTGACTCCTTGTGCTGCTTTGAGCCCCCCTACACAGAGCCATGTAACATCACATCTGTACAGCAACTCAAAAAATTAAAGAGACACTGTCACTTTTCCTACCTCCGCAGCAAGGTATACTCCCCCATCAGCACTGCTCTAACAGAGTGGGACCTCTAAGTATGTGGGAGCATGTGACTTTCCCCATGTGACATCTGGAAGCACTTCCACGCTGCCCCATTAGGGCCACTGCCATCCAGTCAACTGGCAATTTCAAGAGTACATCAATGGTAGCATTATATTCCTTTCAATATAGGCTTCCATTAAAGCAATAATAAACCCAAAAGCAAATATTTATTATATTAAAGCTTACCAATTTTTAGATGTGATGGCTGCATTAGTTTTCTTTTTTTAGGCTTTCTTTGTTTTATTTTCTTCTGGTGATCTAGCCAGTAAGTCTGTTGTATTTCAACAGAACAAGCTCTTTTGCCGATGTATCAGTTACAGGGATGAGGCAAACCATTGAACACTGACAGAGGTTCTTACAATGGTCAGCTTTAATTTATGTAAAACCTTTATTCCAAAGGAAAAAAAAACTGTTTGCTATAACTTCCTATAAAGTTTTTTTTAGCTGAAGTTCAGTTTCAATTTGTTTTTGTATTTAAATCTGCTAGTCCATCTAACAATCCCCTACCCCCAGACTGACAATACCGCTGTCCAAAGGTGCCCCCCAGTGCTCCTTCACCCAGAGTGGGGCACTCTAGTGCAGGCTACTGGCCAGATCACAAGGTGAAAACAGAGGAGGAAAAGCCTAAAATAGAAAACTAATGCAGCCACCACATCTAAAGATTTTTAAGTCGCAATATATTACATTTTTGGTTTTGGGTTTAATATTGCTTTATAGGACAATCATAACACTTATACAACTTGAACATTTTAGAGCAAATGGTTATTTAGATCATTTAGACTGTAAAACTATGAAAGAGGCGGTTCTCCTGCGCTGTCACAAATACCTATTCTTTAAAAATGTTTTGCCTTCCTCTGGATCAACTGTGGGTATAGGATTATAACTTTTTTTTTCTTCTATGGTTAAACTGGATGGACTTTTGTCGTTTTTCAGCCAGACTAACTATGTAACTGTAAAAATACCAATCAGAGCTGCTGCAGACACTATAATGTGTTTTTTGGGCTAGGAGCCCCAGCCAGGTGTTCACTTTTGTCAATTTCTGTTATTTTGCATTGCTATTCTCTGCACATGGTTACTACTACTGACCTTATTGTTATATATCACTTGTTTATTCAACACTGCAATGTATGTGTGTTAGATGGACTGGGGGTGTTTATGTCAAGTCAACTTTATTATATATATATATATATATATATTTCATTATTTACTAGGTCAATCCTTAATTGATTATTCAAGTTCATTTTTCTTATGTGTGTCAGTCATCCTGGAGGTTATTTACTGATAATCTTTTTTTTTTTTTTGTTTATTTTCGCATGTAGTTTTAATATATATTGAGTGGTGCAGCACTATTTTTGTATTATCATTTAGACCCTAACTGTCCTGTACTCTAAACAATTATTACTATTAATAATATTTCTATAAAAAAACATTGTCTGCAGAGATTGAT
Organism: Staurois parvus; assembly: GCF_062004578.1. Taxonomy (NCBI): domain Eukaryota; kingdom Metazoa; phylum Chordata; class Amphibia; order Anura; family Ranidae; genus Staurois; species Staurois parvus. The sequence continues at coordinate 848,315 of NW_028317967.1, forward strand.
TTTTGCCTTGGAAAATCATTTTGAAACGAGTCTGCGGTAATAATATTTCTCGTAAAATTCTGCTGTGCAGAGATTGATTTTTTAGCAACCTGGAATATAATTTAGACAAGGGGTCTCCAAACTTTCTGAACAAAGGGCCGGTTTACGGTTTTCAGAAGGAGGAATAGTGCCCCATCATTGGTGACAGTGGGAGGAATAGTGCCCCATCATTGGTGACAGTGGGAGGAATAGTGCCCCATCATTGGTGACAGTGGAAGGAATAGTGCCCCATCATTGGTGACACTGGGAGGAATAGTGCCCCATCATTGGTGACAGTGGAAGGAATAGTGCCCCATCATTGGTGACACTGGGAGGAATAGTGCCCCATCATTGGTGACAGTGGAAGGAATAGTGCCCCATCATTGGTGACACTGGGAGGAATAGTGCCCCATCATTGGTGTCAGTGGGAGGAATAGTGCCCCATCATTGGTGACACTGGGAGGAATAGTGCCCCATCATTGGTGACACTGGGAGGAATAGTGCCCCATCATTGGTGACACTGGGAGGAATAGTGCCCCATCATTAGTGTCAGTGGGAGGAATAGTGCCCCATTATTGGTGTCAGTGGGAGGAATAGTGCCCCATCATTGGTGACAGTGGAAGGAATAGTGCCCCATCATTGGTGTCAGTGGGAGGAATAGTGCCCCATCATTGGTGACAGTGGAAGGAATAGTGCACCATCATTGGTGTCAGTGGGAGGAATAGTGCCCCATCATTGGTGACAGTGGAAGGAATAGTGCCCCATCATGGGTGTCAGTGGGAGGAATAGTGCCCCATCATTGGTGACAGTGGAAGGAATAGTGCCCCATCATTGGTGTCAGTGGGAGGAGTAGTGCCCCATCATTGGTGACAGTGGGATGAATAGTGCCCCATCATTGGTGACAGTGGGAGGAATAGTGCCCCATCATTGGTGTCACTGGGTGGAATTGTGCTCCATCATTGGTATCAGGTGGAGGAATAGTGCCCCATCATTAGTGTCAGGGGGAGAAATAGTGCCCCATCATTGGTGTCAGTGGGAGGAATAGTGCCCCATCATTGGTGTCAGTGGGAGGAATTGTGCCCCATCATTGGTGTCAGGGGGAGGAATAGTGCCCCATCACTGGTGTCAGGGGGAGGAATTGTGCCCCATCATTGCTGTCAGGGGGAGGAATAGCACCCCATCCTTTGTATAATTTGGAGGAACAGTACCTGATTGTTTATATTAGTGGGAGGAATTGTGCCCCATCATTGGTGTCAGTGGAAGGAAAAATGCCCCAGAGTTGGTGCCAGTGGAAGAAATGGTGCCTCCTTGTTAGTGTCTGTGAGAGGAATAGTACCCCAAGGGCCGGATAGAGGCAGGCAAAGGGCCACAGTTTGGAGACCACTGATTTAGACTAATATTTCCTACTTCTAGTGGTCACCTTTTTTTTTTCCTTCTTTTATTTTTCCTTCTTTTTTTTTTTACATACAATGTTTTGCAGTTGTGATTCTCAAGTTACAATTTTCAATCTTCTGAAATTTCAGCCTGCAAATGACCATGCTAAATTACACTGTACCACCCCCCCCAAGAGACAAGAATTACCAATAACTGGTCATAGGTCTGTATTTAACAGAAAATGAAAAGGAAAAAACAAATATACAATAACGTTAAGTACAGTGGATGTAGTCTGAGCGAACTGAATCCGAACTGCATGATTTTTTTTTTCTAAATCATTAGAAATCACTTGTGTAGCATAGGCCGAAACACATGACATATAAACACTAAAGCTTTCTAAACATCTTATGCATTTTCCTGTGATTTGCAATGCACAAAAAAAAAAAAACAGCTACCTCCCCATCCACTACCATTATGGCATAGAAATTCCAGACAGGCCTCAGACATGCATGCTAACCAGCACTGCATCTAAACTCCACGGAGAGAATTATTATTAGGCGTGGAGCTTTGGGACATTCTGGAAAGAAAAATAAAAGAGTCTGCCTCTGAAACACACAGCAGATTCAGAAAATCTATCGCTTTATGCCAGAAAGGAGACCAGGGAGAAAGACAAAATAAAATGCATAAAAAAAAAATCCACAAACAACAAATAAAGGTTAAAAAAATGAGTAAAACAGTCCCTAAACCTAGTCCTGGCGTAAACCCAACTGGGCTTGCCAGCCATCTTTTTAGGCCTGTGCAGCAAGCAAAGGGTAAATTTGCTTTATCACTACAGGACTGAGAGCAGACTGAGTTTTGTAACCACGGCAACCGAGGACTTGGAGCCACCGTTGGAAGCATACCAAGCCTCAATACATACAGTCTACATGCAATTATATGACAAATATCCTAATTTCTCAATTCCTATCATAAGGAGCAATGGGCCTGGTATTGGGTACCGGTTTTTTTTTTTTTAATCTATAATTTACAAATGCTTTCTTACGACCTGTCATTACAGAAACGCCTAATTAAAATCAGGAAATCAGCAGATAAAACACAATTCTGATTGTGACTGAGATGTTCATTTCTCAGCTGACAGCCGAGCCTGGCACGGATTTTTTTTTTTAACTATAACAAAGGATGCAGGCAGGACACTGAAAACATGGCTGAAAAAGCAGACAGAAGAGGAGCTTCACAAGCCACACCCAGAGCTAATAATAAGAAACGTTTCATTTAAACGAAACCCAAAGCTTTCTTTAAAAGCCAGCTCTAAGCACAGCATCCCGGCCCTGGGGTGGCCACAGCCCAACCTAGTATGTTATTGCGAAATAGCAAATTCAATTTATCACCATTTAATAAAAATGTGTAAAAACGGCCACCGGGGTCTCCTTATATATATATAATCTGATATTCCGGGTACGGTCTAAGCACAGATTTCTTTGTGTAGACAGCAGACAGGGATATTACAATGGGCGTGTCCCCCCCCCCCCTCCCCGGAAGGGAGTCCCTTTAACATAATCTTAGGGCATTATTCCTTGCTATAAATATTCCCAAAATCATAGTATTTTCTAGAACATTCAAATCAAAGAGCACAAACAGACAAGGCTGGCATTGTGTATGGACATTAAATTCTCTTACTATGATAAGCATTTCCACATTACATAAGAAATGGTATGGCTGGCATGCAAAGATCATGATTAAAAGACGGAGATGGATAAAACAGATGATGAGGATCGCCCGCAGGTGAACAGATCAAAATGGGTGTTCTCAGGGCTAAGGCATGCAGGAGGTGTCATTGTGTATGTCGTGCATGGCTCACGATTGAGCGAACATTACCCTGGCATTTCCAGTTGCTCCAGAAACATTCCATCCTGGTGGAGTCGGCACTGGCCTGCATCCTTGTAGGGCTGGAGAGTCACTAGTGCTTTCTTCGGAGGCGCTGTATTTTTGCTACAGCATTCCAAAGCATGAATAGGTGAGAGGACCAGACTTGCTTACATGCACTAGCTACAGACTGATGCTCTAAGCAGAACGGGAGAGAAGGGGGAGGGCACAGAGCAGACGCTGCAGTCTCCACTGCAGCAAATCAGCACGGTGATGTGATCGCCTCAGGGATGTATCATTAGGAAAGGGATGCACAGTTGCCTTTGAACTGAAATGCATTTGCTGGGAAGCTTTACGGCATAAAAAAAAAATCCAGACTAAAAGGGGTTTACAACATGCATAGGCCAGTATAAGTGTTCCATCTGTTTGTATGACTAATACAGAGATGATGCATAGCTGAGCTAAGACAAGCATGGCTCACTGTCCTGATTACCTTTGCATCCCTTGTCTTCTTTAATGTCATCTCTTACACTGTCATCTCAATGAAATCATCATTTACCATCATTCATCTGATAATACCACAGTTTTATTTGAAATAAAATGAATATATTAAGTAGAATTGGGAAAGTGTGTGTGGGGGGGGGGTGCATAAAGCCTAATTTTTTATTTTAGCTTTGGACATAGTGGAGAAGGATTAGAATTTTATTACTGTCTCCACCCTCATTATTGGTATTCCCATGCACTTGCCATCCCTAGGGACACAACAGGAAGTTTATAGAAATCTACCCAAGTATGTGTAACTGTTGGATCTTTGTACTTTGAAAAACTAAAGAAAAATCATTGATTAATCAAAGAAATCTACCCAAAATGAGGGGAAATGCCATCATTGGGAGTTGTCACCTGAAGTGACGGCACAATTCAAAGATATCCTCTCTATTCCTGCTTCAATTACAAGTTTTGCACTCACCCTCATTTTCTCTCCTGGTGACAATTATAACCAAGATAAATAGTGATGGTAGATTTTCCCAGACGGGACCCAGACATCATAGACATCATCCAAAGCTTTTTTTTTTTTTCATTTTGCATAAAGTAGGGGAGGGCCGTCGTTTTTGCCATCAGACATGCTTCAGGGAGATTTACCTTCATTTTCTGTCCTGTAGACTTAACAAGTGAGAGTATGGCTTTCCAATGTAAGGCCCCTTTCACACGGGTGGGCTCCGCTAGGAGTCCGCTTGCTACGCAGGGGATCTGTTCACCAATCCCTGCGGAGCAGGCAGTTGGTTGGTTCATGTTCACTCAGCTTATTAAGGGGATGGACAGTCAGATGTAAATGCACTGCATGTCCATTTACACCCAACTGCCATCCGGTCTTCAAGAAAGAAGGGGAACTCCCCATCTGTCTGTTTTTAGCGGATTGGATTAGATGTAGGTGGGTGTAAGCAGACACGTCCAATTACACCCACTGTTCCACAGAGGAGAATGGAGGGTCTGATCGGGTCTGCCTAAAAAACTGACAGGCAGACCTGATCGGTCCACCCATGTGAAAGGGGCTTAAAGGAAACCCCCACCTTGGAAAGCTATCATATGAACAATTGTCCCCAGTGGAAATTCCTCTCTATTTTTGTTCTGGTAGCAACTCTAATAAAAAAAATAGGATTTCTGACTTACCAGCAAAAATCTTTTCTTGGAGTATAGTACAGGACACAGTATCTTTATTCTTTAACCATGAGTTATAGGCAGCTACCTTTAGGTGACTGGATTGAAAAAAAAAAGAATGCTGCAGGGACATCCCCTATTTAACCCCTCCAAATCCCTGCTGGCTTCAGTTATGTAGCAAGCAAAAGGGAAATCTTAAAGAACAAAGGGGAAGGACCTGTGTCCTGTACTCAAAGAAACAGATTTTATTGGTAAGTCAAAAATCCTATTTTTTTGTTTGCACAGTAAAGCTCATAGTATCTTTAATCTGAGAAGTGGGGTAACAGTTGAATGCCAACAGGCCCACGTAACAAACTTGTCAAAAGGGGCTCAACACAACTCAGAGAGCAGATGTGGCCCCTACACCCTAAACTAGCTTCAGAGGAGGCTTGAACATCCACCTAGTAATACTTCACAAATTTGTAATCAGAAGACTGTGGTAGCAACAAGAAAGGGTACCTTGCAAGTAAGGTTAGATACGTAATTAAACAAGGTAATATTTCTAAGGTTTAGCAGCCTCTGTAGAGTCAAAAGAAGGTTAAGGATAAGTTCCCACAGAGTCAAAGGCAAAGGTACTGTGGGAGCAAGGTGTGACACCCTACACAAAGGCCCCAACCAAGGAATAAGAGCCAGCAGTCTGAAACAGAATTGTCAAGGCTGCGATTTGACATTTGATGGTAATCATGGCCAGATGCTGATCCAGACCAGACTAGAGGAATGACAAGATGTGTCCAACATAGTATTTCTTAGGATGAAATTTCCTGGTCTCACACCATTCAGAGAGGTTAGGGATGACTGAACACTATAGGCCTCTGTCCCTCAGGACCTGGGCTTGAACAGCCATGCCATTACAGCCAGTGACCAAAAAGAAATATAGAGGACTGACACTTGGGACAAAAGGTCTGGATGAAGCGCCAATAAAGAGTCAGAATCTGTGTATGTCCGAGTGTCCAGTAAGTCAGACTTGGGGCAATTGTCTGAACAGAGGCTACTTGTGCCTTGTGAGATAGACTAAGACTTCCAAGAGTAAAAATCTACATAAAGGAGATAGGCTTCTCAGTAGAGAGAAGATGACCATCACCTAAGAACACTAGCAAAACACTGAGGATAGCAGAGAGTGAGGAGGATGATACAGGGGGTGTCCCTGTAGCTTTCCTTTTTTTGCCAACACCCAGTCACCTGAAAGTAGGCCTTTAGTTAAACTTTACACCTGATTCTGGGATAAATAAATACTGTCTAAATAGAAGAATCGTGTGTGTTTTGACCTGAGCATTGGTGTGCTTTGTGCACGGCTTTTTTTCAGCTGTAACTTTCAGAATAGTAGACATTTAGGGCCCATTCATACTAGGGCATTCTATTGCAATGTATTTAACACATGTGCACTGACTTATGTTGGATGAAGACAGCTGATTCATTAAAATGGGTTGCCTATTACACAACAATGGAAACAATAAAATGGAACCTGCTGATTTTTTTCTAGCCCAATGCACTGCAACACAGATGCATTGAGGTAATATGCCTAGTGAATGGCACCACAATGCACCAATACACATAAAGTGAGTTACTGCAGGAAAGTGGAGAGAATGTCCCCTTGGTTTGCTAAAGCATCATGTAGCAAACATCTGCCAAGTTTGTAAAGTAACATTATGCAGGTTTCATCATTTTTATGTTATTCTTTCATGCAATGTCTCTTCTGCAATAATGTACACTTACCTGCCTATTTGTAAACCTCTGAGGAATGTACACTGTGCTGTGCATGCACAGCTCAAGGGGTTAAGCAATGGCTACTGACTTTTCTAAACCTGGTGCAAAACGTAAGTTTTCTCTGGGTTGAGTAGGGCGGTTCGGTGTTTTATGCCTCATTTACACCTGCGGTTGGGTGACAGTAAAATCAGGTGGTTGTTTAGCCCAGACCACCTCTCTTAAGCTGAAAAGGGTAACAGGATGGGGTTATATACATGCTGCAGCAAAACTTTTACCCCATCTCATGTTCATGGGTACTACCTCTGCTAAATACAATCCATGCAAGTGAAAGGGGCCACACTGCAACTGCCCAGCAAGCACATGCAATGCTGATGGTGTGGGCTTTTGGGGGTTACAACAGGTAGTGAGGAACAACATATCTCCTCCCAGTTGCCTCTCAAACATCCTCTGAAAAGCAATCAACCCAGATTGTTCTTCAGAGGGTGACACTAGTGTAAATGAGTCCTTAGAAAGAGAAACTGTATGAAAGCTGTGCTGGAGCAGCTTGCAGGTCTAAGAAGACCCAAACTGTCTCATAGCTAGCCAGGGGGCTGAATGTTTTGTTTTGTACTGAATTGCTTATATGGACCCCCTGCAAGAGAAACTCTATGTGTTTAATGCAACCATGAGGAATAAAAAATAAGCTCTTAAACACACTTTTGACTCCTGCTGAAAAGTGAGTTATTTTGTGGTGAACTGTGTAGATTGTGCTAAAGTGCCATAGGGATTAAGACCTGGGAAAAGTGTTTGCCACCAATATTTAAAGGCACAGTACACTTTGGGGTACATTCTGTATCTGTAGTATGGAGGTTTTGGTAAAGGCAAGCTAATGCTGCCAAACAACAGGCCAATACAAAGTGCAACAGGTTAATGCAAATTAGTAAGACATTTATAGACTGTTGGCTGCCCAGCAGCAACATGCCAATGCAAATCAGCATGCAATGTAAATCAGTGGCTGCCCTGCTGGTGAGCTCTGAGGCTCAGGTGACTGCTTTGTCCCTTTGCCACTGAGGTTCAGGTGACTGCCTTAGCCCACGCAGCAGAGAGAAACGGACGCCCGTTAACAGATGTGATACAGCAGCTGTCAGCATGGACTTCTGGCCTGGTGTTTATGCTGTCTCCCCTGGTGACACCCATACAAGCACACTGGGGAACCTTCTACAAAGAATGACAAGCCAAAATAATGTAGAAGCCTTCTTATGTATTTTTGAGAGGAATGCAGAAGGCTAGGCATGGTCTAAAGGTGGGCAGTGCAGATAAGGGCGGGAGAGTAGCAGTTCAAGACTGTGAGGCTTATTTAAAAGAATCTTGTGGGCTGCTTTCAGATGACTCTACATATGATAAACTGCCTAAAGGCCCCCTTCTGCTTTTCAATCAAGTGACTAGAGAGGGTATTCTGACATAAGGGTGAGAAAAATGTCTTGTGTCAGGAGTATTATAATACCGCCTACTTTTACCATCTGCCTAAAGTGCAAAAGAGTTTGCCCCCTCCCCTTGGGTGACCCATAGTTGCCTTGATGGACAGTCTCATGAGGGGGCTGTCCAAATATGAAGATTTTTTTTTACAACCAATAGTCATTACTTTACCTACTTACATAAAGGAACCGGACATGTTTTAAGGACTCTTGATGTTGATTTATTTCATGAAAATTCTGAGAAAATAAGCTCATGTGTACACTTTAAGCCCACTGCGGGGAATTCATGTTTATCAGAAGAACATGGATAGATACCCAATACAGAGTGACAAACTAATAGGCTTCTATGTGTCACGTCCCATAATACTAAGTAAAATGAACCAAAAAATAAAAAAAGACAATTGTGGACTTTAGAGGCACTGCAACAAAAATATCTTTAAAATCACTTTATTGTAGAAATGTAGACCATTACATAGCAATTACATACATATTTTTCTGCTAAGAATGCAAGACCCCAAAAGGTGGTAGAGTATTCTATGCTGATTACAAAACTCGTCAAAAATTATTAAAATTGACACAATTGTACCGTAACTCGGTAAAGGTATCAAAAGACAGAAATCAGATGTTGATACTGGTCATCACTTGATAGTTACTCTCTAGTTACTCAACAAAAATACCTTGAGGTATCAGCTACAGAGCAGAAAATGTGGTGGGATAAATGATGGTAACGCATGGAGCAGCAGCGTGTCAGGCAAGTCAGCAGGGGGATCCCACAAGGATGAAACATCACTTGGCAGTCCTTATAAAAGGGGGGGGTTTCTTGAGATCTAATTTTCTGCTCTGTAGCTGATACCTCAAGGTATTTTTGGATCTATATAATTAACGAATAATTCTATATTATGTGACATCATGCTATATTTAGATTTTATATTCAATCCCCTTTTTTTATGTAGTAACTCCTGAAGAAGTGATACTCTCGCGAAACATGTCAAGTTACTACAGAGTAACTATCAAATGATTACCAGTATCGACATCTGATTTATGTCTTTTTGATACCTTCACCGAGTTACGGTACAATTGTGTCAATTTTAAAAATTTTTGACGAGTTTTGTAATCAGCATAGAATACTCTACCCCCTTTTGGGGGGTCTTGCATTCTTAGCGGAAAAATATATATGTAATGGTCTACATTTCTATAATAAAGTGATTTTAAAGATATTTTTGTTGCAGTGCCTCTAAAGTCAGCAATTGGCCTTTTTTATTTTTTGGTTCATTTTGTTTATCAGAAGAGTTGCCACCATCCTGCGTGGAAGCGCATTAACCCATTAAGCCAGTTTTTTTTTTTCTTCATAGAAATTGTACAAGGCTAGAGGACTATTGTACTCAGAGTCAAGTACTAACAGAGAAATTACAACAAAAGGGATATATACGTAGCACAGAATCCATTAATAGGCCTATGAGAGATATCTTCTCAAATATGCTGAGGACCCTGCAGAGTCTTCAGATACCAAAGGCCTTGGAGATAGAAGCTCTAAGTGTAATTCAAGTCACCAATCCATTTATAAAGTATTGGAGAATTATTGGAAGTGTGATTCTAAACTTACCACTAGAATAAGTTATCATCCTCGAGTGGTCTTTAGGAAAGCAAGAAACGTCAGGAATGTGATAGCTCAGAGCAAGCGTTCCATTCCTGCATAGTGTCCTAGTTTGACTATGCCACTGTTTCTGGACCTGAAGGGAATTTTACAATGTCGGAAACACGATTGTCTCACTTGTGCCTATATACAGCATGGCCAGCAGACCTTTAAGGACTACTTGGGTCACATTTACTTTATTAACAAATTTTTGGCATTCTCTTCAACCCATGTGATTTACTGTATTAGTTGCACATGCGGCTTACAATACCTGGGTAAAACCATCAGGAAATTATGCAAATGTTTTGGAGAACATAGAAGGATTGTGAAAAATGGTTCCCCGCAGTGTTATGTATCCAGACACTTCTCCCACTGTTAGGTAACAATGACCCTAGCACAGGATTTTCAACTAGGGTTCCTTGGAAACCTAGGGTTACTCTAAAGATTGCTAGGTGTTCCTTTAGCAATAAGCAAATTTATGCCTCTCAGATAAGTTCCCACTGACACCATTGATCGTTTTATCTATCTGTAAGGAGGTAATTCTTCCCAATTATCACAAGCGTGAGAAGCATTCTTCCCACTGACCATCATGCTGATGTATCATGAGTTATAGATATAGTAATTTTTGGCAGGAGTCCCCTGAGACCGGAAAGTTAATTCAAGGGTTCTTCTGTTTCAATAGGTGATGAAAGGCTGCCCTAGTGCCTTAGTCTGCTGGCCAATGAATGTATTCTCAGGCACCTTCCAGAAGGAGAAAGGTTCACAAGGTTGTGTGCCAGGGAAACCTTTTGAATTTTTAAGTTGAATACGTTGTCCCCTGGAGGCCTGTTTTTGAGTTTAAGTTTTGTCAATAGCTTCCAACAGTGGTTAAGGGTTCCTGCCTTTGTGGCAGGTTGTTGCAGTTCTCCTTGTAGGGCTTATTGATGGTCTTTCATTGTATTGGTTACTCCCCTTTTTACTCAGATGTCTGAAGTTCCATCTATGTTCCTGGAGGGTTATCAGTGTTCCCAGTACATCATGCATTAAGTGTATTACACTGTTGTAACAGGAAGCCAGAACTAGGGGTTGTGTCCAGGATGGAAGGTATATTTGTCCCAGATTCATGCTGTATACAGACTGTTTTTCCTTTTGTGCTGTGTAGTGAGCCTGTTTGGCCCACTGAGGGGTTAAGGAGCCGAGCTGTAGCAGTTTGAGAGCTCTGGGCTCTATAAAACTCCCAGACTGCTTAGGGAAAATGCTGGAACCAACTTTCTGTGCAGGACAGACTGGGGAGCAACCATTTACTGGTATGGTGAGAGTAAAAGATAAGTTCACCCATGTTCAGGGTGTAACATGTTACGTTCAGACCAGCCCCCGATCTGACAGCTAGTGGGGGATCTTTTCTCCCCTTGCTGCCAAATTATAAAAAAAAGTTTGGCCATGCGTGGCTTTGCCCACACGGATGCATCACTCATTCACAGTCATCTGTGAATGAAAAACTACAAGTCCTGACAGCTTTAGTGGCTGTCAGCTTGTAGTCCTCAATGAACTACCATGGCGCTGTGAAGCATGTGGTAGTTCATTCATTCTTCCTGTCAGAATTTCAGCTTGCTTGTACATCCCATACGGCAAACAGATATTCTGACAGGTCTGCAGGAGACCTGTATGGTATCAGCGATCTACTGATCGCTGGTGCAATGCTTTCCAGGCTCCTGCAGACAAAAATAATAAATGCACATTTTTTTTACCTGCAAAAAAATGTGCATTTATTATTTTTTTTCTAAAAGGTGAACTTATCCTTTAAGTCTGTGTGACTATGGACTCTGACATACTCTGTGTGAAAGCCAATTATCTGAGCAGCAGTAGGCTGTCTCTGGACAAGTAGTTAGGTTGCTATGTTTGCAGTTAGACGCCCAACATGGCAAGGTTTTATTTTCTGTTTTTGGTTTATTTTGCTGTTTTGATATCTGCGCCTCTTTCAGTGTGCTCTGACTCATCCAGGGGATCAAGCACAACCTGCTACTGAGCTAATACCTCACACTGTATATATATTTATTAATATGCTATATGCATGTGTATGCATACATTTCTAATAACAATGAATTATTATGTTATATATTTATATATAGGTGTGTGGGTAGCTCTGTAGGCAGGCTGATGAAGAGGAGGCTTCCTTGAAATGCGTCCTGTGTGCATGATCCTGGAGGTGATGATGGGCAGAGATGGATCCATTGGCATAGGGCTGGCTGTATCTTTTTGAGTACTATAGCTGGGCACAGATGGATAGAATTTTGAATTAAAATTGTTAGGAAAATTCATATAATAATTCTCAGATCAATCCCAGAATATTTTGTTTGACTTTAATATTTGATTTTTCAATGAATGGACTTTACCGATACAGTTAGAAATTTGTTCGTTTAAGAAAAATGTTTCATCCTGCACCTTCAAATTTTCTTTTCACTGTGGTCAAAAGCTAATTTTGATTTGACCCACTAATGATTAAAAAAACAAAAACCCGCTGTGAGCCACAATGTAATGAAATGGTTCAGAAGTTCAAATTTTTCTATTTTGAATAGCGTAATGAACATTTTACTCCTGCATTGCTGAATGCTGGAAGGAGGGAGAGGAGGAGAAGTGACCCCTGACGCCATTGTAACCTCTGACACTACACCAGTGGTTGGGGGGTGTATGTGGTAAAAACATGTCTCAACTATGCTGTCTTACTGATCCCCCCCCCCCCCAAACTGCAATTGTAAATGTGTCCTTAATGTCCTGAGCCCTCTATAAGTCTGCTATCATATTGATGCGCTGCTGTTTAATCACACCATGGGTGCAGCACAGTGCATCTGCGGCTTTCCTGCGGGATAGTTGTACATTGCCATAGACGTCTACTATATCTTGCGGGTGTAGTGCACTTTCTGAAAGCACACCAAACCCACAGGATATAATAGAAGCCTATGGCTCAGTGCAGCTAACCCACAGGAAAGCCACAGGTGTGCTGTGCTGCACTCGTCCATCAGTATGAAAGCAGACTTATAGTTGTTAACCCTTTTATAGGCACTAATATGCCCATTGCAAAAGTCCTGTGTATGTGCTGTTTAATACACTGACCTTCTTTTCCTCTTCCATCTTCTGTTGGCATTGCTCTCCGGACTGCTAGAAAGGTCCCAGGCAAAGTGCACTCAGTATTATTCCGCTGGAGAAGAGTCGGCCCTACAGAGGAAGCATTGGCTTATGCAGCTCCTGCTTCTTCCACAGCCACCTACTTCTTCAGCTGTCTCAATGCACTATGATGCTCTGGAATGGCGGGTCGGTATGCCCAAATCACGGTCAGTGGGTTGCGGTTTGAAGTTGAGGGCCATATTAGAGGGTTCTGTGGGTCACATGTGGCCCATGGGTTGAGCATGCCCTGGCATTCCCTCTGTGGGGGGCCCCCAAGGCAGCAGGAAGGTGTCACACTGGCAGCCCGGCACTCTACAGAGCTACAGGAACTTACTGCAGTGGAGTGTTTTTAGAGTTCTCACAGCTTCCACTCCACTGCTTCACACAAGTGACCTGGCATCTGAGAGATTCTTAAGCAGGACTTTGGATCCCCCATTGGTACTATTCCTGGTGGGGTAAAGATCTGGAGGGTCCACATGGACACTGATCCACAGAGGTCGGCATCTGCAGAGCTCATTGTTGGCTTCTTGTCTAGCAGCATACACAGATTTTCTGTGAGCTGATCCAGTCCTAGGCAAGTGTGTGGGCTCCCTGTTCCATCAGCAGCATCAGCTGTATCAGGTTACAGCTCATTACAAGGTAACAAGTCCCTGGGATGGTGAAGCTCAGGGGAGTTTTCTTGTAATTCTTTACAACATTGCAGCCCAGCCATGCATCCAGCTTAGCACACTTACAGTGAGCCTTTCAGCTATCCACCTACAGGAGGGCAGTTGACACATTTTCATTGCATTGTGCACACTGTGAGCTTACTTGCAGCATATCACTCAGAGGGTGCAGCGGAGCTTGATCCCCCCCATATCCTACATTGGCTCCCTGGCTAATTCAAGAGGTTCATAGCCACAATCATAGTTCCTGGTGGACTGGACCAGCTACATGTTGCCTAACACCACTTTTTTGCACTTTAGTTTGCAGCTGTACCTGTTCAAGTGTCAAAGTCTTTTAGAGCTAAAAAGGAAAATAATGTAACAGACAAGCAGGTTTTTTTTATTTATTGCTGTGCATCCACTGCCAGTGAGGACATCAGCGGGAACGTATGTTTGCTGAGGACAGACCCCTCAAAAGGGGACCTGTCCCTGGAAAACAAGGATGGATGGCAACCCTATAGTAACCACAAGGGGATGCTTGCTACAGACTGCTGCCATTCACAGAACATTTAAATGAATTGTTCTGTTTCAAGCACTGTTTCATGCATTCACATACCTCCTTTAGACCTTGGTCAATCTGGCCATTATGGTCACCTGGTTATTAAGCATCCTCCACAGACAGCTTAACTCTCCAGTAAGATACAACAGTTTAATCCAACGTACAGTAACTTTACTTTTTAAAAAGCAGTACATGAGATGGACACTGGTCATTTGAAGTGCAATAATACATTTCTAATAGCCATATGTCTGCTGATAGCTTACTGAGGGAACATGAAGAAGAGGAGAGGGATCTACCTAAGGTCTAAACCAGTGGTCCCCAAACTACGCTCCTTTGCTTGCCTCTATCCAGCAATATTTTCTCCCACTGATATAAACGATGGAACACTATTTCTTCCACTGACGCCAACAATGAGGTACAATCCCTCCTCCTGTTGATCACTGGTGCTATGTAATTTTATTACTTCCACGGACCACCAACCCTGAGGTATTGTTTACTCCCACTAATGCCAGGGCATTATGTACAACCCCTGGTCACAGTACGGACCCCCTTTAAAGCAGCGGTAAACCACAAAAAAAAAATCTAAAAAAAACTTTTCCCTGCAAGATAAGAGCATAATGTGCAAGTATGCATTGCATACTAGCACATTATGAAAGACTTGCCTGAAAACTAAGCCCTCCAGTGGAACACTGTCTCAGCTTCCCGGGATTATCATCTTCAACTGGTCTTCCTCTTGGGTTTGCGGGCAGAGGCCGTTTGACTGGCAAAGCAGTCAATGACATCACTCCTGCGCGTGGGAGCTTCGGACGTGGCACACTGTCAATTTAGAGCACAATGCGCATGCACCGGTGATATCACCGGCACTCCCACAGTAAATATCTCCTAAAGGGTGCACGTTTAGTAGATATTTACAGTACCTACAGGTAAGCCTTATTAAAGGCTTACCTGTAGATAAAACATGAAAAACAAGGTTTACTTCCACTTTAAGTCTGAAGGACAGTAAACTGACCTTTGTTTAGAAAGTTTGAAGACACCTGGACTAAACTTACTAGCCCGAACATACAGGGGGTATGGGTTATACCATTAACAGACTAAATTTCAGCATCAAGACATTAATTCATACAAAATGAACACACAAGTGTTCCAGAAGATAAAAACAGGGCATTCTTAGATTGGACTATCACTATGCAGAAAGGAAGCCACTCAGCACAGGACCTGGAAGATAGTGCAAAATGTGCCACTTCCACAGGGATTGTCAGGTATGAGCAATGCATAATTACAATGGTCCAAGTTTAAACAAAGTAACTATGCAATTAAAACCATACCTAGAATTAAAGCAGGACTTCACTTTCTAAGGCCCAGTTTACATATATGTGGCTGTGCGTGCTGAGGATGCATTCATTTGAATGGGCTGCTGTTTCTGCGTTTTCTGCCAGGAAAAAGTTCCTGCACCTTTTTTAAAATACAGAAATAGCATGGTGTTTTTGCACCATGTGATTTCCAAGTGCAGGAAAGCTCACCATGTTTTTCATTGTGTGGGGGTACAATTAAGAGTTAATGGCACCCTGTGCATTTTCCATGCAGCACCATGTTTTGTGTACAGCTGCATGCGGCTGAGAGAATGCATGCAATTTACACGCATTCCCACACCCGCATATATGTGCACTTAGGCTCAATCAACATTCACTATTTTTAATCATTATCCTACTTACATTAGTAAAAAGATAGGAAAGTATATTATATTTATTTGTTTTAAATGGGTTTTTTTTACATTTCTTCAGTTACTTCCTGTTTTCCAGGCTTAGGCAAATGTCATACATTTCAGGAGGGAAGGAGTGGTTTTCTCAGCTAAACTCACCCTCCTGCCTGCATGTCTGAGTTAAGGGCAGATGGATTCCAGGAAGTAAATGCTACGTGAATGATCTGTCCTTACTCAAGATGGCCATGGCCAGAATCTATTGACTCAGCGGACAGTTGGCGACTTCTGCACACTGTGCACGTCAGCATGTGCTGACCCTGCTCTGTCATCTTATGTGGTCTACCACTTCATGGTTGAGTTGCTGTTGTTCCCAGTTGCTTCCACTTTGTTAAAATACCACTAACAGTTGATCATGGAATATTTAGTAGCAAGGAAATTTCACGGATGTCCTTACTGCACAAGTGACAATCTATCACGGTACCACACTGGAATTCACTGAGCTCCTGAGAGCGACCCATTCTTTCACAAATGTTTGTAGAAGCAGTCTGTATGCCTAGGTGCTTGGTTTTATACACCTGTGGCCATGGAGGTGATTGGAACACGTGAATCCAATGATTTGGAGGAGCGTCCCAATACTTTTGGCAATATAGTATATTTTTGGATCCCTTGAAGTCCTTTTTGTGATGTATATTGGGTTCTTGGTTTTCAGTCTATATAAAGCTCTCCAGTCAATGACTGTCTTCTGAAACATGTCTCTAATCTCCAACGACACCTAAAGTATGTCTGCCTTTTCTGCATTCACCAAATAGTATGCATGGCCCTTTAGGGATACCAGGGGCCACACTTAAGGGCTCACTATATCAAGAAAGTCAACCAACACTGGTTTAATACGATGGAAAAGCAATTAGAATCAATTTACTACATTTGATACAAGGCAAGTCGTTCTCCATCCCAGAAATATTGTGTAGTACTTACAGTGCTCAGCATAAATGAGTACACCCCAACAGATTTGTCAGAAAACCTTTACTTTCCTTTCAGAATCAACATTTTCTATAGGACACTATACTAAAACATACTCACACAAATGCGGACCATGTTGCAAAAATGAATTCACCCCAAGGAAAGTCTTAGGTGCAAAGTTAAATTTTAGATGACAAAATCCTAATTAACAAGAATTCAACTACAGGTCGGTCTAATTATTCATTAAACAGGTGTCCAGCAGACAGCTGAATATAAAAGGGCGTTACTTAAAGAAAACCCCTTCCCATTTAATGTCGTCATCAATGGCAACACATGGAAGAGAAATGTCACAAGGCCTGAGAAAGAAAATAATTTATTTACACAAGAAAGGTGAAGGCTACAAGGAGATCAACAAAGCTTTACTTATCAGTCAGAATACTGTAGCAGTAGTGATACAAAAATTTAACAAAGATGGAACTGCAACCATCTCATAGAGACGTCCAGGCCGTCCACAGACGTTAACACCGCGACACGATCGTCCTCTGATGAGGAGGGTTGAAGAAAATTGCCATGCAAGTTCACTGCAGTTAGCTAAAGAAGAAGAAAGCTAAACTGGGGTGATTGTTTCCCGTGACAAAATTCTACGTACACTGCAGAGGAATGGCATGCATGGGTGTAGTCCACAAAGAAAGCCTTTCTCATGCACAAAAAGCCAGTCTAGAATTTGCTAGGGCCCATGCTGAAAAAGAAGACTACTGGTACTCTGTACTTTGGAGTGATATGACCAAGATAAATGTTATTGGAACTGATAGCTTCAAAACTATAGGGCATCACAAAGGTGAGTTCAGAGAAAAATGCATGGTGCCTACAGTGAAACATGGTGGTGGCAATGTCCTTCTGTGGGGCTGCATGAAAGCTGCTGGAGTCGGGGAGATGCATTTCATTGATGGTATCATGAATTCACAGATATACTGCTCTATACTGAGGACACTCCGTGCCATTGGTCATTGTGCGCTTTTCCAACAAGACAATGATATAAAACACACATCTAAGGCCACTCTTGCTTTTCTGAAGAAGAACAGGAAGAAAGTAATTCAGTGGCCAAGTATGTCTCGTCATCTGAACCCCATCAAACACCTATGGGGAATTCTGAAGAGACAAGTTGAGCACCACTCTCCTTCCAGCATCCAGGCTCTAAAAGAGGTCTTTCTTAAATAATGGAAAAAGATGTTTCAATATGTCACCTACTTGTTCATTCCATGTCTAGAAGACTTGGTGCTGTCCTTACAAATCATGGAGGTCATACAAAATACTAGAGGTAGTAGTTTTTTTTTGTGGCGTGTATTCATTTTTGCATCAACTAATTTGAGTAAAACTGTAAATTTTGTAATCTAAGCTATATTATTAACCTTACTTTCATGTAATGAGCTAAACAAATGTTCTATAAAACTCAGTTTTGTAAACATTTTGGAAATTGTCCATTTCCAATATACAGTTGTGTTCAAAATAATAGCAGTGTGTTGAAAAAAGTGAATAAAGCTCAAAATCCTTCTAATAGCTTTTATTTCCATACACACAAATGCATTGGGAACACTACACATTCTATTCCAAATCAAAACATGAAGAAAAATAGATCAAATTTGTGTTGTTCCTCTAAAAAAATTGAAGAAATGTGAATATTAGACTGTTCAAAAAAATAGCAGTGTTTGTATTCTTCTTTACAAACTCAAAAATTCACTATATAAACTGAAAAATGTTTGAAGATTTTGCTTTCCTTTGAATCACTTAATTAATATTTAGTTGTATAAGCACTGTTTCTGAGAACTGCTGTACATCAGTTAAGAGGATAATAAAATATATAGTAAGCGCTCATCAACAATTTAAAGCAGCTGAACATTAAAGGAAAACGCATAAAAAGTCCCAAAATTCATATATAAACAGAATGCAGCGCTCTTAGAGAAAAGTATTGATAAACACAGTCCGGTGAAAACAGTGCTCCGTGATTCCCAGTGCAAATGGTAGAAATTCACACTAACCAGAGAGCGTATAAGTAATACGCATGTGTGTATATATATATCCTGAAGACTCCCCTCTCCTCTCAGGTCTGGTCAGGGAAATAGCTGGGAAGGATGGAAATCCTACGCCCTCATGTGGTGAAAAAGTGGTCCAGCAGGTCAGAGAAGTATCAATCTGGATAAGCCTCCACAGGAGCTGACACAGGGATCACTAGGGCTGCAAGGATGGAAGAAGCTCCTCACAGGAGACATAGGGAAGCACTCATAGTGTAGTAGGTAAAACTTTTATTCCAGAAAACACAGGTGCATAATGAATATCACATAGCCAAGTATGAGTAAACACACTGACCCTTTAAGAAATCAAGATGGCCGCCGGGTCTCCTCGTGGCACCGGCGGCTTAGTGTCAACGGCGTCCTGGGCTCCACTTGACGCGTTTCGTGCGCACGCACTTCTTCAGAGGTGGAACATTGTTGCTGGACCACTTTGAGGGTCCACTTTGAGGGCGTAGGATTTCCATCCTTCCCAGCTATTTCCCTGACCAGACCTGAGAGGAGAGGGGAGTCTTCAGGATATACAGTCAGGTCCATAAATATTGGGACATCGACACAATTCTAACATTTTTGGCTCTATACACCACCACAATGGATTTGAAATGAAACGAACAAGATGTGCTTTAACTGCAGACTGTCAGCTTTAATTTGAGGGTAGTTACATCCAAATCAGGTGAACGGTGTAGGAATTACAACAGTTTGCATATGTGCCTCCCACTTGTTAAGGGACCAAAAGTAATGGGACAGAATAATCATAAATCAAACTTTCACTTTTTAATACTTGGCTGCAAATCCTTTGCAGTCAATTACAGCCTGAAGTCTGGAACGCATAGACATCACCAGACGCTGGGTTTCATCCCTGGTGATGCTCTGCCAGGCCTCTACTGCAACTGTCTTCAGTTCCTGCTTGTTCTTGGGGCATTTTCCCTTCAGTTTTGTCTTCAGCAAGTGAAATGCATGCTCAATCGGATTCAGGTCAGGTGATTGACTTGGCCATTGCAGAACATTCCACTTCTTTCCCTTAAAAAACTCTTTGGTTGCTTTTGCAGTCTGCTTTGGGTCATTGTCCATCTGCACTGTGAAGCGGCGTCCAATGAGTTGTGAAGCATTTGGCTGAATATGAGCAGATAATATTCCCGAAACACTTCAGAATTCATCCGGCTGCTTTTGTCAGCAGTCACATCAATAAATACAAGAGAAGCAGTTCCATTGGCAGCCATACATGCCCACGCCATGACACTACCACCACCATGCTTCACTGATGAGGTGGTATGCTTAGGATCATGAGCAGTTCCTTTCCTTCTCCATACTCTTCTCTTCCCATCACTCTGGTACAAGTTGATCTTGGTCTCATCTGTCCATAGGATGTTGTTCCAGAACTGTGAAGGCTTTTTTAGAGGTCGTTTGGCAAACTCTAATCTGGCCTTCCTGTTTTTGAGGCTCACCAATGGTTTCCATCTTGTGGTGAACCCTCTGTATTCACTCTGGTGAAGTCTTCTCTTGACTGTTGACTTTGACACACATACACCTACCTCCTGGAGGGTGTTCTTGATCTGGCCAACTGTTGTGAAGGGTGTTTTCTTCACCGGGGAAAGAATTCTTCGGTCATCCACCACAGTTGTTTTCCGTGGTCTTCCAGGTCTTTTGGTATTGCTGAGCTCACCGGTGCGTTCCTTCTTTTTAAGGATGTTCCAAACAGTTGTTTTGGCCACGCCTAATGTTTTTGCTATCTCTCTGATGGGTTTGTTTTGTTTTTTCAGCCTAATGATGGCTTCACTGATAGTGACAGCTGTTTGGATCTCATCTTGACAGTTGACAGCAACAGATTCCAAATGCAAATAGCACACTTGAAATGAACTCCTGGACCTTTTATCTGCTCATTGTAATTGGGATAATGAGGGAATAACACACACCTG
The DNA here is from genome assembly GCF_062004578.1 of Staurois parvus. Taxonomy (NCBI): domain Eukaryota; kingdom Metazoa; phylum Chordata; class Amphibia; order Anura; family Ranidae; genus Staurois; species Staurois parvus. The sequence continues at coordinate 869,041 of NW_028317967.1, forward strand.
GCCATGGAACAGCTGAGAAGCCAATTGTCCCATTACTTTTGGTCCCTTAACAAGTGGGAGGCACATATGCAAACTGTTGTAATTCCTACACCGTTCACCTGATTTGGATGTAAATACCCTCAAATTAAAGCTGACAGTCTGCAGTTAAAGCACATCTTGTTCGTTTCATTTCAAACCCATTGTGGTGGTGTATAGAGCCAAAAATGTTAGACTTGTGTCCATGTCCCAATATTTATGGACCTGACTGTATATATACACATGCGTATTACTTATACGCTCTCTGGTTAGTGTGAATTTCTACCATTTGCACTGGGAATCACGGAGCACTGTTTTCACCGGACTGTGTTTATCAATACTTTTCTCTAAGAGCGCTGCATTCTGTTTATATATGCTGTACATCAGTGTTGCATGGAGTCAACCAACTTCTGGCACCTGTGAACAGGTATTCCAGCCCAGGATGATTGGACTACATTCCACAGTTCTTCTCTATTTCTTGGTTTTGCCTCAGAAACTGCATTTTTGATGTCACCCCACAAGTTTTCTATTGGATTAAGATCTGGGGATTGGGCTGGCCACTCCATAACGTCAATCTTGTTGGTCTGGAACCAAGATGTTGCACGTTTACTGGTGTGTTTGGGGTTGTTGTCTTGTTGGAACACCCATTTCAAGGGCATTTCCTCTTCAGGATAAGGCAGCATGACCTCTTCAAGTATTCTGATGTATTCAAACTGATCCATGATCCCTGGTATGCGATAAATAGGCCCAACACCGTAGTATGAGAAACATCCCCATATCATGATGCTTGCACAACCATGCTTCATTGTCTTCACAGTGTACTGTGGCTTGAATTCAGTGTTTGGGGGTCGCCTGACAAACTGTCTACCGCCACTAGACCCAAAAAGAACAAGCTTACTTTCATCAGTCCACAAAATGTTGCGCCATTTCTCTTTAGGCCAGTCAATGTGCTCTTTGGCAAATTGTAACCTCTTCAGCACATGTCTTTTTTTCAACAGTGGGACTTTGCGGGGGCTTCTTGCAGATAGCTTGGCTTCACATAGGCGTCTTCTAATTGTAACAGTACTCACAGGTAACTTTAGACCTTCTTTGATCTTCCTGGAGCTGATTGTTGGCTGAGTCCTTGCCATTTTGGCTATTCTTCTATCCATTCGAATGGTAGTTTTTCGCTTTTTTCTACATCTTTCAGGTTTTGTTTGCCATTTTCAAGCATTTGCGATCATTTTAGCTGAGCAGCCTATCATTTTCTGCACTTCTTTATATGTTTTCCCCTCTCCAATCAACTTTTTAATCAAGGTATGCTGTTCTTCTGAACAATGTCTGGAACGACCCATTTTCCTCAGAATTTCAGAGAGAAATGCACTGTAACCAGCATGTACAACATTTTCTGCCTTCCTTCCTTAAATAAGGGCAATAATTGCCACCTGTTTTTCAAAGAATGAATGACCTCACTAATAGAACTCCACACTGCTATTATTTTGAACATGCCCCTTTCAATTATTGATTCAATTACACAGAATCAGCAGCATGCATGTCATGACCGTTGGGTCTGTTGGATTTCTATTACTCTACTACACCTGCTAGTAAATTATTTGCCATGTAGAAATATAATTTCTACCAAAAACAGTGATTGATAAGGTTAGTGATGTCTGACTGCTATTATTTTGAACACAACTGTACATTGCTCAGCATAAATGGGTACACCCCTTTTGAAAAGTAAGATTTAATCAATATCTCAATGAACACAACATTGAGATATTGAATAAATCTTACTTTTCAAAAAGGGTGTACCCATTTATGCTGAGCAATGTATATTGCTAAGCTCTCCTAAAGTGACACTAAATGCTGGTAAAAAACAAATCTATTCAAGTATGTATTCTTAATGCAAAAAGTACCTTTTATATTGCATATCTGTGTCTTGTGAGAAGAGAGCAGAGCTTCTGCAGACGGGCAAATTGTTGAATCAAAACAGGACTCAGATAGGTATTTATGGCAATGGGGAGAAGGAAGCTGATACAATAACTGGGACATGTTTTAACTTAATGCTGGGAATGCATTAGGGTATAAAATGTCCTGCCTTTACAACCGCTTTAAAGTGATACTTAAAGCTGAACTCCAGATTTGTTACACATGTGAGGTTGTGCTGTATAAACTGTATGTAGCTGAGGCTATATACAGTATACAGCACTGTGTTCTGGGTGCAAGTCAAGACCCTCCTGTCTTGGAAGTCTTTGCATCTCATCCCATGAATCTGGCTCTGGTTTTAATGTTACATGAGCAACATAGGATATACATTTGGCTGGGATGCCTTTATTGCTTCTGGTGGATTTCCTGATTAAAGCCTCTTGTGTCCTAGTTTCTTCCTTTACAGTATTTGGATTGTCTGCATTATTTCTGTGTCACTTTTTTGCTTACGTGTGACATTGATGTGGAATTTCCCTCAGTTTGAAGCTCTGCTGTTACTCTGCTTTGGAAAGGCTTTTCTGGCCTTTCCTTTTATACAGCTGGTGCATTTCATTGTTTGATCACTGAGTATTAACCACCTCATTGCAGTTCAGCTGATACAGTTCATCTGTAAATTTAGCCTTTGCAAGTAAGATATCCCCCTTTGTGATGGCACAACTGTCATTTTGGAAAGTCACTACATTACCTTGTTTTGTGAGCTTCCTTGCAGACAAAATATTTGTTTCAAAAGCAGGGACATACAGGACATTTTTCATAGGTATCACAGGTGACACACTGAGAAATAGGACAGTAAAGGAAACCGTCTTCTATTCCTTCTGATTCCATTCTTTGACATTAGCTGTGGTGATTTTTTTCTGTTTTATTCTGGTCAAGGTAAATAAAGAAATTTCTATCATTTTGTCATGTGACTCATAACTCCTGAATCACCACAACATGAAAGGATTAGGTGCAACTCTTGGATTTAAAAACATTAATTAGCTGAGGAAAAATCAGTTTCTTCCTTCACATTTTTGGCCTTTTGTAGTTTAGTTTGTTTTTGCTTTCTAGCTTTCCAGCTTCTGCAGTCTGCTTTTAAATGGCACCATCACTATTACTTTGTTTCATGCTTATATTCATGCGCAAGCTTGCCCTTAACATATTCCAATGTCAGTTCCTAATCTACACATGCATCAAGTACTATGACAAGTGTTTCATAACTTTCTGGTACATCACTAAGTAATAGTGCTGCGACATGAAAATATTTTATTTCTTCTCATATACCTCTCAGGCGTTCAACCATTTCCACAGTGTGCCTTATGTAATCCTGCATATCCTGGCCTTTCTTCAGCTTGGTTTGGTATAGCTTTCTAATCAAATACAGTTTATTGCTAAGTTTAGCTCTTTTATGCACCTTTTGTAATCCTTTCCACATTTCTTTAGCATTTTCACACTTACATATACCGTATGTATGAATTCATCATCTTATATGCTAAGTTAAATTGTGCTCTGAGCTTTCTGATGTTTCTCTATCCACTCATCCTGAAGGGTGTTTTGGCCTGACTTCATTTATGTACCTTCTCTTATTAGCAACAGTTTCATCTTGAATCTCCAAGACTGGTAGTTCTGGTTTGTCAGGTTTGCAAATGTAAGCTTTGTTGCAGCTGTGTTACTGGCCATTTTCTTTTATTCTGTTGCAGTCTTTTTTCTGTTGCTGTATCTTGCACTTATTTGCTGTGGCAGGCTATGACTGGGCCCATAACCTGTTACAAATTCTGTATAAGGCCCTACAGAACAGAGCGTGCACAGTCCACATGTGCATTTCTGCTTTATTGCAACAAGGAAAAAGGAAACTTTATTCAGAGAAAAGACACCACAGAGTTTACCATAGATGCAGCTACAAACTTATAAACACTGCCACCTACCGGTTGAAGAATAATCTCTACTGAATACTTATGTAGTTGTTGCACAAAATACATGAACAATGTATTCCAACACCAGTACATCCTGGCCTTTAACACACCACCACTGCAGTATCTCATGGTGATATGGCAAGTCCCAGAAGTGCAGTCCAAGCTGGTGAGGTGGCTAGCACTAGTAGCATCTTGCAGCCACCAAGAATTCAAACACAGGCCTGTAGAGCCCATAGAAGCCATCCAGAGGTTCTTGCAAATCTTGCCTGGCAGCCCCCAGATTCAGCAGCACCTGTTATTCCCCCATTCATAGCCCAACCCGGAATTCAAGTGGAAACAGCAAATTTACCAGATCTGGGGTCAAAATGTGTGAGCTTGGTGAGAGGGCAACAGGCTATACGTACAAATCACAGGTGATGCTGGTTTGCATGTGGAATTTGTGAAAAATGTGGAATTTTGAACTAAAGTTGAAAACAGGAGTTAAAACAGGAGTCTTATAACCTGGAAGTAGCATCTTCAATTTCCTATAATTATATCGTAACAGGGATAATGGGTGTTAGCAAGGTTGAAGGTTTGCTCAGGTCATAATGTGTCATACGTATGCAAAAATGGTGCAACAGCTCCAGGATGCATACTGCTGTGCCAGATGTCAGCACATTGCCATTCTAGAAGCTCACATTAGAGATCTGGAGGAGCAAGCTGTAACACTGAGCAGAAAGGACAACCTTAAAAGCGGCCATCTGCTCACTGAACAGGTGGTTAAAGAGGTTGATGTGGAGGGGTAAGTTATGGTTATCAGGTAGGAAGATGGGTTACTGTAGCTAGGGGGAATTACTAGAGGTTACTGTAGCTAGGGGCAATCAGAAAAGGAAGGCCAGTCCTGTGGTTGAGCACCAAAACAAATTTACCAAGTTGAGTGAAGATGTGGAGGTGGCAAACGCAGAGGTGGCAGCCCTGGATTTTACTGCTAACCCTAACAGGCAGGAGAGCAGCCCATCAAGTATGGGTGGTGAGGGTAGTGCAGGAAGGCCTAGGGGCCTAGGGGATTCCAAAATCAGAAGGACTGATAGAATAATTGGTTGCCAGGATGGCCTCAAACAAATGGTTTGCTGTCTCTGTGGTGCCAGGGTTCAACATGTGGTGGACTGGGTTGATAAATTACTGGGAAGGGCTGGGCATGACCAAGCTGTCTTGGTCCATGTTGGAAGCAATGACAAAATACACAGAAGGTGGAGGCTCCTTAAGAATCAATTTAAAGAACTAGGCTGCAAGTTGAAAGGACGGACCTCTAAGGTGATATTGTGCAACACAGGAAAGACAGGTGGAGATTAGAGAACTGAATGCACGGCTAAATACCTGGTGTAAGAAGGAAGAATTTGGGTTTCTAGAGCACGGGGCTGACTTTTCATTGGGGTACAACCTACCTGCTAAAGATGGTTTGCACCTAATTGGAAGTGAGTCTGCTGTGCTTGGGGAGAGGTTTATGAGAAAGATGGAGGAGTATTTAAACTACGCTTGAGGGGGGAGGGAAAATTAGAATTCACTGAGGCAGACAGGTCAGTTAGGGGTGAGACAATAATGGAGGATGGAATGGGGATAGATGAGGGGAGGGTTATGGCAGGTGATAAGAAGGTTTCCATGTTACAAACAACCATTGGAAATTATAGTACTGTTTGCACTACTAAAAAAGATATGCAAAACACAAAAGCAAAATGTGATAATGAATTAAAGTGTTTGTTCACCAATGGCAGAAGTCAACAAAGCAAAATAGGTGAGTTGGAAGCTTTGGTGCACAAAGAGAACAATGATTATAAATAACAATCAATTGGTATTGCTGAATCTTGGTTTCTTTTCTCACATTACTTGGATATTAATATTCCTGGATATGCTCTCTTTCGGATAGACAAGATTAAATGTAAAGGTGGCAATGTCTGTCTGAGAGAAGTGATCTCAAAGCGAGTGTGAAAGAGGACCTGGTTGATGGACAGTGTGATGAGGCTGAAGCATTATGGGTGGAACTGCATATGGATGTGTGTAGTTCAAGTTTTTATTTTTATTTTTTTTTTTTTTTGGGAGGGGGGGGGGTCTGTAGTCCAGGGGAGTGAAGTGCCCAGTGTCTATGGGAGCCTTTAGGTCTTTTCTAGGCTCTTGGGGTATGGGAGGATGGGTAGGTCTGTAGTCCAAGGGAATGAAGTGCCCATAGGAGCTTTTAGAGCTTCTCCAGGCTCTTGGGGCTTGGAAGGGTAGGTCAGTTGACCCATGAGAATGAAGTGTTCATGAAGGCTATTAGGTCCTATCTAGGCTCTTGGGGCATGGGAGGGTGGCAAGGTCTGTAGTCCAGGGGGATGAAGTGCCCATGGGAAGTTTTAGAGCTTCTCTATGCTCTTGGGCCATGGGAGGGTGGGTAGGTCTGTAGTCCAGGGGAATTAAATGCCCATGGGTGCTTTTAGAGTTTCTTGGGCCATGGGAAGGTGGGTAGGTCTGTAGTCCAGGTGAATAAAGTGCCCAAGGAAGCTTTAGAGTTTCTCCAGGCTCTTGGGGCATGGAAGGGTGGGGGGTTGTATTCCAGGTGCATGAAGTGTCCATTGTCCACGGGAGCTTTTAGATCTTCTCCAGGCTCTTGAAATATGGACAGGTTGGTAGGCCTGTAGTCCAGGGGAAAGAAGTGCATTGTGTCAATAGGAGCTTTTAGATCTTCTTTAGATTTTTGGGGCATGGAATGGTGAGGGGATTGTATTCCAGGTAAATTAAGGTATCACCTGGGTAGGGTGGCTTATGTTCCAGGTGAATGACGTGTCCATGGGAACTTTTAGGTCATGTTCAGGCTCTTGGGGCATGGAAGGGTGGGGATCCAGGTGAATGAAGGTTTCACCTAGGTGGGGTGGTTTGTATTCCAGGTGAATGTAGTGCCCAATGTCCATGGGAACTTTTCGGTCTTCTCCAGGCTTTTGGGGGCATGGAAGGGTGGGAGTCCAGGTGAATGAAGTGCCCAGTGTCCATAGGAGGTTTTAGAGCTTCTCCAGGCTCTTGGGGTTGGTGAGGATCTCCCGGGCCAGCCTTCAGGTCTGCTTGGCGGCGTAATCCAGGATGGAGTGGGGTTTGCCCTGGAAGTGGTCCAGGTTGGGCAAGAAGTAGTGCGGGCACCTCCGGCACTGCAGGCAGGAGATGAGTTGGAGCAGGATGCCATTGAGCCTGTCGCCTAGGCACGCCTCGTCCCAGTCTGACTCCCTGGGGTGCTTCTCGCACTCGTAGGAGACCAGAGTCTTCATGTGGTAGTTGTTGAGGGGCTGGCCGGGCAGTTCCAGGTGCCGGTCCCGGAGGGTTTTCAGCAAGGACAGGCATTTCTTCCTACAGCCGCCCAGCTGCAGCCGGTTCTCGGACTCGGCGAACTGCAGCACCCAGGCGTCACTCTCTGCCAAGCTCTGCTTGCCGGCCAGGGTATGGCACTCCTTGGACAGCAGGTTGAAGCCCTCTGCCTTGACCTCGGCCACCCGGTTGGGGCCCGGCCAGGGGATGTGGGGTAAGGGCTAGTGGACAGCACTGTGGGGCCAGATGCTGGTACACTTGAAGGCGGGGTGATCTTCACCACGTAGCGGTCCCGGATCCTCAGCTTGACCTCCTTGGTGTCGGCCACCATCTTGACCACATCCCGGTAGCTGCACTTGTCCACAGCCTGGGCCACCAGGGTCTGGGAGCGGATTTTCCTGGCAGACAGGTAGCCGGAGGCGGTGATTAACTCCACCCACAGGGACATGCTCCTCTTCCAACCATCGCTCAGCTTCAGCACCGCACAGCCCGGCAGGGAGCCGTCATCCACAAAGTTGAAGACCCCCATCTGGTTGAGGTAGAGGACCACCTCAAACTCCATCGGGGAGATGACCTCCAGGCCCTCGTAGCGATTGTCTTCCTCGTTGAGGGAGCTGATGAAGCGGGGCTTCTGCACCTCCACCTCCTTCAGCACGTCCGACACCACCTTGCACACCTCCCGGGTGGTCTTGGCGATGGTCACCTTCCTGGCCTGGCACTTCTCGTTGTAGTACTTGTTCAGGTGGTAGACCAGCTTGGCCTGGGCGGCGTTTGTGTTGGGGCAGAGATCCGGGTTGTACACCGGAGTCTCGCAGTAAGCCGACAGATCCAAGGCGGCTACTGGGGAGGGAGCCAACTTTCTGCAGAAGATCTGGGGCTCCCGGGCTGGAGTCAGGACGGCGGATGGGGCCCCTAGGAGGATGCCATGGAAGGGGGGACACGCTCCCGGCCCCTGGTTCGACACTGGGCACCACACGAGACAGAGGGAGGAAGGGGGACTGTAGTCCGAGCATGGTCCCGGGGACAGAGGACACTCTACACAGTCTATGGAGTTACGTAGTTCAAGTTAATCATTGGAGTTTGTTACAGGTCAGTTAGGAGGTGGAGACTCGGCTTCCTGCACAGATGGAAAGGGCTGCAAGGGCTGGGTCAGTGATAATAATGGGGGATTCTAACTACCCTGATATTAATTGGAGTAACTGCACTTCTGGAACAGTTAAAAAGCAAAAATGTATACACCTATTACAAGACAATGTTATGGTACAGTTCATAGAGGCCCCAACTAAGAATGATGCTCGACTGGACCTGGTAATCTCAAACCATGCAGAGCTTATTATTAATGTTCGTATAAAAGAACATCTGGGTAGCAGTGACCATAACATGATTTCATTTAATGTTATCTGTAAACATCAAGCACATACTGGAAATATAAAAACACTTAACTGTAAGAGAGCAAATTTTCGAAGGATGAGGGCTGCTCTCCAAGACTTAGACTGGGAGGGAATATTGTCATCGAAGAACACAGAACAGAAATGGGAATTCTTCAAAAAGACTGTATGTAAACAAACTGCAATAATATATTCCCATGGGCAATAACTATAAAAGGCTAAAAATAGAACCTCTGTGGCTCACGTCCGAAGTTAAAAAAGCCATAAATAATAAGAAAAGAGCTTTTAAAAAATATAAAAATGAAGGAACGCTATAATCGTTTAAATGTTACACAGAATGTGTAAAAAGGAACAGGACACAAAAATTCAAAATGAATGACAGATTGCAAAAAGTCCTACAAACAACCCAAAAAAATTTAAATATATTAATAGTAAAAAGGTCAGGTCTAAGCATGTAGGCCCTTTGCAAAATAATCTAGAGTGGGCGACCGGGGACAAAGAGAAGGCAAATTTATTAAATACCTTCTTCAGATCTGTGTATACAAAAGGGCATGGGGGTGCTCTTGTCCGTAATGGGGATGATATTGACACAGCCCCAAATGATCCACAATGTCTCAAAATTGATATGGTCCAGAAATATTTAGACAGAATAAAGGTGAATAAAGCACTTGGACCAGATGGCTTACACCCATGGGTCCTAAAAGAATTGAGCCCTGTCATTTCAAAGCCATGGTTTCTAATATTTAGGGACTCTTTAATGATCAATGTGGTGCCTACATTTAAAAAGAAAAGGGTCAAAGTCTTTACCAAGTTACTACTGACCTGTTAGTTTAACTTCTATAGTTGGGAAGATACTGGAGAGTTTAATAAAAGACCACATAGATGAGTTCTTGCTTAAAAAAAAAATTTAAGCAAAAGACAGCATGGATTCAAACACAGATGTCAAACACATCTGATTTCTTTTTATGAGGAGGTGAGCAAAACCTTAGACAAAGGAGTAGCTGTGGACGTGGTATACTTGGGTTTTGCAAAAGCGTTTGACACCGTTCCCCACACATGGCTAATGTGTAAGGTAAAGTCTACGGGCTTGGAAAAATCAGTATGTAAATGGATAGAAAACTGGCTAAAAGATCGCATTCAGAGAGTAGTGGTTAATGATTCATACTCTGAATGGTCTAGGCTTGTCAGTGGTGTACCCTAAGGTTCAGTATTGGGACCCTTACTGTTTAATATATTTTATAAATGATATGGGGTCTGGGATTAAAAGTACTATTTAGTAAAGCGGCAAAGTATATTATTTACGTAAAGGGGGCACGCTTTATGTCTGGAGAAAAAGATATTTAATCTCCAAACATGGAAAGGTTTCTTCACAATGAGAGCTGTGAAAATGTGGAATAGACTCCCTCAAGAGTTGGTTCTGGCCAGCTCAGTGGATTGCTTCAATAAGGCCTGGATTATTTCTTAGATACACAGAATATAACTGGATACTAACATTTATAGGTAAAGTTGATCCAGGGAATATCCAATTGCCTCTCGGGGGATCAGGAAGAATTTTTGTTTCCCAGCAGGAGCAAACTGAATCATGCTTTGCTGGGGTTTTTTTCCTTCCTCTGGATCAACTGTTGGTAAAGGATTATAACTTTTTTTTTTTTTTTTTCTGGTTGAACTGGATGGACTTTTGTCTTTTTTCAGCCAGAATAACTATATAACTATGTACTATATTTAGTGCTTGCAGAGGACACCAAGTGGAATAACATCCTTACAGGATAATAGATATAAAACTCATGCGCTGCTAGATCAAAATAGAAATAGAAATAATCACTAACTTATACAGAATAAAAGTAAATAAATAAAGAAATGACAGACTGCTGCAACCACTAATGCAGTGTACTCCCACACAACTAAAAGTCCCTTTAAATAGCAACCATGCATGCGCCCCCAAATGCTGGTCCTCCTGCCCACACCCTCTCTGTTCTATCCCAGGAACACCCGATCCACCGCTGGATACCGGTATCCAGAGTCAGCCCCCGGGACACCGAGCTGATCCCGGAGAAACGTCATTTGACTTGCAACTACTGTTAATTACAGCGCATTTGACCTATATAGTATGTAGGTTTAGCTGTAAGGTGAGCAATCATTGCACATATACAGTTGCAAGAAAAAGTATGTGAACCCCTTGGGATTACGTGGAGTTTTGCATGAATTGGGCATAAAATGTGCTCTGAACGTCATCTAAGTCACAACAATAGAAGAACACAGTCTGCTGAACATAATACTACACAAACATTAGATGTTGCCATGGTTTAATTGCACATAACATGTAAACATTCACAGTGCAGGGAGGAAAAAGTATGTGAGGCCCTAGCTTAATGACTTCTTCCAGAGCTAATTGGAGCCAGGAGTGAGCCAACCTTGACTCCAATCAGTGTGATGATATTGGATGTGTTGCTGACAGCTGTCCTGCCCTTAAAAAACACACATCTGTTTTGGGTTTACTGGTTTCAAGAAGCACTGTCTGATGTGAACCATGCCTCGCAGAAAAGAGCTCTCAGAAGACCTACGATCAAGAATTGTTGACTTGCATGAAGCTGGAAAGGGTTACAAAAGTATCTCCAAAAGCCTTGATGTTCATGTGTCCACGGTAAGACAGACTGTCTACAAATGGAGAAAGTTTAGCACTGTTGCTACTCTCCCTAGGCGTGGTCGTCCTGTAAAAATGACTGCAAGAGCACAGCGCAGAATGCTGCATGAGGTAAAGAAGAATCCCAGAGTGTCAGCTAAAGACCTACAGAAATCTCTGGCACATGCTAACATTTTTGTTGACACATCTACAATAAGGAAAACATTAAACAAGAATGGAGTACATGGGAGGACACCACGGAGGAAGCCATTGCTGCCCGAAAAGAATATTGCAGCACGTTTGAAGTTTGCAAAAGAGCACTTGGATGTTCCACAGCACTACTGGCAAAATATACTGTGGACAGATGGAACCAAGATTGAGTTGTTTGGGAAGAACACACAACACTATGTGTAGAGAAAAAAGGCACAGCACACCAACATCAAAACCTCATCCCCACTGTAAAACATGGCGGAGGGAGCATCATGTTTTGGGGCTGCTTTGCTGCCTCAGGGCCTGGACGGATTGTTGTCATTGATGGGAAAATGAATTTCAGAGTTTATCAAGACATTTTGCAGGCAAATGTACGACCATCTGTCCGCCAACTGAAGCTCCGCAGAGGATGGGGGATGCAACAGGACAATGACCCAAAGCATACAAGTAATTCAACAAAACAATGGCTGCAACAGCACAGAATACGCCTTCTGGAGTGGCCCAGTCAGAGTCCTGACCTTAACCAGATTGAAATGCTGTGGCATGACCTTAAGAGAGCGATTCATACCAGACATTCCAAGAATATTGCTACACTGAAACAGTTTTGTGAAGAGGAGTGGTCCAAAATTACTCCAGATCGTTGTGCAGGTCTGATCTGCAACTACAGGAAACGTTTGGTTGAGGTTATTGCTGCCAAAGGAGGGTCAACCAGTTAAGTCCAAAGGTTCACATACTTTTTCCTCCCTGCACTGTGAATGTTTACATGTTATGTGGAATTAAACCATGGGAACATCTAATGTTTGTGTAGTATTATGTTCAGCAGACTGTGTTCTTCTATTGTTGTGACTTAGATGACGTTCAGAGCACATTTTATGCCCAATTCATGCAAAACTCCACGTAATCCCAAGGGGTTCACATACTTTTTCTTGCAACTGTAAGTGTGAATCACTAGTCTGTGGATGCGCTTAAACACTCTAAGGAAGAGCATTTTTCATGAAGAACTGGATGTCACAAAAGGACTTGGGAGATCACTTACTTCACTCTATGAAGATACCATCCCTAACTGAAAAAACTAATGGGGTTTTAAAGGCACCATACCACAAAAATACAATTACAAACATTACATTCTTCTTAAAAAGCTTGTAAGATTGATAACAAGCACAATTGATATAGATTAGTGCAGAATGAGGCTTCAGATAGCCTGGATGTTAAAACTAGCATACTTGGTACATCTGTGTTCAATTGGTGGACATCGATATTCCCTAAGTGAGAGATCCTGGATTGTATGTTCGTGCTCTTTTCCACTGGCCTCCTGCAAAGTCTTTGATGTCATTTTGGAGTTTTTATACTTTTTCTCCCTGAAGAAGCGGGCTGCGTTCTGTGAAACGCATTGGAGAACAAAAGCCAAATATCTACTTCTAATAACTATGCCAGTTATGGAGAACAGTAGCAAAGCATTCTCTTGTACCAATTATGCTAGTTATGGTAGTTATGATATCCAGGCTATCTGAAGCCTCATTCTGCACTAATCTATATCTATTGTGCTTGTTATCAATCTTACAAGCTTTTTAAGAAGAATGTACTATGCACTCAATTTTTTATTACAACAGTGGTTTGAATTTTATTAATAAAGTTATATTTACTACATAGTTTGTAATTGTATTTTAGCAAGGGGGGTGATATGACCTTGGATCTCCATCTCCCACCTTCTCTTCTCTATTTGTACTTCACTCTATGGACTTTTAGAGCATATGGTGTATATTATTGTTATAATATTCACTTGAGTTCTATTACGTATAGGGTAGATTGTCTGTTTGCTATTTAAAGGGACAGAGCACCACACTTTATTTTTGTTTATCCTTACAGGATGTCTCCAACTTACAAGTCAACCTCAATGCACTGTTTAATAGGGCAACTATGTGGCAAATGAGGTTTAATGTCGATAAATGTACTTGGGGGCTAAGAATATGCATGCATCATACATACTAGGGGGAGTATAACAAGGGAATCAATGGTGGAGAAGGATCTTGGAGTTCTGGTAGATCACAAGCTTAATAATGGCATGCAATGTCAAGCTGCGGTTTCCAAAGCGAACAAAATCCTCTCTTGTATTAAAAGAGGTATAGACTCCAGAAAGAGAGATATCATATTACCCCGGTACAAAGCATTAGTAAGATCTCATCTGGAATATGCAGGTCAGTTTTTGGCACCAATTCACAAAAACAACATTGGGGAACTGGAGAAAGTACAGAGAAGGGCAAACAAACTGGTAAGAGGCATGGAGGAGCTCAGCTATGAGGAAAGATTAGAGGAACTGCATTTATCCTCTCTTGAGAAGAGGAGCCTAGGGTGAATATGATCAACATATGTAAGTACATAGGTGGTCCATATAGTGAACTCGGTGTAGAGTTATTCACTTTAGGATCATCACAGAGGACAAGGGGGCACTCTTTGTGTCTGTAGGAAAAGAGATTTACTCTCCATATATAGAAAGGCTTCTTCACAGGAAGAGTGCTGAAAATGTGGAATAGACTCCCTCAAGAGCTGGTTCTGGCCAGCTCAGTAGCCTGTTTCAAAAAAAGGCCTGGATTCTTTTCTAAAGGTACACAATATAACAGGATACTAATATCTATAGGTAAAGTTGATCTAGGGAATATCAGATTACTTCTTGGGGAATCAGGAAGGAATTTTTCCCCTGCTGGAGCATGCTTTATTGGATTTTTTTTTGCTTTCCTCTGGATCAACTGTGGGTATAGTGCAGTGATGGCGAACCCGTGGCACGCGTGCCACAGCCGGCACGCCGAGCCTTATCTGTGGGCACGCCAGGAGAATCCAGCGGCGCGCTGTCTTCCCGGCTGTAGTGTGCGTGACAGCCGGGTCCCAAGTGCGCATGCACAAGAAGCAGTGCCCTTTGTGAATGGTAAGGCGGTACCTGGGACACATGACAGATCCCAGAAGCCGCCGGACCAATCACAAAGCGCAGCGCTTCTCGCGCATGCGCACTGGGCATCCGGCTGTCCGACGAGCGCCCACACTACAGAAGCCGGGAAGACAGCGCGCGGCTGGATAAAGGAACAGGTAAGATAAAAAAAAAACTCTGCGGAAGTAAGAGCGGGTACCTGTCAAATTAAGGTACCCGCTCCCTGCTCTCCCTCCCTCCCCAAAGGTCAGCAGTCATCTCTGTACTGTCCGCAGTCTCTGGTCATCCCTGTGCTGTCCGCAGTCTCTGGTCATCCCTGTGCTGTCCGCAGTCTCTGGTCATCCCCTGTACTGTCCACAGTCTCTGGTCATCCCCTGTACTGTCCGCAGTCTCTGGTCATCTCCTGTACTGTGTCCGCAGTCTCTGGTCATCTCCTGTACTGTGTCCGCAGTCTCTGGTCATCTCCTGTACTGTGTCCGCAGTCTCTGGTCATCTCCTGTACTGTGTCCGCAGTCTCTGGTCATCTCCTGTACTGTGTCCGCAGTCTCTGGTCATCTCCTGTACTGTGTCCGCAGTCTCTGGTCATCTCCTGTACTGTGTCCGCAGTCTCTGGTCATCTCCTGTACTGTGTCCGCAGTCTCTGGTCATCTCCTGTACTGTGTCCGCAGTCTCTGGTCATCTCCTGTACTGTGTCCGCAGTCTCTGGTCATCTCCTGTACTGTGTCCGCAGTCTCTGGTCATCTCCTGTACTGTGTCCGCAGTCTCTGGTCATCTCCTGTACTGTGTCCGCAGTCTCTGGTCATCCCTGTACTGGTCCGCAGTCACTGGTCATCCCTGTACTGTGTCCGCAGTCTCTGGTCATCTCCTGTACTGTGTCCGCAGTCTCTGGTCATTCCTGTACTGTGTCCGCAGTCTCTGGTCATCCCTGTACTGTCCGCAGTCTCTGGTCATCCCTGTACTGTGTCCGCAGTCTCTGGTCATCCCTGTACTGTCCGCAGTCTCTGGTCATCTCCTGTACTGTCCGCAGTCTCTGGTCATCTCCTGTACTGTTCGCAGTCTCTGTGTCAGGAATGGACTGGCCAGCAATGGTGGGACTCACCTGCCTTTTGATCTGCAGTACCAGGGCTGGCCAGCGGGTGCTCCCAGCAATCAGAGACTCAACTTTGCAGCCAGCTAACACCTGGAACTGATTATGCTGGGGTATTTAAGGGATGGCCAGACCCACAGACTCTGCCTTGGTGTGTGTTTGTCCTGGGCCCTGTATCTGTCCTGCATCCTGTTTCTGTTCCTTTGCTGACCCTCTGTACTACGCTGCTTGCTACCTGTTCTGATCCCTGGCTTGTGACCCTGACCATCCCTCTGCTTGACCCTCTGTACTACGCTGCTTGCTACCTGCTGAACCTGGCCTGTGACCCCGACCATTCTCCGCTTGCTCCCCCTGTACCTACCTGCCCAATTGATATTGACCCGGCCTGCCTGACGACGCTTGCTTGTATGTACTGTTATCTGTGGGTGGTTGGTTTGGTTTGTTTGCACTGTATTATGTTTAGTATTGCACTGCGTTTATGTTTGTATTGTTAGTGTTAATAAATTATATTGTTTATCCCATATCTGAAGTCTGCGTTTCCCTGCGTCAGTCACACATCTCTGGTCATACCTGGGAGCCCTGACACTCTGGTCATCTCCTGTACTGTGTCCGCAGTCTCTGGTCATCTCCTGTACTGTGTCCGCAGTCTCTGGTCATCTCCTGTACTGTGTCCGCAGTCTCTGGTCATCTCCTGTACTGTCCGCAGTCTCTGGTCATCTCCTGTACTGTCCGCAGTCTCTGGTCATCCCTGTACTGTGTCCGCAGTCTCTGGTCATCTCCTGTACTGTGTCCGCAGTCTCTGGTCATCCCTGTACTGTCCGCAGTCTCTGGTCATCTCCTGTACTGTGTCCGCATTCTCTGGTCATCTCCTGTACTGTGTCCGCATTCTCTGGTCATCCCTGTACTGTGTCCGCATTCTCTGGTCATCCCTGTACTGTGTCCGCAGTCTCTGGTCATCCCTGTACTGTGTCCGCAGTCTCTGGTCATCCCTGTACTGTGTCCGCAGTCTCTGGTCATCCCTGTACTGTCCGCAGTCTCTGGTCATCCCTGTACTGTGTCCGCAGTCTCTGGTCATCCCTGTACTGTGTCCGCAGTCTCTGGTCATCCCTGTACTGTGTCCGCAGTCTCTGGTCATCCCTGTACTGTGTCCGCAGTCTCTGGTCATCCCTGTACTGTGTCCGCAGTCTCTGGTCATCCCTGTACTGTGTCCGCAGTCTCTGGTCATCCCTGTACTGTGTCCGCAGTCTCTGGTCATCCCTGTACTGTGTCCGCAGTCTCTGGTCATCCCTGTACTGTGTCCGCAGTCTCTGGTCATCCCTGTACTGTGTCCGCAGTCTCTGGTCATCCCTGTACTGTGTTCGCAGTCTCTGGTCATCCCTGTACTGTGTCCGCAGTCTCTGGTCATCCCTGTACTGTTAATTAGTTTGCACTACTGTACGAGTTGTGTTTTCTAAACCAAAAGCTCGATATTCAGGTTTCATTGCAGTGTTGGCACTTTGAAAGAAATAAGTTGGTTTTGGGTTGCAGTTTGGGCACTCGGGCTCAAAAAGGTTCGCCATCACTGGGATAGTGCATATAATTTTGTATAATTTTTTTTACCCCTTTTTACTGGTTGAACTAGATGGATTTGTGTCTTGTTTTCAACCAGAATAACGATGTAACTATGCAACAAATGTAGAATGTATGAGGGAAAAGACAGTGAAGTGGAGCCGCTTGACTGCCCAAACTACACGGTGAGCAGTGGCAAGATAGTATCAGTGGTGTATTTAGGTTTTGTGCTGCCCTAGGCAACACAAAAATTGTGTCCCCCCCTCCCCCAATGAGAGAGCGAGAGTTTAATGGTGTGTGTATGTATATAGGATTTTTATTTATTTATGGATTTCTCTCTCTCTCTTTTTCTTTCCCCTCCTAGCAAATACCACCTCCACCTCCCCACCCCCCCCCCCCAAAAAATCCCCATTACACTTCCTAGAAAAAGTGGAGAGGAAATAGCCAGGAGGAGGTGAGCTGTGTTGCGTTCTCTGGGCTCTCCCTCCTGTCATCCATGCAGCACATGAGGCAGGATCACTGATAGATCGTATAGGACTGTCCACACACACCGTATAATTACCACCCCCTACCTCCTCCAAGGGCTGCTCATCTCCGGGCAGCAGGAAGTGTGGGCAGAGTGTGGTAATCATAGTGTGTGTGCAGTCCCATACGATCTATCAGTGATCTTGTCTCATGTGCTGCATGGACGACAGAAGGGAGAGCCCAGAGAACCCAACACTGCTCACCTCCTCCTGGCTCCTTCCTCTCCATCACTTCTTCTCTCGCTTTCCCCTGGTCCCAGCTCTGAGTGTGGGCGGAGGAAGGAGCTCAGCGGAGGGTCAGACCCCACAGCTCAGACCCTGCCAGCCAGCTGCTGCTGAGGGGCCCTGCACACTGTCCGTGGTTGCGCGTCCATGGAAGCTGTCTGCTGATCGTCCCTGGAACGCTGACCGCTGGTCGTCCCTGTCTGGAGCCGTCTGCCGCTGAGGGTCTGAAAGCCGCTTACCGCGAGGGTCCAAAACTGTCCCTGTTGTGCGCACAGACTACCCGTGTCCTGAACTGTCCCTGGTGTGCGCACAGACTACCCGTGTCCTGAACTGTCCCTGGTGTGCGCACAGACTACCCGTGTCCTGAACTGTCCCTGGTGTGCGCACAGACTACCCGTGTCCTGAACTGTCCCCGCTGTGTGCACCGACCACCCGTGTTCTGAACTATCCCTGCTGTGTGCAGCGACCACCCGTGTGTGGAATGTCCCCGCTGGGGTATTGCAGAGGGCTACAGTCCTGACCTTTTTGGGGGTCTGCAGAGTGCGCAGGGGGGATGGCTGGGGAGGCTCGGTCCCCCTCACCCGAGCCTCCCAGCGTCTTTCCGGGAGCAAGATGATTCCAGCAGCATGGACAGGAACAAAGAGGAGGGCTGCTTCCTGTGCGAGTCTTTTAAAAACCATGTGGGACGCGGCTAGGTTGCCTCGGCAACGGCCGGCCCAGCACTGTCCATGGAAGCTCCACGGACATCGGAATGTGCAAGGGGGAAGGGAGGGGTGGAGGGATATGGCGGGGGATGGGAGAGGCACTGGCAGTCCGTGACAGTTCAATCTTGGAATTGGCTTCTGTGGCACCATGCAACCTAATCGCCGGGGCTAACCCCAATGGCTCATTAACACCCAACTTAGAAAGGTGAAGAAAGCCTGCTTGCAAGAGACTTTTTGGCAGCCAAGCCATATACTGGAGCTCAAAATCCAATGACCACCTTAAGGCTTTCAAAGGGAGTACTTTCCTCATTTCACTTCCTGACTACCTATCACAGTTTTTAAGGCCCAAGAATGCCAGGAAAATACAAAATACCTCCCAAATTACCCTTTTTTGGAAAGTAGACACCCCGAAGTAATTGCAAAGAGGCATGGCAAATTCTTTGGGGAGTTTACTTTCCAAAAAGGAGACACTTGGAGGGGGAGGTATATCTACTATCCTGGCATTCCAGGGCCTCCAAAACTGTGATAGGTAATGAGGAAGTGACATGAGGAAATAAGCCCTATGAAAGCCTGAAGGTGGTCATTGGATCTTGGCGGGCCTGTACATGTGGTATCCCCATAATCAAAAGTATCCAAATGTGTTTTGGGGGGTAATCTCACATATACCAGTGGCATGGGGGAGAAATATTTAGTTAAAGCGATAACTTTGTGTAAGAAAAAAAAGTTTTTCTCATTTTCCAAAAACTTGTAGCAAAAAATAAACTCTTCCATGTATTCAACATGCCTCTCAGCAAATACCTTGGAGTGTCTACTTTCCAAAAAGGGGTCATCTGGGGGGGGGGATTGTACTGCCCTGTTATTTTAGCACCTCAAGAAATGTGATAGGCAATCAAAAAGTAAAAGCTGCGTAAATTCCAGTATATATACCATAGTTTGTATACGCTATCACTTTTACACAAACCAATACTTATTGGGGTTTTCTTTTTACCAAGGAGACTTAGCAGAACACATTTTGGCCTAATTATATGACTAAATTTGACTTAATTGGATGTTTTTTATAACAGAAAGTATCCTTTTTTTTAATTTTCGTTCTTTACTCGTTTAGACAATAAAAAATCCAGTTTTGATCATATACCACCAAAAGAAAGCTCTATTTAAGTGAAAAAAAATTATAACATTTTTATTTGGGTAGTAAAAAATACTCTGGTCATGAAGGGGTAAAACCTCCCAGAATTTAAGTGGTTAAAGGAGTCATAAGGCCTTCAGATCCCCCTGGTTCCGCATATATGTATGCTGGGTAAACCATTATGTGGTACTAGGTCATTCACCCAAAGGCTGTTAAACCACATAATACCTAAATCAGCCACATCCTTGCTGCAGTTTGATGTGAAATCTCATATTACTGAAAAAAGCCTCACCACCCTCAGAGTATTCTTAAAGTACAACTAGAGGCAAAACTTTTTTTTTAGTTTTGGATGTATTGGACATTGATTAGAACACCTGTCAATTGTTATTGCTGCCTGTGTCCACGTTAGGGAGATTTACCCTCTCTATTTGTCCAAATTTTGGGTTATTACCAGAAAGGTAATACGAGGGGAAATCTTCCAATAGGGACACTAGCTCTTGTGACCCTGAGGGATTCCCTTAATTTGCAGGTATTTCTTTTCACTTCTTGCTTTGGCTATGGGACAGAAAGTGAAGGGAATTATCCCCAATGGGATGCAGATGGCAAAAAAAAGAATTGTTAGGGGTTATGACCCCCCCCCCAACACACACACACACACACACACACACACACACACACACTCTATTCAAAATGAAGTAAAACATTTTTCATATAGTTTTACTTTATTATAGTGAAATTTGTTTACAAGATGGAAAGCTTTACAGCTCAATTATGGGACACCATTTCAAAATGGAACAATATTTACGCCTCTTACCTTTTTACTGAATAATACCACCTTCCTTATCGTCCCTGTGACACCTTAACAAATGGAAAGATATCTGCTTCATATTACTAATTTGAGGTTCACACTAATAAGAGATTCCACCATCTCTGTAGGGACAATTAATATGTGGACCAGAAATACACCCACAATTTATGTTGGTTGGCAGACAGTATAAATGTGCATTAAGCTGAATGATATTGATGACCTGTAGCCTATGTACAGCCTGCACTTATTCACATGCACTACAGTGTTAACATATTGTAAGTGGTTTTTCTTCATAGGGCATATTTCTTAATTGTTTCTGGCTACAATTGTTTTTTCACAGACTTTTTTTTTTAAAGCAGATGTTCCATTACAATGGCAGGTCCACTCTACTGAAACCCTATACCACCAAAGTCAAATCACCTGCAAAAGCAATGTGAAAATAAAGCCTCTTAACAAAAATAAAACAATTATCTACCTGGGACCTGGCTTTTGACACTCCTGGGAGGTGTGAGTTATGTTACCGCGTATCACTACTGCCTTATTGGTGCTAGGCGCTCAAAATTCATTGAGAATACACTTCTTCAATGGACTACAGTGCATTCTTGTAGAATATCTGCTGAGACAGTGGTGAGGTACAGTAACTTCACCCACACCTCCCAGAAGCATCAGAAGCCAGGGGTCTGAGGTATTGTTTTTTGTTTTTTTTTTTTAGCAACAGCTTTTTTTCATTTGAGAGAGGATTTCAATAGAACAGACCTTTAATTTTCATAGAAATGGTGACAGCAGTGTAAATGTGTAGGAAATACGCTCCAGCTATCTGGAGCTGCATTGTCCAGCCACTGTACAATATTTGTGACCATTGTCTCTGAAATAACACACTCTAATTTCTATTTTACAATAAAACCTGACTTGTCGCACCCTCTTTTATTGTGGCCTAACCAAGCTACTTGCATACTGTCCAGCCACTGAAAAATATTTATGCCTACTGTCTTTCACATAATACACTCTAATACTTTTTACTCAAAGATAAAACTTGCCCTGTCTCTTTCTATGTGTTACCTATTCAAGTGCTTGTATACTATACTGACACTAGACAATTCCTTCCAAGCACATACTTGAAGCCTATATTTTGGGATTAATTGGGGATACAGAGATGTAAGGGAGTTAATGGAATGTGGACTGTGGTTTTTGAGTACTCTGTTTGAACAGTTAATTAAATTTTAAGACAGTGTAGTAACACGAAAAAAGAATTACGGTAGACATTAAATACAATTAAACAGTTTTGCCACTGGACAATTTATAAAAAACTAAAGTGCTTTGGCTTAATTTTGTCAGAGCAAACATTTCTATAGCTGTTAGATTAGTTGTGGCTCCTACTTCCATCATTCACTTTAGGCCTATGAATGCTGCATGGGCAAACCACAGGTTCAACAAAAACATTCTCTCATGTACAAGTGACAGAGTTCAAGGGCGGTGCTAGGAAGCTGGACATAAAATGACATACAAATCATTCTGACAGCATCTCAGCTCTCCCTGTGCCCCCTCTCAGCAGTCATTCAGCAGCCATTCCCCCCGCTATGTAAAAACAGAGCAGGATTTCTGGCATGGGGGATCGGGGTGAGCAGCCCTGCAAAGGGAACAACTTGAATGTCTTTAGCACATCCACTATAAACTGTGTGGAAAAATTACTCCATAATGCCTATAGCAACAAAGGTCAGTTTAAAGCTCATTATTTATTTATTACAGGTACTTATATAGTGCCAACAATTTACGCAGCGCTTTACATATATATTGTACATTCACATCAGTCCCTAACCCTTAAGGGGTGTACAATTTAAGGTCCCTAACTTAGATTCATACATACACATACTAGGGCCAATTTAGACAGGAACCAATTAACCTACCAGCATGTTTTTTGGAGTGTGGGAGGAAACCAAAGTACCCGGAGAAAACCCACGCAGGCACAGGGAGAACATGCAAACTCCAGGCAGGTGGTGCCATGCTGGGATTCAATGACCCTAGTACTGCCAGGCGGAAGTGCTAACCATTTAGCCACTGTGCTGCCCCATCTATTTGTTGTGAATGTTTACACTGGAAATTCAATAGCCTAGCCACAGATTCATTACAAGCATACCTTTAGGTTACCTCCATTAACTTTGAAATTAAATTATCGTTCTGTTCCACATGATGAGGATATTATGAACTTACTCTCCTTACAAATGAGGTATTGAAGTGTTGATTTCAGAGAGTGCATATATTAACAACAGCCTCTTTATCTCATGTGAACTGCACTTTCCTCCACTGGGAGTAATGGAAGCCATAAAGGGTTTTTCCTCTGTTACATTGCATCAGCTATTCTCCATTAACTCTGAAAGCTGCTTGTTCAGGACGCATATCATCAGTATTCTCTATTGATCACCGCCTGACATCTTTCTTCCAAGATCGAAGTCCGGCTACATTTTTGTGTCTTTGAAGAAAAAGCTTACAGGGCAATAAATTCCATTCTGAACCTGGTATGCTTGTCTCATTCTCACCCTACAATGCACAGATATCCTTAGATGGAATCAGCAGTCTTGTGTATGGATATTTGTTCTGTTGTATTGTCATTACAGACAGGAATGCACGACAGCTCTAGCGTAGGCAAGCGGGAGTATTCACTTTAAACAGGGATCTACAGCCCCTATGTTGTTGTTACAGGTATAATCTATAGACATACCTTCTCCTTCAAAGCCCAGTGACAGTCTGCCTAAATGCCTTGATTTTGTCATGGTCCTTTTAAAAACTGTGATTAAAGTTTGGAGTGTGGTGGTAGATCCTGAGGAGCTGGCCAGGGGATTCGGGTAAAGCTCAGAGTTTCCACCGAAAAAGAAAAGAGAGGGAGGCGGGAAAGCCCTTACAGTTTAGTAGATTATATCAGAAACAAGGATAGTGTTTCTACAATAATAGGAAAAAAGGTCAAAATGCAGTTGCGAGTGTTGAGGCTGCAGTCACCTAGCTTGTGGCCCTCCTAGTGCGCAGATGGAAAAAACCTTTCTCCACGCAGGGTTAGTGTCTTTGCCCTCTATGCCTTGGCCATTCCCATCCTGGGTGTTTTGTGGGGGTTCTCAGGTGGGTTAACAAAGTGGTAGAAAGAGTCAGCGCAAAAATGGCCCTTAGGTAGTTTGATTGGCAGGGGAGCCCAAAGTGGCTTTGTCAAAATGTAGGTGGGCTTAGACATTCACTATATTGCCAAACGTATTGGGACACCTCTCCAAATCATTGGACTCAGGTGTTCCAATCACCTCCATGGCCACAGACGTATAAAATCAAGCACCTAGGCATGCAGACTGCTTCTACAAACATTTGTGAAAGAATGGGTCGTTCTCAGGAACTCAGTGAATTTAAGCATGGTACTGTGATAGGTTCAATAAAAATCTATTGGTAGTGCAGCGCTATAAATACATACAGTATACTTAGACACAAATCTAATAATAGTGCAATACTACAAATGCATATACGCACACATATAAATGCAATATACGCTATGCCAATACGTTGTGCCCCTTACGTGGGTATAGTGTGATATAGGATATACCTGAGGAAGTCACGTGTATTAATCGTGACGTAACGCGTAGATACGCCTGTGGGTGGAGCCTTAGCGGTTGACGCAGTGACATCACATCTGGCGCGGGCGCCATCTTGGTGCACCCGAAGAGGATCCACACATGCAGTACACCCATGATGTGGTGTAAAAACGCCGATGTATGCCTGCAATTTTGTAAGTAGGAATTTTAGCTGTGGCTGTGTGCATATAAAATAAATGGTTTTACACTATGCTGGATTTCTTTGCCTTGCTGAGGATACGTTTGGAGAGGTACTAATTCCAATACTAGTGAGAGAGTCCCACCATTACTGCCGAGGAGGACCCCAGTGCTTTGGAGGAGTAAAGCGGCATTTCTAGCTCAGTGGTCCCAAGGGGCCTGGACTCTAGAGCAGTAGAGACGTGTTCTCTGGAGTGAGGAATCACGCTTCCCTGTCTAGCAATCCAATGGACATGTCTGGGTACTTGTCTGACTGCATTGTGCCAAGTGTAAGGTTTGGTGGAGGGGGGATTATGGTGTGGGGTTGTTTTTCAGGGGTTGGGCTTGGCCCCTTAGTTCCTGTGAAGGAAACCCTTGATGCGTCAGCATGCCAAGACATTTTGAACAATTTCATGCTCCCAACTTTGTGGGAACAGTTTGGAGTTGGCCCCTTCCTGCTCCAACATGACTGTGCATCAGTGCACACAGCAAGGTCCATAAAGACATGGATGAGCGAGTTTGGGGTGAAGGAACTTGACTGGCCACGGAGTCCTGACCTCAACCTGATAGAACACCTTTGGGATGAATTAGAGTGGAGACTGCGAGCCAGGCCTTCTCGTCTGACATCATAAATACGCTTCTGGAAGAATGGTCAAACATTCCCATAGACACACTCCTAAACCTTGTGGACAGCCTTCCCAGAAGAGTTGATGCTATTATAGCTGCAAAGGGCGGGCCAACTCAATATTGAACCCTATGAACTAAGACTGAGATGCCATTAAAGTTCATGTGCATTGAAAGGCATACATCCCAATACCTTTTGGCAATATAGTGTATATGATAGTTGTAGGGACATTAACATTTATTGTCAGGAGATCAGTGCTTGCAGATATTGGTGAAGCTCTTCTGGCACAGACAGAGATGCCCTACCTGAAGGTTTCCCTCACACTAACCTCCGTTTTACTCAAACACTAGCCTTAACACTGATACTGAAATTTGCACTTAAAACTGTCATTTTTTAACTTTTGGAAATGTCAGTAAAAACTTGGCTGTGCCAGTAAAATTTGGCTGCTGTGTCAGTGAATTTCAATCTGGTAGATTGGCAACACTGATACTAACCCTCCCTGTAACCCTATCAATAGCTTTGTATCTGTAACCCTAACACTAACCCTCTCCCTGTAACCCTAACACTAATGCTCTACCTTTAATCCAAACCCTCTACCTGTAACCCTAACACTAATGCTCTACTTTTAATCCTAACCCTCTCCCTGTACCCTAAAACTAACCCTTTCCCTCATAACCCTAACACTAACTCTCTCCCTGTAACCCTAACACTAACTCTCTACCTGTAATCCCAATACCAACTCTCTCCCTGTAACCCCAACACTAACCCTCTAAGTGTAACCCTAACACTAATGCTCTACCTTTAATCCTAGCCCTCTCCCTGTACCCTAAAACTAACCCTTTCCCTTGTAACCCTAACACTATCCCTCTCCCTGTAACCCTAAAACTAATGCTCTACCTGTAACCCTAACACTAACGCTCCCCCTATAACTCTAACACTATCCCTCTCCCTGTGTCCCTAACACTATCCCAACAATAACTTTCTACCTGTAACACCAACACTAGCTCTATACCTGTAACCCCAACACTAACTTTCTCTCTGTAACCCTAATAACATTCTACTTGTACCCACAACACTGTCTACCTGTAACCCCAACACTAACTCTCTGCCTGTAACCACAATATCAACTCTCTCCCCGTAACCCCAACACTCTCTCCCTGTAACCCTAACACTAATGCTCTACCTGTAATCCTAACCCTCTTCCTGTACCCTAAAACTAAATCCCTTCCCCTCGTAACCCTAACACTATCCCTCTCCCTATAACCCTAACACTACCCCTCTCCCTGTTACCCTAACACTATCCCAACAATTTTCTACCTGTAACCCCAACACTAGCTCTATACCTGTAACCCCAAAACTAACTATGTCCCTATAATCATAACAATAACTCCAAAACTGTAACCCCAACACTACCTCTCTACCTGTAACCCCAACACTAACTTTCTCCCTGTAACCCTAACAATGTTCTACTTGTACCCGCAACATTGTCTGCCTGTAACCCCAACACTAACTCTCTACCTGTAACCCCAACACTAACTCTCTCCATGTAACCCCAACACTAACTCTCTACCTGTAACCCCAATACTAACTCTCTAGCTGTAACTATTCAACTAACCCTCCCTCTATCCCTAACTGTAACCCTCTCCCTATAATACTAAGCCTAACTCTTTGATGTATACATAAACTATTATACACAATTCTTCATATATGTGTAGAAGGAAGCCGCTATGGTAAGTTTTTCACGTCTAATTACAATTAGGGATGCAACAATATCCTTTTTTCTATAGGCGAGTACAAGTACTGATACTTTCAGTCACGTACTCACCGATGCCGAGTACCAATACTTTATGGTACAAAGCCATCTAGCCTGTATTGTCATCCCTGCAAGGAGAGAAGAGAAACCCACGGGATTGCAAATCCCCAAACCTGTGAAGTGGCTTTTTGTTGTATTACAGCATAGTATCGGTGCAGTGAAGTTTCCTGTAATGCTCCTGTGTGAACTTAGGCTATGACAAGCCTGGGTGAACACAGGAGCGGTGGGGAAACCGCATGCAATTTGGACAGCAATCGCACCGCATTCCTGTTCAAACCGCATGCTATTCTTTGCATCTTGTATGGACGCAAATCGCACAGCAAAGTATAAGTTTCGGGTATTGGGAGCATTTTCACGAATCCTCGTGAAAATCCTCGGTATTGGCGCATCCCTGGTTACGATAGTTAAAATGTTGTGCTGATACTAATGATAATGCCCTTCCTTTAATTGATGAAGCATGACAAAGGTATATTGCTGAAGGTCAGATGCAATTCTATTAATTAACAAAAAGTCTGAACACTTCCAAACCATATAGTTCAATATAACAGTAGGCATTATGTTTAGCTAAGATTGCTTACTTATGGATGCATGCCAATCATCAAAGTGCTAGAGCCTATTTAAAAGGCCAAGAAAGCATGTAGGGCAGCTGAACCAAAGCCATGAAGCCATTATATCACTAACAACCTAGCTGTCAACATATCTAAATAACAAAAATCAAGAACACTTACAGCATCAGGCAGCTTTTTGTAGATCCTGGAAAGTTAAATTATCCAATGGTTTTTCATATCTCTACGAGGCTCTAGAGGAGCCATTCTCAACCAGGGTTTCATAGTTCTAGGGGTTCTTTGAGCTGTGACCAACTGACCTCCATTTGATTGTGCCTGCATAATTCTTGGGCCAAAGCCAGTTTGCAGAACCAGGCACCAATGGTCTTTCTAGCTGTCAGTAAGGGTGACAGTCTGCCCCCCCCCCCATTTTTAATCCGTATGCTCCTAGCATTACTAAATAGATAGGAAGGTGTATTATATTTACTTGTTTTAAACTCTATTTCACATTTCGTCAATTCCTGGTTTCTGTCATACATCCCAGGAGTCTTCATGGACATTTTTTTTCATCTGGAGGAGGGGAAGAAGGGCTTTCTCAGGTAAGCACATCCTTGGAAGAGCCTCAGAAGATGAAACATGTAAGGCAGAGCCCATGCTCATGGCACCATCATAAAATCTGAAAGCTATCTGCGTATTCCCTTGGGGATTTTGACTCATACAGCGATGTCTATGTTTTTATACATGTGAGTAGCATTGTTTTTAATAAATATTGGTTACCATTGATTTTATATGTGGAGCGTTTCAATTTTTTCATGCACATTTCCCTGAGTGGCTGTCGATACATATGGTGGAGTGAGGAGGCGACATCATATATCCAGGATCTAAGTAATTCGCTTTCAAGCGCTATATGACTTCTCATTGTGAGGGTCATACCACTCTGGTAAGCCTTTATTGTGAGGGTCATACCACCGGTAAGCCTTTGATTTGGGCACTGGTGTGAGAGCATGGGGTGCGTTGTTTTTTCACTTGGAGGAATTTTTTACACCTTATTTCATCTTTAATTCACAGTGGACCTTTTTTGTTTGCATGGATGTTCTATCACAGACACACATTCTTGACTGTTATCAGTTTTTTTTTTATTTTTGAGCACTGCACTTTAGTTTGGGTTTATTTGATATTACCATTTTCAGGGTTGCTGTTAGAACCCACGGGGCCCCATACTGCATGCGCAGTGGGCACCAGGCTGTGAAGCCGCAAGCTGTCACAGCCTGGTGCCCACAGCAGAGAGCCGTAAAGGACAGAAGGAGAGAAGGGACTGTGCGGGTGAGTACACCGTTGGACCCCAGGACAGGTAAGTGTGTGTTTATTAAGTCAGCAGCTACAGTTTTTGTAGCTGCTGACTTTTAATAAACACAAAAACAGCTAAGTTAGAAAAAAAACCCTTCTGTTTTGCCTTTTTGAAAGCAGTTTTCTGGTAGAAAACTAAACATGCCTACACGCTAGTACAAATAATGCTCAACATTAGCATTGTTTTCTGCCAAGTGTGGCCATTTGTGTAAGCCAGTGTGCTTGGACCCTTAGGCTTGTATCCCACAAACCAGTTTAGGCAATGTAATTCAGGATTTGACTGGCATACAGTATATGATATCACCAATTTCCAGGTACAGAGGAGTGACACATTTCCCATGAAGCTTTGAAGCATCCTCAAGGCAACACTAGAATATGAAGCAATAAATGAAATGGTTACTGTTTATTAGGGATTTATTCCAACAAGCACTTACTGCTGCTGTATGCTGCTGCCTTGTGGCGAGATCTTGTATGTCATCACTCCGGCTGGCTTGGAAATCAGCATGCAGCTCACGGAGACACATGTATTATTAATACCACATAAAGCTGCCTGTTTACTGTACGTGACATGTTCCTACCTGCACTGAATTCACTTATAAAAAGCTACCAAGACGGCTTTCTACTGTATTGCCTGTTGATGGCAAAACAATACTTTATTTCATTTTTTGGGGGGGATTTTAGATCTTCAATTTTTGATCTTCTGCTAATTAAAAAAAACCTCTTAGATGTTTTAGAGAATGCAATATGCAGGGATATGGGAAATAGTATTAACATAAACACAAATAGTTTGGATTGGATAGACTGGTGTCTTCATTCATCCTCACCAGCTATGTAACTATGTAATTACATATGATTATCCCCACAGTGATTGTGTATGTTTTGCACATTTCAGGTCAGTTAAAGGATAAATAAACCCCAAAACAAAAATGTAATATATTGCAGTTTACTAATCCCTATGTGTGTTGGCTGCATTAGTTTTCTTTCTTCTGGTGGCTGCGCAATGCACCGAAAATAAGTTAAAGAAGAACTCTGAGCAAAATTTTTACTTTCCCATACAGTGGGGCTGTGCCCACACCCATTGACAGGAGCAGCGAAGTCAGGACTTGCGCTTGGAGGACGGCAGGTTAGATAAGTATGACCTCTTTCACATGGACGTTCCGATTGGGTTCGCCTGCCCATTTTTCAGGTGGACCTAATCGGAACCTCTATTCTCCTCTATGGAGTGGCGGGTGCAAACAGATCTGTCTGTCTGATCCAATCCGATCCGCAAAAAAAGGTATGGATGGAATCCAATTCCCCTTCCATCTGTCGGATCGAGTTGGATTGAAACAGACAGGCGGTCCGTTTTTATCCGACCGCCCACTGAGATGAGTGAGCTGCTCTGTGTCCGCTTTGCAGCAACGAAGCGGACACAGACCTGTCATCCACTTGCTCAGCGGGATCAGCGGAGATATTCCCCCGCTGAGCAAGCGGATCTGCTAACATGGTCACAGAGCAGGCACAGATGTGTAATCCATTCAGGGATCCGTTAATGGAAAACTACCACCACAGCAGGCCTTGTAGATCTCAGTGGAGCACACTTGTAGTGATATCTGCACTCGTAGTCCATTGTTTACTTCCTCCAGCTGCATAACTGAAGGTCCGTATTGAGGCAAGGACCTGGGGTTGGGGGAAAGGTCTGCAGGAGTCTGTGCATTGCACATGGGATCTACTTGTTATGGTTGCCATGCTTTGCAGACTCCAAAACAAACATTTAATATATGCACATATTTTATTCATGCAGGTAAGAGATCCCCCACTGAGCAAGGGGATCCGCTAAACAGGTCTGCCCTGTGTGAAAGGACCCTAATTCTCTGCTCTCCTCAACCCTAAACAAAAACAAGCAGTCAACCCGTGTAGTACAGGCACAGCCCCACTGCAGGAGAAAATAACAATTTTGCCCGGAGATCTTCTTAAAAGCGGAGCTCCACCCAAAAAGGGGATTTTCCGCTGAAAGGCTTTGTCCCCCGCTCCCTGTTAAGGATTGGCACCTTTTGGGAGGGGGTAACCGATTTTGACAGGTACCTGCTCCCACTTCCGCTGCAATCGCCTAGGTGATCGGAAGTTGTCCTCACCCCCCCCCCCCATAGTCTTCTGGGACATATGACAGGTCCCAGAAGACTACAGGACCATTCAGAACCTGAGAGCCCACACTGAATATGCTGGCACTGGGGAGGGAGGACAACCGGTGAACCCAGCTGTGGTGAGGACACCGCTGGAATGAATGACAGGTGAGTGTCTGTTTTTTAAAAAAGTCGGCAGCTACAGTTTTTGTAGCTGCTGACTTTTATTTTATTTTTTTATATTGTCACTGGAGCTCTACTTTAAGTATATTTTCTGCAAGTGTAACTTCTCGTGCACTGAACATACAGTTAGCTCCATAAATATTTGGACACAGGCACAATTTTTGTTTTTTTTCAGGTACTGTATTTATCAAAACATATTCAGGCTATAGTTATATAATGGATATGGCCTGAAAGTGCACACTCTCAGGTTTAATTTGAGGGTTTGCACATCCAAATTGGAGAAAGGGTTTAGGAACTACAGCTCTTAAGAGTAGTCATCCCCACTTTTTCAAGGGACCAAAAGTAATTGGACAATTGAATCAAAAGCTGTTTCATGGCCAGGTGTGGGCTACTCCTTTGATATTTCTTTTCGATTAAGCGGATAAAAGATCTGGAGTTGATCTATTTGCATTTGGAATCTATTGCTGTGAACCTACATCATGCATTCAAAGGAGTTGTCCATGCAAGTGAAACAGGCCATTGTAAGGCTTCAAAAACAAAACAAATCCATCAGAGAGATAACAGCAACATTAGGAGTGGCCAAATCAACAGTTTGTACATTCTAAGGAAAGAAGAATGCACTGGTGAGCTCAGCAACATAAAAAGGCATGGACATCCACAGAAGATACCAATGGTGGATGATCGCAGGATCCTCTCTATGGTAAAGAAAAACCCATTCACAACATCCAGACACGTGAAGGAAACTCTCCAGGAGGTGGGCATATCATTGTCAAAGTCTACAATCAAGAGAAGACTTCACGAGAGCAAATGCAGAGGGTTCACCACAAGGTGCAAACCATTCATAAACCTGAAGAATAGAAAAGCCAGATTAGACTTTGCCAAAAAACATCTAAAAAAAGCCAGACCAGTTCTGGAAAAGCATTCTTTGGACAGATGCAACTAAGATTAATCTGTATCAGGAAAAGTGTGGAGAAGGCTTGGAACAGCTTGTTAGGGGCCGACCGGCGGTATCCTCTAGCGCTCCACAGACCGGGATTCCCCGGGGCGCGGAATCTAAGCTCTGACCTGCTTGTTCACCAGAGCCCCTGATGGGGATGGACTTGGAGCAGGCCGAAACCAGGTCGCGGCCCCTGGGTGCAACCAGCTGTGGTAGAGGCACTTGCCGGTGGTACGTAGCAGATGAGAGCCTGATGTGAAGAGGTGGAGTGAGCAAAGTCAGACAGGCCAGGTCGGTAACGGTGGAGGCAGAATGGTACAAAGCGGCAGGCAGAAGGATAAACGGGTCACAGGCCAGGTTCAGCAACAGGAGGACAAACATACAGGATAAGACAGGAGAATGATCAGACAAGTCAGGGATCAGAGCAGGAGACAGTCAACGGATCAGGGTCAGGCAGGGTTGGCAACAAGGCAATCTCTCAGGAACACAGGATAACAGGAAAAGACCATACGGCAATTTGAGCATAGTCAGAGCCTGTTTAAATAGGGCGCCCTGCGCTCTCATTGGTGCCAGGCGAGCGTCCGCAATTGCAAGTGCACATGCCCGACCGCCGTTGCTGTCGCGGGTGCCCAGGTCCTAGTGCCCGCACGCTAGTGCGCCCCGGCATACCACGCATGCGCAGACTCGCATGCCGCGGTAAAGCCTGGGGTCCCTGACACAGCTCATGATCCGAAGCACACAACGTCATCTGTAAAACATGGTGGAGGTAGTGTGATGGCATGGGCATGCATGGCTTCAGTGGCACTGGGTCATTGGTGTTTATTGATGATGTGACAGAAGACAGAAGCAGCCGGATGAATTCTGCAGTGTTTAAAGATATACTGTCAGTCCAGACTCAGCCAAATGCAGCAAAGTTGATTGGACGGCACTTCACAGTACAAATGGACAATGATCCAAAACACACTGCAAAAGTAACCCAGGTGCTTTTGATGGAAAAGAAGTGGAATATTCTGCAATGACCGAGTCAATCACCTGATCTCAACCCAATTGAACATGCATTTCACTTGTTGAAGGCAAAACTAAAGGCAGAAAGACCCACAAAGAACAACTGAAGACAGCTGCAGTTAGAGCCTGGAAAAGCATCAGAAAGGAGGAAACCCAGTCTTTGGTAATATCCAATGAACATTTTATTTATGATTATATTAATTTGTCCAATTGCATTTGAGCCCCTGAAAATGTAGGGACTGTGTATAAAAATGGTTGCAGTTCATAAAATTTGTACTTGATATTTATGTTCAACCCCTTGAATGAAAGCTGAAAGTCTGCACTTCAAATTCATTTGGATTGTTTCGTTTTAATTTATTCTGGTGGCATACAGAGTCAAAAGTATGAAAATTGTGCCTGTGTCCAAATATACAGTGAAGGAAATAAGTATTTGATCCCCTGCTGATTTTGAATGTTTGCCCACTCACAAAGAAATGATCAGTCTAGAAATCGAATGGTAGGTG
This sequence comes from Staurois parvus, assembly GCF_062004578.1. Taxonomy (NCBI): domain Eukaryota; kingdom Metazoa; phylum Chordata; class Amphibia; order Anura; family Ranidae; genus Staurois; species Staurois parvus. Next base: position 902,215 of record NW_028317967.1, read on the forward strand.
TATTGTAACACTGAGAGACAGAATAGCAGCAAAAAATTCAAAAAGAAATGCCTGTCTAACAACTTATGAACTGATTTGCATGTTCATGAGGGAAATAAGTATTTGATCCCATTCACAAAACATGACTTGGTGGCAAATCCCTTGTTGGCAATCACAGAGGTCAGACGTTTCCTGTAGTTGGCCACCAGGTTTGGACACATCTCAGGAGGGATTTTGTCCCACTTCTCTTTGCAGATCCTCATTTAGGTTTGGTGGCTGACGTTTTGGCAACTTGAACTTTCAGCTCCCTCCACAGATTTTGAATCAGATTAAAGTCTGGAGCCTGGCTAGGCCACTGCAGGACCTTAATGTGCTTGTTCTTGAGCCACTCCTTTGTTGCCTTGGCCGTGTGTTTTGGGTCATTGTCATGCTGGAACACCCATCCACGACCCATTTTCAATACAATGGCTGAGGGAAGAAGGTTCTCACTCAAGATTTGACGTTATATGTCCCCGTCCATTGTCCCTTTGATGCAGTGCAGTTGTCCCGTCCCCTTAGCAGAAAAACGCCCCTAAAGCAGAATGTTTCCACCACCATGTTTGACAGTTGGGATGGTGTTCTTGGGGTCATAGGTAGCTTTCCTCCTCCTCCAAACACGGCGAGTTGAATTGTGCCAAAGAGCTCAATTTTGGTCTCATCTGACCACAACACTTTCAACCAGTCCTCCTCTGCATCATTCAGATGTTCAGTGGCAAACTTCAGATGAGCCTGGACATGTGCTTTCTTGAGCAGAGGGATCTTGCGGGCACTGCAGGATTTAAATCCTTGTCGGCGTAGTGTGTTACCAATTGTTTTCTTGGTGACTGTGGTCCCAGCTGTCTGGAGATCATTGACAGGATCCTCACGTGTAGTTCTGGGATGATTCCTCACTGTTCTCATGATCATTGACACTCCACGAGGTGAGATCTTGCATGGTGCACCAGAACTAGGGAGACTGACAGTTGTTTTGTGTTTCTTCCATTTGCGAATGATTGCACCAACTGTTGTCACCTTCTCACCAAGCTGCTTGGCAATAGTTTGGTAGCCCAGTCCAGCCTTGTGTAGGTCTACAATATTGTTCCTGACATCCTTGGACAGCTCTTTGGTCTTTGCCATGGTGGAGAGTTTGGAATCGGATTGTTTGATTGCTCCTGTTGAGAGGTGTCTTTTATACAGGTAACACAATTAGATTAGCAGCATTCCCTTTAAGAGACTGCTTCTAATCTCAGCTTGTTACCTGTATGAAAGACACCTGGTAGCCAGAAATCCTACTGAATGATAGGGCATCAAATACTTATTTCCCTCATGAACATGCAAATCAGTGCATAATTTGTTAGACATGCATTTCTCTTGAATTTTTTGTTGCTATTCTGTCTCTCAGTGTTACAATACACCTACCATTCGATTTTTAGACTGATCATTTCTTTGTGAGTGGGCAAACATTCAAAATCAGCAGGGGATCAAATACTTATTTCCTTCACTGCATACATGGACCTAACTGTATATCTCAAACAAAGTTATCAGCTTTCACAGCTATCGTCCATGTTCTACAGAACAACCCCTCTCTATGTAAATAAAATAAGGAGGTGGTGTCTGTAGTCCATTTCAGGAGAGCAGCCTAGGGTAAAAATGCTCTTCGTCCAAAAATACAGTACAGTATGTGAGCGCTGTCACTCCAGGACAGGATATGTGTTACTGGCAGGATCATCAAATGCCTAAAAGAAGAGAAAATAACAGACCGTGCAACTAAAGACTGATATGCTGCAAAATATATTATTTTTATTTTTGGGTTTAAATAAACCTTAAAAACAGTGGACCCCATCTTCCCACAAAACTGAAGATAAGGAATTTTAGGAAACAATATTATATCTTGTCCTCTTGCAAGGAAACTAATGGTTTTAGGTCAATGTTATGTTAGGTTTTTTTTTTAGGTTCATATTAAACTGTTACTGTATAGTTGGCAGTTTTACTATATAACATGTTTGCTTTACAAACAAATATTTAATACTTGTCAAAGGTTTTTTAAAATAGTATGAGTAAGGCTAGGTTCGCGCCTATGCATTTGATCCGTTTCTGCCGTACGTTTTGTGTTTTTGCACATGCGCTTTTGATGCATTTTTGCCGTGTTTTTGAAGCGTTTTGCATTTTTCAAACTTGTTGCTGGGCAGATTAAAATGCAAAATGTATCAAAAACGCATCAAAAACACACTACATGCTTTTCTGCAGTGTCTCCGCTGAAGTCTCTAGAACCAAAAATGCAACATTTTGCATTTAAAAAAGTCCCTGACCCTTTCCAAAAAACGCACTAAGTGAAAACGTGGAGATGTGAACCTGTCCCATAGGAAATCGTGTTAAATGGACTGCTGTGCATTTCTGCAAAGCACAATGGAAAACGCATAAATGTGAACCTAGACTTACACCCCGATAATATCGGGTGAGTCTTGGCATGCGATTTGCATGCCATGCAACTTGCAAATCATATGCCAAGTCGCACCCTATTGTCCGAAATTAGAGCGGTCATATTGGTGCGGTTCTGACTTGGTCAGAGCCGCACCGATTTCTAAAGTAGTACATGCACTACTTTTGTTGAGATTTGCATAGACATCTGTGTCAGATGTCTTGCAAATCTCAACTGAAATCGGCAGGTCATCCGATTTTTAAATTTCCAAATAAACTTTGGTGTGAACGGGGGCTTAAACAGAAAACACAGCAAATGAAGCTTGCTTTGCAGCTTCCTTTGACTTATTGAGACCTCAGACTGAAAAGGGACGAGTACCTACTCTGAGGACCTATTTGACTTCTATAAGCAATCCTGCCGGCAACCTTTCTCACACCCCCACCGATATCACAGCTTTGCTTAGGCTGAGTTCTATAGACCGTTCTAAAGAATATCTGTGCAGTGTGTCAAGAGGACCAGGAGGTTAATTTAAAAAAATGGGTTACGCACAAAATGATTCATAAATGTCTTGGATGGACAACTAGCCTCTTTCAGTCTAGGTGAAATGGTACAAAGCTTTACATGTAAAAAGAAAACTAAAGCATTTCCTGTAGTCTAGATAGTTTACATCAGCCCTTTTCAAGCAGGGTGGCTAAGCACTCCGGGGTGCCTTCTGGGTTCTTCAGGGGTGACTTGGCAAAATGCCTAAAAACTGCCCCAAATTGCCCACAAATTGTATACTTTTTGTGTTCCACAATGGGGTAGATTTACTAAAACTGGTGCGCTCAGGATCTGGTGCAGCTGTGCATGGTAGCCAATCAGCTTCTAACCTCACCTTGTTCAATTAAGCTTTGGTAATACAACCTGGAAGCTGATTGGTTTCTATGCAGAGTTGCACCAGATTTAGGCTGGCCATAGAAGGGCCGTTTATCAGCCGAATTGTCGGCTGATAAACGAAAAATCGTTCGTTGCCAATGCTGCCACCAATGTCTACAAAAAACGGCCGTTTTTTGTGGATTTTCCAGCATGACTGATAAAAAGAAACAAGAAGATCCACGAAAAAAAAGGCCGACGGCATTGCCCCACTAAAGACGTGAATATCGGCCGATAAACTATCGTGCGGACGAAAATTCGGCCGATAAACTATGGCCTGCATAAGCCCTGGTTCACACTGATGAGGTGTGGAATTCACAGCGTTTTCTGTACGAATTCTACACTGCATCAGAATCGCACCCCGTTCATGCGAACTGGTGCGGATGTGTATGTTGTTAACACCCTGATATCGATCCGCAAAACGCGGTGCAATGTGCAGAATAGGATGGCATAGGTGTGAATGTCTATGTGATCCGATTCTAGTGCGGACCCAAAAAAGGGTGCTGCGTGTTTTTGGTGCAGGTGCGGTGCGATTACAGCCATACAAAATGTATGGCTGGAATCGCACTACACACAAATCGCATGTGATTTGCACAGGAATACGGTGCGGTTCCTATGTGAATCACATGCGATATACCACACCGCACATATGTGAACCTAGGTTTAGAAAATAACACCCACTGCCATAGGTTTTAATTGTGCAACGTTACATCTTTGGACACTGTGCAGGCCAGCCACCAGCATCCTGACAACTGCTGATATCATTGGATGACAGGGAGACATCAGGCACCTGCACAGTATCTTTGTTTAAGCCCCTTGCCCCTCTGTGTCAGCACTGGGGTCACGTTAGCTGCATTCGGGGGAGACAATGAGGAAGAAGAAATGTTGGAATAATAGTCAATACCAGTCTACATCAACGTATTTGTTTTGAAAGAATAAATCACCTCTAATATTGCGCATCTTATGTGTGTGGATGCCACTGTATTATGTAAGACTATTAGATTTGTTTTTCTTACATTTTAGAAGGGGGTGCCTCGAGATCATCCATAATTTTAAAGGTTGCCTTGCCTAGAAAAAGGTTGTGAAAAACTGGTCTACATAATGTTAATATCCTATATTTTGTATATGTCTAACAAACAAAAACATGTTTTTTCAAATTAATTTTACAATCCTATAACATAAATACTGTGAATGTGACCCTGGGACCACAATTTGTAGCGTTTCCTGAATACATTTCTGTAAGTACATTTTGGCAGGTACAGAAGTGTAAGTAGAATGTATCTGCCAGGGGCGGACTGAGAACTCATGGGGCCCCCGGGCAATAGGGGATCATGGGGCCCCTGTGTCCTTGCCCACACTCACAAAGCCTATAAAAAAGGTACCAGGGGCATTTCATGGGGCCCCCTACTGACCCCGGGCCCTCGGGCAGTGCCCGAATGCTCGAATGGTCAGTCCGCCCCTGGTATCTGCACATCTTTCCAGTTTAGTCATGAAATTATATATCACTGTGAATCGGGAGTTTCTGATTTTAATACTAGCATGCCATTAATGACTACTCGAGGAGAGAAGAAGGAAACCATATTTGTGCTAGTTATCTTAAATTCTGGCAATACCAGTTACTGAACCTGCAAATGTACAGGCCAGGTATTCTCATTTCTGCTATTCTGCTCAGTATAGTGTCCCTGGTACAGTTGGGCCAGATCAATATCAGTAGCTATCTATCTATCTATCTATCTATCTATCTATCTCCTGAAGACAGCCATAGCAGTGGTGTGTAGGCAGCATTCACTGGTGGTATTCAAGCTAATCATTATTATTTAAGGCCCATCTCCAGGCAGAAAAAAAAATCCAATGCAGTGGGGCTTTGCAAGTTTTATCTGGGGGTGGGCAGAAAGCTCATGCTCACCCGATCCTTCAATCTTCTGAAAAATGGCACTCCCCCACGGTCCAGTGGTGGACTGTTCCTGGTCTATGGAGCCTACTCTAGGCATGATGACATCAGGAATGGTCTACTATTTAAGACTGTTGGAGCACAGAGGTGCCAGACCGGTCTTGTGCTGGGAGGATCTTAAGATCAGGTAAGTATATCTCTGTTCTCTTCTCCCCTGGAATAAAACAAGCAGTTAACCTGTGCAGTGCAGGCACAGCCCCACTGCATTGAAAAAAAAAAAACAACATTTTTTTGCCTGGAGTTGGGATTTAAGGTTAGGTGTCTAAGATTTGTCAATTATCTTGGACTGGTTTATTTTTAAATACAAGATGCATCCCTGATTCAGTGTGTGCAATCCATGCTGGGCTATCTAAAAGGTAAGCCCAGCATTAGCTGTGATCTTATTGACTATTCCTGCCAACATAGGATCTAGGGAAACCATCCCCACTATGACAGGAGGAGAAGTGTGTCCTGTCTCTGAGTCTGTCAGCAGATCTATTCAGATGTGTGTGTGTTTAGGGCAATTGTGAGAACAGCACTAAGAAAAAATGCATTTTGTATTACTGGCAACATGAATGGAAATGGAGGCAGTGTAACTGGGCCCTTAAAAGGAGTGTATAGCATTTTCCTTATATTTTCTTTATTCATGTATTATGCCTAGCATTAAAAAATGTTTTTAGGAAAAAAGTCAAATGTATTTTTAGATAGGTGAATGTGAAATACTGCATATACATAATTATTCCACATTTACCTATTCCAGCCAGCAGTGGGTGTAATTCCAGATCCAGTGCTTCAGATATCTGGTTTGCTGCTGTGTTGAGAATACAGACACAAATATCAGGATCTGAGGTTATACACATGGGCAGCTGAATGAATCAACATAAAAAAAAAATCAAAGGGAAGACAGGACAGACAGAGTGAAGATGGTGCCATATAGATCTTTATGCAGGCCATCCATTGATCAAAATTTGTCCAGTTCAGCATAGACCATACGAATTCCGATCAGAGTGTGGCTGTTCCTGCTCAACAAAAATTGATTAGTTGATCGACTTCTGTTGAAGGAACACACTAGATCAACGGCTGCAATCGCAGATCAGGTTATATTGACAGCAGTGGGCGCTGCTGTCAGAATACATTGATGGGGATTTCTCCATCTACCTTGTTTGTGTGGATGGAGCAATTTTTTTTTTTTTTTTCAACTGGCTGAACAAAAAAATTATTATTATTAGTATCAGGCTTAGACCTGATTTCTGATGTGACTTGAGTTGCACAGAATTGGAAATAACATTGTTTTCAATGACATCTATTCACATCAATGCAATGCAGCTGCGATGTGACTTTGGGGAAGGATTCCGTGTTACTTTGGTGCGATTGTGTAGTCCGTAGACTTCAATATAAATGCATCGCAAATGAATGTACATGTGTTTTTGATGTGATTTTGTTTGTGTCTGAACAGGTGGAGGGGGAATCGGTTCAGCGTGTCTCTCCTAAATACAACAACTGACAGTGAATGTGTACATTGACTCGGGGGCTGAGAAAAGATAACCAAAGTCCAGTTTATTGCTCAAGTGCACATGGTGTATGGCCATCTTTAAGCTGGGGGTTCACATTAAGGTTGAGTTATGCCTGAAAGAGGCCCCCGCCCTGGTTTGCGGCGCTGATGGACCCAACAAAAGTAAAGGTACCCCATGTGTAAGGATAGTGACCTGTTCTAGGTGCCTAATGTAGCCTAGAGGAACCCACCCTGGGGTAGGCCTCTCATGTGACCCACACTTGGCGCCCAATGAGAGAAACATGGAGGAAGCAGTACCCACTGCCAGTCAGCCCTCACTCTCCCTTACATGCATAGCACTAAAATCACATGCCAAGTGCACAAAAATCGCACAGCACCTGACCTGCATAATCGCATTCAAGGTTCTTCGCACTAATGTGAACAAAGACACAGCATGTGGTTTATATTAACCCTTATAATAACAATGTCTAGGTAATATTATCCTATACTTTGTGATACATATTAGACATGTGTGGTTCATTTACTGTTGCTCCAAATCGAAATTTGGAGCAATTTTTCGTTATTAGGAAATTCGGATGTATCCAAATTACAATAGTAATGAATTTAAAAGATTCCAAAATAACAAAACAAAATATCGGACAAAATTCTAATTGTATTCAAAAACAAGATCAAATTCAAAAACAAAATTAGGAATATAAACATTTTGCTGACTATTGCTGATTTCCTTCAAAGGCTGTGTGTATTAGTGTTAGAATATAGCCGTCTTCCGAAATTCGAATTTCAAAAAGAGCAGAATAGATTAGAAAATAAAGGAATAGAATAGTTTTTAACAAAATAGAATAGAATAGAAAAGAATAGGAAAAAAATAGAACAGATCTGAATAGAACAGAATAAAACAGAATAGAATAGAAAAGAATAGAATAGAAAATAAAAGAATAGAATAGAAAACAAAGGAAAGAATAAAAAAATAGAATAGATTTGAATAGAATAGAATAAAATAGAGAGAATATAGCCGTCTTCTGAAATTTAAATTTTGAAAAGAATAAAATTGAATAAAACAGAGTAGAATAGAAAAGAAGAGAGTAAAACAGAAAAACTGAATAGAATATAAAAGAACAGAATAGACTATAAAATAAAAGAATAGACTAAATAGGATAGAAAATAAGAGAATAAAATATAATAGAAAATAATAGAGTACAACAGATTAGAAAATAAAGGAACAGAATATAAAATAAAAGAATATACTAGAATAGAAAATAAGGGAATAAAATAGAGTAAAACAGATTAGAAAATATAGGAACAGAATATAAAATAATAGAATATAAAATTAAAGAATATACTAAAATAGAATAGAAAATAAGGGAATAAAATAGAGTAAAGCAGAATAGAAAATAAAAGGAATAGAATAGAATATATTAGAATAGAAAATAATAGAATAAAATAGAATATAAAAGAATAAAATAGAATCGAAAATAAGGGACTAGAGTAGAAAAGAATAGAATAGTAAAGAAAAGAACAGAATAGAATATAAAATAAAAGAATAGACTAAATAGAATAGAAAAGAATAGAAAGAATAGAGAAAACAGAATAGAAAATAAAGGAATATAATAGAAAAGAATATAATATAAAATAAAAGAATATACTAAAATAGAATAGAAAATAAGGGAATAGAATAGAATATAAAATAATAGAAAAGAATAGAATAAAAATAAGGGACTAGAGTAGAAAAGAATAGAATAGTAAAGAACAGAATAGAATATAAAATAAAAGAATAGACTAAATAGAATCGAAAATAAGGGACTAGAAAAGAATAGAGAAAACAGAATAGAAAATAAAGGAAAATAATATAAAAGAATAGAATATAAAATAAAAGAATAGATGAAAATAGATTAGAAAATAAGGGAATAGAAAAGAATAGAGTAAAACTGAATATAAAATAAAGGAATAGAATAGAAAATAATAGAATAGAATAGAAAAGAATAGAATCAAAAATAAGGGAATAGAGTAGAAAATAATAGAATAGTAAAGAAAAGAATAGAGTAAAACATAATAGAATAGAAAATAAAGGAATAGACTAAAATAGAATAGAAAATAAGGGAATAGAATAGTATATATTAGAATAGAATATAAAAGAATAGAATATAAAAGAATAGAATAAAAATAAGGGAATATAGTAGAAAAGAATAGAATAGTAAAGAAAAGAACAGAATAGAATATAAAATAAAAGAATAGACTAAATAGAATCGAAAATAAGGGAATAGAAAAGAATAGAGAAAACTGAATAGAAAATAAAGGAATATAATATAAAAGAATAGACGAAAATAGATTAGAAAATAAGGGAATAGAAAAGAATAGAGTAAAACTGAATAGAAAATAAAAGAATAGAATAGAAAATAATAGAATATAAAAGAATAGAATGGAATCAAAAATACGGGAATAGAGTAGAAAATAATAGAATAGTAAAGAAAAGAATAGAGTAAAACATAATAGAATAGAAAATAAAGGAATAGAATAGAAAAGAATAAAACAGATTAGAATACAATGGAAAATAGAAACTAAAAGAATGGAATAGAATAGAATAGCATAGAAAATATTAGAATAGAATAAAACAACAGATTAGAAAGAATATGACCATCTTCCGAAATTCGAATGCCAATTGGATACTTTTCGATTTGGACAAATTTGAAAATGAATAAACAAAACTAAACGAATTCTGAAAACAAATTAAACGAATTTAGCTAAACAAAATGATTTAAATAAGCAGAGGAAATGAAGCAAATGTTTTGGGCCGCACCCGTCTAATCCACATACGAATAGAATGTTGTAGTGTAGGTAAAACAGCAATTAATTCATCTTGTTCCGCCAACCTCACCAAGCAGCCTGCCCTCGGCCCTGCTGGAGACGCATTCATTGAATCAATACTGCTGCCTCCATGAAGTAACATTGTGTTTTCTGTTTGGGTTTTGCACACATATTTTTCAGCAGCAGCAGAAGACAGAAGAAAGATCTATTTTTAGCATCGCAGAACCAGGGCAAAGCAAAATGATTGATTTAGAGCAGGAGGAGACTGGGTCTCCATGGAAACAGAGGCATTTACCCAGCTGGAGGGAGAGTTCCCACTAAGATGACTTCTTATTAACACTTGCACAACTATGATATCATGTGTTTTATAATGGTGTGGTCTTTGTGTATGATCGGGAATAATTCATTACAATAACCAGTCATTATCAGGCTGATCCAGGAGCCGGAAGAATCATTATGTAATTAATATTAACTTGCAGGCTTATGTATCAAATATTAACTTGCCCGAGCTGACATTTTATCAGGGGGTCAGGGATCACCCGAACACTGACATTTGTTGCTCGAGGTCATATTCTTTATACCAAGAAGAACAGAGACATTCGTCTTAGTGATGACAGCTTCCTTATTTCTATTTCAACAGGTTCCTTTTAAAAGCACATCTAAACCCAGAAGCAAAAATTTGATAATTTTATATATAAATACAGCTTACCAGAGCTGAGATGTGGTGGCTGCATTAGTTTTTTTTTCACACTTTTGTCCCTTTATTTTCACTTGGCCAGTACCACACCTTATGTCCTAGGACGACAATGCTCACTCACTCTACAGTTTCAGGACAACAGAAACAGGGCAGAAGTATTGAATCCCCCAGCACCACCACCACCACCACCACAGCCATCCTTCTGCAGAACAAGGTTCTGTAGTTCTCAGAAAATTGTAACAGATTAGAAAGCAGTACAGACAGAGATCCCAAGACGTTATCAGCTCACTACATTGGTGGCAAGATCAACAGGTATTTGTATGTACTGTACTAATCAAACGGATATAACCAAACACTTTCAATGGTGTATTTAAAAGATCAAAAAGAAGCAAATATGAAAAGTCCACTTTAAGGTTTACATACACTTTAAGACTACGTGTGCCAGTTTTCCTTAAAGTGTTACTAAACCCCGGATCTTGCATTCACTATATCTGGTCTCCCAGGACCCTGCATTCACTATATCTGGTCTCCCAGGACCCTGCATTCACTATATCTGGTCTCCCAGGACCCTGCATTCACTATATCTGGTCTCCCCGGACCCTGCATTCACTATATCTGGTCTCCCAGGACCCTGCATTCACTATATCTGGTCTCCCAGGATGCTGCATTCACTATATCTGGTCTCCCAGGACCCTGCATTCACTATATCTGGTCTCCCCGGACCCTGCATTCACTATATCTGGTCTCCCAGGACCCTGCATTCACTATATCTGGTCTCCCCGGACCCTGCATTCACTATATCTGGTCTCCCCGGACCCTGCATTCACTATATCTGGTCTCCCAGGACCCTGCATTCACTATATCTGGTCTCCCAGGACCCTGCATTCACTATATCTGGTCTCCCTGGACCCTGCATTCACTATATCTGGTTTCCCAGGACCCTGCATTCACAGTATCTGGTCTCCCCGGACCCTGCATTCACTATATCTGGTCTCCCACAGTGCACAGAACATGGAAATTCAATTATTTTAGTAAATATAAACTGCTAAATACCTTTTCTCAGCAGTTAGCGCAGTCTTGTGACTTCTATCAGTGTCCAGCAGAGCACTGGTTAAAGCCTGTAGGAGGAGTTTTCTTTCTGCTCTAGGAGGATGCAAAACCCCTGACCCTCTGGTCTGGACAGTGCTGATTGGCCCTGTGCTGATCACATGCACTCTCCCAAAACAGAAAAAAACTCTTTAGCATTACACACTAAATTGAGCATGTGCAGTGACCCCTAGGGCTCTGTGCTATCAGCAGATGGTTTGGGGACTGTAGAAGAAGGGAAGGATCACAGAAGTCAGGATCAAACAGCCTTTTTACACAATGCAGAGGATTAACTCCTTAGGTTCCACAGTGAGTATAACAAGCATGCTTCACTGCATATACAGACTGATTTTACTGTTGTGGGTTTAGTAACACTTTAACCGATTCCCTGCTGCCCTATAGAAGAACTACTGCTACAGGACGGCAGGGCTGCACAAAATCATGTATATATACAGCTTCCTCGGTCCACGTTGGATACTGGTCCTGTCACCCTTGGTCTATGATAAGCCTGTTATATCTTTTAAGATGTGAGTTGCCTAACCTATTTACCATTAAATCTACACTTAGAGGGGCTGTGATATCACTTTCCTCTGTTGCGTGTCTAGAGCCTGCTTCTGCTCTCATCCCAGCCTGTCTACAGAGGACGGACTGTTTTTCTATATAATCTGGACAGTTTTATCTACATTTACAAAAGGACTATTGTTTTAAATCATGTTCTATGCACTTAATCCCTAACATTGTCAAGTAGCGTGGAGGGTATGACAGCGGGCACTGTGTGCAGAAGAGAAGTGCAGAGGGTATGACAGCGGGCACTGTGTGCAGAAGAGAAGTGCAGAGGGTATGACAGCGGGCACTGTGTGCAGGAGAGAAGTGCAGAGGGTATGACAGCGGGCACCCTGTGCACAAGAGAAGTGCAGCGGGTATGACAGCGGGCACTGTGTGTAGAAGACAAGTGCAGAGGGTATGACAGCGGGCACTGTGTGTAGAAGAGAAGTGCAGAGGGTATGACAGCGGGCACCGTGTGCACAAGAGAAGTGCAGAGGGTATGACAGCGGGCACTGTGTGTAGGAGAGAAGTGCAGAGGGTATGACAGCGGGCACTGTGTGCACAAGATTAGTGCAGAGGGTGAGGGTATGACAGCGGGCACTGTGTGCAGAAGAGAAGTGCAGAGGGTATGACAGCGGGCACTGTGTGCAGAAGAGAAGTGCAGAGGGTATGACAGCGGGCACCGTGTGCACAAGAGAAGTGCAGAGGGTATGACAGCGGGCACCGTGTGCACAAGAGAAGTGCAGAGGGTATGACAGCGGGCACCGTGTGCAGAAGAGAAGTGTGGAGGGTATGATAGTGGGCAGTTAGTGCAGGAGAGAAGTGCATGTATACTGCAGTTCGTGCAGGGAAGGATTGTGGGGGTATGACTGTGGGCATTCTGTTAAGGAGACTATTGCAACGAGTATGGCATAGGGCAGTGCATGCAGGGATGGATTGTGGGGGGTAGGATAGTGGACAGTGTGTGCAGGAGAAAAGTGCAGAGGGTATGACAGAGGGTACTGTGTGCAGAAGAGTGTGGAGGCTATGACAGCGGGCAGTGTGTGCAGAAGAGAAGTGCAGAGGGTAGGACAACAGGCAGTTTGTGCAGAAGAGAAGTGTGGAGGGTATGACAGTGAGCAGTGTGTGCAGGAGAGAAGTGCAGAGGGTATGACAACAGGCAGTTTGTGCAGGAGAGGAGTGTGGAGGGTATGACAGTAGACAGTATGTGCAGGTGAGAAATATGAAGGATATGCAGATTGTATGGTTGGAGTTTGTTATAAGAGGGTGTGCACACTTATGCAACCACTTTATTTTAGTTTTTTATGTTTACTTCCCTCCACCTAAAAGATTTCAGTTTGTTTTTCAATTGAGTTGTACAGTTTATAGGTCACATTAAAGGTGGAAGAGTTCTGAAATGATTTATCTTTATCTCATTGTTTTACATCACAGAAACCTGACATTTTTTATATCCACTGTAGATAGAGTAATGTGGGGAAAAGCCCCTGAACACCGGGACCGCAGGACAAAGGTGAAAATGCAGGAAATCCGGGACTGTTGGGAGGTATGGGCAGCGTGATTACATGTTTTGGAGCATAACTGCTCCTTTTTCAAGTCTTGACATGGCTCCAGGATTTCCGGTTTGGTTTCTGGTGTCCTACCAAGCTCCTGACAGTGACATCTGCTTCCTGGCTCCTGAAGACACACTGAGGCTCAACAAAAAACCACACTGGGTGGATTACATGCTCTTATCTTTAAGCTTAAATTGCCAGTTGTGATTTTTTCATAGTTTTTTCCTATATACTGCACTTAGTTGTGCCCTCTGCTGTTTCCTTTATACATTGCAGAGATTAGTTCAGTCTCAATGAGGAGCTGTCACTGATATCTTTTGACCTATGGACGATTTCGTATACTCCTACACCCCTATAGCACATTCATGTGTATGAATATGTTGTAGTTATGCCTTCTCCCTACCAGTTTCATTCTCCAAAATACATTATTTTGAACACTTAAACTCTGTCTCGCATTTTATTGCTAAACATATATTGTTTTTTGTTAGTAAAAGTTTTGATTTAAGGTGATACCATCAATAGACTAACCATAAAGATTGTAATGTAATCTTTTGAAGCACGTAAACCTCTTCTTCACGCAATTAAATGCAAACATCTATTTTTGCTTTTTTTTTCTTTCAGGCTAATCAATGTGCAAATGGAAAATAGAAGATATCAGAGAGCTCTCAGGAAAAAAGAGAGAAATTAAGCTGCTGGCACTAAAAGACCGCCCTCTGTGTCCTCAGTAATAATAAATGTAGAAAAGGTGCAGCGCATACAATATGCTAAACTTCCAAACTTATATATAAATGCATATAATGAACTTATATCTGGGTGACATAAAAAGTGATTATGCGACAATACCTAAGGCACTCTGGTCGGCACTATGGTGACGTGTGTGTGTGTGTATATATATATATATATATATATATACACAGTATATACAGTTTTGTTCAAAATAATAGCAGTGTGTTCAAAAAAGTGAATAAAGCTCAAAATCCTTCTAATAGCTTTTATTTCCATACACACAAATGCATTGGGAACACTACACATTCTATTCCAAATCAAAACATGAAGAAAAATATATCACATTTGTGTTGTTCCTCTAAAAAAATTGAAGAAAAGTGAATATTAGACTGTTCAAAAAAATAGCAGTGTTTGTATTCTTCTTTACAAACTCAAACATTCACTATATAAACTGAAAAATGTTTGAAGATTTTGCTTTCCTTTGAATCACTTAATTAATTGGATTAAGATCCGGGGATTGGGCTGGCCACTCCATAACGTCAATCTTGTTGGTCTGGAACCAAGATGTTGCACGTTTACTGGTGTGTTTGGGGTCGTTGTCTTGTTGGAACACCCATTTGAAGGGCATTTCCTCTTCAGCATAAGGCAGCACGACCTCTTCAAGTATTCTGATGTATTCAAACTGATCCATGATCCCTGGTATGCGATAAATAGGCCCAACACCGTAGTATGAGAAACATCCCCATATCATGATGCTTGCACCACCATGCTTCACTGTCTTCACAGTGTACTGTGGCTTGAATTCAGTGTTTGGGGGTCGTCTGACAAACTGTCTCCGGCCACTAGACCCAAACAGAACAATCTTACTTTCATCAGTCCACAAAATGTTGCGCCATTTCTCTTTAGGCCAGTCAATGTGCTCTTTGGCAAATTGTAACCTCTTCAGCACGTCTTTTTTTCAACAGTGGGACTTTGCGGGGGCTTCTTGCAGATAGCTTGGCTTCACATAGGCGTCTTCTAATTGTAACAGTACTCACAGGTAACTTTAGACCTTCTTTGATCTTCCTGGAGCTGATTGTTGGCTGAGTCCTTGCCATTTTGGCTATTCTTCTATCCATTCCAATGATAGTTTTTCACTTTCTTCCACGTCTTTCATGTTTTGGTTGCCATTTTAAAGCATTTGCGATCATTTAAGCTGAGCAGCCTATCATTTTCTGCACTTCTTTATATGTTTTCCCCTCTCCAATCAACTTTTTATTCAAGGTACACTGTTCTTCTGAACAATGTCTAGAACGACCCATTTTCCTCAAAATTTCAATAATGCACTTTAACCAGCATGTACAACATTTGCTGCCTTCCTTCCTTAAATAAGGGCAATGATTGCCACCTATCTTTCAAAGAATGAATGAGCTCACTAATAATTCCACACTGCTATTATTTTGAACATGCCCCTTTCAATTAGTGATTCAATTACACAGAATCAGCAGCATGCATGTCATGACTGTTGGGTCTGTTGTATTTCTATTACTCTGTTACACCTGCTAGTAAATTATTTGCCATGTAGAAATATCACTTCTACCAAAAACAGTGATTGATCAGGTTAGTGATATCTAACTGCTATTATTTTGAACACAACTGTATATATATACACACACACATAACAGTCGCACTGATGCGCTATAATGTAATAAATATAGTGAATACAGTGGACACTGGAAAAACAGTGCAATAGTGATAACAAACTGGTGACTGTAGTGGGATGAGTATACAAAAAGCAATATATGATAAAGTCCAATAATAAATAAATCCGTAAGAAATTAGTGACTTGATAAGTGAATCCGTGAGAATGACTCCTTTATATGCACTCACCAGAAGCGTATATAAAATGCGCATGTACAGCAAAATGGCACACTCCTCCACAAACAGGTCAGGCTATGTTCCCATCAAACACAGAATCATGGAAGCTAAGATCTTTCAGATTGGAGGGGTATCCTCAGCACAGCAATCGATCCTCAAGGTGGAAAAAGGCAGGGATCCTGAAGAAACCAGCTCTCGAAAAGAGCTAAAAAAGAAACGGCTAATAGTGTAGTACTTTATTTCAAGATTTTAAAATATCCACATGGAGTAAGCAAACAGAAACAATGTAAAGCCACTCACAAAGATGGCCACCGGACCACCATATGACCATGGCGGCGTGACGTCAATTCGCAGGCTACTCTCTGATGCGTTTCATGCGCATGCACGTTTTCACTGTGCCTCACTGTGACTATTTTAGGCATGGTCACATATTCATTTTTTATGTCACCCAGATATATGTTCATTATATGCATTTACATATAAGTTTGAAAGTTTAGCATATTGTTAGCTCTGCACCTTTTCTACATTTAATGTGCAAATGGAGTGAACAGGAAAACTACAGGCACATGTGTTTTGTGTAGTACTCATGCCACACGGACAGAATGCATCTGTAACAAGCTCAGTGCGGTCAGTACACTGCCTATATCTCTTGATATAGCTTCCATTTTATGCCTGGTCACTCCTTAGCCTAATCCTGCCTATTATATTTTCTGGCCTCCTGGCAAAAGCGAAGACTGGTCCCAATGTTTGATGTCAGAGCAATCGTATCGTCCGTAGAGGTCTGTTTCGTAAATAGGGAAAGCAAATCTTAATTGTGCACTTCACTGTCAGAGCTCCTATCAAGGCATGGAAAAGTGGACGTTGCAATTAGATGAAGGCCACTTTCTAATTCTTTGTAAAACAGAAGAAAGGAAATACTTTGTTTATACAACATAACTAATTATAAAATGGCAAAATAATAGTTTGTTCTTGTGCTATATTTAACCCCAATTTCATACAACCCCTGCTATCAACCTCACCAACAGGTTCACACTTCATTATTATTATTATACAGGATTTTATATAGCGCCAACAGTTTGCTCAGCGCTTTACAATATAAAGGGAGACAATACAGCAACAATACAGTTCAATACAAGAGGGATAGGAGGGCCTGATCCTTGGAGCTTACAATCTAAGAGGGAGGGGCTGGTGGTACAAACTGTGGGGGATGAACTGATAGGAGAAATAGAAGATTTGGTTATTAGCTGAAGGAAGGATAGGCTTTCCTGAAGAGATAGTAGGGATGCACCGAAATTTCATTGGCCGAAAACACCCCCATCAGCCTTTGGCCAATATGAAAATAAGCACTGATATAGGTGCAGAAAATAACCCTGCCCCTCGCCCCCCGCTGCCGCCCCTTGCCGCCACCTGCCAGCCGCCATTCGGTGGCTCTTAGCCTTACCTGAGAAATCACCAAACAATCCCGGTGCTGAGCATAGATATAAGTGAAGCAAAGATGGCCTCCTCTCATCTCTATGCTCTTGGAGAACCGGAGTGACGCCACTTGTAAACAAGGCTATTTTTTTTTAGGCACTAGATCAATGCTTTTGTTGATCCAATGCTTTACATTGTAGAGGAGAGATGTGGGGTATTATTGACCCCATATCTCTCCATAAAGAGGACCTGTCCCTAATTATTTCCCCCCCATGCTCGCACACAGTGGTGAACGCACATGTAGGCCACACCCACATATGTAAACGGTGTTCAAACCACACATGTGAGGTATTGCCACAAACGTCAGAGCAAGAGCAGTAATTCTAGCACTAGACCTCCTCTGTGACTTTACACTGCTAACCTGTAGACATTTTTTAAGTTTCACCCACGGACATTTTTAAGTACTGTAGTACTGTACTGGAATGACGCCATTCCACGAGCATGCGCAATTTTAAAGCATGACATTTTGGGTATCTATTTACTCGGCATAACTCATCTTTCATATTTTACAAAAAAATTGGGGTATATATTGTTTTTTTTAATCATTAAAGTGTATTTTTTTCCAGAAAAACTGCGTTTGAAAAATATATTAATTTTTAAAAACTGTCCATTTCGATTTCGGTTTCGTTTTTCTTCCAAGTGCATCCTGAATTTTCTGTTTCGGCACTAGAATTTTCATTTCAGTGCACCACTAAGAGATAGGTTTTCAGAGATCACCTAAAAATGGGAACAGTAGGCAACAGTCAGATAGATTGGGGTAGGGAGTTTCAGAGGATGGGGGAGGCTCTTGAGAGGTCCTGGAGATGAGCATGGGAGGAGGAGACTAGGGAGCTAGAGAGCAGGAGGTCCTGGGAGAAGCAGAGAGGACAATTTGGGTGATATTTGGAGACAAGATTGGTGATGTAATTTGAGGCAGAGTTATAAATGGCTTTATATTTTATTGTTAATATTTTGAATTTTATTCGTTGGGCAATGGGAAGCCAGTGGAGGGATTGGCAGAGAAGGATACTTCATAATTCCTTTTTCATTACTCACAGCCAATACTACATACCATAATTTCAGAAATGAGACAACTAGGAGGTACAGCTATGAGAAAAAGTTGGCAAACCTTAGAAAATGTATGGATTACTATATGAATAGCAACTAAATTTTGATTGCATCTTAACATTTGTCTCGATAAAAAAAGTCCTAAACACACACTATATTTTATGATATCATACTTTTACTAAATAAATGCTTACAACAATTAAAGAAAATAATGTTTGTATTATTGTTCATAATCTCAACAAAAGAGCAGTATGGAGGTATTTTTGCCGTCTCCTCTGCTACTGAATACAAAATTCTTCAAGTTCTGGTATATTTTTGCAATCTGCAACTTGAATGCCATATTTCAGTCCATTACATCAAACATTTTCAATAAAAATCTGGCTTAGGCTCTACTCCACAATCACTCTACTCGATAATTGTGTTAAATGAAAAAAAAAACAATAAATAAAAAATTCCGTAAACAGTCCAGCATCTTATGAATAATCCAAAGGTATCATTTTGTTACAAATTCTATAAAAACACAGAAAATACTAACATAAAAACACATACAAATGGGCCAATATTCATTAATTTTTCAGACCATGCCACTGCATTTCAATGGGACTGAAGTCTGGACAGTCTAAGATATGGAATTCTTCAGCTTATTAGTTTACTGTTGTGCTTTAGATCAACAGCATATTGGCTGACCCAATGTCATTGGAATTTTAGACCTTTAATATCCTGATATGTTTCAGATTTTTGTATAATTTCTAATATAACTTTCTGATTTTATGCATGATACATACTTATAAAAGTCTCCTTTATGTCGACATCCATAAGCCTTGAGACTGATGCTGGGTGCTGCTATTTTGGCTGTAATGTCAGCAGACTTAAGTGACACCACATAGTGAACCCCTTTTTCCCCCCTTTGGCATCTACATAAAAGGTTATGTGGGGAGAGGTGAAGGGAGTGAATAAAAATTGTTTATGGAAATGAAAAACACATTTTTATTAAATAATTGTTTTTTTTCTGTGATTTTACCTGCAATTTTTAAGTTGGTGACAGGGTCTTTTTGATAATTAAAAGAGAAAATAAGGCATTCAAGAGATAATAAACATAATATACAACCTTTTTTAAAAATAGGCTCATTATATGAAATTTAGGGATGCACCGATACCATTTTTATTGGCGAGTATGAGCACTGATACTTTCAGTTAATCACTCGCTGATATCGAGTACCGATACTTTATGGTGCGGTTTGCGTTAATGGACACAAGTTGCACTGCAATGAATAGCATGCGATTTGTACAGAAATGGGATTCCTGTCCATGTGGTTTCCCCACTGCTCCTGCGTAAACTCAGGCTTGTCATAAATTTCAAATCCCCGCCACTTTCTCTCCTATCCTACCACTGACACTTAGCATGGGATGCTTGCAGGGAGGTCTCCCACACCGTACCTGTGTGAACTCGGGCTATGACAAGCCTGGGTTCACACAGGAGCAGTGGGGAAACAGCATGCGATTTGGACAGGAATCGCGTTCCTGCTCAAATCAAATGCTAACCCTTGCAGTTTACGAACGCCTCGGTTTACGAAAGTCTCGGTGTAATTTTTGGTGTACGAAAGAAAATCCATTGAAAATAATGCCTCGGTTTACTAATTTTTTTCGCAATATGAAGGAAGTTTCTCCAGGATGCATTGCGCCTGGGATGTTTATAGCGCCGGCCCCGTGCCTTTAAAGTGCACTTTATAAAGAGTTTTGAACAGATAAGACTTTTTTTTAACTCTTTTCTGACCTCCGGAATGGATTAATTGGTTTTCAATACACTTACGATTTTTTTTCGCAATAAGAAGCAACTTTCTCCAGAATGAATTGCGCCTGGGAAGTTTATAGCGCCGGCCCCGTGCATGCTGGAGTCTGTGGGTAGCACGTGGCGTCAAGTGTGGAGGTGTTGGAGAGCTTTTTGCATCGAGTTTTGAAGCCATTCTGGAAATTTTTAATCATGTCCCTGTAAAGTGCACTTTATAAAGAGTTTTGAACAAATAATAGACTTATTTTTTACTTTTTTCTGACCTGCGGAACGGATTAATTGGTTTTCAATGCATTCCTGTGGAAAACCGAGTTTTGTTTTACGAATTTTTCGCAATACAAAACGTCCCGGAGAACACATTAAATTTGTAAACCGAAGGTACACCTGTATTGTATAAGGTATCGGAAGTATTTTCAAGCACTCATGAAAATTCTCGGCACTGATACCGATTTTAGTGCTCTCCTAATGAAAATCATATGCAGAATAATGCTAAAGTTCAGCCTATTAATTGTAGGTGAGCTACTAATTGTACAAATGAAGCTTTCTCTATCACATACTTCCCTGTTTCTGAGGAAGTACAAGTGCTGATGAACTGAAGTGGAGCATGCATGATCTGTCTGTCAGGTCACATAGATATTTTCCAGCAAATTCCAGCAGAATCTCTGTGGCCTACAATGACTTTTAACAGTCAGAATTGGTTTTAAAGGTTCTTCAGAGTAGCTCTAGGTGGCCAATCCTTGCCTGAGGGTGCTAGAAGGGGACATTCATGGCTACAATTAGGCTGGCCAGAGACAGATTGAAGTTCAGCAGGACCTGGCAAAATTTCAATCCATCTATGGGCAGGATGGTTAGGTAGCCAACTATCCTGCTCATAGATGGATGATGTTACAGCTATTCTGTCAGGTTTTTGGGTGAGATCACTGCATGCTGACAGCGAAAGGGATTTCCCCATCAACACTGACTGTGTTGATAGAGAATTTGAGCAATTTTTTTTTTTTTCCTTCAATATATGGCTGAAGGAAAGAAAATTGCATCATCTATGGCCAGCCAAAGAAGCCATAGACAAGTAGAAAAATAAACGTTCGCTCAAACAAAAATAGAATGTTCAATTTAAAGCGGAGTTCCAGCTGAAAAAAAAAAGTCAGCAGCTAAAAAACTGTAGCTGTTGACTTTTAAAATACAGCCACTTACCTGTTCCTCGGTCCAGCGGTGTCCTCCCCATCGCTGATTTCACTGGCTGTCTTCTCTCCCTGGCGCCGGCATCTTTAGTGTGGGCACCTGGCTGTGACAGCTTGCGGCTTCACAGCCGGGTGCCCACTGCGCATGCGCGAGAAACGCTGCACTTTGTGAATGGCCCTGTAGTCTTCTGGGACCTGTCATGTGTCCCAGAAGACTACGGGGAGGGGGGGGGGGGGGGGGAGGACAACTTCCGCTTCTGATCGCCTAGGCCAGGGGTAGGCAACCTGCGGCTCTCTAGCTGTTGTGGAACTATATTTCCCATGAGGCATTGCAACATTACAAAACTGACAGTTACAGCTATGACTTGCAGAGGCATGATGGAACTTGTAGTCCTGCAACAGCTGGAGAGCCACAGGTTGCCTACTGTCTGGCCTAGGCGATTGCAGCGGAAGTGGGAGCGGGTACCTGTCAAATTCAGGTACCCGCCCCCCAAAGGTGTCAATCCTTAATGTGGAGCAGGGTCAAAGCATTAAAGCGGAACTTCCCCTTTTGGGTGGTGTTCTGCTTTAACATGCGATAGTTGCATCCAGGGGAGAACTGACAGCTCATGGGACCCCCGGGCAATAGGGGATCATGAGGCCCCTGTGTCCTTGACCACACTCAAAGCACACCCAAAAAAGCCTATAAAAGGTACCTAGGCATTTCATGGGGCCCCCTACTGACCCTGGGCCCTCAGGCAGTGCCCGAGTGCTCTAATGGTCAGTCCGCCCCTTGTTGCATCATTGTTTGGGGATTTGTGCAGCAAAATTACAACATTTTTCTGATTGTTCTCAACATAGACACATTTTTTTTTTGATCGATTTCTTCAGTTCACGCACATTTCAATTTTAGTTTTTTTCTTGAACAAGTCCCCTATTAACAATTAGAAAATAATCTGTTCTGAAAAAAAATTCCAATGTGCGCTTGTTCAGTTTCAATGGGGTGCAAAAATCGCCTATCGCAATTGGCACACTAATTATGCAAAAATTTAATGATCGCTCTATCTACCTGAATTTTTGTTGGTTTTTCCACTCATCTGTGGCCTGCTCTAAAGTGGAACCCCAGGCAAAAATCATAACTAGATGATCTCAGATATATGCCCTTTATATGACCTACCTTACTCCTCTGGCTCAAGCATACTACTCTCACCCGTCTGATGGATAACTAGTGGCTTCTAATTCCTAAGTTACGGGTGCGGGTGTCTCTTAGTTATCTCTTCCTGTAAGCATGTTCAGTGTTATTAATAAGCACTATGAAAAGCAGTTTTCTGATTGGCTGACAGTGCTGCTCCTTCCTCTCCCAGTCTGAGTAATGCTGTCGGGGGATTACAGGGGCCCGGTGTAAAGGTGTGGATACATGTGCTAGTTTTATGTAAAATATATTTTTATTGAAAGTAAGAATCTTTTTATTAACAAAAAAATTATAATTTGTGATCAGTTTAATACATTTAATTTTAATATAATTTATTTTTATTTTTTTTACGTGTTTGGATAGAATGGCATTAAAGGTTGGGGGAGAGGGGATATCTAAGGAAATATACATACAATGTTACAAAGCCTAGTACATATGGCTGTTTAGACAAATGTAGCAATAATAGGGAACAATAGTAGGGATCTTTCTGTCTTTACAAGAACACAACCATGAAGTGTTACATTATGACTGCAACAGCACTGTGTTTGTGATCTGGGCAAAAACTTGAAATAATGTACATTATTCATATCTGTTGGCACAATAGGATCCAGGTTTTTTTTTTGCAAAAAATGAATTAATGCACCTGCATGAATAAAATATGTGCATTTATTAAATGTTTGTTTTGGAGTCTGCAAAGCATGGCAACCATAACTAGTAGATCCCATGTGCAATGCACAGACTCCTGCAGACCTTTCCCCCAACCCCAGGTCCTTACCTCAATACGGACCTTCAGTTATGCAGCTGGAGGAAGTAAACAATGGACTACAGGTGCAGATATCACTACAAGTGTGCTCCACTGAGATCTACAAGGCCTGCCGATGTGGTAGTTTTCCATTCACAGATCCCTGAATGGATTACACATCTGTGCCTGCTCTGTGACCATGTTAGCAGATCCGCTTGCTCAGCGGGGGAATGTCTCCGCTGATCCCAACTGAGCAAGTAGATGACAGCTCTGTGTCCGCTCCGCTGCTGCAGAGCAGACACAGAGCTGCTCACTCTCCTCAATGGGCGGTCGGATGAAAACAGACTGCCTGTCCATTTTCATCCGACCCGATCCGGTGGACGGAAGGGGAATTGGATTCTCATCCATCCCTTTTTGGCAGATCGGATTTGATGTCGGCGGGTATAAACGAACACATGTCTGTTTACACCCGCTGCTCCTTAGAGGAGAATGGAGGTTCCGATCAGGTCCGCCTGAAAAACAGGCAAGCAGACCCGATCGCAACGTCCATGTGAAAGAGGCCTTAGAGTCCTTTCTCACAGGCATTCTGTTTTTTTAACCACTTGCCTACCGGGCACTTATATCCTCTTCTTTACCAGGCCAATTTTCAGCTTTCAGCGCTGTCGCGCTTTGATTGACAATTGCGCGGTCATGCAAGATTGTACCCATATGAAATTTTTATCATTTATTTCTCACAAATAGAGCTTTCTTTTAGTGGTATTTAATTGCCGCTGGGCACTTTACTTTTTGCGCTATAAACAAAAAAAATTGCAAAAAAATTTTAAAAAAAAAGTTTCTTTGTTTCTATTATAAAATTTTTCAAACAGGTAATTTTTCTCCTTCACTGATGTGCGTTGATGAGGCAGCACTGATGGGCACTGATAGGCAATACTGAGAGGCAGCACTAATGAGGTGGCACGGATAGGCGGCACTGATAGGCAGCACTAATGAGGTGTCACGGATAGGCGGCACTGATAGGCGACACTGATGATGGGTACTGATAGACAGCACTGATAGGTGGCACTGACTGGCATCACTGCTGGGCACTGACTGGCACAACCGCTGGGCACTGACTGGTGCCACTGACTGGCAGCACTGCTGGGCCGCACTGATGGGCATTGGTGGGCACAGGTGGGTGGCAATGGTGGGCACAGGTGGGTGGGCACAGGTGGGTGGCACTGCTGGGCACAGGTAGGTGGCATTTCTGGGCACACTTTTTGTGACACTGCTGGGTGGCACAGGTGGGTGCACTGCTGGGCACAGGTGGGCAGAGCTAGTGGGCACACTACTGGGCACAGGTGGGCAGAGTTAGTGGGCGCACTGCTGGGCACAGGTCGGCGGAACGTGTGGGTGGCACTGCTGGGCACCGATCATCAGGGCACTGATCATCAGTGCCCTGATGATCGGTGCCGATCCCTGCTCTAACAACTGCCGGTTCTCGGCAGTACTTTCCTCACGATCTGACAGAGTGAGGAAAGTGCAGCCGAGAACCGGCAATTGCATTTCCCGGTGATCAGCGTGTCATTGGACATGGCTGATCACGTGGTAAAAGGCCACTGTGATTGGCCTTTTACCACATCACGTGATCAGCTGTGTCCATAGGACCGTATGTCCATTTACATTCGTTTTTGTCCGTTCCGGGTTTTTTTTACAGAAGAAAAATAGAATTTCTTCCATTAAAAAAAATGGATGTTAACTGATGCGGACATTAATGGTTGTAAACGGATGATTATCCGTTTACATATACTAGTCCATAGAAATACATGGGTGTCAGTTTTTCATCCGTAAGCGGACAGATGAAAAACGGACATACTGAACGCCATGTGAAAGAGCCCTTACACTGTAAGGCCAGCCATATATTATACAAGTTTCCTTTAGATTTACTAACCATATAATATGAAGTCAAAACTAAACACTTTCAATTTATATGCAATCAGGCAGGCCCTTGCACCACATAGTTGAAGGTAAGTCTAAAGGAAATTGAACAAGAAAATTGTATAATGTATGGCCAACTTAGGTGTAACATAAAACATGGTCCCAAAGGTGGAATTATCCTTTAGGTAGACTGGCAGTTGATATTTGGGTTTTTATGTCTTGTTCCCTTGAATATTCCAGTATTTCTTTGGTATCATTAACTGAATTTGTAGAAACTAAAAAATACTAATTTTATTTGAAGAAGGTTGTTCTAAACCAGGGGTCTCCAAACTTTCTAAACAAAGGGTCAGTTTACTATCCTTCAGATTTTCAGGGGGCCAGACTGTAGCTCCATCCTTGGTGTTGATGGGAGGAATTATGTTCCATCCTTAGTGTCATTGGGAGGAATTGTGCCCCATCCTTGGTGTCATTAGGAGGAATTGTGCCCCATCTTTGGTGTCATTGGGAGAAATTGTGCCCCATCATTGGTGTCATTGGCAGTAATTGTCCTCCATTATTGGTGTCATTGGGAGGAATTGTGCCCCATCATTGGTTTCATTTGGCCTCATTGTTAGTGTCATTGTGTGAAATTATGCCCCAATGTTGGTGTCAGTGGATAAAATAGAGTCCAAATGGCCTGGCAAAAGCAAGCCCAGGGCCACATCTGGCCCGAGGGCCGCAGTTTGGGGACCACTGTTCTAAAGAAAAAGTTTTGAAGAACAAAAACAAACATGATAGCAGTTATTATTTTTGACCACTAGATGGAGTTAGCAATTAAGAAGTCTTTTTTTTCACTGCTAAAGCCAAGCCAGAACATAAAACAATAGTTGGGAGATGTCATTTACAGCTATAAATAGTGTGCAAGTGGGCTTCAAAGGGCCACATGACCACGAGAATCACCTGCTAACATGGAAGCACCCATCCCCTGATTCATGTGATATTAGTTCCAGGCCAGTGGCAGTTGTCACCTGGTACATTGAATATTATAGTGGTAGTAAAGTCGGATTTTTGTTTTCATTTATACTTACAGGTAAGCCTATCAAACTTGCACCTATAAAACTTGCACCCCCCCAGATTTCACTTGTACCCCCTTCCCTCCCCAGACTAACCACATGATCCATAGATCAGACTGTACTCAGTGTGATTACCACCCTCTATGTCCTCCAAGGACTGCTAATCTTCTGGGAGCAGCAGGAAATGTGGATGGGGGGGCGTAATTATACCATGTACAGTCTGAACTATGGATCTGGCCTCGTCCTCCATCCTGCACCACACCTTACTGACCCCCTGTGCTCTGTTCTGCTGACCCTGTACCCTGCTCTACTGACCCCCTATCCTCCTCCCTGCTGACCCCTGTACCCTGCCCTACTGACCCCCTGTCCTCCGTCCTGCTGACCCCTGTACCTGCTTTATTGACTCCTTGTCCTCCATCCTGCTGACCCCCATACCTGCTTTATTGACTCCCTGTCCTCCAACCTGCTGACCCCTGTACCCTGTCTTACTGACCCCTGTCCTCCATTCTGCTGACCCCCATACCCTTCCCTACTAATCCCCTGTCCTCCGTCCTGCTGAGCCCGTGCCCTCCATCCTGCTGACCTCAACTCCCTGCCCTACTGACTCCCTGTCCTCCATCCTGCTGACCCCCATACCCTGCCCTACTGACCCCTGTCCTCCGTACTGCTGACCTCTGTACCCTGCCCTACTGACCCCCTGTCCTAAATCCTGCTGACCCCCGTACCCTGCCCTACTGACCCCCTGTCCTCTGTACTGCTGACCCCTGTACCCTGCCCTACTGGCTCCCTGTCCTAAATCCTGCTGACCCCCGTACCCTGCCCTACTGACCCCCTGTACTCCGTACTGCTGACCCCTGTACCCTGCTCTACTGACCCCCGTCCTCCATTTAGGGGGGGAACTTACAGTTGAGGAAATAGTACTGAGGCCACAGTGGGGAGAGGGGGTAAGAATCACTCTTGTACACTCCCCTGCTGACCTCTCACTCTCTGCCCTGTTGACTGACTGTACACTTCCCTGTTGTGCGCTGCCCTAGAAACTGCACCCTACTGACTCTTATACACTGCCCTGCTGACCTTTCATCCTCTGCCCCCCTGTCATTTTTTACTGCACCCCCACATCTGACAGGCTAGATACAGCTCTGCAGTTTAAGCCTACACACTGTCAGGCTCAGAAATCAAAGGTGGTGTTTTGAAAAACAATTCATTGAATGGGCGGGACCTATTTTGACAGATGTCAATATGTATTTATACTGTGTAATCAGCATATTCTGATGTTCTAATTTTAAAGCTGTAATTTACTGTAAATGCCAAAAGCTCTTAACAGAGCGGCTGAAATATCAAAGCATTATACAAAAAATAAAAGTTTTACAGAAGTTTACACATATTAATAAGCATCACGCAGTGCTCAGTGATTGCCCACGGTAATTAACTTCACTATGTAAGCCTTGAGTCATTTACATTTCTTCAGAGGTAATTACCTGGTAAAGCAATGGAGTCAGTAATGGTAATGCCTACAGAAAAACACTGACTTATTTATTCATGTAAAACATTTATTCCCCC
This sequence comes from Staurois parvus, assembly GCF_062004578.1. Taxonomy (NCBI): domain Eukaryota; kingdom Metazoa; phylum Chordata; class Amphibia; order Anura; family Ranidae; genus Staurois; species Staurois parvus. Next base: position 930,176 of record NW_028317967.1, read on the forward strand.
CAAAAAAAATCTGTTTGCTCCAACTGCTTATAAATGTAACGCCCTCTATTGCAGTTCGTTTTTTGTGAATAGTTAGAGGCTTGCTAGAGGCCTGGGTGTGAGTCAGCCTGGGAGTAAGTCAGCAAGGTTACTTCAGGTTGGAGGGCTCTACAGGTCAGACTTCTGGTACCTCCCCCTGCTCTAGAGACTTGCAGAAGTTTCTAGAAGCCAGTGGGTGGAGGTCAGGAGGGGCTGATATGCATATTTATAGGAGTCTGACCAATCCCAGGCAGGAGGCTGTGTAGTACGGGAGATCAGCCCATAAAAAGGGGAGAGCCTGGCCAGCAGGAGAGTCGGGTGAAAGATGGAGGAGGAAATGCTGCTGGTGTGGAGCCTGGGAGTGGGCACCTACAGGCTGAGAGCTGGAAAGAGGGACCTCCACTGTTCTACAGTCTACAGGAATGGACAACCTGTGCGGTTTTTATTTTTTGCGCTATAAGCAGAAAAAGACCAACAATTTTGAGAAAAAAAACAATATTTTGGACTTTTTGCTATTAACCACTTGCCAACCGCGCTATAGCAGATTGACGGCTACAGTGCAGTTGTCCAGTCCTTGGAGGGCATATGACGTCCTCCCAGAATGCACCCTCCCGAACGCCCCCGGGGGCACGCATCTGGCGATCTCAGTGGTCACTGTGTCCTACGGACACAGCTGATCACATAATGTGGTAAAAGGCCAATTACAGCAGCCTTTTACCATGTGATCAGCTGTGTCCAATGATACAGCAGATCACCGGTAAATGCAGCTGCCGGTTATCGGCTGCACTTTCCTAGCATTGTTACAGCGTGAGGAAAGTACTGCCAATAACTGGCAATTGTCAGAGGACAGTGCCCTGATGATAAGTGCCACCCACCAGTGCCGCCCACCTGTTCCCAGCAGTGCCGCCCAGAAGTGCCCAGCAATGCTACCCACCTGTGCTCAGCAGTGCCACCCACCTGTGCTCAGCAGTGCCACCCACCTGTGCCCATCAGTGCCCAGCAGTGCCACCCACCAGTACCCAGCAGTGCCCCCAACAAGCCACCTATCAGTGCTGCCCAGCAGTGCCACCCATCAGTGCCATCAGTCAGTGCCGCCTATCACTGCCCATCAGTGCCGCCTATCAGTGCCCATCATTGCTACATATCAGTGCATCATCATCAGTGCCACCTCATCAGTGCCAGCTCATCAGTGCCGCCTAACAGTGCTGCCTATCCGTGCCACCTCATCAGTGCCGCCAATCAGTGCCCATCAGTGCTGCCTATCAGTGCTGCCTATCAATGCAGCCTCATTAATTCTCATCAGTGAAGAAGAAAAGTTACCTGTTAGCAAAATTTTATAATAGAAACATTAGAAAGAAAAACTTTTTTTATAATGTTTTGCTTATAGTGCAAAAAATAAAACACCCAGTGGCGATTAAATACCACCAAACGAAAGCTCTATTTGTGTGAAAAAAAGATAAAACTCTTGTATGGATACAATGTTGCATGACCGCGCAATTGTCATTCAAAGTGCGACAGCGCTGAAAGCTGAAAATTGGCCTGGGCAGGAAGGGGATATAAGTGCCTGATAGGCAAGTGGTTAAACATAAACAAAAATTACGGTACTCCTCCTATATCAGATACCCTAAATGCACACAAACACTTTAACCCCAAAAAGTGTATAAATCAAGTTATGGAAAGTGCTACTAAACCACAGAAAATCAAATAGAAATAAATAGAAATAAAAAATACAAAATAAAAATTAATAAATATATAAAAATAAAAATATATCAAACATAAAAAATGTCCAAAATAAATGTCCAAAATATGAAAAATCCTCCTACAAGCAGTCAGCAGAATGGTATTCCCGCAAAGTGATGATCCCAATTATTCGTGGAGATCGAACCTCAAAAAAAGGGAAAACTCACATAGTGTAATACCTCAGATGCATAAAATAAAGCAAACATCACTGCAAACGCATGTGAATCCCACTAAACCACGCATGTGAATCACACTAAACCACACATGGTAAAAAAGTGAGTAAACGTGTGAGAACATGAATAACACTTGCATGCAGTGTCAAACCGTAAGAGTGTCCACATCTAATGGATATTATACCATTACCAGAAATGCAGCAACAACCAGCATATAGATCCTATTCAAGAGATCACTTAATAGATACAGCCATTGGAACATCACTTCCTCATCAATGTACCCTTTATGATTAAGTCAGGTGACGAAACGCGTCAAAGGGAAGTGACATCACGACGCACAGCACAACCGGCAGCCATCTTTAATCCTGGAATCCGCTCACACAACTACAGGGATAGCGCCATGTGTGGTTTAGTGTGATTCACATGCGTGGTTTAGTGGGATTCACATGCGTTTGCAGTGATGTTTGCTTTATTTTATGCATCTGAGGTATTACACTATGTGAGTTTTCCCTTTTTTTGAGGTGCGATCTCCACGAATAATTGGGATCATCACTTTGCGGGAATACCATTCTGCTGACTGCTTGTAGGAGGACTTTTCATATTTTGGACATTTATTTTGGACATTTATTTTGGACACTTTTTATGTTTGATATATTTTTATTTTTATATATTTAATTTTTATTTTGTATTTTTTATTTCTATTATTTATTTCTATTTGATTTTCCGTGGTTTAGTAGCACTTTCCATAACTTGCTTTTAGTGGTTAAACATGTCCAGTAAAAAAATTTAAAAAAATCTAATTTTGTCATAAATTTAGACCAAAATGTATTCTGCTACAGGTGTTTGCTATAAAAAATCCCAATATGTGTAAATTAATTGGTTTCCGTGAAAGTTATAGTGTTTTCAAATGGCGGTATAGATAATGTTTTTTTTTTTTCCTACTAGTAATGGCGGTGATCAGCGACGTTTAGCGTGACTGCGGCGGGCAATCTGACACTGGGGGGTCAGAATGTTAACTTAGAGCAGTGTTTCTCAACTCCAGTCCTCATGGACCCCCAACAGGTCATGTTTTCAGGATTTCCCTCAGATGAAACAGCTGTGGTAATTACTAAGGCAGTGAAACTGATCAAATCACCTGTGCAAAATAATGGAAATCCTGAAAACATGACCTGTTGGGGGTCCATGAGGACTGGAGTTGAGAAACACTGATTTAGAGTCAGTGACATCAAAACAGTGATCAGTGCTAAAAAAAACAGCACTGACACGTACTAATGACACTGGGCAGGAAGGGGTTAAATTGAGGGGCGATCAAAAGGTTAACTGTTTGCTGTGAGTGTTTTAATAGGGGGTGGGGGGTATGTGCTTCACTGAAAGCACACTGATTGGGATGGCTGTGCTGGGCACAGCCATCCTGAGCAGTGAGCCCAAGCTGACAGGGAGGAAGACTGTAAACAAAACAGTCTTCCTCCCCGTTGGTGATTGTCGGTAATCACAGGGCGCCGGAGGGTAATCACCGGCCGGGACCAGGTGATTGACATCCGCGGCCACGAATGGCAGGGCGGGCGCCCCCTACCCAAAAATACAAAATCACGTATAAATACATGATTTTGCGCACCCATGAGGCCGTGTAGCAGTACATCTGCTATACGACAGCGGGTAAGTGGTTAACTAGCTGTGTATGGTGTGGCTGACAAGCGGTCAGGCTTGATCAGTCTTGTAGTCAGGACCTGTGTAGTGACAGCTGGGAACACGGCTAGGTTTATTTTTTCTGGTTGATATTCTCCTGCCCTGTTTAGTTTGGGTACACACTGTACAGCACTTTGTATATAGTCTTTTGTAAATAGCACTAATAAACACCTTCACTTGTTGCCACTAATCTCACTGGATGTGGTAACTGTGCCTGAAAGACTGCTTACCCCAGGAAGAATATATCCCAGCTGCCTATCCCCAGCTCACACCCCTAATAAAATAACAAAACCAAGCTTTTCACTCTTGACTTTGGATGCAAGAGTGGAAAATGCGTGTTGCCTGGCTGTGCAGGAAAATAAGGGGACCCAAAAGCAGCGGCTCTCACAAGGGTAGTGATACATAAAGTATTAGCTGGAATTTAGCTTTAACTGATTTAGTGAATCTAAATCTGCTAGTACATCTAAAGCTCCCCTCCTCCCAGGTTAAAGTGATTGTAAACACTTTTTTTTTTAAGTAATAAATATGTTATACTTACCTGCTCTGTTCTGTGCGATGGAATTCCACAGAGTGGCCCCGATCCTCCTCTTCTCAGGTCCCCTGCTGGCACTCTTAGTTCCTTCTCATCCCAGTGGGCCCCCATAGCAAGCGGCATGGGCTCGACACGGCTTAGTCCTGCCACCCCTGCTCCCTTGTCACAGGATTTGACTGACAGCAGCAGGAGCCAATGGCTCCCATCGCCTCAGCAAAGCTTATGAGAGTGGGAGAGCTGCTACAGATGGGTGTAGTGCTGGATTGGGGGGGGGTCAGCAGACAGTCTTCTACCTCAACATTTTTTACTTAATGCAGGGAATACTCTAGAACCACTTTAACAGTGCTGTTGTCCAGAGGTTCCCCCTGTGCTCCTTCATCCAGAGTGAGGACACTCTAATACAGGAGGTGTGTTACTTGTCAGATCACCAGGTGAAAACAGAGTGAAAACAGCCTTAAAAAAGAAAATTAATGCAGCCACCACATCTAATGATTGGTAAGCTGCAATATGTTACATTTCTGGCTTTGGCTTTAACGGCCGCCTAAAAGCAGCAGCATTCATAAAAATAATAACTGGCGATCCTGCCATGAAAATTTTTGTTCATTCACTTCCTGTTATAGGCTGACAACGCTCTGCCCTGCCTCTCAATAGTGCTCCTGCATTGTCACACGGTCGCAAGGGCACACCTGGCCATTTCATCACATGATGATGACATGATTAGGACCCATGGTCCACTGTTGTCATCATTAAGAAATCCGTCTTGAGAAATGACACAAAGCTATTGATGAAGTGCATGGAGACAGGATGTGGCTGCAAGGAGATCAGTAGCGATGAGATACAACAAAGGAAGAAATCATGTGAAAACAAGTATTTTAATAAAAAATATTTATGATATACTGTATAGAGCTTCAGCAAACTAAAAGCCAATCAGAGTTTACATCTACTTTATTGGTACCATTGTCATATCCAATCACTATTTGTTTCTTCTGCTTGTGTTTGCACTAGCCCCACCCACTGCGCCTATGATTCTGATGAGTCTGATTCCAGGACAGCCCCTGCAGCCTACACAACAGAAGAAGAAATCCTGCACCGTCTCAGCTGCTTCCACACCGAGACAATTTACATTTCTACAAGTATAATTAGATGGCTGTGATTTGTTCCAAGCAGCTCATGCTGAGATGAGGACAAACACACGGAATTACTTACATCAGTTACATAAATGTAGCAAAATCTGTCCCGCCTGGCAATATCTACACTGCATAATATCGCTCTGTTATGTGTTTGTCACTGTGAGAACACTGGCTGCATGCTTCTACTGTTCTTAAAGGGCAAGTCCACCCAAATATGATACTTCAACTACTCATGTAGTTAGGTGTGATGCATCACCTGGTGGCTGCTTACATTTCTTGGGGACCCCAGTGGTGAGATCCCCAACATAACTGCTGGCTGTGATCTCAAACATGTTGGGGTGTTCCTATGTTCTCTGTGATTAAGCCTGGTATGAGGGAACATGTCAGAGCAGCATAGCCAGGAGGAGTTCAGGCTGAAGCCGTATCTTTACCTCTTTATATATAGTAGTGGCTGGGTTCTGATGTGCGGAGTTTCCACCTTCTGTCTTCTGTGGGTGCTTTTGTTTAACTTGGGGTGCTCCCTGAACCGCTAAAGAATTCTTCCTGATAAGATGAATTAGAAATCCAGTAGTGTGGTAGTCGACCACCCAAGTATGGTTGTAGAAGGTGCATCCTTGGGAATTGAAGTGCAGACATTTCACCACAAGATTCCCCAAGACCTCATTTAGACATGCAGTTGCGGGGGTTAAAAATGCGTGGTTAAGCCACATTTTGCTGCCCCCCTTAAGCTTGAATAGGCAGTGGATGGGAGTGTTTATATGCCGTGATGTTTCATGCCTGTGGCATAATCTGCCTGACATGTAGCAGTCAGCAAGCCTGTTGAACGTGATACATTTAGGCAAACAGGGAAGCACCGAAAACACCCGGCAACAGTGTGCACCCGATTGTGGCACCTTTGTTGGAATAAATGGGGTAAACAAATGGTGAAGAGGTGTGTGTCACCTCGCCTGTCAATTGTCTGATCGTGTGATCCGAGCATGGACTGTGCTTCAGAGGAGAGCTAGATTTAGTCTCACATCTAAATCTACCCTTATAGATATAATCAACCAGGGCTTTTTTACAGCTGGAACGTGGAAAAATGCAGTTCTGGCACCTCCAGCACTGAATGTATGTAATGGCTAGGGGTGATGGGGTGTGCTGGAGGGTCTACTGATGCTGGCTGCTGGGGGATCTATTGTCACTGGTGGGAATCTATTTTTGCATAGGGGTCTATTGTTGCTGGAGAAGGGCGGGACTTATGTTGCTGGGGGGGTCAATTGTTGCTGGGAGGGATCTCCAGTTGAGGGTGGAGTCTGTTGTTGCCTGAAGGCCTATTGATGTTGGCTGCTGGGAGATCTGTTGTTGCTGCTTTGGGTCTATGGTTACTGGGATGGTATTTTGTTGTGGGGGGTCCATTGTTGCTGCTGTAGGTCTATTGTTGTGTGGGGAATCAATTGTTGCTGCCTGCAGAGGATCTACTGTATTTTACTGCTTTTCTTGTTATCATTAACACATTCCATACAAATTACTTAGCCCCACAAAATGATACTTGGTTCTGTATTCTCTAAAAGGGACTGTATTAGAAGATGGGTAGGGAGTGCAACCCAGGGGTTACTCAAAAGGTGGGGAGTTCCTGTATCTATTTTCTCAGAAAAAAAAGCCCTGTAATCAACCATAAAGTGATTTCAAGTGTACATCTGGGTGAGCTGACAACAGTGCCTCTACTGCACTGAAATCCCAAGTCTTCTAAGCCATGCCCAGCTCTGCTACACTGAACTGCAGAACACCTCTCCTTATGTTGTGGAGATAATGTAAATTGGGAGGTGTTCTGTAGCCCAGCAGGGGAGAACCGAGACAGGGCTGATAACACTGATTTGGATTTTGGTGGAATAAAAGCAAGTTTGTCAGCTCACTACAGGACGTTAGGTCGCTTGCTGGAATTCTGACAGGTTAACATGTATTGCAGGGATGTACTGAAAATGTTTTATATTGCTCTGACACTTTAAAGAAAAATTCCAGGTTTGGATAGATTATACATAGTTACATTTGTCCAGCTTGAACATCTACCATACCTGGCCGATCCCCCTCCAAAGTGTTCTTTGATTGGACAAGGTGAAGAGCATGGTGCCACTGCCCAGCCTCTCCACCTCGTCTAATCAGAGAATGCCAATCAATTCCATTCATTGAGAAAATGCAGAGCAAGTGGCCCCCTGTGTTAACAATGCAACATGGCAGCCGCTCAGGATGGGATCCAGCAGCAAGTGGAGATCACTGGAAAACATTGGTTCAAGCTGGACCAATACAACTATGTATACATATATATACCTGGATTTCTTTAACTTTGTATCATCAATTAGATCATTCATTTTAATCCCCCCTCCCCAGCAGCACATGCTAACTACCCCTTCTTCTTTGTTTTAAAGCCCAGTTCCTGGGTACATGCTCATTAGATCTCGGGGGGGGGGGGAGAGTAAGGCTGCATTACTTACCTTACCCATGCCCCAGTGCTGTTCTCTTCTTCCTCTGGCACTCTGAGCTGTGGGCATCATCAAGTACAATGCAGGGCTATGAACCCTGCATTGTACATGGAGGAGGCAGGAGTGCGATTGCAGCCAGGAGGCTTCACAGGACTGGTCACACAGCTGGGGAGACACTGCTGGAGCGAATAATAAGGTAAGTATTATGCTATATTCTTCTACCCCTAGGCGAAAATGAGCATTTAACCCTTGCAGTATAGAAGGAGGTGAGCACTACATGGGCAGTTTTTTTTTTCTTGCATTGTCTCTTTTGGAATAAAATACACTTACCTGCCTATTCATAATTCTCTGCAAGATGGAGGATCTGCGCATACACATTTCTGGCACAGTGCCAGTGTGTTGGGATGAATGACTCCCACACATGATCATGAGTGATGTCATCCCACACCAGCCAATCAAGATGACCAAAGACTGGCACACAAAAGAAACTGGGGAGAAGTCCCGGTAATGTTCAGCAGACAGTACAGCGGTCAAGTGAAAGGGGCCACAACTGTGAGACAAATGCTAGGCTTGCAGTTGCGGTGCGGTATTCCAATTCTTTCAGTTGTCAAAAAAAAAAGACGGCAAACATGCAGAACATGGCTTTAGGCTTTTATTTTTTAAACGCGGTAGTAAATCGCCTTAAAAAAAATTAAATAATGGGTCGCCTGCAGAATTAGATCATAATGTACTTGTATGTACTAATACATTATGACAGACTTATCTGTACACAAAGCCCTCCAGCAGCACGCTGTCATGGCTCCCCGATGCCGCCATCTTCACCCGGTCTTCCTTACGGGTTTGCGGGCTCTGGCAGTATGCAAGGCTGCAAGCTGCGGCATGGAGCTCTGAAGGTCTGGCACACTATGCTGTCTCTTCAGAGTGCATGAGCCGGTGACATCACTGGCTGCATGCTGTGTGACTATCACATATAGTTACATAGTTAGTCTGGCTGAAAAAAAGACAAAAGTCCATCCAGTTCAACCATAAAAAAAAAAAAGTTATAATCCTAAACCAACAGTTAACCCAGAGGAAGGCAAAAAACCCAGCAAAGCATGATCCAATTTGCTCCTGCGGGGGAAAAAAATTCCTTCCTGATCCCCCGAGAGGCAATCGGATATTCCTTGGATCAACTTTACCTATAAATAGTAACCAATTATATTCTGTGTATCTAGGAAAGGTTGGGAGATATTCACTGTGCCTACAGGTAAGTCTTATTATAGGTTTACCTGTAGGTACAACTTACAAAGTGGACTTCCACTTTAAGCTGTGTTTTCCTCCCCTAGAGCAAAGGCATCTCAGGGACGGAAAAAAGTGTGTGCATGAGTCCTTACAGATTTCCAGTTCCAAAAATACAACTTATTTGCAGTCAACCAGATACAGTCCAAATCAGGGGCGGACTGACAACTCATGGGGCCCCCGGGCAATAGGGGATCATGGGGCCCCTGCATCCTTGCCCAAACTCAAAAAAGCCTATGAAAAAGGTACCAGGGGCATCTCATGGGGCCCCCTACTGACCCCGGGACCCTCGGGCAGTGCCCAAGTTTCCAAATGGTCAGTCCGCCCCTGGTCCAAATTAGACAACAGATTAGTGATGCAGGAGGTCACATAGGGTTAAAGGAAATCTGTACAGAGTAACTATGGAGTCTGCAACAGATGACCCTTCTTTCTGAAAATGCTAATTTCCTGGCTGTAAGACTAAAACAAAAACTTCAGTCATTTTAGAGTCCCTGTCCTGGTGCAAGTGTGCTGTTTAGGCGTTTTCCCCACTTCCTTTTTGATCTGCAGGCTTATGCAGGTTCAAGAGTACTGGAGCCATTGGTTCAGCATGACAGCCAGGTAATTAGAGGTTTCAAAAGGAATTCAAGAAGAGGTAGACTTGGTGTTTTTCTCAGCACAGATTTCTTTTACACTGGGAAAAAAACCAACATAGCATGCAAGAAACAGGACAATGATTACTCTACCCTCTGAGATCTCGGTTTTTACAAGTCGTGCCGCAGGATTTTCTCATTCAGTGCACATGTAATGTGATAAGGTCAAGATGTGCACTGAAAGATGTGCATGAAGTCTGTGAGTTGATGAGAAAATTATATGCAACATATCCGCTGTGTAGAACATCCAGCTCATTACTGCTCTATCTGCAAGGCATATTCACACTTATTACTTGCAGGAGATGTACAGAAGAGGAGCTAGGACGTCACAATGTATCGATCAGAGCAATGGTGGTCAGCTTTCTTGATATGCAGGGCTCAAGTGTGCCCTCGACATTACCACAGGGCAGCAAATAAAATTCAGCCAATATTCAGTGTCAGACAGCAAACACACCAGGATATAGTCAAAGACTATGGGCATGATACTAGAGATGGTCAGAGGCTGGAGATATAATACAGGAGATGGCCAGAGACTTCAAACACGATACAAGAGATGGTCGGAGATTCTGGATATGATACAAGAGATGGTCGGAGACTCCGGATATGATACAAGAGATGGTCGGGGAGACTGGCTATGATACAAGAGATGGTCGGAGACTCCGGATATGATACAAGAGATGGTCGGAGACTCTGGATATGATACAAGAGATAGTCAGAGATTCTGGATATGATACAAGAGATGGTTGGAGACTCCAGACATGATACAAGAGATGGTCAAAGACTCCTGATATGATACAAGAGATGGTCGAAGACTCTGGATATGATACAAGAGATGGCCGGAGACTCCGGATATGATACAAGAGATGGTCAGAGAATCCGAATATGATACAAGAGATGGTCAGAGAATCCGGATATGATACAAGAAATGGTTGGAGAATTCGGATATGATACAAGAGATGGTCAGAGAATCCGGATATGATACAAGAGATGGTCGGAGAATCCAGATATGATACAAGAGAGGGTCGGAGACTCCGGATATGATACAAGAGGGTCGGAGACTCCGGATATGATACAAGAGATGGTTGGAGACTCCGGATATGATACAAGAGATGGTCGGAGACTCCGGATATGATACAAGAGATGGCCAAAGACTCCGGATATGATACAGGAGATGGTCAAAGACTCTGGATATGATACAGGAGATGATCAAAGACTCCAGATATGATACAGGAGATGGTCAAAGACTCCAGATATGATACAGGAGATGGTCAAAGACTCCAGATATGATACAGATGAACATGCTATAGGAGTTGGAGACTGGGAATACGCTTCAGAAGACAGTCAAACTGGAGACCTATTTCATGCGACTGCTAGAAATCATTGCTCTAATACAGCAAAAGGGAAACACAAATTAATATCTGCAGGAGCACAAAAAGTGCCAAAAGGACCACATGGGGCCCCCGGGTCACAGGTCGGGCACCAGAGGATTAGAGTCATAACACTATAGAAGGGATTATTTCCAATATGTATTTTTCAGCAACTTCAGTCAATTTTCAAAGTGGATTCCCACATTAAAACCAACAGCCCCTCACAAACTCCCAGCCAAAGCTTGCCACCATTTATAACTAAACCGACCATTACTAAGAGTTGGAAGAAGCCTATGGTGGCTTTGCAAGAAGATATGAATGTGCTGCTTGTCGGTGAGCTCATTTCTAATATCTAGCGACAGAGCTCTTTCATTTCTCATTGGCTTAGAGACACCATTAGCTCACGCTGCTGTCAATCACAGCCAGTGAGCAGGGAATGAGGGGGGTGCAAGCCACACACTGTGTCTTATGGACACACAGAGGCAGATGGGGAGTGACCCCACAATTGTGCCCCCATAGCAAGCAGCTTTCTATGGTGGGCACTCAGTGGGGGGAGGAGTGCCAGCGGGGTATCCCGGAAGAGGAGGATTGGGGCTGCTCTGTGCAAATTATTACACAGAGCAGATGAGTATAACATGTTTGTTATTTAAAAAAATAAAATATTCAGAATGACTTTAAAGCTATCTAGCTGCCGTTGTCTAGCCCTCGGGGGCTATAAGATTTTTTTCTTCTCCATCTTCTTTCCTACTACTCATTTCTATAATTACCCCACCATTCCTTCTCCCTTCCCCCTCCCACTTTGCCACAATGGGCTCCTACTATATAGATCTAAGGCAGCATTAGCCAGACAATGTGGGTCACCTCTCAGGGACACCAAAGGTTAAGCATTATTTTGGACTATCCACACTAATGTCTTTTCTCTATACTGCTTTGTATGTCCTTGGCAGTTCTTTACAGTCGCTGCACAGTCGACTGTTCTTCTATATTTCCTCAATAATTCAATAAAATATTGGAAAAGAAAACCAACGATCAATGTTTTAATTCCATGAGGGGCACACTGCTTTACCTTGAGAGACAATTTCCCAATAGACAAAAACTGCTAAAGCGGTATTCCATATGCCACTTCTCACAGAATAGTCCTTACAATTAAAGCTCAAAACCAGCAAAAATTCATACTGGATTGAGCAAAACTTGAACAGAGCAGCTTTTAGTGTCATGAGTCCCTATTAGGCTAAATTTACATATGCATCCAAATTGCAGATCCTTTGAAAAGCAATCTGCATTTGGACTGTTTTTCAGAGGCGGTGAGAAGACGATATGACACCTCCTTACGACCTGTTTTAACTCCGTAAATGGCAGACCAGTGCCCTGGGGTGGTTGTGGCACATGAATCAGTCGCATTCAGCGCTGGTACTGCCCACGAACTGCAACAGAGGAAATATATTTTGCAGTCGGTAGAAAGAAGAGCAACTGCAGCATGTGAACACACCCATCTGCTTAAAGGAGGTGCTACAAACGTGGCTCAACCACGTGTTTTTAACGACCCCCTAACTGCCTGTCTAAGTGAGCACTCAGAGATTTACCTTCACTTACTGCCAGGATAGAAACTGATGGAAAATCTGAAGGACTAAGACAAAAACAGTTGAGTGAGGAGGAGAAAGTTCTAACAACATTCATGTTGTTGTCTGTACCTTCCGGTCACACCAGCCATTTCTTGAACAGACATCACAGAGAAAGGAAGTGAGGGAAAATCTACCCCAATATGCTCACAGACAGACAAAGAAAAGGCCATCAGAAATGTTAAAGGAGAAGTAGGGCCAAAGCTTTTTTTGGCCCTACATCTCCTGTAGGTCCCAGTAGTGCACTTCATTCTGCACTCCAGCATTTGGTCAACAGTGGGCTAAAGTCCGCTGTCATCTGATCAACTCATTTAGACGGTCCAGGCTCAGGAAAGTTCCCAACTTTAAAGTTGCCAGATTCATGACCAGCAGCTGGCTCATCTTCTCAGCAAGCCACTGGGAGACTGAGCCAGCCACTCCCTCCCCTCCCCAGCCCAGTGCTCCAGTGAGCTCTAGAGGGGCAGAGCAGAGAGCCGGAGACTGACAGTCACAGAAGCTCACTGAAGACTGAGAACGGAGTGATTAGCGGTCTTTGATTGTTCGGTTATCAGTCTTAGAGGCAGCGGGGGACAAATACTGCAACCACCTAGATGACTACTGTATGTATATTTGTTTTTTTGAATCCCCAAACTTCTCTTTTAACAGCAAACATAAACCCTTTCAATGAACTTCTCTTATTTGGTCAGTTTTGGTCTGTTAAATATAACACTGAGTATGTTTTATTATATCTGTATGAGAAGTGCACAACATACACTATATTGCCAAAAGTATTGGGACAGCCCTCCAAATCATTGTTTTCAGGTGTTCCAATCACCTCCATGGCCACAGGTGTATAAAATCAAGCACCTAGGCATGCAGACTGCTTCTACAAACATTTGTGAAAGAATGGGTTGCTGTCAGGAGCTCAGTAAATTCAAGCGTGGTACCGTGATAGGTTGCCATCTGTGCAATAAGTCCATCTGTGAAATTTCCTTGCTACTAAATATTCTACGGTCAACTGTTAGTGGTATTATAACAAAGTGGAAGCAGCTGGGAACAACAGCAACTCAGCCACAAAGTGGTAGGCCACGTAAAATGACAGAGCGGAGTCAGTGCATGCTGAAGCACACACTGCACCTAAGTCTCCAACTGTCAATAGCTAAAGACCTCCAAGAATCCGGTGACCTTCAGATTAGTATAACAACAGTGTGTAGAGAGCTTCATGGAATGGGTTTCCATGGCCGAGCAGCTGCATCCAAGCCTTACATCACCGAGTGCAATGCAAAGCGCCGGATGCAGTGGTGTAAAGCACGCTGGACTCTAGAGCAGTGGACATGTGTTCTCTGGAGTGACCAATCACGCTTCTCCAGGAGAATGGTACTTGCCTGACTGCATTATACCAAGTGTAAAGTTTGGTGGAGGGGGGATTATGGTGTGGAGCTGCATTTCAGGGGTTGGGCTTGGCCCCTTATTTCCAGTGAAGAGAACTCTTAAGGCGTCAGCATACCAAGACACTTTGGACAATTTTATGCTCCCAACTTTGTGGGAACAGTTTGGGGATGGCCCCTTCCTGTTCAACATGACTGCACACCAGTGCACAAAGCAAGGACCATAAAGATATGAATGAGTGAGTTTGGGGTAGAGGAACTTGATTGGCCTGCACAGAGTCCTGACCGCAACCCGGTAGAACACCTTTGGGACGAATTAGAGCGGAGACTGCGATCCAGGCCTTCTTATCCGACATCAGTGCCTGACCTCACAAATGCGCTTCTGGAAGAATGGTCAAACATTCCCATAGACACACTTCTAAAACTTTTGGACAGCCTTCCCAGAAGAGCTGAAGCTGTTATAGCTGCAAAGGGTGGGCCAACTCAATATTGAACCCTACGGACTAAGACTGGGATGCCATTAAAAATCATGTGCATACAAAGGCAGGCATCCCAATACTTTTGGCAATATAGTGTACCTATTGATCTTACTATTAATATTGCAAGCTGATCACTTCCTGTGCTCTCCTCTGTGTTAAGTGTTATCAATTATGCTGTTCTCTAAAAACTACAGAAATACACCCCTCTATGTTAAAGCAGAACTTCCCCATTTGGGCGCAGTTCCACTTTATGTCCTTACCCCTCCACTACTACATTTGGCATATCATTTTTTTTTTTTTTTGGGTGGGGGCAGATATCTAGTTTTGAAAGGTAACCTCTCCCACTTCGGTTTGGATCGTCTAGGCAATCTAAGCAGAAATTCGGCCTCCCTCTCTTTCCCCACAGCCTTCTTGGACACCTCACAGGTCCCAGAAGGCTGTGGAACCATTCACAGAGTACAGTACGGCTTGCACATGCGCAGTGGGAAGCTGGCTGTGCAGCTGGAAGCCGTCACAATTGGCCTCCCACAATAAAGATGCTGATGCCAGGGACCTGAAGACTGGTGTAGAATCAGCCCGGGTGAGGACAGTGCTGGATCCTTGGACAGGTAAGCGTCATATATTAAAAGTCAACAGCTACAGTATTTTTTTTTTCTAGGGTGAAGAATCACTTTAACCACTTGCCCTCCTGAGGATTTATCCCCCTTTCCGACCAGGCCATTTTTTGCGTTACGTCATGCAATGCTGCACCCAAATTAAATTTACGTCCTTTTTTCCCACAAATTGAAGTTTCTTTCGGTGGTATTTGATTGTCTGTGAGTTTTTTATCTTTTGTGCTATAAAAAAAAAAAGACCGACAATTTTGAGAAAAAAAAACAATATTTTTGACTTTTTGCTATTAAACAGTAAAAAAATGTAAAAAAAATCAAATTTCATCATAAACTCACGCCCAAAATGTATTCTGCTACATGTTTTCGCTAAAAAATCCCAATAAGTGTATATTAACTGGTTTACGTGAAAGTTACAGCGGGAGAAGGGAGAAGAGGCCGGAAGAAAGGTTGCATTTGAGGTTTGGAGATTGGGAACGTTTAAGGAGGAGTATGCAAGGGGTTTTGTGAGCAGCTGAAGGAGGGAGAAATCCCTGCAGGGATATCCAGCACACAAAGGGGAAAGCATTGTGGTGTCTATAGGAAGTACCCTACATCCATCCTACACTGCAGTAATTTTGGCACGTTCCAGGATATGTGAACCAAAAGTGTATCAAGCCTATTATTAGGCATAGAAGGAGGTGAGCGTACATCTTAATTGATTGAAGGATTCACGGAAAGTCACTATTTGATGTTTTTGATCACTTCATCACTATTAATGGACTATTATTTGAATAATGGGACTATTATTTTGATTCTTCTTTTTTAAATCACGATCACGCAATTTGTATTTAATTATCTGTCAATATTTATTCTGATTAATTCGTTTTTGATTGTAGTCACTCATTATATATTTTATCTTGGTAGTTGGGAGCGCAACATTTACTGATATATGCTTTAGCCATTGGCTCCCACTACTATCAATCACAGCCAGTGAGCCAATGAGGAGAGAGTGGGGGAGGGGCCAAGCGGCGCTCCGTGTGTGAATGGAGCGAGCCTGCCCGGGTACCCCCATAGGAAGCTACTTGCTATGGATCCACTCAGCAGGAAGGAGGGGCCACTAGTGCCGAGGAGGAGGATTGGGGCTGCTCTGTGCAAAACCATTGCACAGAGTAGGTAAGGATAACATGTTTGTTATTTAAAAAAAAACAAACAAACAAACCTTTAATATCACTTTAAAATGGGATAATCATGTTTTTCCTTGGGCTATGGCTTCATTTTCATTCTTCTCAGCACTGTTGTATACCAGGTGACCACACCTGCTCAGTTACTTCTTATAGAGATTAATGTGACCAGCTTCTGAGCACCTCCAGCACAGAGACAGCAGAATTAGGAACTTTATTGGAAACTGATCTTTAAAGTTAGTCTTGTGTCATTAGAGGCAGAACTACCTAATGGAATTTGGAATCCATGCCAAGAGGTAAGAACCTGGTGGTAGGCTGAACACCTAGAGAACTGGAATTCATCTCTCATGGTCTAACGTGGATCAGTTGGACGTCTCTGATGCACTACTACAATCTATCCCAATGGAAGAGCGCCCCAGGAGAAATACAAAATTTCCTTTTATGTAAAGTAAAAGTTATTTTTCTGACAGTATTTCATTGGCATGTTTAGAAGAAAAAATAAGAATGCATAAAATGTTGGGCTGCTAGCACTAAGTCAATATTATATCAGTGTGTTGTGATCAGCATGGCACCCATCAAACACATGGCAAATAAGGCAACCAAGCAATGCAAACTTAATTTGTTTTTCTTTTGCTTGATTAGAGGAAGCTGCTAATTCATTTACTAACTCTAAATGACAGGACAGCTTTCTGCATCTGCCATGACACCCGGTAAAAAGAGGGGTGGGGCCTTGTGGAAAAGGGGCAGGGCCAGATATTTTACTTGTGCCACAACAGCAGACAAGTACTGCTTGAGTTAACAACCAATTTAAGAACAAAAGCTATTCTGAGCAAAACAAATTAAGGTTAAACATTATGGCAAGAAAACTGAAGCAACCGAAAAAAGCCATTATCTGATCATGAATTCCCCAATAAAAACATCTAGACAATTGTGTACTTTTTTTTTTGAAAGGTGAACAAAATGTATGACAAAAAAAAAAAAAACACGCAATGCAGTAAACGATATTAATGACTGAGACATAGAACACAGCGGAATAGTCGCGGAATACACTTTTAATTCTATGGGCCAGCATAAAATTGTGCCATAAAGATTTATTAGCCAATTAACAGTATCCCAGCCTAGTGCAGTTCATCCATACACTGCACTGATAGTGGATGTAATTCTTAATTTAGAAACACTGCATGCCTTTTACTACTCATTAAAACATCTGGTTTCCCATCCCTAAAAAAGCTAGAGAAACAGAAAATATTTAGGTGGAAATCTAAATTGTTGACTATCTACAGCTTTGGCTCAGAAGTAGGCAACTATAGCTTTAGGCTTGATGGGTGAAAACCTGTAGAATATGGCAGCGGAATAATGAAAAAGTCACAGTTTGTATAGGACAGTTTGTATAGGACAAGGTTGGGTCAATCACACTCTGTTACTCTCCTATTTCTGCTACAACCTGGTTTTGTACTGTAAGTGGACAATGATATCATGAAAATGTATGTCATGCTTGCATGTGCCTATTTCCTTGCTATTTTCTTTGTAAAAAAAAAAAACTTCTTAATAAACAATTATTAAACAACAAAAAAGGTGTCCTGGTACAGAATCTGAACAGTGTTCATATCCATAATATATCCTATATACTGTATGTTCTATATCTTTATGTAGGCCTGAATAGCCTAGATCAGGTTTTTCAACCTTCGTATCCCAATGGAACCCTTGATATTATTTTCAAGTCTCATGGAACCCTTAAAAACAATTCAAGGGGGTTAGTAAGAGGAATGACTCTCATAATAGCAGTTATTTAGAAAATTCCCATCTTACCGTTGAGGTCAGAATGCTACCCTATGGGCTGCTAAAAAGATTGCTGACATCATGCCACTTGCTCTGTCAAGTGGTGTTGGTCCTGAAACTATGCAGGCACCATCAATTGGAGGTCAATTAGCCATAGATCAAGGAACAACTACAACCTCTGGAGGAACCCTGGTTGAGGAATACTGGCCTAAAAATTGTTTCAAATGTAGGTAGACACCAAGGAATTCAATGACCTTACAGTTTTTTATATGTCAAGGACTTCATAAAGGGAACCTGTAACGTGAAATAAACGCAACTGGCAATATGTCCAAGTGAATGTTAAAGTGACCCTGTCAAGAAGGAAACCCAGAAGAGCATAAGTCTTTGAAAGAAGCAAGTTTATATCTGACCGTCTGGTGACTGTTTGCAGGAACTTTGCTCTCTTGCAGAGCTGATACTATTCCACGTTTCCAGGTTTGTGGAATAAAGTGTTCACCATTGGCCACCTTGGTTCCTCCTGAACAATCCCTATGTCAACTCTTGTGTCCTGCAGTGTCAAGGAGTCAGCAGGGGGAACCAGAGTGGTAAGAAGGGGGGAACACGCTATTCCAAACACTCGAGATGTCAAATAGCATCACTGCCCTGAGCTCTGCAAAGGAGCTGGGAACACACAATCAATGGTCAACAAATGTGGGAAATTTGCTGGTAATACAGCCTGACACTATACTGCCCACTATACAGCCCTAGCCTGTCACTATACTGCCCTAGTCTGACAATACTGCCTTAGTCTGACACTATACTGCACTAGTCTGTCACTCTACTGCCCTAGCCTGACACTATATTGTCCTAGCCTGACACTATATTGTCCTAGCCTGTCACTATACAGCCCTAGCCTGACTATATACTGTACTAGTCTGTCACTATACTGCCCTATCCTGCCACTATACCGCCTTAGCCTGCCACTATACAGCCCTAGCCTGACACTATATTGTCCTAGCCTGTCACTATACAGCCCTAGCCGGACACTATATTTTCCTAGCCTGTCACTATACAGCCCTAGCCTGACACTATATTGTCCTAGCCTGTCACTATACAGCCCTAGCCGGACACTATATTGTCCTAGCCTGTCACTATACAGCCCTAGCTTGACTATATACTGTACTAGTCTGTCACTATACAGCCCTAGCCTGACTATATACTGTACTAGTCTGTCACTATACTGCCCTATCCTGCCACTATACCGCCTTAGCCTGCCACTATACTGCCCTAGCCGGACACTATATTGTCCTAGCCTGTCACTATACAGCCCTAGCCTGACACTATATTGTCCTAGCCTGTCACTATACAGCCCTAGCCGGACACTATATTGTCCTAGCCTGTCACTATACAGCCCTAGCCGGACACTATATTGTCCTAGCCTGTCACTATACAGCCCTAGCCGGACACTATATTGTCCTAGCCTGTCACTATACAGCCCTAGCCGGACACTATATTGTCCTAGCCTGTCACTATACAGCCCTAGCCTGACTATATACTGTACTAGTCTGTCACTATACTGCCCTATCCTGCCACTATACCGCCTTAGCCTGCCACTATACTGCCCTAGCCTAACACTATACTGCCCTATCCTATCACTGTACTGCCCTAGCCTGACACTATATTGTCCTATCCTGTCACTATACTGCCCTAGCCTGACAATATACTGTAGTAGTCTGTCACTATACTGCCCAAACCTGTCACTATCCTGCCTTATCCTGCCACTATACTGCCCTAGCCTGTCACTATACTGTCCTAGCCTGACACTATACTGCCCTATCCTGCCACTATACCTCCTTAGCCTGTCACTATAATGCCTTAGCATGTCACTGTACTGTCCTAGCCTGACACTATACTGCCCTGGCCTGTCACTATACTGCCCTGGCCTGTCAGTATACTGCCCTATCCTGCCGCCTGACACTATACTGCCCTGGCCTGTCACTATATTGCCCTATTATGCCACTATACCGTTTTAGCCTGTCACTATAATGCTTTAGCATGTCACTGTACTGCCCTAGCCTGACAATATACTGTCCTAGCCTGCCACTATACTGCCCTGGCCTGTCACTACACTGTCCTAGCCTGTCACTACACTGCCCTAGCCTGTCACTATACTGCCCTATCCTGCCACTATACCGCCTTAGCCTGACACTATAATGCCTTAGCTTGTCACTATACTGCCCTAGCCTGACACTATACCGACTTAGCCTGTCACTACACTGCCCTAGCCTGTCACTATACTGCCCTAGCCTGTCACTATACTGCCCTAGCCTGACACTATAATGCCTTAGCCTGTCACTATAATGCCCTAGCCTGACACAATACTGTCCTAGCCTGTCACAATACTGCCCTATCCTGCCACTACACTGCCCTAGCTTGACACAATACTGCCCTAGCCTGACACTATACTGTACTAGTCTGCCACTACACTGTCCTAACCTGTCTCTATCCTGTCCTAGCCTGACACTAAATTGACTACGTTTGTCACTATACCACCCTAGCCTGACATTATACTGCCCTTGCCTGTCACTATACTACCCTGGCAAGTCCATAGGGGTAAATGGACCATCCAAACAGGTCCACCTGAAAAACTGACAGGCAGACCTGATTGGACCTGCCATGTTACTGTGCAGAATGATTGTTCATGTAGTTATTGTCTGCAATCCTCATTACTGTTACTGTTACTACCAGTGTTTTGTTTTTTTGTGGCAGCAGGGTTCATGGTGCTTAGAGGGAAACCAGGAGTCTGACACTACCAGAAGTGTCAGATGCAGAATATATTTTTGGGCAGCAATAGACAATTAAGAACAAAAGAGCAAGCAGTGGGATAAGTGTCAGATTTATATTTTTTACAGGTACTGCACTATTTATTTTTTACTTTTATTGTCTGACTTGAGAACATTCCAAGATAATTACTTTTAGATATTGTATCCCCACACTTCCTAAATGATGTTATCATAATGATTTCTTGCAACATTTGTTTCATTAGCGGCGTTATATGCTGTGTACCTTTTAAAAGGTACTTACCTTGTGAGCATGCTCATTTCTAATACTTGAAATATTGGCCATCCCGCTTTCAGAATAGGTACCAGTATTAGATGGATTACAATTGTGTTTGATGTGTGACTGTTGCATTGTGTTCTACAACAGTTTTTTGCTATCTATTCTTCTTTGACTAAGGCTACGTTCACACTAGCTTTGTCAGCAGGCGACAGGCGTTTGGGAAGCGTTTTTTTAACGCTTCTCAAACGTCTATGAAAATTCTGCACATGGCAGCACACAGTGCTGTTCACATGGAAGCGTTAGCGTCGCATCTCGGCAACACTGACGCCTCGGGTCGAGTCAGGAGGAGTTGAAGCCGCCCATTCAAGTCTATGGTGCCGCTCCGCAAATGCCTGGCAGGTTGCAACGCAGCTGCGAGGTGTTTGCGGAGCGTTAATACCATTTAACTTCATTATAGGAGTTTGTGGTGCGGTTTTAACGCTTGGCAAATGCCTATCAACCGCCTCAAAACTGCGCATAGGGCGTTTTGGGAGCGTTAATAACGCTTCAAAAACGCCTGTCTAATGCCTGTCAAATGCTATAGGGGCGTTTGGCAAGAGTTAGAAATAAAGTCAAGTCCTTACACAACTATGGCCTAAAGGATGACTGTGCCTAAACAATAACCTGCGTTTATAAACTGGTTAAAAAGATATTCATGTATAAATGTAAATGTTTAATATATAATATAATTAAAGTGATACTAAGCCCTATTTTTTTTATTTCATTCAATGAAGTCCAACCTTATATATTGTGTATAGTCTGCTTCCGTGAAAATGTTTCAGGTCTTTTCCCAGCTGGTCCTTGAACCACTACCCCCCTCCTGTTTGCGGGTGTCCTATACTAAGTCGACTGCTAAGGAGACTCCCAGGGCTGTGGGCATCCATTGAAACAAACAACGCCTGGCAGGCCATGCCCCTGCTTCCTCCTCCCAGCTTCTGACAGACAGCTGCAGAAGCCTGTCGTTCCCCTATCCTCACCTCTCCTCACCAGCTGAAAGTTTGAGGGAAAAGTGCGGACCATCAAGGTGGTGGGGACAAGGACAGCAAGTAAGTGATTAATGGACAGGTGAAGTTGTGAATGTACTGTGGCATTTTTTTTAACTTAACGCTATAAATGTGATACGATAAAATATGCTTAGCCTTTAATACTGCTTTAATATATTAACAAAACAATATTGAGAGAAGTGAATAGGCTGATTTTGCTTATTAGAATAATGTATTATTGGCATTTAAAGGCATTGTACACATGCAAATGTTATTTGTCGTTTTAGCTAGGTTTTTGTTTAGTTATATTCCCCATATCATTTGTTTGCCTTACCTTGTAATGATGTGGCTGCAGTCTGTATTGACATTGCGGATCGATTCCTCATGTTCATGTATTCATTCATCTAACTTGTCCCTATTCACTACAGGGACAGGAAACCTCTTCTTGTGGATCACACAGCATCCAATGCATGCCTTGCCATTTCCTCTGTGTAGCATCAAACGTGGGAGTGCTAATGTCATTATACAGTGATCTCTCTGTTAATTGCTCTGCCTGCTTGTGTCTGTGTCATCTCTAATTATTAGGTCTCACCTGCACAAGCACTAGGCTTACAGACCCAGGGATTGAGGGGTATGTTGTTTATTCACAGGAAGGGTCAGTTCTTGGCCTATAGACAGAGGTCATTCATTAAGCTGTGCAGTGCCATGTCTCATGTTTCTGCACAAGCAAAAACCTCTGACACCGGGATGTGGATATTTACTCTAAAATAGACTGTGTGCACAGGGCAACAAATGACACCTTCAAACTACCTGATCAATGCCTCTCTTATGCACATGAAAACATAGGGTGCAGGTAGGAAGGTTTATAATGCCTTTAAGTCATGCCATCTCTCTGGGGTAATGAAGGAAGTGAGTTATGTGATTTGTAGCAATCAAGCAATCTTGAGAATTTATATTTTTCCTATTGGTTCTGAAGAGGATATAACTGCCATATGCAAAGCACCATCTAGTGGCTAAAGTGGAGATTAACATCCTTTAGGAAGCAAGGGATGCCAGCTTTAATTTATTTTCTGCATGACTTAGAGTTGCCTGCAGTTACATGCATACGTGGAGGCAGAGCCACATACACACAATGCATGTTTGAATTTTCTGCATCTTACGGACTGTGCAAGCCGTGTGAACCTCAATAAAGCCATAATACAGTACATGACTGTTTCACCCAGCTTTTTAGGAGGCTGGTTCTGACTTACCAGGGGGGACAACAGCAATCAAGACAGACTGGCCAGCAGGGTAAGGAACCTGTCATAAATCATCTAATAGAGCTTCCAGCTAAAATGGTGTCTTTTGTTGATGTCTATGGGTACCACTGAACCACATAAATTAAATGAAGCTATGGTCATGCATTAAACACATTTTTCTAACCTTGTATTAGATTGGATTTTGATTGGTTTCTATGTGCAATATCGCCACTGTTTAATTTACAGTTATAGAAATGAATTTTATAAATGTAATTACCTTTCTTTCTGCTTAGCAATGTCGTTGAGGATGCCGTCTCTGTGGCCAGCCTCCATGAAGCTCTACTTGGGCAGGTTGATGCTTCGGTACCTTTTCTGTGGTGTAAGGTTTCATCTTTCTTGATCATTAGCAGATCTGCCCGTCCTTCTGCAGTGTAAGAGCCCTTAATATAAGCAGCTGACTCTGCTAGATTCTCCATGTTGAGCTTCCTTTCTGTAGAGCTACAAGAGTCGAAGTCTGAGGCATCAAAACTTTCAGTTCTTGAACCATTTTCTTCTTCGATAATGTCCATCATTGGTCTCATCAAAGGAGAGTCTTGGTCTCTCTTTGGGCTTTCTTCAGAAGCAGAGGATCCATCACATGATTCAATAATGAGCTCACTGTCCAGTTCAGCTTCACGTTCCTCCCTCAGTATACTGTATTGTATGGATGGGGAAGCAGGTGACGGTGGCGGGCCACCAATGTGACTGAATGTCATGTAAGCAGATTGCATGGCCTCTTCTCCTGCCAGCTGATCTTCAGAAACAAGCTCTATTTCAGAGTCACCAGATTCCACGCTCGAAGCCTCATTATCTGCCGAAGAGGGGACAGCTGGTAGCCCCGGCATGCTCTTATGATCCTTTTTTTCAGAGTAAACACTAGGAGCTTTCTGTTCTTCTGCTGTTTCATAGGAAAAGCCTTTTGTTGCATCTTTTGCTTTAATGGCACTGATAAGGTCATCTTCAGATATGCCGAATTTACTCTGTTTCTCCGAGGCAGATGGTTCTGTATATCCATCTGGATGCAAACAAAAACAATAAAGTATAGTCAGAGAAAACAGCTCTTCAGAGATTTGCATAATTAAGTGGAGGGACACACATTTATTCGCTTTTTAAAGTATCATTGCCTTATTTCACTAACCAACCTGATTTGGCCTAAAGTGACAAAAGGTTTTGTTGTTTGTCATAAGGTGCATATGGATAAGAACCTCTAAGTTTTTTGTTGCCCGAGTCCTCATCTGGGGGATATCACCAGGACAGGTATCCTTGCTAGGGGATTACTTTTCCATTCCTATTCTGGTGACAAATGTCAATGGCGGGGTTTTCCACTTTTAATTTGTAGGAACAGTTGAAGGTGAGGAAAATTCTATCAAACAGGAACACATACAGTATTAAAACACAAGAACAAGTGGGGCGCTGAATTCAAATTTTATAAGGGTCACTAAAATTGTCGCTGGGCACACTGGCTTCAGCAGCGCTCCACAAAGCAGGGACTCCCCTCCAGAACAGGGAAAGGACCAAGACTTGAGAATCCAAATACAAACAATCCAATAAGAGAGTGCCAAAAAATGTCCAAGAGTCCAAGGTTTTCAATGATCTAATTTAATTATACAAGAAAAAAGATAACACGTTTCAGGGGTCAAACACACTCCCCCTTCATCAGGGCTACAAAACCAGGACAAACACAAAGGTCATAAATATAAAAGTAAAAGGTTGTGAATATATAAATGAATATAGAAGTAAAAGATAATGACTATAAAAGTCAAAAGGTGTTACTATTTTTTACTTGTATATTTTTTTTCTGGTAATTAAAAACCTTGCTTGGACATTTGTTTGCATTCTCATTGGATTTTAAGTAATAATAACCTTTTTCCATTCGATCCAAAGAAACCAACAAATAAATGCAGTAATGAGTAACTTTGTGAAATAACCTTCATTACTCATACGCAAGTGATGGGGACTACAGTAAACCCAATGTTCCTGGACTTTGGAAAAGCTCACTTAGCCCGGGTTCACACTGATGCGGTGCGGCATATTGTATGTGATTTTCACAGGAACCTCATTCCTGTGCAAATCACATGCGAATTCTGTGTGGTGCGATTTGAACCATACATTTCATATGGCTCAAATCGCACTGCATCCACACCAAAAAAGGCGTAGGACCCTTTTTTGGTCTGCACTAGAATCAGATCACAGCAGTTTGCATTAACGGGGTGCAATTGTGATGCGGTAGTGAATTCGCACAGAAACCGCTGCAAATTACGTATCGTATCAGTGTGAACCAAGGCTTAAAGTGGCCAATATTTTTTTAGTTTTTTTAGTTTTGGATTGAAGGCTGTCCATAGATTGGTCACATTTCTTTCTTGCACCACATACAGTGTTGACAGGGAAATCTCACAGTGTTCTCCCAGTGGGGGGGAACAGGGGAAGCCATCCCCGCCAGGAGAACACAGTGGTTATCGCTAATGGCTATAACAGCCACTAGCAATAATCGCATGTAAAATCTGGCAGGCTGGTTGTACCCAAGATGATCGATCGATCAACTTGGGTGCATTCAGCCTGCCCGTACATGGTTCTAATCTTTTGGCCGCTTCCTGCTGAACTGGCCGAGATTCAACGCATCTATGGCTAGCTTTAGACCTGATGTCATATGTGTGCTGCTGTCTGTGCCCCCATTTGGGAGAATCACCCTCTGTATCTGTAGTGGTGACCATTGTCCCTGAGAAACACAGTAGGTGGAAATCCAAAGAGGTGAGAGGAAATCTTCCAATGAGGACATCCATCCTGGGGACAACTGTCTAAGAGGGGGAACTCTCTCAATTTAGAAGATATTCTCTAACTTCCTGTTGTGTCTCAGGGACAGGAAGAGAAGAGAATTTTCCCCAATGATACACTGACAGCATAAATTGACTTGGCAGGGGCATTACCGTTACTTCTATCCAAAACTAAAAACAAACATACGTTTCAATAAAGCGAGGTGCATTGGGGTGCTATTTAGAGTGAATGGCTGTGCATCACCCATCACACATTTCTACTGCTCCTTGTTACTGTTATTGCTCAAGATACACATTTGATAAAAAGCTTAGGCTGTGTGGCAGTATTTATCCATATTATTAGATGCTATTTATCTCATGATCTTGGTGTGTGTTTCATACCTGATTTACTTCAATGCTAATTTTTTTTTCCTTGAGAAGCTAGCTACTTATGATATATGAGAAGACTCCATTAGACTGTGGCAGTTATACTGACAGATAAGCTAGCTGTGATCGTGTTACTGAAAATTGACAAGTAATTGTAATCATTTTGCGCATGCTTGCTTTTGACAGCATTGATGCATAGCTGTGCACAAGGGTATTATATGCATTGTGGAGCTGATCTCATTAATGACAGTAAACACAAGACAAAAGGAGAAAAAAACATGACACCAATACAGGCATACTTAACAGATAACAACTGGGTTTGACAAAGTATTAGGATACAATACAGATCTATAGTAAAGGCAATCCCTTTATGATTAACGTGTGACTCATTCTTGACGATGAGATCTCTCTTTCTGAATTAAATGTAGACCAACTTTTAACCAGAGGTTAATCTCTGCTGATCTTAAATCATGAAAATAGTGAAGGTATAAGACCAACAAACTGTGCTAAATGTGTAAATAATTAATAGTTTATCACTACTATATCATATCTGTGTATAAACCACTATGCTGCCACTTTAAAATAAACATATGCAAAAAAAAAAACACTTCAAAAAAGTATTCCAATGGCACTTAAATCAATTATCAGTGGAAAAAATTCCTTATAAAATATATATATAGTATATATATATATATATATATATATATATATATATATATATATATATATATATATATAAATAATAAATCATATTTTCCACAAATTAATGGTGTAACAATAATTAATAATTGATGATATTCCAAGCAAAAAGTCCAAATAACTCAGTCCATAAAACAATCACCATGTGAAAAAACCTGTGCAAAAATAAATACATATATAAATGTGTGGCGCACCCCTCTCAGCTGTGCACTCACCAAAAAGCGTTGCCTCCCACTCTCATGGTTGGCACACTAAGCTTTAATTGATGATTTTCCAAGGACTAAATCAGATCACTTGTGATATTTTTATTCTCCTTAATCTTGAGACAATGGAATCCCAGGACAAACGCTCCCGAACCGGAAGATACACGGGAACGTCAGAGACCGAAGGCCGGCGATGGTGAGAGCACCGATTCGGCTTTCCTTACATTGAGAGCTTGTTAAAGCTAATATCTTTGGCCTTTTTTACCTATTTACATCTTGTAAGTGGCACTCTATTGTGGCAATAAAACCGTATAGTTGGTACTGCACCATTTGGTGTTCTCTCGTTTTTTTCTCTCCTATATGGTCAATTGAGTGTGGAGCATTGGGAGGAGGAATTTGTGTGCTGGAGTTTGGGAGCATTTGCCCTGGGATTCCATTGTCCCCCTCCCTCCCGTAGTCTTCT
This sequence comes from Staurois parvus, assembly GCF_062004578.1. Classification (NCBI taxonomy): domain Eukaryota; kingdom Metazoa; phylum Chordata; class Amphibia; order Anura; family Ranidae; genus Staurois; species Staurois parvus. The sequence continues at coordinate 958,043 of NW_028317967.1, forward strand.
GGGACATGTGACAGGTCCCAGAAGACTATGGGGCCATTCACAAAGCGCAGCGCTTCCCACGCATGCGCAATGGGCACCTGGCTGTGAACCGCAAGCTGTCACAGCCGGGTGCCCACACTGAAGATGCCGGCACAAGGGAGAGAAGACAGCTGGTGAAACCAGTGGTGGTGAGGACAACGCTGGACCGAGGGACAGGTAAGTGTCTGTAATTTAACCACTTGCCGACCAGCCACTGCAGAAATACGGTGGCAGGTCAGCACGGCTGGGCAAAAGCATGTTTCAAAACGTTTGCAAAACAGGTACCGCCGCGGGTGTGTAGCCGGGTCACGGCCGGTCATTACCGGCCGGGTCCCGCCGATTAGCGGCAATCACTGACAGAGAGCAGGGTTGCAGTAGCTCTGCTTTCTGCCAGTTCCCTGACAGCTCCTGACAAGCTGATCAGGAGAGAAGAGTTCTTCTCTCCTGATCCATGTGCAGTACACACCCACGCCCCCTAGTAAAACACTCCCCTCACACAGTTAACCCTTTCAGTGAATAAAAAAGTTAACCCCTTCCTCCCTAGTGCCATTAGGAGTGTCAGTGTTTTTTTTTGCACCGTTCACTGTATTGGTGTCACCAAGTCAGTTCCCCCCCAGTGTCAGAATGTCTGCCGCAGTCCCGCAGTCCTGCCATAAGTCGCTGATCGCCGCCATAAGTCACTGATCGCCGCCATAATTAGTATAAAAAAAATTACAAATCTGAGTATCTTTCCCTCCATTTGTAAACACTATAACATTCACGTAAACCAATTAATTTACACATATTGGGTTTTTTTCTAGCAAAGACATGTCGCAGAATGCATTTTGGCCGAAATTTATGACGAAATTTGATTTTTAAATTTTTTTTACTGGACATGTTTTATAGCAAAAAGTCCAAAATATTGTTTTTTTTTGGACTGCTGGTTTTTAATATTATTCATATTTTTGCATGCTTTTACCATTGATCAGAGGATTTCACATCCTCAACCTTTTGTAACGAGGATTACTAATACATTTTTGAACTATATGAAAATACTACACTATCAGTTTTTCTATATATGGCTTGGCTTTGAACCATCTGCTCAGTGAAACCCCTAGTGGAAGAGGAGCTGTACTAGAGGCTGGTGTCCGGATAGAGGATCCACACTCATTACAGGCTGACTGATCTATTTTAAAGGGTACTCCGCAGAGAGCTTATTTCTAATGTACTAATTCCTTGTACATCTGGTGAGTGTGCAATTTATTCAGATTGGAGCACGGAGTCACTATTATAGTGCATAGGAGGATTCACTTCCTGCTGACTTCAACTTCACGTCTTTTGCACTTCTTTGACCGTTTCTGTTTATTGGGTGCATTTTTGGTACCATATACCTATTTATACTTTAGCGCTGCACCTATTTATTTATTGATACATACCAGGTTCAGGATATCCTTGGTTGGTGTAATTGGCAGCTGGACATTTTTATTATTCACATATTTTTACTATTATATCTTATTTGAATTTTATTGTCTATTTTATAGCATTGTGTGCGCTCGCTATATACATATGTTCAATAGTTTTAAATAACACTTCTGAGTGCACAAGATATGGGACAGAACTGAATTTGTGGCAGGATCAACAGATATTTGAACAGAGGGAAGAAAATAAGAGAAGATCTTTGTTAGGGTTTCATACACTTCAAAGCTGAACTCCAGGTAAACCTCAGATGATTTGTATATATGGGAGCTGTTCTAAGTGACAAAGGATTTATATTTGTGCCCATCCCATATTGAGATTAACACAACACTGCACAATCAGATTAGTGATGGGACTTTTCTGTGCTGCAGTTATGCATTGCAATCTGGCCCCCTGCCTGCCGCCATCCTGGACATGCATGCTGCAGGAGCAAGAGGCCTGGTGAGAGAGCTGTTGGAATTGGCTTACTTCACCAAAATGTAAAAAGCCAGCATGGTCTCCCCACCTACAAGGTTCCAGCTCATCACACAGTCAGGCATATATATATCAATAGCAAGGGGGCTGAAAAGTATGTAGCCTCTATATTAATACCAGTCTGTTTGCCCTTCAGCATCCAATGGGTGCCTTAGAGCAGTATAAAACCCAAAAGCAAACATTTATTATATTGCAGCTTACCAATTCTTAGATGTGATGGCTGCATTAGTTTGTGTTTTTCGGATGTCTTTCTTCTCTTTTCATCTGGTGATCCAGCTGTGAGTCTTTTGTTTTTAAGGGCTCATGTTTAGGAGCTTTTCTGCGTTTTTTTTCAGCAGCCCCTGAACTCTCCCTAATGATTTCCTATGTGTCCATGTACACAGTTGATTACAGGCAGTTGAGTTTACAGTCGTTTTTTTGAACGCACTAAACTTGCGTTCAGGAGTAGATTTTATCAGCATTTCAAATGCCAAATGCTTGTAAACACAGCTAACCGCGTTTATAAGCGTTTGCGTTTAGAAGCGTTTGACTGGTCCATATCCAGGGCACAATTCACTAAGCAGTATCCTACTACATCCGAGTATGCGGTAGGATACTGCATAGCATTTTAAAAAAAAACATTTGAATCCACTAAAAAAAGCTACTAAAATACCACATGATTTTATCAAGTCATGCAGACTTTTAGTAGTGAGAAGCATGCCTCATGTTTCAGCTGGCGGACATCGTGACATCGTGATTGACGTTGGATTTACTTGGGAGGTCATTCTTTTATTAAAGGACTTGTCAATGAATGACTCTGGTCTTTTTTCCACACTACAGCTTTTTTTATGTGAATGAATAGCGGTACCATGTACCCCATACTTTTTCGCGTGGGGGGGGGGGGATCTGGGGGTCCCCTTTAGCTTCCAGATTCCAATAAGCCCCTCACCCGCAGACTCCCACAACCACAGCCCAGGGTTGTGGAGAAGAGGCCCTTGTCCCCATCAACATGGAGACAAGGTGCTTTGGGGGGAGGGCTCCCCCTACCCCAAAGCACCCCCCCCATGTTGAGGGCATGTGACCTGGTATTGTTCCGGAGGGGGGCGCTCGCTTGCCCCCCACCCCCCTTTCCTGACCTACTGGGCTACATGCTCGGATAAGGGGCTGGTATTGATTTTGGGGGGAACACTATTTTTTTTTTATTTTGGCGTGGGAATTACCCTCAACATCCATTCCAGACCCAAAGGTCTTTGTATGGATCGGAGGGGGGGACCCCACGCTGTTTTTTTTATTATTTTTTAATTGCCAGCAATTCTTTTTACATTCAGCTGTCAGTGGGGAACCTCGCTGACAGCTGAAACATTAACGCATGGTTTTCACTACTAAAATACCGCATGACATGATAAAATAACTCAAGCGGTACTTTAGTAGCCTTTTTTAGTAAATTTACTATTATTCAGTGCATTCTGGGCATTTGGGAGGGTCTTCTGAGGTTATATTTTAAAAACGCTTCTAAACGCAAACGTGCATAAATTCAGCTAAACTGACTTTTTTAACTTACGTTTTCCAGCAGTCAGTTTCCATCGTTCAGAAGAGTTTTTCAAACGCCCCGTGTACATGAACCCTAAAAGGAACAAGCTTTCTTCTGCATGTTTCAGTTTACGGGGATGAGACAAACCATTTAAAACTAACAGGTTGTGCTTACAACAATCAGCTTTTATTTATTCATGTAAAACCTTTCTCCCAAAAGGAAATAATTGTGTGCTGTAACTAGGGTGAGCTGGAGTTAGTGTATTTGTATTTGTTAGTGTATCTAAATCTAAAAGTACATCTAACACGTCTGTCACCATAACAAAGTTGCTGTCAGCTGTGCCCCTGTGTTCTATCATCCAGAGTGGAGGCACTCTAATACAGAAAATGTGTTACTGGCCAGAACACTAGAGGAAAACAGGAAAAAAGCCTTAAAAAGCTAACACAGCCACCACAACTAGCGATTGGTAATATATTACATTTTTTATATCGCTTTAAGATGGACGCACTAAAATGGGGGACCCCTATGAAACTTCCACTGTACCAGTGGGGCCCCAGGAGGTCTAATGTTCTAGGCTGGTATCTTTTAGGAGAGAGGTGGAAAAAAAAATAGTAGCATCTGAGTCTGTATATGCAGTATGCATGCTTGATATGCTCACTGTGGAACCTAAGGGGTTAATCCTCTGCATTGTGTAAAAACACTGTTTGATCCTGAATTTTCTGGTCTTCCACTTTTTTTGTCCCCCTCTTATCTCCTGAGAAGACAATCGTGTGGAGTTACTGTGTACATGCTCAGTTTGGTGTGTATTGCCAGAGATGTTTTTTGTTTTTTTCTTGGGATAGTGCATGTGATCAGCACAGGGCCAATCAGCACCGTCCAGACAGAGGTCAGGGGTTCTGCATCCTCCTAGAGCTAAATGAAAACAACTCCTACAGATTTTAACATGTGCTGTGCTGGATACTGATATGAGTCACAAGGTTGCTCTAACTGCTGATGAGAAAAGGTATTTAGCAGTTTATATTTACTGAAACAATTACACTTCCATGTTCTGTGTACTGTGGGAGACCAGATATAGTGAATGCAGGGTCCGGGGTTTAATAACACTTTAATACACAGTTGTACAGGCTCCTTTCCTGTACTGAAATAGTTTTCTCTAATTTCACTGTGAGCTTCATACCACATGCAGCCAGTTGGATAGGGCCCACCTCATTTCCTTGCTAAAGGACGTCCAGCACCATTTAGCTCTTTCCTTCTCAGCCTGACTGTCCCTGGATCTTGTCTTTCATTCACTGGCTTTCTTTTTTTCAATCATGAAGGTTCAGTATCACATATGAGCATTACCTAAGGCAGGGTACAACAAAAGGCAGCCTGTCTAGGAACCCCGACTCCTTCATACTGATATCCACCCATTAAGGTATTTTGATACTTGCATAGCTCCTCCGAAGTGCCAGACCACTGCTTGTATCAGGGTTGAGGGCTCTTGACAGGAGTATTGAGGCAATATATTGTAAAGGTTGCAGGTGGCTATGTACAGCCACCTGCCAGACCCTCTTACCAGCCATGACCTACCTGCAGTGCATATAGAAGCACAAGGACCCAATGATAATGTATTTAGGTTTATAAAATGGTATGTAATGGAAAGGGAATTGTTTTTTCAAAGCCGCAATAAACCCAAAACCAAAAATGTAATATAGTGCAGCTTACCAATCATTAAATGTGGTGGCTGCATTAGTTTTTTCTTTTTAGACTTTTTCCCTCTGTTTTCACCTGTTGATCTGGCCAGTAACACGACTCCTATATTAGGGAGCTCCCACTCTGAATGAAAGAGCACGGGAAACACAGCAGACGCAGAATTGCCAGTCTGGAGGGAGGGCAGTGTTAACTGTAATATCAGATTTATACATTAACAAACTGAAGTCAAACTCCAGCTCCTGCTTTATAAATATTTACAGCAAACAGTTTTTCATTTTGAGATAAAGGTTTTAATAAAAGCTGATCACTATAAGCACCACTACCAAGTTAAATGGTTTGTCCTATCCTTGTAAATTGATTGATCTGAAAGAGAGCTTGTTCTTTTGAAAAACAACAGACTTACTGGCTGGATCACCAGATGAAAATGGGAGAAACAAAACCTAAAAAAAAGAAAACTAATGCAGCCCTCACATCTAAGAACTGGTTGCTGCAATAGAATAAATGTTTGCTTTTGGATTTAACACTGCTTTAATTCATTAGCATGTAAATGAGGGGAGCAAGGATAAAGAAAATATAAGCAAAATAAACCATATTTAAATCAGATTTAAATCTTAAAGAAAACAATTTCATGGGAAGGCCTACAACATACCTAAAAAACTTACAATACAAATGGAAATCTCATGTTAATGTTACTACTTAACTAATGCTGCTTTCACACTGATCCATTTTTCTTCCGCTTTTGCCTTTTGCGGTGCGTTTTTGGTTCTGTTTTTCTGTCACGTGTCATGTTAAAAAAGTACCGCAAATACAGCAAAAATGCATATGTTTTTGCCGTGGACCAGTGTGAAAGTTGTCTAAGTAGTTCTGCTATAATCAATTAATATGCTATATCACTTACCTCCGTGAAAGGATGGTGGTGTCAAGGACTCAGGGCTATCATCTTCTGGTTCTGAAACCGTTACTGTCGGAACTGAGTCACCACCTGGTTTTAAGCCTAGTTCTGATACCCCCTGAAAACTATTATCAAAAAAGTCACATTCTATAGATGATTCTGTCCCGGTAAGTGTAATTTTCACAGGGGAGGTCTTAGTATTTATGGTTCCTGTGCGGCTATATAAGCCAACATTATCATCAGGTTCCTCCATATACGGTGAATATGAAAGATCTTCACGTTCTTGATCCTTAAGAGCAAAGTCATAACCTATTGGGCTTGGCTTTCTGTCATAGACCTCCTCAGGAGAATGCTGAGGTTTTGTATCTGGAGACCTGCTGATGTCAATGTACTTGCAAGCTTCTAATTTATCACCCTCCAAAGGGTCAGACAATGTTTTGATCACATCCTTGCTTTCTGCAGGTGTCATCTCAATTCCTGAATCTGAACTGAGCAAGCCACGGCCTTCAAACATGAGTGTATCTTGCGGAGAGCGGGAGCCGGTTCCAAGATCCTCTGCATCTAACCTTGTACCACCATTTCCCTTCTTCAGAATGCCGGTAAAGTAGGAGGACTCATGCTGTGCTACATAACGTTCATCTGATTTCAGAGATGTGTAGAAAGATTCCTCATCATCCAATGAAAACTTCTTGGAATTGGCATAATCTAAAATCACAAAATATAAATGAAAGAATTAAAGAATGCTCTTAGCATATATAAATTAATAATCTTTAGTATATATCACTATATAATATAAAGATAAAGAGAAACTGGGGGAGAAAAGAAGGAATGAGAGAGAAGGAATTTGCGCACATTGTGGAAGTCAATAAGTCAAAAACAATAATTTACAATGCTTTTGAGCATGTTCTTAGAAGTCTATATGCCATAACATTGTCTGTAAATTCTTGGATGTGTACAGAGGAGCATCTGGTACAAAAGTTAATTTAATGATTAAAGTAGAAGAAAAACCTAACACTATTCTTAAAAATGTTCCCTCTTGACTCCTCCTATCATGCATTCCCAGCACAAAAAAATATCCATATACAGTGCTCAGGATAAATGAGTCCACCCCCTTCTGAAAAGTAAGATTTTAATCAATATCTCAATGAACACAAGAACAATTTCCAACATTTTGACAAAACTGAGTTTTAGAGAACATTTGTTAAGCTCATTACATGAAGGTAAAGTTAATAATATTTCTTAGATTAGAAAATCTTCAGTTTTACTCAAATTAGTTGATGCAAAAATGAATACACCCCACAACAAAAACCAACAAAAACTACTACATCTAGTATTTTGTATGACCTCCATGATTTGTAAGGACTGCATGAAGTCTTCTAGGCATGGAATGAACAAATTGGCGACATATTGCAACATCTATCTTTTTCCATTCTTCAAGAACGACCTCTATTAGAGCCTGGATGCTGGATGGAGAGTCGTGCTCAACTTGTCTCTTCAGAATTCCCCATAGGTGTTAGATTGGGTTTAGATCAGGAGACATAATTGGCCACTGAATCACTTTCACCCTGTTCTTCAGAAATAAAACAGTGGCCTTAGATGTGTGTTTTTGGTCATTGTCATGTTGGAAAAACGCACGATGACCAAGGGCATGGAGTCATGGTAGCATCTTCTCTTTCAATATAGAGCAGTACATCTGTGAATTCATGATACCATCAATGAAATGCAGCTCCTCGACACCAGCAGCACTCATGTAGCCCCACAGAAGGACACTGCCACCACCATGTGTCACTGTAGGCACAATGCATTTTTCTTTGTACTCCTCACCTTTGCAACGTCATACAGTTTTGAAGCCATCTGTTCCAAAAACATTTATCTTGGTCTAATCACTCAAAAGTACAGAGTAGCAGTAGTCTTCTTTTTCAGCATGGGACCTGGCTAATTCTAGGCAGGCTTTTTTGTGCATGGACTTTAGGAGAGGCTTCCTTCATGAATGACACTCTTGCATGCCATTCCTCTGCAGTGTACACCGTATGTGTCACAGGAAACAATCACCTCAATTTGGCCTTCTACTTCTTTAGCTAACCGCAGTGAACTTGCATGGCGATTTTCTTCAACCCTTCTCATCAGAAGACAGTCCTGCCAAGGTGTTAAGTTCCGTGGATGGCCTGGATGTCTCTGAGAGATAGTTGCAGTTCCATCTGTTAAATTTTTGTATCACTTTTGCTACAGTATTGTGACTGATAAGTATAGCTTTGCTGATCTTCTTGTAGCCCTCTCCTTTCTTGTATAGAGAAATTATTTTCTTTCCCAGGCCTTGTGACATTTCTCTTCCATGTGGTGACTTTGCTTATAGCATGAAATGGGAAGGGGTTTTCTTTGTTAAGTAACAATCAACTATATATAATCAACTGTCTGTTGGACACCTGTATAATGAATAATTAGACTCACCTGTAGTCGAATTCTTGTTCATTAGGATTTTGTTGTCTAAAATTTAGCTTTGCTCTTAAGACTTTCATTGGGTTGTATTCATTTTTGCAACATGGTCTTGAATTAATTTGTTAGGAAAAAATAGTTTTTTGTGTGTGCAAATTAACAAATCTTGTTTCCAATCAATGGCCCACATTGGTGGGAGTATTTTGTAGTATAGTGTCCCATAGAAAATGTTGATTCTGAAAGGAAAGTAAAGGTTTTCTGACAAATCTGTTGGGGTGTACTCATATATACTGAGCACTATACTTATTTTTTTAAATCTGATCTGGTCATGTAATCCTGCAGCTCCTGCTTCCCTGTGTAAGGGAACGGGTGTGATTTCCAGGAGCCATCACATCGCCCATCAACTGCTATGGCCCAGTCAGTGCTCCCTCCTCTCCCCTGCGACAGCCACTCACTGACACAGGGGCTTAAAAAGATGTAAGTCCGCAGATCTTTTTTTCACAGGGTATACAGGATGGGTAGAAGGAGGGGGAAGGGAACATTTTTAAGAATAGCTAATGTTAGGCTTTTCTTCCACTTTAAGAGCATCAAATACAGCTGTTGTCATATATAAAGAATGAGGAGTGATAATTATAATTATTGTTTTTGAGGCAAGAGTTGGCTAGTTGATATGGAATGCAGAACTCCTCTATCCCCCCGTGTCCCTGAAACGTTACAAATGTTCCCTCTTACTTCATCTGCTAAGTGCGGCAAAGGCATGCATCCCACTTTACTGGACACAAACCACATCCCCTTCCATCAAGACTTTATTCACCAAGTCCAACTGAGCTTATGGCTGCAGTGCATGATAGGGAGGAACGGGTCTGTAAGACGTGATTTTACTGGACAGAATTTACCTTCGCGGCTGAATACCAGATATCCGGGGCTCCCAATTATGAAGCACGTGCCTTTACCGTAGACCCCATAAGACTTTCTTAGGCCAGGTTCAGCGCACTCATTTCCTTTTCCTTGTTCCTCTTTTTTCTTCCCGCCCCCCTCCCTCTTTTTAACCAACCCCCTGTTTTTTCTGTTTTTTTTGTTTTTTTTTTCTCTCTTCTCCCATGGTTTTGGATCTCTTTTTCCTTTTCTCTTTTCTTTCATTCTGTCTGTCTTTTAGCTTTTCGGTTGATCTCTCTGTGGTGCATTTATTTTGATACGTGTATCATGCGCCTGGCCCAGGCTATTTGTTGTGATGGGTGCCTGTGAGCCCTAATCCCCGCATGACGTGCAAAGTTGATAAATAAAATTTTTTTTAAAAAAAACCTCCTCTGTCCAAGAAATTAATTTTACCACAGCAACTTGGATCATCCAGAGAGATGCTTTTATTGGGTTCCGGCACAAGACAAAGGTAGAGACAAGGCAGATGTCAGGGTACTTCCCTGACAGACTGTCAGGGAATGGGAAGATCGCCATGGCAACCGAATCCACACATACGTAGAATCCTGACAAAACGTACAGGCAGGCGGGCACTAGGACCCAGGCGCGCCTGTCACCAATGACGGTGCCGGGCAAGCACTAGGACCCAGGAGAACCTGTCAGGAGTTGGGTGGGCTATTTAAACCCAGCTCTTGCAATGCTCAAGTGCCCTATGGTCTTTCCTGTGAGTTTGCTTTGCTGCTGACCCTGCCTGATCCTGATCTGCTGTCTTCTCCTGCTCTGACCCCTGGCTTGCCTGACCATTCTCCTGCCTGCTCCTGCACTTTTTATCTCCTGTTGCCAAACCCGGACCGTGACCCGTTTATTCTTCTGCCTGCCGTTTTGTACCGACCTGCTCCGCTGTTACTGACCCAGCCTGTCTGACCTCGCTTACTCTACCTCCTCACATCAGACTCTCACCTGCTGCGTACCACCGACAGGTGCCTCTACCACAGCTGGTTGCACCCAGGGGCCGCGACCTGGTCCCGGCTTGCTCCAAGTCCATTCCCACCATCAGGGGCTCTGGTGAACAAGCAGGTCGGAACTTAGATTCCACGCCCTGGGGAATTATGGTCTGTGGAACGCTAGAGGCTACCACCGGCTGGTCCCTAACACAGACAATCAGACACCTTCACAGAACCCACTTTCTCCTCTCATAACTCATCCAAACAAAACTTCCCTAATATAAATGTTTTCCCCATTCAGTAAAATATCAAGCAATGTGATTGGTCAGTGTTAGTAGCCCCTTTGATCTTCTGGGTGACAGGTAATGCCTTTTGACCATGGACAGCTGCTTTCAAATTCTAATCAAAGCTGTCCGGATATTTCGTAACTTGTATTCTTTTACTATTAGTTAGATAAACAAGTTGCCCTTTGAAGAATACTATTTACTATAAAGAATAAATACCTATAGCCCCTTTTTGTTCAGTTAACAGAATTACATTGTCCATGGCCAAAATATTATTCTTTCACAAAGACAAACAGCACATTTTAGGGTAAAAAGCCCCCCCCCCTTCAAGGCTTGAGCAGTCAATGTTAGTAGAATTAGAACAGAATGCACTGGGTTAGGGCTTGATGAGCTAGTGTCTCTTGGTGGCACTAAAGGCAGCCACAGTCTCAATACAAGCTTCATTGGCTCCAGATCTTCCCTCACCAGGGAAATTACGGTTGTTAAATTGGTTACAGTTAATGCTTTTTAAATAACACATAACAAAATGATTTGCTTTTTTAATATACACACCTAGCATTCAGTTTTTACGTCAATTCAGAATGAACATTCTGCCTGTAGCACAGCTCTAGTGTTTGATGTGTACCACTATTGCTTCATTCATTGATTTTACCTGTTGTCTTCAGGCATGAGTGTATAAACAGTACATTTAAATGGTAGGATATGCACAATATCAATATTTCAGAATAGAATGGTGATTGGCATGTTACCGGACACCTCTTCTTTCTGAAGACGAGTAATAAGATCAATAGTCAACAGTTGAGAATTCGGCTAAAGGATTACAGCAATCTTTTCAGTCAAAAGTTGAATGACATTTGTTCAGTGGATTGAAGATATTTTCCCAGTGTCTGACACCCACCTAATCAAAGTGTCATTGGCATTCCCTCAAACTACACTGTGCTGACAGCATAGGTGTTACAGGGTCCAGCTGGGAGCTGTCAATCAGATGAAAATTAGCTTTCAATCCCAGGCCTGGTCTGCTATTTGCTGCAGAGGAGCATACACCAAACAATGGATCACATTTTTGCATATGTCTGGATACTATATATATATACATACATACATACACACATACATACATACACACACTATATTGCCAATATTGGGATGCCTGCCTTTACACGCACATGAATTTTAATGGCATCCCAGTCTTAGTCCATAGGGTTCAATATTGAGTTGGCCCACCGTTTGCAGCTATAACAGTTTCAACTCTTCTGGGAAGGCTGTCTGCAAGGTTTAGGAGTGTGTCTATGGGAATGTTTGACCATTCTTTCAGAAGCGCATTTGTGAGGCACTGATGTCGGTAGAGAAGGCCTGGCTCACAGTCTCCGCTCTAATTCATCCTCAAGGTGTTCTATCAGGTTGAGGTCAGGACTCTGTGCAGGCCAGTCAAGTTCCTCCACCCCAAACTTGCTCATCTTTGTCTTTATAGACCTTGCTTTGTGCACTGGTGAGCAGTCATGTTGAAACAGGAAAGAGCTATCCCCAAACTGTTCCCACAAAGCTGGGAGCATGAAATTGTCCAAAATGTCTTGGAATACTGACATCTTAAGAGTTCACTGGAACTAAGGGGCCAAGCCCAACCAATGAAAAGCAGACCTACACCATAATCCCTCCTCCACCAAACTTAACAGTTGGCACAATGCAGTCAGGCAAGTACCTTTCTCCTGGCAACCACCAGACCCAGATACGTCCATCGGATTGCCAGAGAAGTGTGATTCATCGCTCCAGAGATTACGTCTCCAGTGCTCTAGAGTCCAACGCTTTGCATTGGTGATGTAAGGCTTGGATGCAGCTGCTCTGCCATGGACACCCATTCCATGAAGCTCTCTGCGTGGCCTTCAGAGTAGTACAACAACAGTGCGTAAAGTATAGAGGTCTTTAGCTATTGACTCTGCAGACAGTTGGCGACTTCTGTGCACTGTGCGCTTCAGCATGCACTGACCCCACTCTGTCATTGTCTGTGGCCTACCACTTTGTGGCTGGGTTTCTGTTGTTCCCAGTTGCCTCCACTTTGTTATAATACCACTAACAGTTGACTGTGGAATATTTAGTAGCAAGGAAATTTCACGGATGCCCTTACTGCACAGGTGGCAATCTATCACGGTACCACTCTCGAATGCACTGAGCTGCGCACCTATGTCCATGGAGGTGATTGTAACATCTGAGTCCAATGATTTGGAGGGGTTTCCCAATACTTTTGGCAATATAGTGTGTGTGTGTGTGTATGTGTATATATATATATATATTTTTTTTTTTATTTATTTTTTTTTTCACAGAAAGTGTCATGCTTGCCTCATAAAATGTATTTGTCTATGTGAGTCTGGAATCTATTTTTCAGTGTGTTTGACATGCTGTAATGTATATAGTTTTCTTAAGAAAATAGTTTTTGTGTTGCAAATTTTATTTTCTGCAAATCCTGCGAATAACAGTACTTTTTGTTGGAGGCTGACAACATTAAAGCATACTTACACTTTTGCAGTCACATTTGAAAAAAAACTCACTGTTTGTTATGTGTTTCCATTCGCACAGTTTACAAACATTTTTCTAACAAATTTCTACCTATGTTTTTCAGGAGGTGGTATCATGGACAACTACAAGGATTTTTGAAAAATATTACAGTGAGGCTGTCCCAAGTCTGTCCTCATTAACATACAATGCAATAATCCCAGCCTGCTAGGGCATGCAGTGCTCAAATCTAGTTACAACTGATAATGGCAATCTGCCTGCACAATACAAACAGGGTTAATTATGGCAAACACAGCTTCCCTGCAAAGATAATTACCTAGGATTTTCCTTGGAGGGTCCAGAACAGAGCTTCTAAAAAAGGTAAGATGCTTTTTTTTCTAATTTTTTTTTTTAGTTATGCTATGTGGACATGAAACAAAGTAGGTGTTATCCAAATTGAGCTGCAAAAGTGGAAATACACTTTAAGCCATTGTCTCGCAATAAGCAACAATGCTGACAGCTTGCCATGCAAGCTCCTTTAGGTGGATATTAGGTTGCCTACACTGTCTGTCAGACAGGCAGCCCACCAGCCAACTGAATGAGCTTGCATGGTCGCCTGACAACGCTGCTAACTGCTAGACAATGGCTTACTGGAAAGTAACGTGCATACATGGAAGGAGCACCAGATCAAAAGATAAAAGAGTTAAAATTCATTTATAGATATTGTGCTTTTTGAACATTTTTAGACATCTGTCATCAACCACTTGCCAACCGCATAACCTAGTTATATGACGGCAGAGTGGGTCTGCCACTTCCAGGTAGGGGTGTGTGCCCCGGCGACCCGGCTTTGCTGTGATTAGACACGACCAGAGGGTGCCGGCCAATTGATGACATTGAAAGGAGAAAGACAGAACAGGCAGAGCTGTGTCTTGTCAGAGGGGATGTGCTGGATTTTGTTTTACTGCAAAGCAGGGAATAAAATCCAGCGCATCCCTTAGTGAAAGCAGCATACTGTACACACAAAAACACTGGTTAGGCACACATTTAACCCTTTGATCGCCCTAATGTTTAACCCCTTCCCAGACAGTGTCATTAGTACAGTGTCAGTGCATATTTTTAGCAATGATCATGGTATTAGTGTCACTGGTTCCCACAAAGTGTCAGTTAATGTCAGTTAGTGTCAGATTGTCCATGGCAATATCGCTGATTGCCACCATTACTAGTATAAAATAAATTAATAGAAATTCCAGTACATATCCCATAGTTTGCAGCCTTTATAACATTTGCGTAAATCATCAATATACGTTTATTGGGATTTTTTTGATCAAAAATATATAGCAGAATACACAGTGGCCTAAATGTATGAAAACATTTGATTTTTTAAATTTTTTTTATTGGATGTTTTATAGCATAAAAAAAAATTGTCAAAATTTTCGGTCTTTTTTTCATTTATAGCACAAAAAATAAAAAACTGAGAAGTAATCAAATACCACCAAAAGAAAGTTCTATTTGTGGGGAAAAATTATATAAATTTTGTTTGTACAGTGTTGTATGACCTCATAATTGTAACGTAATGCCAAAAAAAAAATGGCCTGGTCATAAAGGGGGGCACATCTTGTGGAGGTCGAGTAGTTAATAAAGAATTTTGTTTTTTATTGAATTGTTTGTTTTCATATGTATTATTTGTGTAATTATATTTATTTGTGTATTATTTCTGTAATTATATGTATAATGGTGTAATGGCATCTACTATGTAGAATCTTTTATTATTAAATATTATTTAATATTAAATCCAAAAATTAACCCATTACACTGTATCACTTACTGGGCTCCACTCACTAAAGCAGATCTCATGTGATACTTAGGTGTCCGGACACATACTCCCTAAAAAACGCGTGTGATCCTGAAATTGGAGTTTACCACAAAACGGTCAAAACACTCAGTAAATGCTCAGAGGTTAAAGTCAATTCACAAAAGGAACTAAAGAATGAAATGCATGTGGTAATTAGGTAGTGGTCCAGACATGCGGTATTTAACCACTTGCCCTCCAGAGGATTTACCCCCTTCATGACTATTTTTTGTGATACGGTGCTGCGTTACTTTAACTGACAATTGTGTGGTCATGCAACGTGCACCCAAATGAAATTTACATCCTTTTTTCCCACAAATAGAGCTTTCTTTCAGTGGTATTTGATTGCCTGTGCGCTTTTTAGTTTTTGCGCTATAAACAAAAAAAGACTGCCAATTTTGAGAAAAAAAACTATTTTTTACTTTTTGCTATTAAACATGTCCAGTAAAATAAATTTAAAAATCAAATTTCATCATGAATTTAGGCCAAAATGTATTCTGCCACATGTCTTTGCTTAAAAAAAATCCCAATACATGTAAATTAATTGGTTTATGTGAAAGTTATAGTGTCTACAAATGGCGGTATATATACTGGGATTTTTTTTTACTAGTAATGGTGGTGATAAGCGACTTATAGCAGGACTGCGGGACTATGGCGGGCATTCTGACACTGGGGGGAACTGACTAACTGCCACTGACATCCCCAGTGACACTAATACAGTGATCAGTGCTAATACTAATGGCATGGGCAAGCAGGGGTTAACATCTGGGGTGATCAAAGGGTTAACTGTGTGCTGTTTTACTGTGTAGCCTGTGTGTGTTTTACTGCGTAAGCACACTGTTTTGTATTGCTCTGCTATGCAGAGCAATACAAAGCAGAAGGCTGGTGTTGACAGGGGAGAGATCTGTATTATTTACATACAGACCTCTCCCCTGTCAGTGTTGCTCGGCGATTGCCGGACTGCGGCACGCATTCTGACACTGGGGGGAACTGACTTTGTGTCACTGACATCCCCAGTGACACCAATACAGTGATAATAAAAAGTACTGACACTGTACTAATGGCACTGGGTAGGAAGGGGTTAACATGTGGGGCGATCAAAGGGTTAACTGTGTGCTGTTTCCCTATGTTCCCTAAGATCTGTGTTTTTTTATACACAGGTCTCTCCCTTGTCAAAGATACTCCGCAATCACCGGGTGCCAGCAAGTAATCACCGGCAGGGGCCCGGTGACTGACAGCCAAGGCTGCGCGTGCCCCCTACCCGGAAATACAAAATCACGTAAATATACATGGTTTTACGCACCCATGCTGCCCTGTAGCAGTATTTCTGCTATAGGGCGGCGCAGAACCGGTTAAGGAATTAAAAAATATAATAGCCAATTTTTTAGTGGTCTTTGCCTTTTATGATCATTTCTTTCAACAGTAATACATAGAAACCTAAATATGGAAATCACTGGGGTTTATTTACTTAAAGTATAATTAAAGGAAATTTTTTTTTTTAAATTTTGGATAGAGTGGAGATGGATTAGAACGCCTGTCAGGTTTTTATTGTTGTCTGTGACCCCATTAGGGAGATCCACCCTCTGTGTTTGTCCTGCTTACCATTATTGAACATGAAAGTAAAAGATAATCACACATTTTGGGTTGTTCCAGAACAGTAATAGAGGGAAATCTTCCAGTGGGGACACTGGGGGGCCTCGTGGAATGTCTTTGATCTGTTTTGGCTAAGGGACAGGAAGTGAACTTAAATCTTCCCAATGAGACACAGAGAGCAAAAAACTGACAGGGGTTATAGCCCTCCCCTACTCTATCCAAAATGAAAAAAATAAGGTTTTGCCTATAGTTCTACTTTAAGGCAAATAGACTGTGCACTTTGTAAGTTGCTTTAGAGGTTAGTAAATGAGGTAAAGTTTCACTTTGCAAAGAATACCCAATCACATGCAAGGAAAAAAACTGCATTTTTGCTTGTACATGATTGGATGATGGAAGTCAGCAGAGCTCCCCCTCATTTACTAAGATCTGGAGCAACTTCACTTGCTAATTGCTCAATCTATGTGCTTTTAGTAAATCCACCCCATTACATGTAGTAAAATCTATCTATTTTCTCCTTTCATCTCACCAGATTTTCAGAGACTTTTTTGTGTATATACAAGCATATACATCATTTGCTGCAAAAAAACTCCTAATCACTCCAAACAAAACAATGTACAAGCATATCATAATGGTGTACTCCCTTGTTAGAACACGTCATATGTAGTGGGGATACTTTACTTTTTCACAGTTATTTTAAGGCTCCATGCACACTAGTGCTTTCTTAAGCTAAAAAAATGCTGGATAAAAAAACGCTTGTAATAGCGATTTTTAAGAGCATTTAGCGTTTTTTTCTGCTGGATAAACACTCCAAAAACTTTTGCTCCTAGATGCTGACGCTCAAAAAACACCTAAACAGCCTAAAGTAGTGTGCATGGGCACATAGGATAACACTATTTAGCTTCTAGGAGCTTAAAAAAAACGCTAATGTGCATGGAGCCTTAGAGATAGCTTCCCATTGACAAGTTCCCACTCACATCATTGATCTTGTTAGCTATCTATAGGGGGTAATTCTTCCCGCTAACCATCACACTAATGTATCCTGAGTTGTAGATATAGTCATTTTTAGCAGGGGTTTGCTGAGACGGGAAAGTTATTTCAAGGGTTCCTCTGTGTTGAAAAGGTTGAGAAAGGTTGCTTGAAAGTGTAACTAAAGGTAAAACTTTCATTTTCATTTTTGGATAGAATAATGGAGGTTTAGAACCCTGTAAGTTTCTTGTTTTGCCATCTGTGTCCCATTGGGGAGATTTACTTCACTTCCTGTCCCATAGGCAAAACAAGAAGTGTTAAGGGAATCCCTTGGGGTCCCCCAGATCACCAGAACTAGTGTCCACATTGGAAGATTTCCCCTATATTAGTTTTATGGGGACAACCCAAAATTTGGGATTTTCTTTTAACTTCACTTTCAATGATAATGGTAAATAGGACAAATAAAGAGGGGGAATCTCCCTGACAGGGGCACAGAGAGCAGTAATACTGACAGCAATACTAAAACCTCTCCACCTTATCCAAAACTTAGGGCTTGTTCACACTTGGCTGTTTTACCAACGCTTGCCAAACGCCCCTATAGCGTTTGGCAAGCGTTGGTCCGGCGTTTGCGGAGGGTTTTTTAACGCTCTGCAAACGCTCCGCAAACGCTGCATGCACGGTTTAGCGGCAGTTGCTAGGCATTTGCTGAGCGTTAAGAACGCCCCACAAACACCTATAATGCAGTTTGAGTGGTGTTACCGCTCCGCAAATGCCCCGCATCCGCGTCGCAACCGCACCGCAAACGCCGGCCGGGCGTTTGCGGAGCGGCACCATAGACAAGAATAGGCTTCAACGCCTCCTGACTCGACCAGAGGCGTCCGTTTTGCCATGACGCGATGCAAACGCTCCCGTTAGAACAGCACCATGTGCTGTAATGTGCAGAATTTGCAGAGGAGTTTGGGAAGCGGTAAAAACGCTTCCCAAACGCCTCTCTGCCGCCTGCACACAATGCTAGTGTGAACGTAGCCTAAAAAAAAGTTTTTCCTTTAGTTATACTTTAAAGCGGAGCTCCACCCAAAAGGGGAAGTTCCACTTTAAGCCTTTGTCCCCCGCTCCTGATTAGGGTTGGCACTTTTGGGGAGCGGGTACCCGAATTTGACAGATAAACGCTCCCACTTCCCCCCCTCCCTCCCTGTAGTCTTTTGGGACACGTGACAGGTCCCACAAGACTACGGGGCCATTCACAAAGTGCAGAGCTTCTTGCATATGTGCAGTGGGCACCTGGCTGTGAAGCCACAAGTTGTCACAGCCGAGTGCCCACACTGAAGATGACAACACAAGGGAAAGAAGACACCGCTGGAGCAAAGGACAGGTAAGTGGCTGTATTTTAAAATTCAGCAGCTACAGTATTTGTAGCTGCTGACTTTTATTTTTTTTTCAGGTGGAACTCCGCTATAAGTAAATACCAGGGCTTTTTTCAGCAGTACCTGAGATAAATAAATACACCATGAATGGAGCCCACTATCTGATATTTCTTCATCTCTATTACTTTGCATGTATACATGTGTAGGTATTTTGGATGCACGTATATGTATACACAGATATGTATGTTATCCATGATGTTTTATGATTGTTAGACTCATGATTTTATGGGCTCTTTCACACGGATGTTGCGATCGGGTCCACCTACCCGTTTTCAAGGCGAACCCGATCGGAACCTCCATTCTCCTCTATGGAGTGGCGGGTGTATACGGACATGTGTCTGATGAGATCCGATCCACCAAAAAGGGACGGATGGGGATCCAATTCCCCTTCCGTCCATCGCATGAAAATGGACAGGTGGTCCATTTTCATCTAACCGCCCATTTGAGGAGAGTGAGCAGCTCTGTGTCTGCTCTGCAGCAGCAGAGTGGACACAGACCTGTCATCCGCCTGCACAGCGGGGATCAGCGGAGAGATCACCCGCTGAGCAAGCAGATCCGCTAAACAGGTCCGCTCTGTGTGAAAGGACCCTATCAGTCACAATTATATTTACATTATATTATGTTTTGTTGTAGCCCTGATGAAGGGGGAGTTCCTTTGAGCCCTGAAATGCATTGGCTGTCTTTTAGCACAATACCAATAAACGAAATTGGACTCTTATCTTTTGGCCTGGTGCTCCTTCCATTAGTACACGTTTTTTCTGGTAGTCTGTTGGGTACCCACTGGAGGGTAGCCGTGTCTTTCGTGAGCCACTTAACCTGAGCCAGTGGGCTCTTCAAATGATTTTGCATTCTCACTACTTTGTATAAACTCACATCAAAGTCCCAGCACTTCTTTTTGCCCATTTTTGTTCCTTGGAATGGCTTAGCATTGTCAGCCTGCAACAGGCAGTGCTGTTTAACTTTGCATTTCGGTCTATTTTTTTTATTTTTTGTGAATGTAATGATACACTATGTAGGTTTTTCCAATACAGCTCACTGATGCCAAGCTGCTAACACAACATAAATATTTAAAGAGGATTCTGAAGAGTGCTGGCTCGCTTGGATTTAAAATCTCTCTCTTACAAGTCAATGGATTAGATGAATGAAAAATGCATACCTTTATAGCTGCTTCCCATCCAAGATGCAACATACGGAAGTGGCGGAGATGGCAGGGATGCATTGAAAGATATTCTCTCCTAGCCAGAACCACTTAATGGATCGTATTTTAAGCTTTGGGGTCAGTAGTTAAAGTGAACTCATTTATTTTAAACATCAGAATGGTTATGATGAGAACGTATCCGTGGTATAAATGTACCCAGCTGCAAATACTGGAATCAGGAAAGACAAGAATAGCCCCGTGTTCAAAGGGTTGTAGCAGTTTCACACATTTGAGATCATTGGGTTAAACGTGAAAATATAGATTGCTTTTCCAGTAATGAACACTAAAGTAAATTAAGTAAATCTCACGACAGAACCATGGAGGACAGCAGTGTTGACATTCTTATGAGAATAGTTGCTGGGCAACCAGAACACACAAATCTGAAAAGACTGCCTACGTCTGGGCAAAACAAAAACATATTCAGTACATCTCTGCAATAAATGTATATTTCACCATGTTTTATCCATTTCATCATTTTGCAGGTACAAAAAATCCCCGTTGATCTCCCTCATATCAATTGTGTTTCTAACTTCCAGATTGAGAGGACAACACTGGGCCCCAAGGCCAGATCTGTGGGGGGGGGGGTGCTAGGTTGGACTACACCCTCCCAGATTCCAGTTGTGCCCCCCCAAGCCAACAGTCCCCTTCCACTTCCACCATCCTGGGACTCTGTACCTGGCTGATGAACTTCTTCTCCTGGGGACGGTGCACTGGAGAGAGGCAGGGGCCCACTGAGAGCTCCAGCAGCTTCCTTCTCCCTTCTCATAAGACTACAAAGAAATACACAGCAAGAAAGTGTGGAATCAACTTCAATCTTCTCCCCTGATTTTCACCGCAAACAGCCTTGCTTAGTGCTGGGCTGATCATGCACCCCGATGAGCTACTGTGTTCTTGCAGGGGGACCACACTCCACCAAGGCACGTTGATCAGCGCTGGCAGCCATTGACTGCCTGTGCTGATCGGATGATGATTGGTTGATTGTTTTCCAGCATGCCCATTCAAGAGAAGCCATTCCTGCCAAACTGACCATTTTTGGCCGATGTGTATGCACCTTTAGGCTGGCATTACATTTCAACAATTTTCTTTTCTTCAACCAAGAGTGAAAGGAAAGAAAATTGCTCAATTCCCCCATCAACACAGTCAGTGTGAATGGGGTAATCCCTCCCAATGTTTTATTGTATTCTGACAGCATGACGTTTCCCCGCCATCAAAATACAATGATCACTGATGGTGTCTATAGCCAGCGGCGTAATCATACAAAAAAAAAAGTCCTACATGCTGGTTGTACTGAAGGCTGAGGAACCTCTGATGTAAGGAGGGGGGGGGGGGGTCTTTAAGGACCATGATGTTGGGGGGTGACTGAGGACCCTGATGTATGGGGGAGGGCTCTGAAGCAGGAGTAGTACTCTGGGGACTCTTTTTGAGGGGGAAGTCTGATGGGGATTCTTGATAAGGGGGGAATCTGTGAACATGTGAGCTCATCCTGATGCTGCACTGATGCTGAACTAGGTTGTATTGATGTTACTCCTGACACCTGTACTCTATACAGTACATAATGCTGTACATAGACCTGGCCAATGTGTTCACTGTCCCAAGAGTTGCTGGTTTTAATGAATTTATTCTTTAAGGTAGGCTGAGTCACACAAAATGGTCACATTTTGTGCTCAGAAAAAAAGCATATGTGATGGAAAGGTTCTGAAAAATGATCCTTTGTCCTGAGGGTTGTGTATGTCTGTGAAACTGTCACTTGTGACATAGTAATTAGTATTTTGTGGGCAGAAGGACTCTCCTAAGTGCATTGTATACAATAACAAAGCACAGATTCTGATTATTCATCCCCCTTTAAGCTCCTCCCATTCTTAGACAAAATCTGTAATCTGCATTGCTTACTACTGACCCCTGAACTCTGCCTTAACTACTGCTGACCTCTGTCCTCTGCCCTGCTGACCCCTTTACACTGCCCTACAAACTGCTATCGTCATCCTCTGCACTACTGACTCCCTGTAAACTGCCCTGCTCACCTTTCATCCTCTGCCCAGCTTACATTTCTATATGCATCCCCACATTAGACAGGCTACATTCAGCCCTGCTGGGCCCCTGCTGTGTTAGAGGTGTAAGTTAACCTTTTCACAGAAAATGAAAAGATTATCCAACACCCTACATCCTCACCACCCCCCTGGTCCCCACTGCACTTACCTCCATGGGTGAATGGCTGTCACTGCCAACGCAGTTGGTGTAGTGGTCCACAGATTCTTCCCGGTCTTTTCTTAGGGCTTCCAGGACAGATCAGATGATTACAATTGGTCAAAGTGGTCACGTGCAATCGCAGAATCGATCTGATCCATCCTGCAAGCCCTAAGGAAAGACAGGGACTAAGAGCAGGGATTTCATATCCATAGACCCCTGTACCAACTGCATCGGTGACAGCTAATCACCCACGAAGGTAAGTGCAATGAGGTCTGGGAGGGTGTGGGGAAGTGTATAGGGTGTTAGTTTACTATTTCATTTTTTGTGAAATAAAATTTTAAATTGCAAGCAGTGTTGTAAGCACTGCCCTGTTCTCTTATGCAGAACTACAGGAAATCTGCCCCTCGCCTCAGTTCAAAAACCTAAGTGTACTGTACTGTAGAACAGTGTTTCTCAACTTGTTTTTCAGTCAAGGCACCCTTTAAAATTTTGGATAGTCCCGAGGCACCCTTTAAAATTATGGACAGTCTTGAGGCACCCATTCTAAAATGAGGTGCCTCAAGACTGTCCATAATTTTAAAAAGGCACCCCATTCTAAAATGGAAAAAACTATTCTAACAATGCTAACAGCAACACCCACACATGTAGGACCCCCAACATTAGAGGTGATTTATTATTCTAAAGCAAATACACTTTTGCACACTGGTACTGACTAGTATTCCAATGTTTCTCTTCTCTCTCGGTTTTTCTCCATCACTGAGATAACGTGACCCAAGCACTGATGGAGAGGGGCAGAGGAGGGTCAAACAAGGATGCTGTGCAGGCAGCTGACATCCTCCTTATCAACTAATGATGTAATGGGTTGTCAGGACACTGGCAGCTAGAAGGTTGTAATGGCGCACAATGAAAGCCTTTGGCTTTGTGTAACTAAAAGGCAGGCTTCTTCCACCCGCTGGCTTGCATACAAGTTTTGGGCAATTTTTAGACATTTTGCCAAGGCACCCCTAAAGAAACCTCAAGGCACCCCACTGGGTACCCTGGTTGAGAAAGGCCTGGTCTAGAATAGGGTCGTGTAGCTTCATCCCCGAAAGAGCTGCTTCATAACTTTGGGTTCTCTGTTCTGTGCCTCGACTCCTACAACAACCTCGGCCCCTCTGACACACCTGGTTGACTAAAAAAATCACCGCAAGCATGGATAAATATACAATTGTAAAACCCCTTTAATCTGGCTGTGGGTTACTACCAATAAATAGACATGTCCATCTAGTGCTAAATGCTCCTAATCTATTGATACAGGTTAGAATAAATGGCAAATTGAACATAAATGAGCACAAAGCTGATAGATTATAACAGCGTCTGCTAGACAGAGTAATAACTATGTTAGATTGGCAAAAATGTGATTTTATACCCCTAACTGGAATCATAAGGGCAAGTTAGTAAATAAGCAATAAACAAT
Organism: Staurois parvus; assembly: GCF_062004578.1. Lineage (NCBI taxonomy): Eukaryota > Metazoa > Chordata > Amphibia > Anura > Ranidae > Staurois > Staurois parvus. The sequence goes on from NW_028317967.1 coordinate 981,820, forward strand.
CCTATTAAACATTAAATGCAGTATAAATGATTATAGCACTACACTAAGTTACAGTGCAGTCTAAGGGATTGGCGTCAGGGCAGAAACTGTTAAGGGTAGTCTTTAGTCCTGACTTTTCAACCGCCACAGGTTTATCCCGTAGGCATGCGTTCAGGTAGTCAGTAAGGCCTGCAGGCACTATTAGGGCTGTGCGGTAGGTGGGAGGTAGTTCCTAATGGCTCAGTCTCTAAGGGTGTTAACAAGTAGCGGCTACAAGGTCCTCTCACCAGACCCAGTGACACAATCACAGTGGTCTCTCAGATCAGGAATCTGCTCACTCTGAGTTTCCATGGCAACTCTGGTGGGCTGCATCATCCCTGGTCACACTCTGTAGACTCTAGCTGTTGCTCAAATGGCAGTGGGCTTCCGCTGACACAGGCTCTCTCTTACATGGAGCTCCTCAACATGGGGGAGGGGGGATGAGATGAGTGGGGAGTTACACAGGCAAACTGCAGCATACCTCTTCCTGTCACAGCACAGTCGGATACTTGCGGCAAAGGAGTTCACACACACAGTCCTCCCTGGGTACACATCCAGATGCAGGGGAAAGCAGCGGGTGGGTAAACGGAGGGAAGGGGGGTCAGCTGCACCAGCGACAGTAATAACGGAGGGCTAATAACATGACCAGTGCAGCTCGGGCAGACAACTCAGCTCCAGTGAGCACCTAACAGAAAGTTAGGTGCTCACTGGAGTTCTTTCAGGATCAAGGAGTATTTTCTGCATCTGCAGTGTTTTAGAGAGATGAAACATGGGGAAATATACATGTGTTTTGGAAATACATTGCCCTTTACTCAGACAGAGAGCTGAATGGATTAGAGGGCCGAGTTATGACTCTTCAGTATGCTGCTGCTCCATCACTGTCCAACCTACATGAAGGAGTGGTCCTGATGACATCATGATGACGAAACACGTTGGGTGGCTTACGTCACTTCCGGATTCCAATTTCTGGCTGTGGAATGCATGGCATTCAGATTTTAAAGCACTTTTACTTCTCAATACTGTAAGTGTGTTTTTGGCACTTCTTATTTTATAATTATTATTATACAGGAATTATATATAGTGCCAACAGTTTGCTCAGCGCTGTACAGTATAAAGAGAGACAATACAGCAACAATACAATTCAATACAAGAGAGTTAGGAGGGCCCTGCTCCTTGGGGCTTACAATCTAAGAGAGAGGGGCTGGTGGAACAAAGGTAATAACTGTGAGGGATGGACTGGTAGGAGGAATAGAAGATTCCGTTATTAGATGAAGGCAGGATAGGCTTCCCTGGAGAGATAGGTTTTCAGAGATCGCCTCAAAGTGGGCAGAGTAGGCGATAGTCTGATAAATTGGGGTAGAGAGTTCCAGAGGATGGGGGAGGCTCTGGAGAAGTCCTGGAGACAAGCATGGGAGAAGACAAGAAAGCTAGAGAGTAGGAGGTCTTGCGAGGAGCGGAGAGTACGGTTTGGGTGATATTTTTAGACAAAATCGGTGATGTAATTTGGGGCAGAGTTATAAATGGCTTTATATGTTACTGTTAATGTTTTGAATTGTATTCGTTGGGCAATGGGAAGCCAGTGGAGGGATTGGCAGAGAGGGGTGGCAGATATGGAACGGTTAGTAAGGTGGATGATAATAAGAGGTTGTACACTATAGAAGCTTCCCTTTCTCTTTGGCATATTCCCCTATGGTCAGGTACAAGTACGATGCTCTGGCACATTCCTTAATGGTTTGGTATATGGAAGATCAGAGAGTTTGAAATCAGAGGGGAATACACAGTCCACACACAGCAGATTGGAGAGCTACACACGCGTGGAAACGGGTCTAACCTTGCAGTGAGTGCAGTGTAAAAGGAGAGCACGTGCAGAAGCACAAGTTTTTTTCCTCATCACCTACAGCACACTGGAGCACAAGAAATGTGTCCAATGCACTATATTTGTTTTTGAATTTGATTTATGCACAGACACTTTATTTGTTCAGTATTATTGTATAATATTGCTTACTGATTATTTGCATTTGTGTACACTATTGCAGTATATATTTTTGGGAGGAGGTGCACTATAGTACCACATTCAGGTACACTTATTTAGTGGGGGAGACATTGGTTATGCACTTTAGACTTTGGGAAGGAGGTTTGATGTTACTTTAATTCACATTGTGGAATAGGTTGAGGAGGTTTTTGTAGTTTCTGTTTATTATTCACTTGGCCCATTTTAAGGAAGGTGCTCCGTAGGTCAGAGGGATTCTCCAAAGGAGTTATACTTCAGCACGCATTATTTCATTTTGACACATTCATGGGAATAGCAAGGGGGAAAGTGTCTTGTAGCACGGAGTAGATCTTCAATGTCATAAAGGATTTAGCTTCATCACATTGAGTACTTATATCAACTCCCAGTGGGAGAGTTGCACCATTTTTATATATTTTAGGAACAGCGATACACCCTTATGTTTACAATGACTCTACACATTCTAATTAGGGTATGGTAGGTGCTGGCAGCAGTCCAATACCACTGCACAGAACCAATTCACATATTCTACTAAGGGAGATTGCAGTCTCTGGCGACCTGATTCTGCGCAATTAACGCTTTATGCTTTAGTGTGTGAATGAGGTTGCCATAGATTCACTACGAGGCCGATTCTAGAATCATGGAACACATTAACCTTCAGTTTATTGGCCTCATTTGTAAAACGATTTAGAAGATATGAACATAAATACAGGGATTTAAGTTACCAGGGCAAGGGGTTTGGTAGACAAATCAATAAGACAATGCCATCGTGAAATTTAGAACTGCTAACTAGGTAGGGTTTATCAAAAAAACAAGATTAAAGGATAAATTCACCTTTGGGAACATGTTACATGTTCCACCCGCTTTTAGGGTGGAACATATAACATGTTACCAGTGCTGCAGCCACCGCCCAATCCCCTCTACCCTCCTGGACAGCAGTATGGGAGAGGTTCCCTGTACAAGCTGTCACTTTTTTTAACAGAGCGCGGCTATGCGGGGCTCCGCCCACACAGCCATGTCATTCATTTGCAGAGTTCTGTGAATGAATGAACTACAAGTCCCGCCTTAGCAGCTGTCAGCATGTAGTTCATGGATTCTTCCTGTCAGTATATCTGCTTGCCCATACATCCCGTACGGCAAATATATATACTGACAGATCTGCAGGAGACCTGCATGGCACCAGCGATCTGCTGATCGCTGGTGAAATGGGTTACAGGCTCCTGCAACCAAAAATAATATACATTTTTGGTCAAAAGGTAAACTTACCTCCAACAGGCTAACATGTTTCACCAGCCTTGGCTGGCTCTGAGGAGGAAATTCCTTGAAGCGCGTTAGCCTGTTGGAGGTCCAGGGTTCCTATTGCGGACAGTTATGTTATGTGGACTGGACAGTGCTGTTCTTTTATTAAGTGCCTTTGACATATTTGTCATTTGTGAGTATATTACTTATCACCTTTTTATTAATAAATGTGTTTTAGGGTAATGCACTAGGTCAGTGCGCCCTCTGTTTTATTTTCTTTGCATTTAGTGTATTTGGACTTCCCCGGTCCTTTAAGGGCAGCAAGGCATGCACTATCCAGGACATTCGAGATGTGGTTGTAGCCTCTGTCGAGTCCACCCCAAGAGCAGGAGCATTTGTACTTGTCATTTTCAGAGTTAGAGGGGTGTAGGGGGCATTTTCGAAGATAGCACAGGTGAGTGGAGGGGCGGGACACATAGTGGTAGAGAAGCGGCGGTGGGGTCATATTTTAGGTAAATAGCACTGATCAGTGGCTTATCAGCCACTAGTCAGGGCTATCAGTTTGTTCAGCAGCGTCTGATGATCAATTCTGCTCTAAGTTAATGGTCACTGAAGTGACCATGAGCTTATAGTGGAGGAGGAATGCAGATCCATACAGCTGGCCAGCTGGAAGTAGTGCTGTAGGTCCATTCGCCATACAGACCAGGCAGTGAAGGGGTTAAGTGCACCAGTGTCAAAGGTCCCTAAATGGGCAATGTTTATGTGCAACCGAACCTGGAAATGGCTGAAATTCCACGACCTCATTCACTGTGGCTACAGAGTGGATGTGAACAATAAATGTGCCAAGAATAAATACTTATGATGCATTTACCATTCATAAACATGTCAACAGTGAAGATGAATGCATCTCCTTTCAAGGTGTTTGGTAGCCGCCAGGGCATAACAGAAACTATATATTTTAGGTAAATGGTTATAGCTGAAAAATACACTTGGGATAGCCATATACTGCCTAAAACAGCATTTGGGCCAAAAAAAAACAAACAAACATACAAAACCCAAAAGATATATAATTTAATGAAGGGTTTCATTATGCCCAGCTGAGATTGCTTGCTTCAGCATTTATGGGTCAGTCATTTAGTAATGACAATACACAATAATACAATCTCCCCTTATCGCTAAGTAAATTAAAAAGCACTAATGTGAAATGTCATTCACAATGCTGCAGAACGCATCCCTGCAGCTAAGCAGATGTGTATTACGTTTTGCAGTCATGGAGGAGTTTCCTCCCAGGCCTTAGAAGATTGTCACCAGCCCCTTCTTCTCCTAGAGGACCCCAATCCTTCAGGAACTTCTTATTTACTCAGAATACTTCCACAATAGGATATCCTATATAACTAATTTCACATTGCATCTTAGACTCTCTCTGGAGTCTATACCTCTGTATTAAAACGAGAGGATTTTGCTCGCTTTAGAAACCGCAGCTTGGCATTGCATGCCATTATTAAGCTTATAATCTACCAGAACTCCCAGATCCTTCTCCACCATTGATTCCCCCAGTTGTACCCCCCTAGTATTCATAATGCATACATATTCTTAGCCCCCAAGTGCATACCTTACATTTATCAACATTAAACCTCATTTGCCACATAGTTGCCCAATCAAACAGTGCATTGAGGTCAGCTTGTAAATTGGAGACATCCTGTAAGGACGTTATTCCACTGCAGAGCTTGGTGTCATCTGCAAAGACTGAAATGGGATTTATAATCCCAGACTCTATATTGTTTATAAGTGTATTAAAAAGTAAGGGTCCCAACACTGAACCTTGGGGTACACCACTAATGACCCCAGACCATCAGAGTATGAATCATTAACCACTACTCTTTGAATATGATCTTTTAGCCAGTTTTATATCCATTTACATACGGATTTTTCCAAGCGTATAGACTTTACTTTACACATTAGCCATGTGTGGAGAACTGTGTCAAACGCTTTTGCAAAATCCAAGTATACCACGTCCACCGCCACCCCTCTGTCCAAGGTTTTGCTCACCCCCTCATAAAAAGAAATCAGATTTGTTTGACAACTTCTGTCTTTCATGAATCCATGCTGTCTGTTGCTTAAAAATTTTGTTTTCCAGCAAGAACTCATCTATGTGGTCTTTTATTAAACTTTCCAGTATCTTCCCAACTATAGAAGTTAATCTAACAGGTCTATTTTTACCTGGTAAAGATTTTTACCCCTTTTTTTGCTCTAGGCAAAAGTACTGCACAAACCAGATGAGTGTAACAGGTTTCTTTACATTTTTTTTTAAATTGCTCTTAAAACCGCTTTAATGAAGTGTGGGCAATGTGTAGCAGGCTACTGTGTTATACAATACTCTTACTTTCATTCCCCTCATACAGTACAGTCAGTTCCCACTAGCAACTACACAAAAGGGCCTACATACAGGAACATAACTGGTAGGGACTAAGAGACCTCCATCCTGAGTCCAGGCTTGCCAGGTTGTTAGATACACATAGCTAAGTCCTATCTTCTGTATATGTCAACTTGGTCCCTCCAGGATTCTAGGGGGCAGACAGGGAACCTGTCACTATCAACATGCTGGTTGACTCAAATCACTAGCCACCACTGCCTTTCTCTGAGCCATGTTGCAAACAAGATTCCTCAGGTGCAGGCCACCCATCTTAATAGACAAGGAAGATACTTGCTCCAAGTTCTTTTTTTTTCTTGCTTTACTGAACATGAACTTGCAGAATACAGCTTTACTGATCATACAGAAAACTCTTCATAGATACAAAAAGGGCACAACATAACTTGGTTGAATTTTTTAATCATCTGCAGAACGTTCCATCCTCTGCCCACAAAAATACAGCGGTAGGGAGAGTCCTGGTCTGTTGTATACATGGTCTTTGCTTGTGAGGCCCCTGCATTCCCATGAGGACCTAAACCCAGAACACCTGGCTTCTCTGTCTGCTCTCTCACACTCCACCATCAACAACCTCCTAACTCCATCCAAATCCCCTTGTTAGATACTGTTTACCTAAACCTAGACTCCCAGTTTCCAAACTGGAGACTACCACTACCAAACAGGGGAGAGGCAGCAGGGTCCTACAGCCAACTGTCTGGTGCTAGAAGTTACAGGTCTAGTTTGAATACACAGATCACTCTGCACCACATCTATTTCAAAAACATCTAAAATTCCTTTCAGTGAATGCAAGGAGTTCTGTGATTAGAGGAGATTGTGATGTGCATCTGCAACTCCTCCAAACACAAAACGCTTTGCATTGACTGAAAACAATGCAACATGTTTTTGGAATGGAAGAGCTGCAGAGTGAATGACCCACTGTGATCTGTGTACTCCAGCTGGAACTGCAGTTTTCAGTGCTGACTGCAATGAGTGGAACAAACATAAGAGCATTACCAAAGACAGCAGCAGCCACACTTTTTTTAAAAGATATTTTTATTGAAAAGTTTTCAGTTATTACAAGGTAACAACAAACAATAAACAACACAATCAATCCGTGCCTCTTGTTCCTCTATAAAGTACAATGATGGTGGAGAGAAGGAAGACAGTATATAGCAGTCATACGATATGTGATAATAGGTATAGAAGACACTTATTGAGCAAAAGCATCCTTACAATACAATACCAGATACAAGGAAAACTAGAAGAGACTAAATTAAGATCGTGGATCTAAAGACGTTAAGAGGTAAGACTAGACACCCATACATGCCACAATTTGTCAAAAAGGTGGGGTTTCTTCCTTAATTCAAAGGTGAATTTATACAAAGGCAAACTCTCATTTATCAATTTAAGCAAGCGTTTAGCGTAGGAGAGGTAGCCCCTTCCAGGAGAGAAGGATGGTTTTCTTAGCAAAAAATACAGTATACATAATAAACATTTGACCCATGTAGAAGCTGGCTGATAAGTCACCAAATATACCCAACAGTCAGTTCTTAGGATGTAGTATATTAGGTAAACCCAGTACAGTGGATAAAAAGGAATCGACCTCTGACCAGAATGCATGGACAGGACCAGAAGCAATGTATAAAATCTGCTAATTCCCTACAGCCTCTAAAACAGGTAGATGTGGAACGAAGGCCCATCTTACACATCCTAGAGAGGGTGAGGTGACTATGATAGAATATATTTAGTAGTATAATTTTCACTCTCTAGGAGAGATGGACAGAGTCGTAGAAGGTCCTTAACCCATCAGCAGGACTGGTATTTGCTCTATTGTGCAAGGAGGAACAGGATGAGCACTGCCAGACCCCTACAAAATGACTTCCAGAAGGCCACTGGTGTGAATTTCTCTGACATCATGCTGCCTGTAATATCGTTCAGCATGACCGTTTGGGCATGGGTCAGTGATGGTCTGGGGAGGCATATCCATAGAGGGATGCACAGACCTCTACAAGCTAGACAATGGCACCCTGCCTGCCATTAGGTATTGGGATGAAATCCTTGGACCCACTATCTGACCCTATGCTGGTGCAGTGGGTCCTGAGTTCTTCCTGGTGCACGACAATGCCCGGCCTCATGTGGTGAGAGTATACAGGCAGTTCCTGGAGGATGAAGGAATTGATACCATTGAAGGGCCCCCACGCTCGCCTGACCTAAATCCAATAGAACACCTCTGTGATATCATGTTTCGATCCATCCATCGCTGCCAGGTTGCACCTCAGACTGTGCAGGAGCTCAGTGATGCCCTGGTCAAGATCTGGGAAGAAATACCCCAGGACACCATCCGTCGTCTCATTAGGAGCATGCCCCGATATCAGATATGCATACAAGCACGTAGGGGCCATACAAACTACTAAGTACCATTTTGAGTTGCTGCAATGAAATTTCAGCAAAATGGACTAGCCTGCTACATTATTTTTTTTTAAACTTTGATTTTCGGGGGGGGGGGGGGGGCTTTGAATTCAGTCCTCTGTAGGTTGATAATTTTCAATTCCATCAAATGATGGGGCATCCTTACGTTCCTAACTCATTACCCAGTTCATATCTGTATAGATATCCAGCATATTTTTCCCAATTGAGATCTGATGTGTTTTCAAAGTGTTCCTTTAATTTTTTTTGACCAGTGTACACAGAAAGTGAGGACTGTATATGAATAGCTAGCGGCTCTATGGCCAGGGTGAATAGTAATGGGGATAAGGAGCAGCCTTGGCGTGTCCCTCTAGAAACTAAAAAGGCAGATGAAACAGAGTTATTAACTCACACTCAGGCAACCGGGCTGGTATACAGAAGCCATATCCAGGATAACCTCCAAGGACCAAAACCATAAAGTTGCAACACTTTAAACAAATAAGGCCACTCCACACAATCAAAGGCCTTACAAGTATCTAGAGAGATTATAAACCGGGTGTTAGAATGCCCATGGGGTTATTGCAAATTCTGAAAAAGTGTACAGATATTCTTGTAGGATGAATTCCTCCTAATCGCTTTTCACCAGGGAGGAGACAACCTTGTTCAAGCGGTTGGTAATCACCTTTGCTAAGATCTTCACATCTACATTATTGATGAAACAGGTCTGTGTGAGTCACAATCCAGCGGTCCTCTGCGTGGTTTAAGGATGAGGAAAGTCAGAGCCTCCCTCATAGAGGGGGGTAGAATCTAAGGCAGCAGTAAAGGTGCGTAAAAGATAAGAACTTAACAGGTGTTTGAATTTGCTATAACACTTTCTAGGGAACCCATCTGGCCCAGGTGTATTGTGGGAAGACATCTGCGTTATTGCTAGCTCAATCTCATCAGTAGAAAGAGGGGCATCCAAGTCAGAATTCTCTCTTGAGAAGAGATTAAGGGGGGGATATGATCAACATGTATAAATACATCAGTGGTTGATGTAGTGAACTCGGTGTAGAGCTATTCACCCTGAGGTCATCACAGAGGACAAGAGGGCACTCTATGTCTGGAGGAAAAGAAATGTAATCTCCAAACATGGAAAGGTTTCTTCATGATAAGAGCTGTGAAAATGTGGATTAGATTCCCTCAAGAGTTGGTTCTGGCCAGCTCAGTGGATTGCTTTAAACAAAGCCTGGATTCTTTCTTGGATACACAGAATATAACTGGTTACTGACATTTATAGGTAAAGTTGATCCAGGGAATATCCAATTGCCTCTTGGGGATCCGGAAGGAATTTTTTCCCTGCAGGAGCAAATTGGGTTTTTTGCCTTCTTCTGGATCAACTGTGGGTGTAGGATTATAACTTTTTTTTTATGGTTGAACTGGATGGACTTTTGTCTTTTTTCAGCCAGACTAACTATGTAACTATATGTAACTACACTACTTAGCCAAGGAGGGGAAGGAGACACCAGCTAGGTATGTGGACAAAAGATCATCAGTATACTGCACAGTAGAGGTATATAACTGGGTGTAGAAAGAGATGAAAACATTCAGGATATCACAAGAAACATCGACAATAACATTTGCAGAGACGCAGATCCTAGGAATGGATGTGGGAGTGTATTCCGGACATGCAGCAGCCACACTTTGCATACACTTCATTAGTGTTCACTTCATTTTACAGTGCAAATAGACAAACATTGTTTTTGGCCAGAGTTCAGCTTTAAGCATGCATTTGTCATCTCTGTAAGGTAATTTAATAAGTATAGACAGCGTACTTCTTCTCTGTTTTGTTGTATTGACTGCAAATCACAGGATTTGTTCCATTATATTCTGGATGAAGATTTACTAATGCTTTTTACCGAGGTAAGAGTTAATTTTCTGCTGAACTTTGGCGCCAATGTTGTCAAAAGTATTGACTGCCACTTCTGATAAATGTCTCCTAATAAAATATCAAATGTTCTCAGACAGAGAAATCCAAAGGTAAAAGCTTGTGTTTAGTCCACATCCAGTGTTTATATTGATTGAAAAATTGTTAGAATTACTTTGTTCTTTCCTTGGATAGAAGGAAGTTGCAGGGCAGGGGTGACTAACACAATACAATGTCAGCAGTCTCTTTTATCCTGCTCTCTGAAGCCGACCATAGCCGCTAGCAGTAATCACTGTGTTCTCCAGGCAGATACAGCTCCCCCACCAGGACAACTCAACGGCTTCATGGGAGGGATTCCCCCATCAACACTGACTGTGTTGATGAAGAAATTGAGCAATTTTAAAGAAAATTGCTGTCTATGGCTAGCATAACAGTCTATTATTACATGTAGATTGAGGCAGGTTATGCTTTGCATAAAAGTTCAAATGTTAATCTGCACTTTAAAGGCCAAATGCAAATGAATATTACAGTATACATAAGCAAAAATGTGAAATAAATACTTCATATGAAAACTTGCTATGAATTGATATTTATTCCTTATAAATAGGCCCCTAAACGAAACCTGTATTTGCCAAAGTAACTGGTTCACTTATTACCCTATGCCCTCTATGATAAAGTTCCCCCACTGCCTTGTTTGCCTATTGGAGCCCAAAATAGGCCTTGTATAAGCTTCAAGTCCACCTAGCTGCAACACAGGACTAACGATCGGCTTGACCTTCACATGACAGTGCATAGGCCTAGAAATTGGCCACTCAGCACCCTGAGATGCATAATCGTAGGAAAAGAAGAGTCACGTAATCAAATTCAAACATGCTTGGGACAAACATAGATCTATACTCAAAAGTTACCGGAAAAAAAAAAAAGTGAGCACAGGGCCCTCTAGAGGACATCTGGCCCTCAGGCCACCCTCATGAAGTCTGTTTCTGATTGTTTGGTCAGAGACATTCACATCAGTGGCCTGCTGGAAGTCATTTTGTAGGGCTCTTGCAGTGCTCATCCTGTTCCTCCTTGCACAAAGGAGCAGATACTGGTCCTGCTGATAGATTAAGGACCTTCTACAGCCCTGTCCAGCTCTCCTAGAGTAACTGCTTGTCTCCTGGAATCTCCTCCATGCTCTTGAGACTGTGCTGGGAGACACAACAAACCTTCTGGCAATGGCAGGTATTGATGTGCCATCCTGGAGGAGTTGGACTGCCTGTGCAACCTCTGTAGGGTCCAGGTATCGCCTCATGCTACCAATAGTGAAACTGACTCTAGCAAAATGCAAAAATAGTGAAAAACAGTCAGAAAAGATGAGTAGGTAAAAAAATGTCTGTGGCTTCCACCTGTAAAACCATTCCTGTTTTGGGGATCATTTCATTGTTGCCCATCTAGTGCTCCTGTTGTTAATTTCATTAACTCCAAAGCAGCTGAAACTGATTAACAACCCCCTCTGCTACTTAACTGACCAGATCATTATCCCAGGAGTCTAATTGACTTGATGCTATACTCTGATTGAAAAGTGTTCCGTTAATTTTTTTGAGCAGTATATATTTATTAAATGGGCCAGACATTTTACTATTTTATGTTTCTGTGTGATCCCTCAAATAAAGAAGTACTGGCCATTTCAGCTCAGTTAAAGCAGTATTAAACTCAAAACCAACATTTTTAAATACTGCAGTTTACCATTATTTAGTGGCTACGTTTGGTTCCTTTTTTAAAGGCTTTTTTCCTTAACATTCACTTGGTGATCCAACCAATAAGTCTGTTTATTTTTCAACTTCATTTAACAGACCATGCTGTCCAGCATAAGTGGCAGTTGGAGGGTTGAGACACAACATTTACCACTGAGAGGGGTGTTTACAATGGTCAGCTTCTATTCATTTATGTAAAACCTTTTATCTTGAAAGGAAAAAACTGTTAGGCCTCATGCACACTGGATGGTCTTCTGTCTCTCCTAGATGTCTTTCCTTCTGGCAGTGGCATTTTGGCAGAAAAAAACATTTGACCCTTGTAAAAACGGAAAACTTCCTATCAAATACTTACCGTAATTTTCCTTTCCTGATGGACTCCATGGCAGCATACGTATGGGTTAGTCCAGCAATGGGCAAACTACGGCCCGCGGGCCGTATACGGCCCGGTGGACCTTTTAATCCGGCCCGCGGAGCGTGGCAAACATTGGCTGTCAAGATGTAGGTGGGGCAGCGTGACGAACTCCTCTCCTCTCACAGTCCGCCCTGAAGACCGGAACGGCGCGGGAACACGTCGAGAGGAACGCGCGGAGCAAAGGTAAGTGAATTGACACAATATGGGGAATTAATTACTCTAGGGGGGGTGAATTACTATATGGGGGATGAATTACTATATGGGGGATGAATTACTATAGGGGGGAATGAATTACTATAGGGGGGATGAATTACTATATGGGGGATGAATTACTATATGGGGGATGAATTACTATGGGGGATGAATTACTATATGGGGGATGAATTACTATGGGGGATGAATTACTATATGGGGGATGAATTACTATAGGGGGGATGAATTACTATATGGGGGATGAATTACTATGGGGGATGAATTACTATATGGGGGATGAATTACTATGGGGGGTGAATTACTATATGGGGATGAATTACTATGGGGGATGAATTACTATGGGGGATGAATTACTATAGGGGGGATGAATTACTATATGGGGGATGAATTACTATGGGGGATGAATTACTATATGGGGGATTAATTACTATGCTTACTATTGGGGAAAATTACTATACTTACTATGGATGGCATGGTAGTGGCTGGGCCGGCCAGCAGCTAGTCCGGCCCCCGGGTCCAATATATGAACCCATTGCGGCCCTCAAGTCAAAACGTTTGCCCACCCCTGGGTTAGTCCCAGCCTCTCTTCTCCTATAGGACCACACTCCCATAAATCTTTGCTCCTCGCCAGAGGCCGTGTTCCATAACTAGCCAACTCATGACATTTAGAGGGTACTCCTGCTGCCATGGGGTCCATCAGGAAAGGAAAATTATGGTAAGTATTTGATAGGAAATTTTCCGTTTTCCCGACAGATTCCATTGCAGCATACGTATGTTTGCGTAACTAGCCATGCACACACGGTTGGGCAGTTAATCAAACAAAGACTTTAATTTGCCGACAGGACTTTCAAACTAAAATTAACAGAGAATAAGGAGGAAGGCTCTACACAGTAATGAGGTTCCCGATTTCGGAGACTTTTTGCCAATGTAACTGCCACCAGAAAGGCTGCCTTGATGGAGAGCTCCCTCACTATGGGAGGCCCAGCTGATTCTGGCATGCTTCCAAAGAACAAGTCGAGGACAAGCAGCAGGTCCCATTTTGGGAACCAGTTTCCTTTGGGGCCTCAACTTTACTGCCCCTTTGAAGAATTGCTGAACCAGAGAGTGGTCGGCCCATGATACTCCAGTGAAAGCCAAGATGGCTGACACTTGAACCCTGAGGGTGCTGACCAACAGGGGCAGGTCTAGGCCTGACTGCAGGAATCGCAGGACATCCTGAACCCTTGGATTACTAAAGGATCCATCCAAGGTCGAGATATAATTACAAACTTAGACCAGACTCTTCCATAGACCCTGTTGGTACTTGGAATTCTGGCATTCATCAGGGTAGGGATGACTTCATCAGGACAGCTTAAGGCCTCCAACCTCCCCCTCTCAAGAACCAGACCATTAGATGAAGCTGGGCTGGGCAAGGGTGAAGAATAGCCCCCTGCGACAGCAGGTCTGGCCTGAGAGGGAGAGGAACAGGACCCCGAAAAGCTGAGCTGCGCCAGTAAGGGTAACCATAGTCTGTTCAGCCAGTATGGAATTACAGCCATTACCTGCACCGCTTCCGCTTTGAGCCTCTGAAGAAACCTGAAGATGACAGGGACTGGGGGAAATGCATAGACCGTGTGAAACCCCCACTGATCCGTCAGAGCATCCACCCCAAAGGCCTGGAGACAGCGATTCCTGGTGTAGAACATCCCCAGTTTGCTGTTGCACGGGGAGGCAAACAGGCCGACTTCCGGACTGATCCCGAGGGTCAGTATCCACTTGAAAACCTCTGTGTTGAGAGACCACTCATTGTTGTCCAATTGATCCCTGAAAAGGAAGTCTGCTTGCGAGTTTCGGACTCTGGGGAAGTATACTGCCAATATGCTCGGCAGGTTTCTTTGAGCCCAAGCCATGATTGGTTCTACCTCTCGCAAGAGGGACAGGCTGTGGATCCCTCCTTGTCTCCTTATGTAGGACACTGCCGTCATATTGTTGGACCTCAAGAGGACTGATATCCCCTGTGTTAGGTGCTGGAAGGCCTGTAGGGCACAGAGCGCCGCTCCTAATTCCAGGACACTCGACCCCAACCTGTGGGAGGGAAAGCTCCATCTGCCCTGAGCTATCTCTGACTGGCAGAGAGCACCCCATCCTGAGTTGCTGGCATCCATAGTGATTGTGACCCAGGAGATGGGGGCAATCGAATGGCAATTGAGCAGGTTCTTCCACTGCAGCCACCAAGGAAGGCTCTCCTTCATGGAGGGAGATATGTAAATGACCAGGCCCATGTTGCCTGGAATCCACTGTTGAAGGAAGCCCTCCTGGAAGGGTTGCATTCTTCACTGTACCCACTTCACCATCGGCGCTGTGGACACCATGGTGCCAATGATCTTCAGGCATTGGAGGGTCCAAAGGTATGAGGAAGACAGGGCAGGTAGTATTTGGCTCCGGATCACTGGAATCTTCTCCACAGGCATGGAGATGGTGGCGCCGATCATGTTGAAATTAGCTCCGAGGAATATTAGAGATTGGGTGGGCTCCTAAAAGGTCTTCTCCAAATTCAGCAACCACCCAAACTCGAGGAGAGTCGAGATGACGTGGGCCCTGTGCTGTGGTAGTTGTACTCTGTCCTGGGATAGTAGGAGCAGGTCTACTAGGCAGTGGTGCAGGCGAATGCCTATGGTTCTGATCAGGGCCACGACCGCCAGCAAGACTTCTAAAAACACCAGAGGCGACATTGAAAGCCCAAAGGGGAGACATACGAACTGGAGATGCTGATAGTCCACAGCGAACCGAAGGAATCTCTGAAAATCTCTTGCAATGGGCACATGAAAGTAGGCGTCCTTCAGATCTATAGACAGGAGCCAGATGCCTGGCTGAATTGCTTGTTGAATTGTGAACATCGTCTCCATCTTGAATTTTGACTTCCTGATAAGTGAATTTAGATTGGTGAGATCTATGGCCGGCCTCCAGGCCCTGTTTCTTTTCTGGGCCAAAAAGAGGGGCAAGTACATGCCCTGAAATTCTTTGCCCTCCAGAACCGGCATGATAGCGCCCTGCGCCAGCAGAGAGTCCACGTAGGACAGCAGGATTTCCCTCCTTTCTTCAGAATGTGGAAGGGCCGTAGAAGTGAGCCCAAGATGAGGAGGGCTCTTGAACACCCAAGCATGTCCTAAAGATTCCGTGTGGATGGCCCAGGCGTCCCAGATTGAAGGTGCCTAGACATGCCGAAAGTTACAAAGGCGTGCCCCCACCTGGCCTGCCTGAGCGGGCCCAATCTCAAAAGGACTTTGTGGTCTCACAACCTCCATAGGTCGAGCCCTTGGAGGATTTCTGAAAAAGATGATCAGCTTCTCCTCCAGTTTCTCTTGAATTCACAGCCCGGCTTGTAGAGGCGCGCATCCCTAGCTCATTCAGAGCCTTGACTTCTGGGCTGAGCCCTCTCCTGGCCAAGCAGACACTAATCCTGGGGCAGCAAACCGGATCTCCCACCTGTAGCCCAGGCTATAGCGCTGTCCAGTTTGTTCCAAAATAGGGAGGAACCCTCAAAAGGGATCTTGCACCATGCCTGCTTAGAGGCTGGATCAGCCAACCAGGGTCGAAGCCACAACGCACGCTTGGCTGTCACCAAGGACAGCATAACCCAAGCCAGCAGACGGGTAAGGTTGATCAATGCCTCCCCCTAGAAAGGCAGATGCCAACCTCAGCTCCCGAATACCTGAATATCTGGCCACCTCTTCTGGAACTCCTCTGCTTGAGATCAGAATCGATTCTCTTTTCCTGGTTGTCCTTGAAAGACACCGAATCTTCGAGACAGAGGGTAACGTGCTTGGCTAGTCTCACCAAGACCGTATCAGCTGCAAAGGCAACTAAGCTGTGAAAAAAAAAACATGACATGCAGAATCCCAGCAGACCACCAGGTACTTACCATCTGCTCCTGGATGCACTGGCAGTGTTTTTTGCCTATAAATGCCCCTGTTCCGATGCTCAGGATTGAGAACGCATGAGTGATCCATAGGTAGCAGCTTCCTTTGGATGGGGGCAGACACAGAAGGGTAGGAGCAAGGAGCACCAGCGGAGGACCTCAGAAGAGGAGGGTTGGGCATGCTCTGTGCAAAACTATTGCATAAAGCAGATAAGTATAACATGTTTATAAAAAAAACGACGGTTTACAATCACTTTAAGGTTTAGTAAACTGCAATATATATTTGTTGTTTTAGGATTTAATACCACTTTAATAGGGCAAACAGGCCAATGGAGAAAGGGAGGCTATCAAGAGAACTTGTAGCTTTGAAGTACAGGCTTCCTTTTTTTAAAATCTACTTTTAACCTCTATCAGACATTTCTAGACTATGTGGTTTGCATTTTGTAACTCCAAATAATAACTGTAAAATATTACAATCTGCTGCTTAGCTGTGCTGTCACCAAGCGGTGTTTGTCATTAAAACGGTTATTGCCTTATGCCCATGGGATATTATAATTACACATATACAATTATCATCTTCATTATGACTGTAGTAAAGTATGTACAGGAGGGTACGTCAAAAGTGCACTTCAGTCTAAAATGAAAATTCTACATCTGAACCTGAACTCCAGGCTGACATAAAAATAAAACATTAATAATGTGTTTCAGATGAGTTCTTTCATTCAATAATTAATTCAGTTTTGTCTTACAAAAAAAGAAAATTTGTTTTTAAACACCAAGTGTGGGTCACATAAGAGGACTACCTCTGGGGTGGGTTCTTCTGGGTCAAGCTAGGCACCTTGAATAGAGTCACGTGCCTTACACATGGGATAACCTTTACTGTGCCATGGTCATCAAGGCCCTGGGACAAGGCAGAGGTCGCTTTCAGGTACAACTCAACCTTAAGGCAGCCCTCCAACTAAGATGACTGTACACTGTGTATACTGAATAATAAACTCTACTCCAGGTAACTCTCTTGTCCCTGTATCAATGGAAACCTTCACTGTAACTTGTTGCAATTAGGAGGAACATGCTGGGCCTCTGCATGCACCACCTGTCCAGCGGAACTCTGTTACCTTACTCCCAGTAACAGAACGGGGTTCTACCGTGTACCTAGACAGGACCTCGTGCATGCACTTTATTAATTCTCCCTCTTCTGTACCTAGTGACTAGGCCAAATGCCTCTGCAAGGCTGTTCTGCTCCCACTGCTATGGGAGACGGACCAGTCAGGGAGAGAGTGCCGACAGCCACCGTCTCACTGCTAGAGAACATGCCACCTGCCCCAAGTATACACTTCAGGACAGGCCACTTGTTCTAGCTTCCATTACCCCTGGTAACCACTTGCTTATAAGCCACTCTGTGTTAACTCTTGAAGTACTGTCTTCATACCCCAATGTGCTTTACTGACCCCAGTTGTAGACTGTGTGTGGTGTGCCTGATACTTTCCTACAGCCCTTGGAATGACTTCAGACCAGGCATTAAAACATTTCAATGTTTTATTTGGGTGAATGGGGTGTCAAACCCTGGTGACAGAGGGGCTGTGATTTGAAAAACGTTTTACATTTGT
Source organism: Staurois parvus (assembly GCF_062004578.1). Taxonomy (NCBI): domain Eukaryota; kingdom Metazoa; phylum Chordata; class Amphibia; order Anura; family Ranidae; genus Staurois; species Staurois parvus. The sequence continues at coordinate 999,667 of NW_028317967.1, forward strand.
CATCCAGTGTTTGGTAAATGTTTGAGTCCCTACTTCTGTATATCATTTTAAGTTTAGGTTGATCATCATTGATGAGACTAATAACTTGAGCAATGGAGGGACAGGATGGTTCTTTCCAATGTAGAGGAATAACCATTCTGGTGAAAAAAGACAAAAGGTATGATTTTAATTGAAGTTGCAGATTTTAAGTAGAATAAAAGGCAAGCCTTATTTTTTTAATTTTCAATAGAGTTAGGAAGGGAAGTTTATAACTTCCTGTCCCAAAGAAATAGAAAGTGAGAGAATATCTCTCTAAAGTGATGGAATCCCTGACTGTCACTAGAATTAGTGTCCTCATTCAAAGATATTCCTACTATTCTTGTTCTGTTGGCAACCCAAAATTTGGGATTTTATCTCACTCTCAGTGATATCGGTAAACAAGACAAATAGAGAGGATGAACTTCCCTAATGGGGCACAGACAGCAATAAAAACCTAACAGGCCTTCCAATCCCTCTCCACTCCAACCAAAACTGAAAAAACACTTTTGAGATAACATTAGAATATTAAAGCTTATAAAGCAAAAGATTGTCCACGACCGCACCTACTCTTATCAAGGATAAAACAGGCACCCCACAATCCCACCCTACACAATTAGCCCAACTTTTCCACGATTATTATGCAAGTATCTATAATGACCCAGCTATACATCATAACCCTCAGCCTTTCAGACCTTCTTCAAAATAAACAGTCCTATTTGACAGAGAGCGAGCAAACTTCCCCCTATCCCCTCCTCAGCCTTAGTCTTATCTCCCCCATTCTTGAAAAGGAGATACTGGTCACGATTAAGTCTCTCCTAACTTACAAGTCCCCTGGGCCTGATGGCCTACCTTACTCCTATTACAAAACATTTTCTTCAATTTTGTTATCGCACATTACCTCCCTGTTCAAGTCCTTTTTGGCCAGTTTCCCCATCCTACGAGATATGAACTCCTCCCTTACAATTCTCCCTAAACTGGGTGAGGACCACATACTTTGCTCCAAATATAGGCCGATTGCACTATTGAATTATAGATCTTCAGCTCTTCACCAGAATCTTAGAAAATAGGCTGAATAAACTACTGCTGTTTAGAATTCACAAAGACCAGGTGGGGTTTATCCCTTTCTGCCAGGCAGGTGACAACACCAGACCTCACAGACCTCAGAGAGGTGGCAAACAGACACCAGATTGAAGTACTGCTTCTTAGTCTGGTTGCATAAAAGGACTTCTATACGCTTAGTTGGCAATTACCTTGGCATTAAGGGGTCGCTTCCTGCAGGCCATCACCCACCTATACTTTTCCCTGACAGCTTCTATCAGGACCCCGTATGCCACTTCTACTTCTTTTTCTATTTCCAACAGCACGAGGCAGTGGTGTCCCTTGTCCCCTCTCCTTTTTGCCCTTTGTATTGAACCCCTGGCAGCTCATATCAGACAAAACCCAAATATCCATGGAATTCTGGTCCGCGCCAGAGATTTCAAGATATCCCTTTTCAAAGATGATATTCTGCTGACACCTACTCATTCACTAATTTCACTCCCTAATCTTCACAGAAAGTTGGGTCAATATAGCCTTCTTTGTGGCTATAAAATTAACAACACTAAAACGGAGGCCCTCCCTCTCAGTATGCCTCACCAGACTTCCTCCCACCTGTTCCAATCATTCCTTACTCATGGAAATCATGCACGTTGAAGTACCTTGGTGTTAACCTTACACGGTCCTGTCATACTAAACCCACAAGAGTAAAATCAGTCTGTATATGCAGTAAAGCATGCTTGTTATAATCACTGTGGACTTAACCCAATCCATATCCTGATGAGACAGAGCCTTTGGAGTCACTCTTCAGTATGCTCAATTTGGTGTGTATTGCTAGAGAGTTTTTTCTTCGGAGGGTGCATGTGATCAGCACAGGGACAATCAGCACTGTTCAGACAGAGGGTCGAGGTCCTGGAGCCTTATAGGACAGCTAGAGTAGAATGAAAACTCCTCCTACAATCTTTAACCAGACACCGACAGAAGTCACAAGACTGCTATATACTGCTGAGGCACAGCCCCACTGCATGGTCAAAAAAACGTTTTGCCTGGATTTCTGCTTTAAATGGAAAATCATAACATTTCCCTGTTTGGTCGTATAATGTTAAAATGGCTCTCTTGCCCAAATTCCTATATCTTTTTGAGATGTTATCCATTCCTGTCCACATCTTAAAAAACTTCAAACTGACTTGTGAATTTTTTCTGAAACTATAAATGACATAGGATCACTAGATCCATCCTCTAAGCTCCCCAGGACCAAGGAGGCCTTGCATTCCCACATGTTGCCAAGTACTACATGGTGGCCCAGCAATGCTCTGTAGCCTCCTGATATACCCTCCATGCCGATAACCGGTGGACTGAGGTTCAGAAACTGTGGCTGGCTCCTGTCCATCCGAAATCCATGTTGTGGAGTAGTGATCCCCTGATCGATACATCCCAGCTGCTGGGGCCCATGTCTCTCTTGCGAACTCTATGGCAATGTGCCAAACAGTCCTACTCCCTCACCTCTGATGCTTCTTTGACTTTATTTTAATGCCCAATATCTCGGACAGCTTGACCTTGCAGATGTCACACTTTTGGCAGGAAAGCACCTTGTTCTTTTTAGTCAGCTGGTGGATGCTAGAACTAGAGTATTACGCACCTTCCAAGGCCTACACGAGGCTTACAACCTCCCTAGACATGCTTTTTCCGCTATCTACAAATACATCACTACGCGCTATCCTGTACAAACACCCTCCAATTCTCTAAATCGATAGGATTTGAAAGAATCTGTTTAGAATCTCCATCCTCCAAGGGCATGATCTCTTGAATTTATAAAGTCCTTATATCGGTCTCTGCATCACTTACGGTCCAGTATGCTTATATAAGAAAGTGGGAGCGGGCGCAGGGGAAAAAGCTGAAGATGTGGCAACTCATTTGTTCCCAGGCGTCCAAAAGCTCCATATGTGCCATGTATAAGGAAAACCAGTGCATGATCCTTTTTTACTGGTATTGAACAATCATTAGCCCTCTTCTGACTGCAGTTGCTGGCAAAAATAAAACTGGTGTACTGTACCATATTTACTGGTCTTGCCCATTAATTGTCCCTTACTGGAGGAGTCCACATTCTTGTATATTCCATCTTTGGATCCTGGATTCCTTTTGACCCTAAAACCTTTATTTTGGGGCTCCCCTCCAACCATTTTCTAAAACCTCTAAAAAACTCCTTGCACATCAGCTGACAGATGCAAGGTGCTTGGTTTCTCCTAAATGGAAGCAACGGGAGCCCCTCTCCTTGGTTGAATTGCATACCAGGATTCGAGATGTGAAGAGGATGGAGTATATGACTGTCTCCCTGAACAATTCTTTAAACACTCACAACAGGGTTTTGGAACTGTGGGACCGTTTGGAAACTCCCCCTACCTGACATGTCCTGGGTTTCCATGGGCTGGCTAGGGGGGTGGCTTTTTATTTTGGCTAGACTCTGTAGACAGTGAAGTTTTCCCCATCCATATTCCCGATCTTTTTTTCTCTTCTACTTTTGCCCCAGTGTACTCCAATACTTTTCTTATGCATTTGGTAGTGTGACTTTTGGTTGGCAGCTGCATACCTCCCTACAGCTATGACATTCTGATGACTACATACCCCCTGCATCCAGTTACCTTTCAATATACTGAGTGACTTGGTTAGCGGTCGGTGTACTGGAAATGTCCACACTTTTGCTACTTAAATGTCCTGTACTTTTCTTCATGTATGTTGAAAATATTAATAAAATTGTTAGTTCTTAAGATTATTAAAGCCTATATGATATTTTAGTGATTCGGTTTACATCATAACTAGAGTGCAGTTGCAGAAATAACCAGGATCTGAAAATATTGCCAACAGGGATTACAAAACAGACTGAAGAGAATTATAAAATTCCTTGTCAGGCAAAACAATTTTCATATACTGTAATTATTGTAACTGTGTATTTAGCAAAGTTCAACATTAAAGCACTTTTGTCACTGGGCCAAGCCATTATTTTGCTATTCTGCACTGTGCTACTTTAACTGGTAATTGCTTGGACATGGTATCCAAATGAAACTTATATTTTTTTTTTTCACTTAAATAGAGCTTTCCTTTGGTGGTATTTGATGACCACTGGGGTTTTAATTTTTATATTCAAAAGAAAATAGTTTCTTTACAAAATTTAGCAAAATAAGCATAAAAAACAAAAATGTATAGTCCAATGTGAGAGTCCCATACACCAACCAATCTTTGTGCAATCCTCAATTGATATATTAATTCTTGTCAGAACAACATTATGACTTTCTTCAGCGTGAACAAACACCACTGTGCCCTTCACCACACCTCATGGCCATCTCCTCACCTTATATCATGACATACTGCAAAAGGAGGGTCAATTGCACTTTTATATTAGAGATCACAATCTTCTTCAGCATTCACCTCCAATCTCCCAGGAATAGATACAGGGAAGGAAATAAGTATTTGATCCCCTGCTGATTTTGAATGTTTGCCCACTCACAAAGAAATGATCAGTCTAAAAATCGAATGGTAGGTGTATTGTAACACAGAGACAGAATAGCAACAAAAAAGTTCAAAAGAAATGCATGTCTAACAAATTATGCATTGATTTGCATGTTCATGAGGAAAATTAGTATTTTATCCCCTATCATTCAGCAGGATTTCTGGCTACCAGGTGTCTTTCATATAGTAACAAGCTGAGATTAGAAGCAGTCTCGTAAAGGGAGTGCTACTAATCTCATTTTGTTACCTGTATAAAAGACACCTGTCCACAGGAGCAATCAAACAATCAGATTACAAACTCTCCACCATGGAAAAGACAAAAGAGCTGTCCATGGATGGCAGGGACAAGATTGTAGACATACACAAGGCTGGACTGGGCTACAAAACTATCGCCAAGCAGCTTGGTGAGAAGGTGACAACAGCTGGTGCAATCATTCACAAATGGAAAAAACACAAAACTGTCAGTTTCCCTAGGTCTGGTGCACCATGAAAGATCTCTCCTCGTGGAGTATCAACGATCATGAGAACAGTGAGGAATCATCAAAGAACTACACGTGAGGATCTTGTCAATGATCTCCAGGGAGCTGGGACCACAGTCACCAAGAAAACAATTGGTAACACTCTACGCCAACAAGGATTGAAGTGCCCGCAAGGTCCCTCTGCTCAAGAAAGCACATGTTCAGGCCCGTCTGAAGTTTGCCACTGAACATCTGAATGATGCAGAGAAGGACTGATTGAAAGTGTTGTGGTCAAATGAGACCAAAATCGAGCTCTTTTTCATCAACTCAACTCGCCGTGTTTGGAGGAGGAGGAATGCTGCCTATGACCCCAAGAACACCAACTGTCAAACATGGTGGTGGAAACATTCTGCTTTGGGGGTGTTTTTCTGCTAAGGGGACAGGACAACTGCACTGCATCAAAGGGACAATGGACGGGGCAATGTACCGTCAACTCTTGGATGAGAACCTTATTCCCTCAGCCAGGGCATTGAAAAAGGGTCGTGGATGGGTGTTCCAGCATGACAATGACCCAAAACACACGGCCAAGGCAACAAAGGAGTGGCTCAAGAAGAAGCACATTAAGATCTTGGAGTGGCCTAGCCAGTCTCCAGACCTTAATCCGACTGAAAATCTGTGGAGCGAGCTGAAAGTTTGAGTTGCCAAACGTCATACACCTACCATTTGATTTTTAGACTGATCATTTCTTTGTGAGTGGGCAAACATTCAAACTCAGCAGGGGATCAAATACTTATTTCCTTCACTATATTAATAGGAAGGAAGGAAACATCTAATAGTGCAGTCTGCTAGTTTATTTCCATAATAAAGTTAAAATTCTACTCACATGTTAAAAGTTTATAGAGGTATGTCACAGGCTTTCCAAAATGGCATCTAAGCTTCACCCAACGTGATGAGGTCACTGCCCGCCTGTATCACCAGTATTTGATTTTGATTCATTAACACAGTGGAGTGATGGCACAGTTGGGTGGTAGCTGCTTTCCTAAGTTGGCATAATTTGACTTAATTTTTATTATTTTTAGTTGTGAGTACTAATGCTCCATGCACACAGGGCATTTTAATAAAGCTCGTAACGTGAGCTGTGTAATGTCACGTTATAACTTAAGTTTTGCAGCATTTTTTAGTGTTTTTGCATTAGTGTTTTGCCATGTTTTTTTGCGTTTGCATTTTTTCATTTTTTTTTTTACAAAAAAAAGTCAAAAAATGCAGATTTGCTGCGATTTACAGTGTTTTACCACGTTTTTCAGTGTTATGGCGTTTTTCCAGCTAAAAAACTCCTCTACAAACCCACTAGCTCTGGGGGGTTTTTTCCAGCCAAAAAACGTTGATTAGAGTCTGTGTGGACGGACACATAGGATAACAAGCTGGGGAGTTTACTGGCTGTAGAAAAAAACGTTCAAAGCCAAAAACAGCCGCTGTAAAAAAGTCCAGTGTGCATGAGGACTAACAGCGTAGGGTTTTTCTATTTTTATTTAGGCCATAATGTATTCTGTCTTTTGGTAAAAAAATCCCAGTAAGTACCGCATTTTTCACTCCATAAGACGCACCTGACAATAAGACACGCCTAGAGGAGAAAAACAAGAAAAAAAATATGTCACAGCCGGGTGCCCACACTAAAGATGTCGGCGCTGGAAGACTGTACAGCGCTGGACCGAGGAACAGGCAGAGAAGAGCTGAGCGGCCGGCCTGGTATTCTGACACGGCGTCGGCGGTGGAAATACCGGACCGGCCGCTCCATATTCGCTCCATAAGAAGCACTGACATTTCCCCCCCTTTTTTGGGGGGAAAAAGTGTGTATTATGGAGCGAAAAATACGGTATATATTGATTGGTTTGTGTGAAAGTTATAGCATCTACAAACTATGGTATATATGCTGGAATTATTATTTTTTTTTTTAGACTAATAATGGCAGTGTTCAGCGACTTATTGTGGGACTGTGATAGTGTGCTGGGCAATCTCACACTAACTGAAGCTGGCTGGGAGGTACAATAACTGACACTGACATCACCAGGGACATTAATACGGCATAATACTAAACACTGTTACCGTACTAATGACACTGGCTGGGGAGGGGTTAACATCTGAGGGTGATCAAAGAGTTAACTGCGTGCTTAATAATGTGTATAATCTGTGCTATTTTTTTCTAAATATCTGTTCCCTCTCCTTGCTTTGCAGAGAGAAGAAACAGGCGGATTGTTTCCTCTGTGCAGAACCCTGTGTTGTTTGTCAACACCAGGCTCTGGGCTGTGATTGGACAGAGGATGGGATGGGTGTGTTCAATAAAGACACAAGAAATTAGAATGGTTTGGTTGTTATCAGCTTAAGCACTTTGTGTTTGTCTATTGTTGCGATTTACTTGAGGATCAGATCACATTTTATGGCAAATTACTGCAGAAAACCAGTTAAAATATAACTAAAGGCCAAACTTTTTTTTCCTTCATTTTGGAAGGAATGGGGATGGATTAGACCCCCTGTCGGGTTTTTATTGTTGTCTGTGCCCCCATTTAGGGAAATTCATCCTCTGTACTTGTTCTGTTTACTTAACATCAAAAGTGAAAGTAAAAGAAACCCAAATTTTTGGTTGTCCCCAGAGAAATAATAGAGGGAAAACTATCTAGTTATGGAGACCTGGGGGTCCCCAAGGAATTCCCCTAATTTGCAGGGAGTTTCTCACTTCCTGTTTGTCTATGGGACAGAAAGTGAAGGGAAATCTCCGCAATGGGACACAGATGGCAAAAAAATAAACTGATAGGTTATAACTTTCCTGTTACTCTATCCAAAATGGAAAAAAAAAGTGTTGCCTATAATTGTACTTCGAAGGGATTCACATGCTTGTACTTGCCACGGTATATGAGTCTCTACAACAAAGACTACATATACTTACAGTACTCAAGTAGTCTAAGAAATATATTGGTTTTATTTTAAGGTTTTAGCATTACCATTGTTCTTGTTCAGCTTTAGGTATGAGAAGCGACCACAAAGTCAATCACGCCTTGAAATCAACTGGGTTATCCTGAAAACATGAATCTTGCACAACTCCATTCTGACCTGATTACAAGTGAGGAATAATTCATAAATCTGCCAGGCTTTCTAAGTCCCCACATTTCTACTGTCCAAAAATATTCTGTTCACATCTGTGCATACAGAACGTTCCCCTCCTCTTCAGTCACAGAGCCATACACAATGGAACCTGCCAGGAACAGTGACAGTGATAAGTGGCCCCAGGCAGGATGTCACACAAATACCACGGAGAGGGAACATTGAACGTCAAGAAAGCAATGCAGAAAATCTTAGAGCGTTTCATGAAGATATACTCTTCCCTGTGTAATTACTCTGTTAAAGGCACAATCATAGTAAAGAAGATATAAACCCTAACTGAATAATATTTTGATTCCAATGCACTGTGTATAATACAGATTTTCCATTTTTGTTTAGCCACTTGCCCTCCAGAGGATTTACCCCCCCCTCCTGACCAGGCCATCTTTTGCAATACAGCGCTGCGTTATTTTAACTGACAATTGCACGGTCCTGCAATGCTGAACCCAAATGTAATTTACATCCTTTTTTCCCCACAAATAGATAAAATAGAGTAAAATCAGTGAGCACTTTGAAATTAGCTGCTGAAACACACAAAGGTAACCAAATAAAACCTCCTCATAACTGATAATAAAAAAGTGCAGCACTAAAATATAAATAATGACACTTAAAAGGATAAAATAAAATAATGTGACAGTTCATGGTAAAGTGCTTGGTAAAGGGACTGATAATGACTCCAAACTTCAGTGGTGTTCCAGAAGTGTGGTAAAAATACACACTCACCAGATGCATTTTTTAAATATGCATGTAAATAATATAGCCAGAGGTCCCCCTCTCACGATGGGATGGATGGAATATGCAGTTTACGGGTTCTCCTCCCTCTGGGTGGTATATAGCTTTAAAGATGTCCTCCTTGGTGGGTGCAGATTGGATCCAGCCAGAGGCCTCCTTAATGGATGGATGGATGCTTGTCTGCCAATATTAATGGAAAGCTTCCTCCTCTGGATACATAAGATACTGCCACTCGGACCACTGCCACTGCATCATCCGGGATGGGCTCTACAAATGAATTTTAGCTTGCTAAGGAGCCAAACAGAAGATAGCCCATAGTGCAGTATTTGGTAAGAAGATAATTTATTAAATAAAGATTCCATGTGGTTAAAATATAAGATCAAACAAAGTGGAGAAGCAGTGACCATCCACAATAGACAGGTGGCCACCGGACCTGCATTAGGTTCCGGTGGCGTGACGTCACGGCGTACTGGCTCGTCCTTCGACGTGTTTCGTGCTAATGCACTTCCTCAGAAAGGATCGCCATTACTGCCATGCCGTGCATCAGATCTATAAATACTGTAAGCCTGCTTTCTTTCAGTGGTATTTGATCATCTGTGCGTTTTTAATTTTTTGAGTTACAAACAAAAAAACACTGACAATTTGGAAAAAAAACCCTATATTTTTACTTTTTGCTATTAAACATGTCCATTAAAATGTTTTTTTAAAAATGAAATTTCGTTATAAATTTAGGTCAAAATATATTCTGTTACATGTCTTTGCTACAAGAAAATCCCAATACGTGTAAACTAATTGGTTTACGTGAACGTTACAGCGTTTACAAATGGTGGTATAGATACTGGAATTTTGTCTTTTTTTTTTTTTACTAGTAATGGCAGCGATCAATGATTTTTAGTGGGACTGCGGCGGTCATTCTGACAATGGGGGGGAACTGACTGTCACTGACACTGTACTAATGACACTGAGCAGGAAGGGGTTAACATCTGGGGAGATCAAAGGGTTAACTATGTGCTGTTTTACTATGTGGGCTGTGTGTGTTTCGCTGTAAGCACACTGCTTTGTATGGCTCTGCTATGCAGAAACATACAAAGCAGTGTGCAGGAGCTGACAGGGGTGAGATCTGTATTGTTTGCATACGGGTCTCTCCTCCGTCGGAAATCCTCGGAGATCGTCGGGTGCTGGCGGCTAATCACCGACCGGGACCCGGTGACTGACAGCCAAGGCCACGAATGGCAGCGAAGGTAGGGTGCATGCGTGCGCCCAACCCAGAACTGAAAAATCACGTGTATATATACACAAGATTTTTGCACACCCGTGCCACCCTGTAGCAGTATTTCTGCTATAGGGTGGCGCAGAATCAGTTAATAAAATGCTTGTTTTTGCTGTTTCATCCTTTATTGCATTTCAGTGCTGCGGATCCCCTGCAGCCTCTTTGCAGCCACTTCGTGTCTACATGTATTTGCTCCAGCAATGATTGCATGGCATTTCCTGACAGTGAGAACAGTGTAACATGCTTAAAGGGGAACTAAAGTCTTTTTACTTACCTCCACTCTAACAGTATGAAGCCCAAATTAAAATAGTTCCTGGTGATCCTGCCATGAGAGTCCTTGTTACGATGCTCATGGTTAAAGGGTGGCAATACTCTGTCTTTTTACCAATTGCTCTTCTGCCTATCACCCTGTTACACATGCTCCTAATGGAGATTATAAGTGGCTGCACTGACACTTTGCACAGACCTGTCCTGCCATTGTCACTTCCAAGAACCCAGTCCTGAGAAACAAATCGGACTTTGGCTGGAGGAGGCCAGCAATGCTGAGATGCAAAAAACATGGCAGGTGTTTATGATGTACCTTGCTTTAAACTAAATGTCATCTATTTAGCGCTTTTAAACTTGATTTTACATTTAAAGCAGAACTAAACTTTTTTTAATCAACACTATTTTATATCCTTATGCTGCTAACATTAGTAAATAGATAGGCAGGTATATTAGGTTTTTTTGTTTTAAACTTTTTTTTTTCTACATTTCTTCAGTTGTTTCCTTGTTTCTGGCCAAAATTATATCATACAACCTGGGAATTTTCCTAGGAATTTTTTAGTTTCACCTGGAGGAGGGGTTACATGCCTGAGCTAAGGGCAGATGGATTCAAGGAAATAAATGCTACATGAATCATCTGCCCTTACTCAAGATGGTTAAAAATGCTAGGGTGTGTTTTTCAAAGTGGTATCACAACAAAATAAAGCACAGAGACATAGATGGATGGGTGTGTCTGCTCTGAATATTAAAAATGAATTAAAAGAAAAGTGTGGGATTTAAAAAAAATAAAAATTCATACTCACCTAGCTGGATGCAACATTGATCCAATGCTGGTTCTATCCCCTGCTGCCTCTACACTGAGCGATCAAAGGCTGCTGATTGTTCAGTTCTCAGGTCTGCTCTGAGGAGAGAGTGGTGGCTGTCAGTCACGGCTCACTGCTCGACCCCTCCAGCGCTCACTGGAGCTCCAGACTGTGGAGGGGGTGGGAACGGCGGGCTCAGGCTCTCAACAGCGTGCTGAGAGGTTAAGCCAGCTGTTGGCCAGGCATGAGGGCAGATCCCAACATTATTGTTGGGATCCCTGTAGAGCCTGGACTGGCTCTGTGATGTCAGGCTGAATCTGAGTCACAGGAGTACAGAAGTAAGTGCACTCCAATGACCCACATGAGAAGTATGGCCATAAGAGCATTTTGCATTTGCGATGTTCAGATAGTTTAGTTCTGCTTTAAATATATTGGGTGGCATGTTATGCACTGTCCATGGTGCTGAAGCCATTAGGTATTTTATGCTCATTTGTTTCTATTGAAAAAAAAATAAGAAAAACAGCTCATTAAATGAAATGCCTCTGCTAGGCTCCAGCAGACCAGGCATGTAATCTCGGCAAGAGCACTGCCCAATCATGAGATCAATCTTCATAACCAGTCACTCAAGGGTTTGAAGCATATGTTTATGAAAGCTGAGACTTGCATGGCTGAGCTTGATAGATACTTCCTTGGATAGGATAATGGCCACTGCTTGGACTGATCTCACTGGTCTATGAAAATCTAGAATTGATCAGTACAGTACGCCTCTTCATCCTGAAGCCATTCATCTTACAAAGAGCTATATGAGCACCAATGTATCAACAGACTGTAATATATTCTATGGATAGTGCAGGGAAGACACGTGAAGATACTTCAAGAATGCGAAAACCTCATTAGTATGTGACAGGTTTGTAGTTCTTCATTCAGAACAAACAGCATATGGTACAATACAAGATGGTCTATTCTCATCTTCACAAGGATTGTGCCTTGACTGCAGACTCTGAAGAGTAATGATCAAGTCATCTATTTAGAAGTTCCCGCTTTTGTCCACGGGATTCGAAGGCCGTCTCCGCTTCAGGCTTATAGTTTAGTTTTGGGTGAGTGGAATCACCTGCAGCTTTCCTAAAACTGAATTTTACTCACTTTTTTTTGCATATGTCTATCTGACTCCCTACCCCTCTTTCAGCAAATTAAAAAAAAAATGAGTCGGGTGGGGGGATCCTTTTTTCAGTGGAGTGCAGCCAGCACTTCCACATTTCTGGCCTAGGCCAGAATGAATTCCACTCACCCAAAGTCTTCTAGGATGCCTACATCACAGATCCCAGGAGGTTTTGGGGCTGTGTGTAATCCAACACACATGTACAATGCAGAACCATCAGGAGGGCTGGCTGCTAGAATCTGGAAGAGACAACAGGCCTCCTGATAACATCACAAATAGGATGGTGGTGCCGGGCCCAGCGGTGCAGCAGCTTTCAGTGGATGAATGTGAGACAGCGCAGGATTCGCAGGGCAGGGATTCATATGCCATCTCATCTCACACCAGCAGACCAGGTAAAAACATGTTAACAGTAAAATTAAACCCATTGGAGTGCAGTTTCTCTTTAACTCTTTGTAAACCCCCGAGAGAGCAGCTGTTCTTCCCATTTTAAAATGTCAACTGAAATCAAAAGCTCCTGCAGGTCCTGTGGTTTCCGCCCAGTGTTTACATCGGAAGTGTAGAGACATCACCAGTGACACCATGACATCTCCTGTCTATAGGCAGGGGAAGAGCGGTTACAGGTCTGTCCAGCCTCTCCCTACAACCTGAGATCACTGCTATAGTAATCTATTGTTGGATTATTATAGAAGTGATATGTCGTTGCACAGCTACATGGGGTGTGATTTGATCTCCACTGACCTGACCACACCCTGCATAATGTAAAACAAAAAAATATACAATATATACTGTATTCAGCTAAAAATGACATATTCCCTTCAAATAGAATCCATGGCTCACAACAATGCTGTTGGATGATCTGGATGACATTTGCATTTACTGCACAAGCATTACATGCTCACGTAATTCATTTAATCTCTTTAAATTTTTTTGTAATAGCAAACCTGTGAAAAAGTCACCATAATTCTAATGTGTGCCCTTGGCAACCCGCCGTCATCTTATCTTTATATGATCACAGTGTATCACAGACTTTGTTGATTTTTTGGGGGGGTAGATTTATGAAAAACAAAAGTCTCTCACAGCGTCTGTTCAGTGAAATACCCCTACAGTCATGTGAAAAATTCTCCTTCTTATTATGCAGTGTCCTTCCATGCGTGATTCTTATTTCCTCTTCTACTTGATACCCCTTTATATATTTAAAAAATGCCTTATAACAGGTTCCACAGACAGAACTCTTTCAATTAACAGCTTCCTCTTTCCGTCCTCCCCTTTCATAGGAGATATACCCTCCGGAGAAAGTTATATATAGTGTAATACCATCAATAACTCTATAAGGTGTCCTCTCATGCTCCACTCTTAAATCAATCGTGACCGCCAGCGACAAGTGATATATCACTCCACCACCTCACAGACCATGCACCTTACCAGACTAAGTCAGCCAAAAAGCATAGAGTAGAAACAGCTCTTCCCGATCAACAGTATTCCCAGTTTTCCAATGGTATGTAGATCAAAATGCATAAGCAAACAGTGTATTACATTTTTAAAAACAATTTATTCCAATAAAAACCGCTTACAAACAAAGCAGTGCACATCAGCATATATTCCTCATCAATACAGTGTTTGTGGGCTCTAGACCTTATCCAAGATGGCCGCTATGCAACTTCCGGGGTATGGTATACGGGGTAGATTTATGGGTTGCACAAATAACATTGTGTTGGGAAATATTACAGAAAACACAATAATTTGTAGGTTTTTTTTCTACTATTTATGCCCAAAAAAAAACAAATATACTGTATATACATACATACATACATACATATATACAGGTGAAACTCGAAAAATTAGAATATCGTGCAAAAGTTCATTTATTTCAGTATTGCAACTTAAAAGGTGAAACTAATATATGAGATAGACTCATTACATGCAAAGCAAGATAGTTCAAGCCGTGATTTGTCATAATTGTGATGATTATGGCTTACAGCTCATGAAAACCCCAAATCCACAATCTCAGAAAATTAGAATATTACATGCAATCAATAAAACAAGGATTGTACATAGAACAATATCGAGCCTCTGAAAAGTATAAGAATGCATATGTACTCAGTACTTGGTTTGGGCCCCTTTTGCAGCAATTACTGTCTCAATGCGGCGTGGCATGGAAGCTATCAGCCTGTGGCACTGCTGAGTTGTTATGGAAGACCAGGATTCTTCAATAGCGGCCTTCAGCTCTTCTGCATTGTTCGGTTTCATGTCTCTCATCTTTCTCTTGGCAATGCCTCATAGATTCTCTATGGGGTTCAGGTCAGGCGAGTTTGCTGGCCAATCAAACACAGTAATCCCACGGTCATTGAACCAGGTTTTGGTGCTTTTGGCAGTGTGGGCAGGTGCCAAGTCCTGCTGGAAAATGAAATCAGCATCCCCATAAAGCTCAAGGAGTGCTCCAAAATCTCCTGGTAGATGGCTGCATTGACCCTGGACTTAATGAAGCACAGTGGACCAACACCACAGATGACATGGCTCCCCAAATCAACACAGACTGTGGAAACTTCACACTGGACTTCAAGCATCTTGCAGTGTGTGCCTCTCCATTCTGCCTCCATACTCTGGGTCCTTGGTTTCCAAATGAGATGCAAAAGTTGCTCTCATCAGAAAAGAGGACCTTGGACCACTGAGCAACAGACCAGGTCTGTTTTTCTTTAGCCCAGGTAAGACACTTTTGACGTTGTTTGTTGTTCAGGAGCGGCTTGGCAAGAGGAATACGACATTTGAAGTCCACATCCAGGATCCGTCTGTGTGTGGTGGCGCTTGATGCACTGACTCCAGCCTCAGTCCACTCCTTGTGAAAGTCCCCAACACTTTTGAATGGCCTTTTCCTGACAATCCTCTCCAGGCTGCGGTCATCCCTGCTGCTTGTGCACCTTTTTCTTCCACACTTTTCCCTTCCACATTACTTTCTATTAATGTGCTTTGATACAGCACTTTGGGAACATCCAACTTCTTTTGCAATTACCTTTTGAGGCTTTCCCTCCTTATGGAGGGTGTCAATGATGGTTTTCTGCACAACTGTCAGGTCGGCAGTCTTTCCCATGATTGTGATTCCTACTGAACCAGACAGAGACCATTTAAAGGCTCAGGAACCCTTTGCAGGTGTTATGGCTTAATTAGCTGATTAGAGTGGGACACTTTGAGCCTAGAATATTGCACCTTTTCACAATATTCTAATTTTCTGAGATTGTGGATTTGGGGTTTTCATGAGCTGTAAGCCATAATCATCACAATTATGACAAATCACGGCTTGAACTATCTTGCTTTGCATGTAATGAGTCTATCTCATATATTAGTTTCACCTTTTAAGTTGCAATACTGAAATAAATGAACTTTTGCACGATATTCTAATTTTTTGAGTTTTACCTGTATATATATTGTGGGAACTCGCTTCTTAATGGTAGAGCTTCTTCCAAGCACACAGCAACTCGCTTCTTTTTAAGGGCCTTTTTGCCCAATTTTATTTACGAGAAAGTTCAAATAACAAAAATGCTTCCCACGCAGGGGTATCCACCATCACACAAATTCAGCCCTCTGGCTCTTTCAGCTATACCGCTTTATATATGTCTCCTACAGACTCCTTCCACAAGGTTGTTTTTGCACACAGCAAACCTCTAGCACACAGCTAGTCTGGCTTCCACCTCTCCTTGGTGAAGCCCCTGACTCCATGGCAGAGACCTCCCGTCTGCCGGGGTGGAGCTCAGAATCATGGCCTGGCCTCCACAAAAAAGCCTGCACACACCTGTGGAATCAGCACGCTGGCTGCTCTCAAAACATGGACCCAGGATTGGAGATTTCATCCCTCCCAAATCTCTTAGAAATCTCCAGGCTACAGGTCCCAAAACAGGCTTTACAAACCAAAGAGGAAACTGATAAACCAGTTTCCTCTGCATTATGAGATCTGCCTGGAGCCCCTCAACCTGTATGGTTGAGAATCCTGGGTCTCCATCGTGATTTCCACCATGGCAGGATACCGCACTGCCACTATATATATATATATATATATATATATATATATATATATATATATATATGAGAGAGAGAGAGATTGTGGTCTGGAGAGCACCCTAAAAAGGTGGTGCACCTCCATCCCTAAATCCATATATCCAAAAACAAAGCATAATGCATGGGACTTTAAATGAGGAGTCATCTATCATTTAAGCCTCATATAAAGTCCCATTCATTATGCTTTGTTTTTGGATATCCCAAGAAACAAGAAAATAGCACATTCTATGTATCTTACCGAAATAAAGCTCTACTTGTCCTCAGAAAATATATAATACCGTATGTTACGGTAGACTACAAAAGCTTAAAAGATATAATGTGAAGAACAGACATCACAGGAACAAAAATGCCCTGGGACTCAAGGGGCTTTAGGGGGTAGGTTTCTCAGAATCTTAAATTGTCAGGCTCCTGATAGCCACAACTTGTGCGCAATGGCCAGGTTTCCTTTCAGTTGTTTCTATCATTGTTCTTGCTCACAAGGACCCCGAACTAGTGTGCCCCATCATAGGAATCCTGCTGGTTAGAAGGGCAGACCATACAGCCACCACTCCACTCCTCTGTCAGAACCTCTGTCCACTGGCAAGTTTTCTTTATTTGGTGCAATGTGCTATCATCAGTGGATTTTAATGGCTAAAATAATCTAGACTGACGGAGATACCAGCTTTGCCTAAAGTTGGTCTTTACTGCTTAACCACTTCAATCCTGGGCACTTTCACCCCCTTCCTACCCAGGCCAATTTTCAGCTTTCAGTGATAATTGCATGGTCATGCAACACAGTACCCAAACTAAATTTTTATCATTTTTTTTTAGAAAAATAGAGTTTTCTTTTGTAGGTATTTAATCACTACTGGGTTTTTAATTTTTTTCTAAACAAACGGAAAATGTCGGTAACCAGCATTTGTTTACATGTGATTAGCTGTGATTGGACATTGCTGATCACATGGTAAAGAGCCAAAGTCATTGGCTCTTTACCCTGATTGGTGATGCGTTGTGTCCATGAGCGGCAAGAATGGGAGGACGTCACATGACATTCTCACCGGATTGAGAAAGGTCCTATGGTAGAATGACAGCAGAGTGGGAACCAGTTAAAACTGAACTCCATCTTTTGTTCCACTTCAGTTTGTTTGGGCCAAGCTGGCCCAAATGAACTATGTCCCTCCCTAACATGTGAGGTTGTCGGATGTGTTGTATAAACTGTATGTAGCTTCCTCTGACAGGCTGAGTGAGAGACTGTGACATCATCAGTCCGCCTATCTGACTCAGCCTATTGCTATATATAATCCCAAGGACAGGCACACCAAAACACATTAACCCTTGAGACACTGGACAATAACTGGTTAATAAAGATCACAATTAACATTTTGGGCCAGGTTCACACTGGTGCGCTGCATTTTGGCCACAGTGCAGGTGTATGCACGGCTTACATCCGTTTTACATGCATTTTTCGCAATGGTCCCATTGACTTCTATTAGGTTGTGCGTTTTTGCCACATTTTCTGAAAGTGCATCAAAAGTCGTATCTTTCATGCGCTTTCAGAAAATGGGGCAAAAACCAGAAATGGGACCACGGCTAAAAATATGTAAAAAAAACGCAAGAAAACCGCCAATACACCTGCGCTGCAGCCAAAACTCAGTGCACCAGTGTGAAGCACCTGTCTACAAGTGAAACTGCAACAGAACCAGATCACGTCCCCTCACCTTCTGACCAGGCCTGTGCTCAGGGCCAAAGCTCTAAAATTCTCAGGACTGGATGGACAGAAATACAAATTCTTTGGCAGATAAAACAGCCCGCACATATATATTTTATCGGAGTATTCAGCAATTGGCCCAGAGTTCAGCTTTAAAATGAAGAAGAGATATTCTCTTTAAAGCCCATCTTAAAGGTTTTAATGACTTTTCACCATTTCCTTCCCAGTACTGGACATAATAGAAGCTTGAATAACAAATATTATGTAAATAAATAAGAAACCAATGGGCAATTCAACCTTCTGGCTCCAACAATTCTCAATTATAGAGGAAATAGCTCTATGCTTATTATTAATTCTAGTTAAATGTTTTCTTTCGGGATAGTGTGAACAACTTTACAAATCTGTCAGGTTTTATTTTATTTTTTATTTTTTTTAAGTGTGAACCCTCTCCTGGGGTCCCTCACTTCCTGTCCCTGTGATGCTCTTACAAGAGATGTGGAGATTGGTTGTCACCAGGACGGGGAGTTCTAACCCTTCTCCCCTCTCCATGCTACTGTAGGGGAAGTTTAATAATACCCAAAATATAGACACAGAAAGCAATAAAAACCTAACAGAGGTTCCAACCATTCCTTGGTGTATCCAAAGCGACAATGCAATTGTTTTTGGCCAGAGTTCAGCTTTAAAGTAGTATTAAACCAAGACCAAAAATGTAATATATAGCAGCTTACCAATCATTAGCTGTGGTAGTTGCATTCATTTTATTTTTTTTAGTCTTTTATCCCTCTGTTTTCACCTGGTGATTTATCCATTAACACATCTTCTGTATGTGAGTGCCTATACTTTGGATGAAGGCGCACAGGGGGCACAGCAGACAGCAGCACTGTCAGTCTGGAGGAGGGGAGTGTTAGATGTACTAGCAGATGTAAATACACTAACAAATGTAAGCCAAACTCCGGCTCACACTGCAGTTACAACAACAATTTTGTTCTTTTTGGGATAAACGTTTTACACAAATAAATATAAGCTGATCATTGTAAGCACCCCTGTTAGTGGTAAACGGTTTGTCTCAATCCTCTAACTACTATATCTACGGGAGAATGTGTTCTGTAAAAAACCAGCAGACTTACTGGATGGATCACCAGAAAAAGATATAAGATAGAAAACCCACAAAAGAAAATGAATGCAGCCATCACATCTAAGGATTGGTAAACTGCAATCTAAAAAAATCTGAGAAGCCTTAGATGAAGCTGTCATTTTGTGCCACTCTCCCCTAGGCTAAATATTAGTTCCTGGGTAGTAATCCCGAATCCGGCTTCACTCAGAGTGATCTCATTGTTACTGAACAACACAAGCCAATAGGAATGGCAGCTTCCAGCTATGGTTACTCACACAGGAGATCTGCTGTGTGCAAGCTTCACTTTCATGTGTTAGTACCAGGGAGACATAGCCCCAGGCTGCATACGGTGGTGTCGTCAGTATGGTTCTAGCTATCTTTGCCTTCTGTAAACAACTGCCAGCGGGGACCCCTGAGATTCCATGGTACATGTAGTCATGCAGAACATGAAGCAATGCGGTATTCTGTTGACAAGCCTGCTGCCCTTGACTTATTTTGACACTGATAACCATTAATCTCCCTGTCATTTCACTCATCAGCACTGCAATGAAGTCTTCATCCACAGACAAGAGATTAATTTCTATCCTTGCTGTTATTCCCAGACTCTTTCCTGCAAACTCATTAATCTATAATATGTATCATAGCCTGCAAGCAGAAGTAGGTCAGTTTGTGCTCCGGGAACCCTCCTCTTCAAATATCTGCATTGCCCAGGGCCCGTACAAAGTCCATCTCCATAAGGTGCATCTCATTGCTCAGCAAAACGAGGAGAATCTCTTTACATCGGTGGTGTTTTGTTAGTATTGCGCATAGGGAACACATTTCTGTAGCTTTCAAAATAGCAAAAAGTACCATCAACATTCACCAACTACAGACAGTTGAAGCATGACTCCAAATTTAAAGCTGAAGTTTGATCTGCTCATATTTTACCTTCACTAATTCATCAACAGGTCTCTGTGCTTCTCAATACAGTTCAGGTAGATTATGGCTGGTGGGTGGGGTACTCTACAAAGCTTTTTACATAATATTTGTATTTAAAATATTATTTTTAATAATAGAGATTTTATTAATAGAAATATTTTTAAACTAATCACAGTGAGATTAAACTAGATTAAGGAATTATTAATGTTGTAATAGTGTACCCAAAATGTTTACACACCAATTTACAAGGTTAAGTATTAATTGAAATGGCTATTGCTAAGTTTGGGAAAGTTTCCAGGAATAGTAATGGTAAACAGTATGTTTCCATTTAATGTGAAAAAATTTCCATTAGTACTAGAAAAGCTACAATTTCTGGGGAAATTGTGTGAAGTGTTTTTGCCTCCACCAGTAGTCTGTGAGAATCACAAGACCCGGACCTACATTTTGATGCATAGTATGTCTCTGAAATATTAAAAATGAAGGCACAGTCACAGTTTAGAAATTGCCCTTCAAATTTGAGGTGGCTAGAGTGGAGTTTCAATGAATGTCAATGGGCGGCGTGAGTTGCAAACAAATGGTCATATTGTGAAAACTATCAGGACTATGGCTTAGCCGTGGACATTTTTAGTGGCAGCAGGGATAGCTGAACGTTTTGATATAAGATCTGTGTAGGTGGGCTTGAAAATGAGGGAGTGATGGCATCTTAGAAATCATGTCCTGATTTTTCAGCTCCCACTCTAGCTTTTGTCAGCTCCCACTCTAGTTTTGAACATTCCGCCATTCATTCCTATGGGACCAATTTCACCACAAAAACGCTGATATTTCGTGAACCATTCGGCGAAACATTCCACAAAGTAATAGCACCCCAATCGGGAACAATCCGCACGTTTCGGTATATTACTGTCTTTGTAGTGTAAAAACTGTGGGAGGAGTTAGGGTGGTAAATTTGGCTATAATAATAAGAATATATATGAGAGATAACAGTAAGTGGTCTTGCCATACAAGAACACTTAATTAATGGCAAGTAGCATACTTCCCACTGGGGATGATTACCTAACAGGAAGTTCTGCATAAAGTGTGGGGATAAATACCATTTCCAAAATGTCGCCAGCAGCTTCCTGAACACGCCAGTCAAAGGTGAAATGCATAGGAGTGTATAGCAACACCTGACGTCACTTCTGGTAACTTCTTGCTGTTGGAACACACACCGGCCCTGTCTATCAGTGGTGTGCATGCAGGTTGGATATACTAAGTGCTGGTTTAGGCACTATGAAATGTGATGGCGAGAGACTATTGGTGTATGATCCGGCACAACAGAAGGATAAAGGGGCATTGTGAACATAAACCTTGGCTGACCCTTTTAGAGATAAATGGGTCATGGAGCTCTGGTGAGAGGGGAGCAGGTACTTGAATTTGATAGGTACCCACTCCCACTTCCAGTCAGATGCACCATGGCAATCTGAGCTGGAGGTTCACCCCCCACCCTTCCCCCACAGCCTTTGGGACACTTCATAGGTTCCAGAAGACTGTAGGACCATTCACAAAGAGCAGTGAGCTTTGTGCATGCTCAGTGGGAGACCAGTTGTGAAGCTTCAAGGCTGCAAGGTTTCCCTTACTGAAGATGCCGGCACCTGCACCCAAAGCCAATTGAAGAATTGGCCAGGGTGAGGACATCGCTGGATCCCTAGACCGGTTAGTGTCCTTATATTAAAAGTCAGCAGCTAGTTTTTGTACCTGCTAACTTTTAATTTTTCTGGGCGGGAGCCTGGAGCTCCACTTTAACTGACCTGAGACTGAATAGTGTTCTCCCTATGAAAGATTCACCATTACGATATTTGTATATCACTATTATACAGGGGTGGCTCCAGAAATTTTTTTGTTTGGGGGGTGCTATGTAGGTGCTGAAAGAATAAGTGGGGGTGCTAATGTGGCACATGCAATGTGCCACCTACCAAGCTCTTGTGACCAAAAAGTAAGTGTGACTAAACATTGGCGTGACCAAAAAGTGGGTGTTTCTTCATGGTCTATTTCATTTTATAGATAAAATGGGGACTTGCGGCACACTAAAGATTTCTGGAGTAAAATCAGCCCAAATGGGGCCAGTAATGATAACCCCCAAGTGTCAGGATCAGCAATAACCCCTGCAGCTGTAAAGGCCAGAACAGAGCAAAAATAAACACCCATCCTGGCATAATAATTAGCCCCAAGCACAGAACATCAGCATGGCAAAATATTATATCCCCAGCACCGCTCATCAATTACCCTCCAACAATGCGTAAAAATAAACCCCTTAGCATAGCACAATTAAATCCCAGCATGGTACAACAATAAATCCCAGCATGGCACAGTAACTTCCAGCACAACAATAAATCCCCAGGATTGTGCATTATTAACCCGCAATAATTAACTCCCAACATTAAATAATAATTAACCTCCAACAGTATAGCAGTCAGTGTGCCCCCTTCAGTATGTAGTGGGGGCAGTGAGCTGTATGCAGTGGGGCAGTGACTAGTATGTAGTGGGGCAGTGGGCAGTAAAAAGTGGGGCAGTATGTGGAATGTAGTGGGGGCAGTGAGCAGTATGCAGTGGGACAGTATGCAGTATGTAGGGGGAGCAGTGAGTGGCATGTAGTGGGGCAGTGAGCAGTAAGTAGTGGTTCAGCAAGTGGTATGCAGTAGGGCAGTGAGCGGTAGACAGTGAGCAATATGTATCGGGGGTAGTGAGCAGTATGCAGTGGGGCAGTGATCAGTAGGTAGTGGGGCAGTATGTTTAAAGTGTAACTATAGGCAAAGCTTTTTTTACATTTTGGAGTAAGGGAGGGTTATAACCCATCAGATTTTCTTTTTTTCCTCCATCTGTGTCCAATTGTGGAGATTTCCCTTCACGTCCTGTCCCATAGCCAAACAAAAAGTGAGAGGAAATCCCTGCAAATTAAGGGAATTCCTCAGGGACCCCCAGGTCACCAGAACTGGTCTCCATTGGAATATTTCCCCTCTATTACATTTCTGGAGACAACTCAAAATCTGAGGTTTTATTTTACTTTCACTTTCAATGATAATGGTAAACAGGAAAAATAGGGAGGGGGCATCTGCCTAATGGGGGGTACAGACAGCAATAAAACTGACAGGTGTTCTGATCCATCTCCCCTATATCCTCTATCCAAAACTAAAAAAAAAGTTTTTCCTTTAGTTATACTTTAAGCAGTATAAGCAATATATAAAGATTAACAATACTCAGAACAAATAATCTGCTGGCTTTATAATGACAGAATGTGAGCATGACTAGGATGATAAAACGCCTTGGCATCCTGGGATAAAATAGAAAAAAACATTCTATGCACACTGCGGTGACCAGTATACATGGCCAGATTTTGGCTAACAGTGGGAGGGACTTAAAGGGGGGTCATTAAACAGATTCTGTGCCTAGTCACTATATACAATGCACATATATGATGGTCCTTGTGCCCACAAAACTTTTCCTAATTACTGTACCACAACTGACAGCCTCACAGACGCATAAAACTCAGGACAAAGGATCATTTTTAAAAAATTAAACATTTCCATAACAAATGCTTTCATGCACACAAAAACAACTGACTGAATGGGGCGATGAACACCTTGGTCAGGACTATGTAATGTACAACATATTGTTAAAGAGTGCAGGGGTCAGAAGTAAGTACCATACAAAACAAGAATGCAGCAGTCAGGAGAAACCCTGTGTTCACATCAGAGTCCACAGTATTTCCCTCTACACCAGAGTCCCCACAGTTCCCCTTTACGTCAGGGTCTTCAGGGTTCCCCCTTACAGTGTAAGAATTCTTTGGACCATGATGTAGGGGGAATGCTGCAGGGGAACTCTGATGTAAGGTGGCATTTAGTCACTCCCCCCCCCTTACATCACAGTCTGCAGAGTTCCCCCTTACATCAGGGCAGAGGAAACACAACAAATGGGCTCAGCCAACCTATCAACAGACATTGGGTAGGGCCAGTGTGATCTGGATACATACAGCGAGATGGGGAAATCAGCTGAGAACTGTACTCCCCCCTTTGGGAGACAGATTGAGGAAGAAGAATTGGCCAGTCAGGATTTCTGAGCACCTACTTGGCACCACCCCTGCTATTACATCTCATCTTAAGCGTTTATTCTCCAAGCAGAATAAGTTTAGTGTTTGCAGCCCTTATTAGCTTTGTTGCCCTTCTCTGGACTCTCTCCAGTTGCAGCACATCCTTCCTGAGGACTAGCGACCAGAACTGGATGGCATACTCCAGATGTGGCCAGATGAGAGTTTTGTAAAGTGGTAGAATTATAGTCTTATTACTTGAGCCTCCATGACAGCTCCTGATCAGGTTACTGTCTGTCGGGGAACAGGCACCCGTCTGGATTCGCAGCTGACAGGTGAATTTAAACAAAGGAACAGAGACAGTGTTTAGAAAAAAATGGTGGGGGTTCCCCCAGAATTCATACCAGGCTCTTAGGCTTTGGTATGAATTTGAGGGGGACCCAATGGCAAAAAAAATGGCACAAGGATTCCCCCTCCTCCCCGACAGGCCAGGAAAGGTGGGAGCAAGCATGCACCCCCCTCCTGAGCCATAGCAGGCCACATGCCCCCAATATGGGGGGGTGGGGGTGGGAGGTCTAAGCAGAGCACCTTGTCCCCATGCTGATGAGGACAAGAGCCTCTTCACCACAACCCTGGCCCAGTGGATGTGGGGGTTTGTGGGCAGACAGCTTATCGGAATCTTGAACCCCCCTTTGGCATCATTTTGTACATTGGTAAATATCGAGTGGCTAGATAATGAGATAATTAACACATTTTTTTTTTTTGTGAATTGACTTTAATGCAATATCACTTTTCTTTTGTGGTATTTACCATAAGTGCAGTATTTAACTGTAGCTAACTGACAATTTAAATATCATATGCAATATATGTATATTGTATAGAACACAAATAGCACACAATAAGCATTAGTGAACTGAACCCATTATCCCTTACAATGAAATTACATGGACACTGCATATGAAGACAAGGACTGATGTGAATGATACAATGTTTATCAGCAGAGTTCTGCAGAACACATGAGCTATTCTAAAACATATTGCTATCTGCCTTTGCGTCATTCTGACAACTGCAGCGGAGTGTGCAGGAAAATTGGAAACTCTCTGGGTTCTGACATCTCTTCAAAGTATGTGAATAGATCCTCGTGTGGCCTTATGTCATGCTGATTGAGAGAAAAATACTGAACAGACACTTTTACCTTCTCACATGACATAGTCCAGAATGTAGAGAGTGCTTGTGCAGGAATGATGACAGCCCAGTTACTTACCCATGGCATGATAAGCAGAAGCAGTGCACGGCGGAAGAAAAACAATTTTGAAGATACCAGGCTGAAAATTCCATGTTAAAGTGGAGTTCCACCCAAATGCAAAGCACCACTTGTCTGCCTCCTCCCCCTCTCCGCTGCCACATTTGGCCCCTTTTGGCGGGGAGGGTGAGCAGGTACCTGGTTTTAAAAGATACCTGCTACCACTTCTTGCTCAGTTCGCCACGGTGAACAAACCTGGATGTCCCCCCCCGCCTTCATCTGCAGCCTTCTGGTACACTTCACAGGTTCCAGAAGACTGCGGCCCATTCACAAAGGGCAGCACGTTTTGCTGGATGGACTGGTGTCTTTTTTCAACTAGATTAACTATGTAACTCCCAAAAGAAATTTGGAAAAGTGTGGGACCTTAGGATACAATATTGCAGGGATGAACTACTGATATCTGGGAGGGTGAACCCCTAATTTCATCCCTATACTTCCCTCCTCCTTTTTACCATTCCTAGAATGGGTCTGTTGGAATTTGTGCCCATTCTGCCAAAAGAGCATTTGTGAGATCAGGTACTGATGGTTGATGAAAAGACCTAGCTCCCAGATAGTGTTCCAATTCAACCTAAAGATGTTCAGTGGGGTTGAAGTCAGGGCTCTGTACAGACCACTAGAGTTCCTCCACACCAAACTCTTCAAACCGTATCTTCACGGAGCTGGCTTTCTACATGGGGGCACATATATATAGCCGTCCCTATACTGTTGCTACAACACTGGAAGTGCACAATTGTCTAAAATGTTTTTGTACAGTATGGATTAGCATAGCCAGGGGTGTATTTACCATGAGGCAAACAAGGTGTTGCCTTGGGCAGCATTTTTCAGGGGTGCAACGTTGCCCCCAGGAATAAGGGACACACGTGGCAACCGGCAGGAGACTGAGGAACGATCCACTGCCGCTTGGTGTAAATGAGGCTCTGCTGGGTCTGCATGATGCTGGCCAGTTCCCACAGGTAGAGCACATTCCAACCCGGGTTCTCCAGGAGGTTCTCCATCTCTGGACCTGGCCAGCCCAACACTGACTGCTCTGTACCGCTGATAGCACCACCCAACAGGGGGAGGAGAAGGAGTGGAGCAGCATCAGCATCACTGGCAGGTTATATAATGGACAGGAGGAGAGGGTCATGTAGAGTGTCAGCTCTGGGAGTGCAGAGAGGAGAGGGTTGAAGCCAGCACCACTACATTATACTGTATACAGACATATAGAGTGGGGGGCACCAGATTTTAGAGTTGCCTAGGTTAGCACAAAACCTAAATACACCACTGAGCATAGCATTTTATTGGGAGCACCTGATCTACAACATTTTCAAGGCTGTCACATACTTTTGGTCTTACAACATATGGTTGTCAGCTTTAAACTAAATCTTTCTATGAAAATGCAGATTTAGTGCCAACATATCAAGTGGTTTGCAAAATGAGCTGCACCCTGAAACTATGGCATCATGCATCATGCAATCCACTAGTGCACACTTTACACCAGTGTTTCTAAACCTTTTTTCAGTCAAGGCACCCTTTAAAATTATGGACAGTCCTGAGGAACTCTTTAAAATTATGGACAGTCTTAAGGCACCCTATTCTAAAATGGGGTGCCTCAAGACTGTCCATAATTTTAAAAGGACACCCCATTCTAAAATGTGAAAAATTAATTTAATAGTTTTATATAACGCAGCAACATCCACACATGTAGGACACCCAACATTGGAGGTGATTGATTCCAAAGCAAATACACTTTTGCACACTGGTACTGAGTAGTATTCCAGCGTTTCACTTCTCCCTCAGTTTTTCTGCATCGCTGAGCTAATGTGACCCCAGCACTGATGGAGAGGGGCAGGGGAGGGTCAAACAAGGATGCTGTGCAGGTAGCTGACATCCTCCTTATCAACTGATGATGTCACTGGTTGTCAGGATGCCGGTGGCTAAAAGGTCGTAAAGGTGCACAATGAAAACCTGTGGCTTTGTGTAACTAAAAGGCAGGCTTGCTCCACCTGCTGGCTTGTATACAAGTTTTTTGGCAATTTTTAGACATTTTGCCAAGGCACCCCTGAAGAAACCTCAAGGCACCCCAGGGTCCCTGGGTACCCTGGTTGAGAAAGGCTGCTCTACACTGTCACCTACCTGCTGGCTTAGATAGCCCACAATGACTTAGAGAGATCCTTAGGCACATAGGAAACATTTGTTTAGGCACTATATTGGCAATTACTGTCAGGGCTCTGTCCTCGGCAGTGGTGTTAGGAGACCTGGCACCCCTGCCAGTACCTTGCATGGCCGCAGAAGTTCACATCGGCTCAAATTTTGCTTCAAATGGCCTTTATAAGGAAGCCCTGCACTACTCTCAGGTGCTGGTTGATCTCTAGCTTCCTAGTACCTTGTTCCTGTTCCTATGCTATTGTGATCTGTGATTTCCTGATACTGACTCGGCTGGACCTGTCTTCTCTGCTTAACCCCTGATCTGACCTCGGTTTGGCTAACGGTTATTCCCTCTTGCTCCTCTGTGTATAACCTCGGCTATCCCATCTGACTACGTCTGCTCTGATTTCCACCTGGTACCTGACCTCGGCTTTGAACCGGCTATCCTGTGATCCTCTGTTCCCCGAAAGGCTTGCATACCTCGCACAGGCACCACCTGTCTGCAGATCCCATCTCAGTGCATCAGCTGTGCTCCTGGGTGGACCACCAACGAGAACTCCTACAGGCGACCTGTGCTACTTTGGGCCTGACTCCCGCTGTCCCACTCTCAGGGGAGTCTGGAACTTAGCCGCAAGGGAAGCCCTCTCTCCACTGGCCTCTAACACCAGGTACGTGATAATTACACTAGTCAGGTATGTTAGTTTTAACTGCTTCCCCGCCACCCTATAGCAGAAGTACTGATACAGGGCAGCAGCGCTGCGCAAAATCACATATATATGTGATTTGTATTTCTGGGTAGAGGGCGCGCACCACCCTGCCCGCGCTGCCATTGGAGGCTACAGATGTCAATAACCGGGTCCCGGCCAGAGATTCCTGCCAGCACTCGGCGATTGCCTAGTAACACTGACAGGGGAGAGACCTGTGTGTAAACAACACAGGTCTCTCTCCTGTCAGCAAGCACATGCTGCTGTGTATTTCTCTGCACAGCAGAGAAATACACAGCAGAATGTTTCCTAATAAAACACACACAGCACATAATGTAAAACAGCACACCGTTAATTCTTTGATCGCTCCAGATGTTAACCCCTTCTTGTCCAGTGTCATTAGTACAGTGCCAGTGCTTTTTATTAGCATTTATCACTGTATTAGTATCATTGGGATGTCAGAGGCAGTTAATCAGTTCTCACCCAGTGTCAGAATGCCCGCTGCAGTCCCGCTATAAGATCGCTGCCATTACTAGTATAAAAAAAAGGTATATATACCGCCATTTGTAGACGCTATAACTTTCACGTAAACCAAATAATTTACATGTATTGGGATTTTTTTTTAGCAAAGACATGTAGCAGAATACATTTTGGCC
Organism: Staurois parvus; assembly: GCF_062004578.1. Taxonomy (NCBI): domain Eukaryota; kingdom Metazoa; phylum Chordata; class Amphibia; order Anura; family Ranidae; genus Staurois; species Staurois parvus. Next base: position 1,028,679 of record NW_028317967.1, read on the forward strand.
TAAATTTATGACAACATTTTTTTTAATGGATATATTTTATAGCAAAAAGTCAAAAATATAGTCGATCTTTTTTTGTTTATAGCGCAAATAACTAAAACCGCACAGGTGATCAAATATCACCGAAAGAAAGCTCTATTTGTGGGAAAAAAGGACATAAAGTTCATTTATGTACAGCGTTGCATGAAAAATAGCCTGGTCAGGAAGGGGGATAAATCCTCAGGAGGGCAAGTGGTTAAAAGCTTGTTCACACCAGCATGTCACATTGATCACATGGTCGCTGTTGCGCATTGGGAGACCAGTATTCCTGGAGCATAGCACTGTTTTTTTTGTATACTGAATCTTATTGAATTATCACCAGTGACATTTCAAAACAGTTCTATTCCCCAAAGTGGCATTGTGATGGGGTACTTTTTGTTGCAACCTACTGCGCTTAAAAAATATTGCATGCAAAACTCTTATTCAGCGCACAGCAACTCTGTGGTGTGAAATGACACCATTAGAAACAAACTATTTTACCTTGTCCATGCAAATAGCTGTCAGAATAGTCGCAACGCATCTGATGTGAATGAGCTCTAAATGTCCATGTTCATGTCAAGTTCACATACATTATGCATCCAGTGTAATGGCAAATTAGCACAAATATTCTCAAAATCACCTAAGCCAGTTGACTATGAATTAGGTCTGCGCCAGTGATTTTGTAGCAGCATTTTGTAGCATCATTAGCATTTGTGTTGCTAAGAAAAAATGAATTGCAGTCAATGAAAGGTGTGTGTCGCAGTGATTCCAGTGATTTGTATCTCAGTCACTCATTGATCTACTTTTTGTACTGTTCAGAACTACCAACAGAATTCTGATTTTCACTAACTGCTCCTGTTATCCAAAGCCGTTCCTAAGGATCATGGCACACCCGCAATTTGTAGCTGTATAGAGACACGTTCGAGTCAGCTACTGAATAATGAGAGAGATTTGTAACTGCTGCAATCTTTTGTTAGCGTAACTTTCAGATGTAAGTAATACAAAACACACAAAGTGATCAAGTCTGTCTGTAAATGAAACATACCCAGAAGAGCACCACACAAACCAGTGATTGTGTCGGCACCTAGCTGCAGAATTCCTTGTAATAAAGAAGGCATTCTTTCTACATGCCTAGAAAATGCTCTTCTTATTTTAATGAGCCAGTTTGAAGGTTTGAATCTCTAGCCGTTGCTCTCCTAGATCTTACTAATAAGCCTTTGTGTGCTCTGGTTATCCAATACACACTGGAGCACAGTGCGTCTAACACGGGTCATTCAATTACCCTCTGCAATGCTTCTCCATATTTTTATAAAATTTAAAGGGCTGTACATATCAGAGAAAGACAGTCTGATTGACACAAACCTTAAAATTTAGGTATGGCAGTTTTAACATAGTTACAGTGGTCATACCCGAGGGATCCTGGTTGAAGCTGGAAATCACTGTAGTAGGCACTTCTATTACAATGATCTCCACTAGCTTCTGCATCCTATGCCAAACGGCTGTTCTACTGCACTGGGAACACAGAAGATCGCTCACTCAGCATGGGAGCCATTCATGGAACACTTTTCTTTTTCTTGAACAACTTCAAAGCATTTTCTGGTTAGATGAGGTGGATTGGAGGGGTGGTGACATCATGAACTCCACAATGTCCAATCAGAGAGGCTTTGCATTCAATGTGAAAATTGAAAGTGTTCTCTGAATGGTGTCCATGCCAAGCAGGCAGCCTCCTGTGTTTAGTAAGCAGCAGGGCAGCCAGTCAGCATGTGACCTGGAAGCTAGTGGAGATCTTTACTACACTGATTTCCAGCTTCCAGGGCAATTTCACAGATATGGCAAATATATACTTACTTTGGTCCAAGCTGAATCAATGTAACTTAAAAATTGGCATACCTAAATGTCAGCTGTAAAGATTTTTGTAAAGTAAAACCTGTTACTGAAATATTTTGATTACTGTGGCCAAGACGTCAACAGCTGCGGACATTTAGCTTGGGATTGTGAACTGACTACTTCTATGGTATGGACAGATATCTGTGGGCTAAGGAAAGGGTATCACTCAAAGTCTACCACGGTGCCACATTGAAAGGTGGGTTTGATGAAAGCTATGTATTACAAAAAGACAGGGGGGCTGAATTGATTAAACTGGAGAGTGCAAAATTTGGTGCAGCTGTACATGGTAGCCAATCAGCTTCTTAATTCAACTTGTTCAATTAGGTTTTGACAAAAACCTAGAAACTGATTGGCTTCTGTGCAGAGCTGCAACTGAGTTTTCAATCTCCAGTTTTAGTATATCAACCCCATGGTTTATTGTGACAACCCTTTCCAAATCTTTCGCCATCATCTTTGTGGTTCTTGGTATTTGTTCATGTGACATATGAGCCACAAAGAAAACTGTACTGAAATACTTTCCTCTGCCAGAGGTCATGACTTCAGGTCTGAACAGGGAGGAGGTAGCTTTATAAGGCTCATTGTGAAGAATAGCTGGTTCTATCCCATTTGAAATTTTGAATTTCAGAAGGTGGTTATATTCTATTAATAATAAGAAAATAGTATACGAGCGCACCTATGAGAATAAAGTAGCAGCTGAACATCAGGTAACCAAACACCCCCGAAAAACAATATATATCATAAAATGCAGCGCTACAGAAAAGAGTACTACATATGGCGAATGAATATCTCAAAGGAATAGATAAATGCATAAAGGAATAAGTAAATGCAACAGTTCATAGTATAAGGTGACTTCAAGTGCTCTCCTCTATTTCATATCCTCCTGATGCTCAGGCGCTGTGCGAAATAGTGCTGAAGGAATGCACACTCACCAGAACGCACAGTAAAATGAGCGTTTGTCAATATAAATTCCCCTCTGGATCATCAGCTGGTCAGGATAGGGTCTGCAGTATGACAACCTTCCACCAGAGCTCCTGGATATTCCTGTATGATCCCTCGGTAGGTAGCCTATAGACTTCTCCTTACAGCTTACATACGCTCCTTACCCAGCAGAGAGATGAGTGGCTGCAAATTGATACTCCCCAAGGGAGTCAAGACAGAGACATATCCATAGTGTAGTATGTAATTAAAAAGGTTTATTGGCACACCAAACTATCGATAATACACAACAGTGTGTATGAGAAATATGTGGACTGACCGTCCAATGTTAAAGATGGCCACCGGAGCTCCACGATGCTCCGGCGGCGTGACGTCACGGCGTTCCTGGCTCCTCCTACGCGTTTCGTGCACACGCACGTCGTCTGGGGGGATTTGCCAATCTATGGTTGATGATTGGCAAATCCCCCCAGACGACGTGCGTGTGCACGAAACGCGTAGGAGGAGCCAGGAACGCCGTGACGTCACGCCGCCGGAGCATCGTGGAGCTCCGGTGGCCATCTTTAACATTGGACGGTCAGTCCACATATTTCTCATACACACTGTTGTGTATTATCGATAGTTTGGTGTGCCAATAAACCTTTTTAATTACATACTACACTATGGATATGTCTCTGTCTTGACTCCCTTGGGGAGTATCAATTTGCAGCCACTCATCTCTCTGCTGGGTAAGGAGCGTATGTAAGCTGTAAGGAGAAGTCTATAGGCTACCTACCGAGGGATCATACAGGAATATCCAGGAGCTCTGGTGGAAGGTTGTCATACTGCAGACCCTATCCTGACCAGCTGATGATCCAGAGGGGAATTTATATTGACAAACGCTCATTTTACTGTGCGTTCTGGTGAGTGTGCATTCCTTCAGCACTATTTCGCACAGCGCCTGAGCATCAGGAGGATATGAAATAGAGGAGAGCACTTGAAGTCACCTTATACTATGAACTGTTGCATTTACTTATTCCTTTATGCATTTATCTATTCCTTTGAGATATTCATTCGCCATATGTAGTACTCTTTTCTGTAGCGCTGCATTTTATGATATATATTGGTTATATTCTATTCATTTTAAATGTATTCTATTTTTTTTCCTATTCTATTATTTTCTATTCTATTTTTTATTTTATATTCTATTCTTTTCTGTTCTATTCTTTTCTTTTCTATTATATGATATTCTTTTATTCTATTTGAATTCCAGAAGACAGCTATATTTTATTTTACTCTATTCTTTTTTTTCTATTCTATTCTTTTATATTCTATTTAATGATATTCTTTTATTTTCTATTCTGCTCTGTTTTACTGTATTCTTTGCTATTCTATTCAATTCTTTTCCAAATCTGAATTTCGGAAGATGACTATATTCATTCTATTCACATCAAATCTATTCTATTTTTTTCTATTCCTTTATTTTTCTTTTCTATTCTGTTTTATCCAATTCTTTCCAAAATTTGAATTTCGGAAGACGGCTATATTCTAACATTAAAATACACATTGTCTTTGAAGGAAATTAGCAATGGCCAGCAATTTGTTTATATTTCGAGGTTGTTTTTGATATTTTTATTCAAATTTCAGACATTTCATTTCATTATTTTGGATTTGTTTGTGTGGGGATGGTAGGCATGGGGCCAGTTTTAAACAAAATAGGGCTGTAGGCAAAAAGTAGAACTCTGTATTGGTATCATGGGAGTCTCAACAGAATGAAGAACCTACTGTAAATTGAAGTTAAAAGTATGCATGGTCCTTTGTGGATGAACAATAGATGTAGAGTTCAGTCATTATAAATATTTCAGCCTTCAGATGCTAGCAGTCAGGGCCAGATCTCCCACACTGCAGTCTGTGCATATTCAAACCAACACTCCCTGCTAGGTTCTTTCACAAAGCGCCCTTTTTCATATGTATTCTTTAAAGTTAGGTTCATACTATTGAGGTTTCCCTGCAGCCACATTTGCGTGGGCATAAAATTCCATTTATTTGAAAGGGTCGCTGTACCTCTGGAAAACACAGGGAAAAGGTCCCTGCACCTTTTTAAAAATCGCATTATGACAACCAATCCATAGATGTATTATAATGCAAATACAGTGAAGGAAATAAGTATTTGATCCCCTGATGATTTTGAATGTTTGCCCACTCACAAAGAAATAATCAGTCTAAAAATCGAATGGTAGATGTATTGTAACACTGAGAGACAGAATAGCAACAACAATTTCAAAAGAAATGCATGTCTAACAAATTATGCACTGATTTGCATGTTCATGTGGGAAATATGTATTTGATCCCCTGTCATTCAGCAGGATTTCTGGCAACCAGGTGTCTTTCATACAGGTAACAAGCTAAGATTAGAAGCAGTCTCTTAAAGGGGGTGCTGCTAATCTCATTTTGTTACCTGTATAAAAAGGCACCTGTCCACAGGAGCAACCAAACAATCAGATTCCAAACTCTCCACCAAGGCAAAGACCAAAGAGCTGTCCAAGGATGTCAGGGACAAGATTATAGACCTACACAAGGCTGGACTGGGCTACTAAACTATTGCCAAGCAGCTTGGTGAGAAGGTGACAACAGTTGGTGCAATCATTCGCAAATGGAAGAAACACAAAACCACTGTCAGTCCCCCTAGGTCTGGTGCACCATGCAAGATCTCTCCTCGTAGAGTGTCAGTGATCATGAGAGCAGTGAGGAATCATCCCAGAACTACACATGAGGATTTTGTCAATGATCTCCAGGCAGCTGGGACCACAGTCACCAAGAAAACAATTGGTAACACACTACGCCAACAAGGATTGAAATCCTGCAGTGCCCGCAATGTCCCTCTGCTCAAGAAAGCACATGTTCAGGCCCGTGTGAAGTTTGCCACTGAACATCTGAATGATGCAGAGGAGGACTGGTTGAAAGTGTTGTGGTCAGAGGAGACCAAAATCGAGCTCTTTGGCATTAACTCAACTCGTCGTGTTTGGAGTAGGAGGAATGCTGCCTATGACCCAAAGAATACCACCCCAACTGCCAAACATGGTGGTGGAAACATTCTGCTTTGGGGGCGTTTTTCTGCTAAGGGGACAGGACAACTGCACCGCATCAAAGGAACGATGGACGGGGCAATGTACCATCAAATCTTGGGTGAGAACCTTATTCCCTCAGCCAGGGCATTGAAAATGGGTCATGGATGAGTGTTCCAGCATGACAATGACCCAAAACACACGACCAAGGCAACAAAGGAGTGGCTCAAGAAGAAGCACATTAAGGTCCTGGAGTGGCCTAGCCAGTCTCCAGACCTTAATCCCATTGAAAATCTGTGGAGGGAGCTGAAAGTTCGAGTTGCCAAACGTCAGCCAACAAACCTTAATGACTTGGAGAGGATTTGCCAAGAGGAGTAGACCAAAATCCCTCTTGAGATGTGTGTAAACCTGGTGGCCAACTACAGGAAACGTCTGACCTCTATGATTGCCAACAAGAGATTTGCCACCAAGTACTAAGTCATATTTTGTGAAGGGGATCAAATACTTATTTCCCTCATGAACATGCAAATAAGTGCATAATTTGTTAGACATGCATTTCTTTTGATTTTTTTGTTGCTGTTCTGTCTGTCAGTGTTATAATACACCTATCATTCAATTTTTAGACTGATCATTTCTTTGTGAGTGGGCAAACATTCAAAATCAGCAGGGGATCAAATACTTATTTGTACATCAACTTCAGAGCTTCTGATGGTGGATTAGAAGGCTGAAGGCAGATTCAGGGCTCCTTGTCAGCAGTCGTTATTTTCTCTGGGCTTTTTCCTGATGTGAATCTCCACTTACTTCTTCTGCACTCTTTCCCTTCCTCTTTCGGATGGTGTGCATCATGGAAGTGAAATGATTAATGCTTCACAAGAAAACCTCTCTCTGGTTTCAATATTTTAGCACTTTGGGCTAAATGTAATGGGATTGGTTCTACAGACCATACTGTCTCACTAATTAATGCAAGCAAATGTCTATAGCTAAGAACACACAAGGAAACTACCTAGGTATGGGCTGCTCATGTAGTATACATCAAACAACCATGCTTCTTTATCAACTTTAATCAGATATAACCTTGTTTCTATCAACTGTGATTAGTTAAGAATGGCTAGTAGTTGTTGTTTGCAAGGTATAATAGGGCAATGCCTGAGGGTCATCAATGTAAAGCACTTGATGGGTACTAGGGTTTAGAAAGAATCAGCATGCCACAACTGTTTGAATAGTCCAGTGACGGGTTTATTTGTCAGTCTGGTGCCTCATCATTCACCTGGAAGCTCTATCACTTCCTTACAACTATAATCCAGAGTGCTGATATACTTAATATTGTTTTTCAAGCCAATGAAGGGGCGTGGCTGAGCCCCCTGTAATGTGTTGGCTTTTCTGTATCAAATACACATTTTACTGGACTATTCAAGCAGTTGTGCTAATATCATCGTTACGATACCCAATTGCTACATTTAGGGATCCCTGGGGATATCCCTACTGATGGAGAGTTGCCTCCAAGGACTCTATGACCACATATCATACAACAATTTAAATTCTATACTACACACAAGCATGGGATAGGTGACAGGGCTTCTCGGCTGTCCAGGAGACCCAGCCATAGTTAGTGGAGCTCCAGTCTCCTCTGAAAACTGTAACTGCTGAGTTTTAAAAAACAGCCACTCATCTGTCCTATGATCCAGCGGTGTGTACCATTCCCTCTCCCAGTGCCAGCGTCTTAAGTGTGGGCCCGCACACTGTCACAGCTGGGTGCCCACTGTGCATGCACAAGTAGCGCTGGTCATTGTGTATGGCCCCATAGTCTTCTGCAATCAGTCACGTGTCCCAGAAGACTGCAGGGAGAGAGGAGGGGAGAACAAGTTCCACTTCAGATTGCCTAGGCGGTCAGAGCGGAAGTGGGAGAGCGTACCTGTCAAAATTGGGTATCCCCCTCCAGAAGTGACAATTCTTAACAGACAGCGGGGGACCTGTCCATAAAGCAGAACTTCTCCTTCTGATTGGAGCTCCACTTTAAGTGTAATAACCTGTGTAATAAATGTGTAATGTACTGTATAGCTTTGTATGTAACTCTATTCCAAACACTGCAAACGTGCTTAATCCTACACTTAGCATTATAACATGGCAAGTGTAAGAACACAATTACATTCGTTCACCACATAAGCATTCCTTCTTCTCTCTCTCTTCTATTTCTTTGTTACTTTTCTTTCTGTACACAACTGCTGAGCACTGCATTTCAAGACTGTTGATAGCAGTATCTAGGCTATGTCTGACTCTGAAGGTCCATACATTTTCATTACTCTGGCCCCTGGTGGCCCCCCCACAGGGAATGTTTTGAAAGCTGAATGGAAGGGAAGCTAAATGTATTTCTGAACAAATAAAGTATGTCAAGGGCAATGAATACATGCAAAGTGAAGTAACCAACATTGACCAATCTGAAATCATCTGTCTTTTAAAGTGGTTGTAAACCCTTTCATATACCCATTGAAGTGACTGGCCTCACAAAGAGGAAACAAAATTCTCTTGCACAAGTTGTACCTACTGTATTTATCTGCAGCCCTCTCTTCTCTACAGCTGTTAAAAGTGTCAAATTTATACAGTCTGAGCTTTCAGAAAGCAGGGGGCAAAGAGCTAAAGTTATACTCTGCAGAGCTTAGTGAGGAGAGCTGATTGGAGGGAAGGAACCCCCCCCCCCTTTCATACAGTACACAGGAACAGAGCTGAGGCTATCAATCACAGGCTATGTGCTGGAGGTCCCTCCCTTGTCACATTTTTACTTCTTCTCCAAAGTGAATAATTGTAAACTATGTAAATCGATTCTCATAGCTCGAAAACCCTTATTAATTTTGTTGCCCCTCCCTGAAACATCTTTCCTGAAGATTGGTGCCTAAACCTAAACTGCATATTCAAGATGAGGCCAAAGCAGTGTTTTATAAAGGGGTAAAATTAGTGATTGACCTCTTAAGAGCCAGTTCACACCATGAATAGAACAGGAACAGGCTGTGTGTTCCTGTTCCATTCACATGCAATCCATTGCAGGCAAACACGCTCAACAGTGAAAGCTCCGCTTATTTGCCTCCTCCCCCCCCCCCGCCACTGCCATATTTGGCACCTTTTGGGAGGGGGGCAGAGCTGATACCTGTTTTTGACAGTTACCCGCTCCCACTTTTGGCTCAGTTCGCTGCGGCAAAGTGAGCCGCAAGTTTGGCCCTCTCCTCCCTCCCGCAGTCTCCTGGCAACCAGGTCCCAGAAGACTTCCAGACCAATTAGGAAGTGCAGCGTGACTCGTGCATGCGCAGTGGGCACGAGACTGTGAAGCCGCAAGCTGTCACAGCCTGGTGCCCACAGTTGAGATGCTGGCGCCGTGGAGGAAAGAAGGGGAGAAGGGACTGCACAGGTGAGAACATCACTGGACTGGACAGGTAAGTGTGTGTTCATTAAAAGTCAGCAGCTACAGTTTTTGTAGCTGCTGACATTTAATAAACACAAAAACGGCTGGAACTCCGCGTTAACACAAGTTATCACTGACAGCTGCTACAGATCACAAGTGCAGGAATACGGGTTTCCCAATCTGCATTTTGGTTTGAACTGGCCCTGAATGTATGTCCCTTTTAATGCATGACAGTATTTTGTTAGTTTTGTTAGCTGCAGCTTGGTGTTGCATGCTATTGCTAAGTCTTTGATTTACAAGCACCTCCAAATCCTTTTCCATCACTGATTCTCCCAGAGAAGCCCCTTCTAATGTGTATTTTAGGCTCCCAAGTGGATAACTTTACATTTCTTACTTGGATGAGTACACATTGCTTTGGAAGTTTTAACTTGACATGCTGAGTACGACAGGCGGCACCACCGATCAAACATGCCCATGGAAGTGAAAGGGACCACAATGCAACCATGAGCCAAACACTTGGCTCCCAGCTGTGGCATGGTCCTGTAATACAACATTCCCATTTAGCAGTTTAAATTAAAGAAAAGAAAAAAAATACAGTCATCACGAGGTGGCAACATCAACTCCTGAACTCCTGCAAACCTCCTCTTGCCGGTCTCTACTTTTCAGAGGGTAAACACTGCTGCCTGGAGCCTTACAGAAGAACAAAACCAAAAAATTCATAGCCGGTTGAGTTGTTTGGGAAGAGACTACATACAGTTGTGACCAAAATTATTCAACCCCCAATGCTGTAAAGGGGTTTAGGGACTATAGTGTACATTTGGAATTGTATTCAGAATCAAATCCTACAAGGACGTTGTAACTACCCAAATGCAACTAAAATGACATCAATTGTTTATGTAATACAGTAGTAAATGGTTCTTATGTGGTTTCTTCATTGCCACAATTATTCAACCCCTTAAAGACTACCACTCTGAAGAACAGAGGTTCATACAGGTGCTTTCCATCAGGTATTGAAAACACCTGTGGATGTCACCGAGCAGCAATCAAGCATAATAAGCACCAATTAGGCAGCTTTAAAATGACTGTGATACTCAGCTCCTTCTAGACATTTACTGGTGTGGTTACAAACATGGTGAAGGCAAGAGAATGGTCCAGGAAGACAAGAGAAGAGGTGATTTCTCTTCACAGGAAGGGCAATGGCTATAAGAAGATTGCAAAGATGTTAAACATACCAAGAGACACCTTAGGAAGCATCATTCGCAAATTCAAGGCAAAGGGCACTGTTGAAACGCTACCTGGTCGTGGCAGAAAGAAGATGCTGACTTCGACTGCTGTGCGCTACCTGAAGCGTAGAGTGGAGAGAAGTCCCCGTGTGACTGCTGAGGAACTGAGAAAAGATTTGTCAGATGTGGGTACAGAAGTTTCAGCCCAGACAATAAGACGCACACTGCGTAATGAAGGCCTCCGTGCCAGAACTCCCAGGCGTACCCCCTTGCTGTCTCCAAAGAATAAGAAGAGTCGACTGCAGTATGCCAAAAGCCATGTGGACAAACCACAAAAGTTGTGGGATAGTGTTCTGTGGACTGATGAAACAAAATTAGAACTGTTTGGGCCCATGGATCAACGCTATGTTTGGAGGAGGAAGAACAAGGCCTATGATGAAAAGAACACCTTGCCTACTGTGAAGCATGGTGGAGGGTCAATCATGCTTTGGGGCTGTTTTGCTTCTGCAGGTACAGGGAAGCTTCAGCGTGTGCAAGGTACCATGAATTCTCTTCAGTACCAGGAGATATTGGATGGAAACGTGATGCAGTCCGTCACACACCTGAGGCTTGGGAGACGTTGGACCTTTCAACAGGACAATGATCCCAAGCATACCTCCAAGTCCACTAGAGCATGGTTGCAGAGGAAAGGCTGGAACATTTTGGAGTGGCCATCGCAGTCACCAGACTTAAATCCGATTGAGAACCTCTGGTGGGACTTAAAGAAAGCAGTTGCAGTGCGCAAGCCTAAGAATGTGACTGAACTGGAGGCCTTTGCCCATGAAGAATGGGCGAAGATACCCGTAGATCGCTGCAAGACACTTGTGTCAAGCTATGCTTCACGTTTAAAAGCTGTTATAACTGTAAAAGGATGCTGTACTAAGTACTAAGATTGAATGTCACTTGGGGGTTGAATAAAACTGATAATGCTGTGAGCACAGAAAAGACATTTGTGGTTATTTCATTATAACTGTTATGTTATATTTGTCTGACCTACAAGTGCCTCTTTAATGTAAATGTAAGCAAGATGACTGAATGATCAAAAGCAATGTCAAACTGGCCAAAACACTCAATTTCAGTGGGGGTTGAATAATTTTGGTCACAACTGTAAATTCTCCCTGTCAAAAAATTGCTTAACCTATCCACTATTAAACGTTTTCTTTCTGTACACTGCCTGCGACGCATGTACAATGAACATGAGAAAGATGATGAGAATGGAACCAAACTGTGGAAGAAGGTAACTCTAGCATGCATGCACTGGAGTTAAAGTGGTAGTAAACTCATTAAAAAAAAAAGTTTCCTGCTGCAAGGGAATATCATAATGTGCTAGTATGCTAAGCCCTCCAGGGGTGCTCTGTCACCACTGACAGGGCTTCCATCTTCACCTGGTCCTTCTTCTAGGTTTGCGGGCTGTGGCTGCTTAAATGGCCGAGCCATCAATGACGTCACTCCTACGTATGCGCACGGAAGTTTTGGCCACAGCTCTGAAGGAACGGAACGGGTATGCTGTTCCTTCAGAGCGCCTGCTCCAGTTGTCATTTGCACTAATGCTTGCAGTTCAGGCAACAGACTTTGTGAGCTGACAGCTCTTATGTCTAGGGACAACTTGGACCTTGTTGCAGTTACAGAGACGTGGTTCAAGGATTCAAATGACTGGGAAATAACTATACCAGGATATACACTATACAGGAAAGACAGAGTAGGGAAGAGGGGAGGTGGAGTTGCCGTATATGTAAAAAAAATCATAAAGCCAACATTAATTCAAAAAACAAATGAAACACTCGAAACCCTCTGAGTCTGCCTTTCAACCAGAGAGGGGTCTTCCCTTAGAATTGGTGTAATATACAGACCCCCAGGACAGACTGAAGATTATGATAACTTGTTGATTGACGAGATAACTCAAATGGCAATGAAGGGGGAGGTTTTGACTATGGGTAACTTCAACATACCTGACATTAGCTGGAACTCTCAAACTGCTATTACAAGAAGGAGTAGGGATGTAATGGAAGCATTGAATGGGGTTTCTCTAAAACAGTTAGTAAAAAGTCCATCCCAAGGTGATCATATGCTAGACCAAGTACTGACAATGGGGACTGACTGTCTAATGTTGAGTTGGGAGAAATTTTGGGCTCTAGTGATTACCAATGTCTTTGGTTTGATATTAATATAAGAACAGAAACATCATATACAAAAACAAAAGTTTTAGATTTCAAAAAGACGAATTTTGCTGAAATAGGTGAATTTCTAAAAAGTTAGTTGAAAGGTTGTAAAACGACAGGAGTAGGTAATCATTGGGCACTGTTAAAGTCTACCATCCTGGAGGCAACTAGATTATATGTGAAAGGATTAAATGGAATATAACTGAATCCATTTTGTATACACTAATACAAGATGCTAGTTTAACATATATATGAAATATGTACACACTAACAAAACTGTCTATGTCAGCTTCATGTAGAAATGAGTGTTTTTGCAAACCTTACAAAAAAGCAGATAAGGTTTACTCTCACTTCTGAAAAGTTTTTACCACAACTTGGGTGTTAGGTCAGATTACAGCCATGATCTTGGGTGTTGGGTCAGATTATAGCCATGGTCTGGGCTTTAGAGGAGATATGGTATGATAGATAAAGCAGAAGAGTGAAAATGCAAACCTCATACAAATAATTGTTGAGTTAAGGTAAAACAATGTACATGTATTTGATTGGAAGGTCTGAGGGTGTGTTTGCCTAAAGACTACAGTAAAATAACCCTGATGTTATGCCAATAAAACTGAAGTGTTTGCAATCGCAACTGAGGTGATTTGAGTGCATTCACTTTCCGAGATCTCGTAGCTGTGTCCAGGTGTGACCGTTGGTATCTTGAGGGGGCCCCCAAGGAACAGGAAAAAAAACACCTACCTACTTTCAATATGTCAGGCAAGTTCGTAAGAATAAAAGGATGAAAAATACAATATGATTCACTAAAGAGATAAGTAGGATAGTAAAAGGAAAAAAAACAAAAATCAGCATATAGGAGATTCAAGGAAACAGGAGGTGTAGCTGACAGAGAAGAGTATAAGAATAGACAAAAGGAGGCCGAAACACATTATCAGTAATGCCAAAGCACAAAAAGAGAAGGAATTTGCTAAATCTAATAGAAAGGACATAAAATCGTTTTTAGGTACATTAGTGATAGAAAAAATATGATGGGATCACTAAAATGAAAACTGGGCACAACACTTATGCTGACGGAGACCTGGATGTAGCAAACCACTTAAACAATTACATTTGTTCAGCCGTCTCAGAAATAACTTATACTAACCATAATAAATTGGGAAATCATATTGGTTCTAGTAATAATGGTTCATTTTAGGATTTCTGGAGACAGGGGTAGCAGAGGAACTAGTCGGTTAAAGATTAATAAAGCAATGGGCCCTGATGGTAGTCATCCCAGAGTTCTAAGAGAACTTCGAGATATAGTCGTTGGACCATTAACTGATCTTTTGAATCAATCTCTTCTAACAGGAGAAGTTCTCCATGTCTGGCAGACAGCTAATATTGTACCTATCCACAAGAAGGGCTGCAAGGTAGAAGCTGGCAATTACAGGCCAGTGAGTTTATCGTTGATAGTAGTCAAGTTAATGGAATCACTCCTGAAAAGAAGGATCACTGATCACTTAAAAACACACAAACTGTTGAATCCAAAGCAGCATGGCTTTACTGAGGGTAGATCATGTCAGACTAATCTGATTGGATTTTTTGGCTATATTATCAATGTTTTGGACCAGGGTCGTGCTGTGGACATAGCATATCTTGATTTCAGCAAGGCATTTGATACAGTTCCAGGTAATGATCAAATACAAAAGTTGTACAAGCTAGGACTTAGCCCTTGGGTCTGTCAGTGGATATGCAGCTGGCTAAAGGATAGATACCAGAGTGTGGTTGTAAATGGGGTTCACTTGGAAAAGAGACCAGTCACTAGTTGTGTACCACAAGGCTCTGTACTAGGTCCTGTTCTATTTAATCTATATGTAAGTGATATAACTAAAGGTTTTTTGGCTAAGGTATGTCTTTTTGCTGATGACACAAAGGTGTGTAATAGGGTTGATAACCCGGGAGGTGTCTGTAACATCGAACATGATTGGGCATTGCTGGAAATTACAGTTCAACGTTTCTAAAATAATGCACCTAGGGAAAAATAATGCCTTGAGTACAACATTGGCGGTACAGTTTTGGCCAGCACTAGAGAAGAAAAGGATTTGGGGGTACTTATTTCAGATGATTGCAAAATGAGCAAACAGTGTGGCCAGGCTGTGGGAAAGTGAATAGAATTCAAGAATGCATCACTAGAGGGGTCACCAGCAGGAGGAAGGAGGTCCTGATTCCCCTATATAGATCCTTAGTGAGACCTCATTTAGAATACTGCGCCCAGTTTTGGAGACCTCACTTACTAAAAGATATTGATAAGATAGAACGAGTCCAGAGATGGGTAACAAAAATGGTGAAAGGTCTGGGGGGTAAAACATATCAAGAGAGACATCAGGAGCTTAACATGTACAGTCTGGAGGAAAGAAGGGAAAGGGGAGACATGATTGAAACCTTTAAATACATAAAGGGGGTGAATAAGGTTCAGCAGGGCAGTATTTTCAGCATGAAACTAAAATCAAGAACACGGGGACATTCATTTTAAACTAACTGGAGGAAAGTTCAAAACTAATTTCAGAAAGTATTATTTTACTGAAAGAGTAGTTGATGCTTGGAATAAACTTCCAGCAGAGGTAGTAAGCCAGTCAACAGTAAAGAGCTTCAAGCATGCTTGGGACAAGCACAGATCTATACTAAAAAAAAAATGGGCAGATTCAATGGACCATTCAGTCTTTTTTCTGCCGTCACTTTTCTATGTTTCAATGAAGGAGAATGGTGGACCCTGAAGAAGACAGGGAGAAGAGGAGAAGATAGCAGCATAGGCGGATGGACTGATGAGGGGGAGCAATGCTCGCCATGCTGGAAAAAGCAGAGTCGGACATAAGTCTGCCATAATGTACGATTATGTTATGCATTTTTGCACATCATAGCAAGTGCACTCGGCCGATTTGCAAACTGTCTATAAATGTCTGTTACGGACAGCAGCTGCCCATAAAAAATATGGTAGGACTGACTTCAGATGGGCTCAGACAGGGAGCTCAGTGATGTCATTGTGCCGTTTGGTGCCTTTTATGCGGCTATGGGGACGTGTTACATGTTCCCAAAGGTGAAATTCTCCTTTAAAGAATATGTAAACCCAACATTTCAAATTCATGTTTGAAAAATGATCCTATTCTCTTTGTATTGTTACCTTTGTGTGAAATCCCTGGTGTTCCTGCCAGTCCCTCTGCTTTCCTATTAAAACTGACCATACTAGGCATGAGAGCACAGCGTGGTCAGTGCTGTCATTATACAGGGAACTCAGCCTGCTCTCCTCCAATGATCAGATTTGTCCTGACAGCCCTCCTTTCTGCACGGCCTTTTACTGGGAAGATCGGTGTGCTGCTGTTTCAGATGGAATGTGATCACGTACAAAAAAGGTGAAAAAAAGGGTTTGTTTTTTATTATCTATACACAAGTGTTCTACTTTTCATTTCTATTTTAACCACTTGCCGACCGACTCACATAGGAGTATGGCAGTAGGTCAGCTCTCCAGCACTGGATCATGAACCTGGCACATGATCTGGCTCTTCTGGGTAGAGGGCATGCATGTGCTGCCCCAGCTGTGCTATGATTAGACACAGCACAAGCCGATCAGCGGCTCTTGGCCAATGACTGACACCTGGGACTCAGTGACTGGGGTAGAGGCTGACAGGACAGAGCTCTGTGTATCTAAACAACACAGTTCTATCCTGACTCAGAGGATGTGTCGGTTTTTGTTTCCCTGGAAAGCGGGGAATAAAAATAGGCTCATCCCTTAGTAAAATTACAGCCCTGTAAACACAGCAAGCACTGTTAGGCATACATTTAACTATCTGATTGCCCCTAGATGTTAACCTCTTCCCAGCCAGTGTGATTTGTACTATTATATGTTAATATGATTAGCACTGATCACTGTATTAGTGTTAAAGGCTCCCACAAAGTGTCAGTTATTGTCAATTAGTGTCAGATTGAGATCGTATCACAGTCCCGCTATAAGTTGCTGAATAACGCCATTACTAGTATTAAAAAAAAAATCCAGTATATGTCCCATAGTTTGTAGATGCTATAACTTTTGTGCAAACCAATCAATATACGCTTATTGGGATTTTTAAAAAAAACAAAAAAAACAAAAACAAAATGTGTAGCAGAATACATTTTTGCCTAAATTTATGAAGAAATTTGTTTTTTTATTAGATATGTTTTATAGCAGAAAGTAAAAAATATTAAATTTTTTTATAGATGTTTGGTTCTTTTTCGTTTATATAATAAAAACCCAGCGGTGATCGAATACCAAGAAAACTCTATTTGTGTGGAAACAATTATATCAATTTGATTTAGGTACCGTGTTACATGACTGCACATTTGCCAGATAAAGTAACACTGTGCCGTATAGCAAAAACTGGCCTGGTCAGGAAGGGAATAACATTTTCCAGGGGGTAAGTGGTTAATCAAATGGGTTGTTTTACAAGGTGAGGGTTTACATATACTATAATGGTGTCCCTGCTAGAACGGACTTCACTGTTTCATGTTTTTGTCAGCATTTTCAATCTGAAGATGCTTATATAAGTGTATTTAAGTCTTTTCAAAGGCTTTCAAAAATCTTTACAGCTGACCTGTTATACAGAGAAAAAAAAAAAAAAGCGGTATACATTTGAGCAGCACTTCAGCAGGAAAGCAATATTCCTTTCCAGTTGTTTCTGATCTGAGGAAATGTTATTATCTCCTCTCCAACTTTACTTAACCAGAAGCACATTTGACACAAATCCATTGACAACAAACAGCAGTTTTCAGCCTTAAAGTGGAACTAAACCCCCCTATTCTTTACAGCCAAGGAAGCTGCCATCTTAAAGTGTTACTAAACCAACAACAGTAAAATCAGTCTGTATATGCAGTAAAGCATGCTTGTTATACTCACTGTGGAACCTAAGGGGTTAATCCTCTGCATTGTGTAACAAGGCTGTTTAATCCTGACTTCTCTGCTCCTCCTCTTATTCAAATGTCCATGTCTTATTTTCTGATAAGACAGACTGAACCGCAGTCATTCTGCACATGCTCAGTTTAGTGTGTATTGCTAGAGAGGTTTTTTTTCCTTGGGAGCGTGCATGTGATGAGCACAGGGCCAATCAGCACTGTCCAGACAGAGGTCAGGGGTTTTGCATCCTCCTAGAGCGGAAAGAAAACTCCTCCTACAAGCTTTAACCAGTGCTCTGCAGAACACTGATAGAAGTTACACGACTACTCTAACTGCTGATGAGAAAAGGTATTTAGCAGTTTATATTTACTAAAATAATTTAATTTCCATGTTCTGTGTACTGTGGGAGACCAGATAAAGTGAATGCAGGGTCCTGGGTTTAGTAACACTCTGACAGGGTAGATTTGATTTAAATGAAGTTTAAAATCAAAGTTTAAATCACGTTTTAAATCCCTAGTGAAAAGGCTCGATTTAAATCATAATTTTTAAAGAGCAACAGTCACCTCTGTCCCACAGTGGTTCCTCCTCTGACCCGCTGTAAACTCACCGACAGTCCCATTCACTTTAATGCGGCGGCAGTGACACAAGGTGAGGGACATGGCGGCAGAAGGTGAGAGGATGCCTGCTAACAGGCGCTGCCATGATGGATCTAAAATGACAGGTGCTCTTTAAATGTAAGGAATCTGACTCATTCTTGTTGGTAGTTAGAATCTTTAATATTTGCAAACCAAATAAAGGTTTCCTTTTTAGAATAATAAGCTGTCAGGTTAATAAAACAGCGATATCAGAACCATTTTAGGTTACTCACATATAGTTGGAGAACTACTCAAATTCTTTTATTTCATGTTACTGAGAAATTGTGTGAATGCATCAATGCAGTGCATGTTATCTCAGCTTGCAGAGCTTGGATTCATTGAATGAGTTTACCAAAAATGTAAATATTGCAGAATATACAGTACAGCCTCATGCTACATAACTAAGCTCTATTTCATGCTGAATAAACTAAATTATAAATGTATCTTAAATAGAAAACTATCTTTAGATTTATTTTTATTCCAAAAGCATTTTATTAAAATAAATTTGCTAAAAATCAATATGATTTAAATTTAAAAAATCAGATTTTTTAAAATGTTTTAAAACAAAATCAATTTTTATCCACCCTGACCTCTGATTATTTTTTTATTACTTTTTATATTTTAATAAAGTTTAAATCCATCTTGTACCAAGTTATATTTCAAAACAACAATGCCGAAACCACCACTTTTTTAACGGTTCTAATGTAAACCAATTGAGTATGTAAGCAGCTATACTATAAAATAAAATACATAGAAGGAATCTATTTGTTATTGTTTTTGAACTGTCTATTCTATCTCTTCGAGCCATTGAAGAGCCTTGTGATCAAATCATGAAGTCCTCATGCACACTGGACGTTTTTACATCTGCTGTTTTTGGCTTTTGACGTTTTTTTCTACAGCCAGTAAACCCCCCAGCATGTTATCCTATGAGTCCATACACACACAGACTGTAATCAACGTTTTTTGGCAGGGACATTTTTGGCTGGAGAAAAAAATCAGGACTAGTGGGTTTCAAGAGGACTTTTTTAGGTGTAAAAATGCTCTAACGCTGAAAAATGCAGCAAAATGCAGTAAACTGCGGTACCTTGTGGCAAACCTGCGTTTTTGGACTTTTACTGACCAGAAAAAAGTTTTTTTTTGTAAAAAAAAACGCTAAAAACTGCAAACGCGAAAAAATGCAGCAAAACGCTAACGCAAAAACGCTAAAAAACTCACGTTTTTAATGTGACTTTACAGAGCTAACATTACCAGAGTTATTAAAACGCCCAGTGTGCATGGAGCCTAAAGGAAAATGTATGTATATTTTGTGTTGTGCCATCTGCTTAGTTTTATCACTGCTCGGATAAGGTTCTGGTATGGGTATTGGGGGACACCCACGCCATTGTTTCTTAATTTTGGCATGGGGGTTCCCCTCAAAATCCATACCAGACCTGAAGAGCTTGGTATGAATGGACGAGGGACCCCACAACGTTGTTTTATTATTTTTTAAATTATTTTTAATGCCCTTTCTATGCAGCTTAGCTGCAATATGTAGGTGGGGTGTTGTGTGGGTGTGGCTTTGGCTTTAGTGTAGGTGGAGACACAGGGGGCCCCATGAGTTTTCAGTCCTCCCCTGTTCTGCGTAGCACTTACCCCCCGAAGAAGCTGCTGTTTCTTGGGTTCCCGTTTCCTGGTCCCATGATTCTGCAAGTATCACCATGCACTCTAACACACCTTGGGTGAGGGCGGGGGGATATTTATTGCAAATTTACAGTATATGTACTGTACCCCAATAGGCAAAGGAGTAGAGACATCAGTAATTGCGCAACAGATAGTTATATAAATGGCAATGAAAATATACTGTTGATACCAAACATGTGGAACCAGAGACTAAACCCCTGAACCAGAGACTAAACCCCTGAACCAGAGACTAAACGCCCTGCGCACTCCCAGCACATATGTCCGTGACTCACGGAAAGGTCCCGATCTCCCCTTGCGATCGGGACCTTTTCTGATTACGTGACCGCCGTGACAGCGAATCACGGCGATCACATGACCCTAAAACCCCACCCCGCCTTCTGAAACACTTAAGGAGCCGGGAGGCACCGGTGCAAAGAGGTTAAGAAAAGATGATGAGCAGAAAAATCAGGGCAGAACACAAATTAACAATCACTGAAATAGATAATATTTTTTTTATTATAAAAGAGGGCAACATAAAACTTGTGCAATATGTGACATTGTGACATTTTGGTTCTAATTTTGCCCTTGGGAGATTTTTCTTTGGAGAGATAAAAACTTATAGAAGTTCAGTAAGGAGACACTGTCAAATATTTCTTCAACCACATGTGTTCACTAAGTGTAAATGCTTTTAAAAAAAAAAACAAAAACATTTTTAAGTACGTTTCTGATGTTGTGTGGGGCCACATTCATAACCATTTTGGGCTGCAGGTTGGACACCCCGATTAAATGTCTTGTTTCAAGTTCAGCTTTAAAGGCTAACTCCACTTTTGGACCATGTTACATGTTAAAACTATATTTAGGGTACTTAGGATATTTAGGATATATTAGGAATTCCCCCTCCTCTCCATCCCTCCATAACAGCGTGCGGGAGCTGTCACTTTGGAAATCTGCACCTGCAGTCTATCGACACTTCCTCCAGCTCTCAGACAGTCTGCACTTCTATAAAAACTGAGGAAGAGCCTGCAGGAGACTGTTCCAAATACAGTATATGTGCATTTGAAATTTTATGTAAAAGGTTGACTTTTCCTTTAAACTCTTCTGAGTGTAATAGAAGACCTGCAAATGTACCAGGTACCTGCTCAGCATTTCATGACATTCTTCCTAGTAACCATCACACTAATGTACCGTGAGTTGTAGATATAGTCATTATTAATAGTTCCATGAGCCCAGAAAGTCATTTCAAGGGTTCCTCCATGTTGAGAAGGTTGCTCTAGCAACATAGTTCACATATTAAATGTATACTTTAACTTTGTGTTAAGCCTTTTGCCTAGAGTTCATCTTATATCTGCGAACACATTTTGAAGATATACTTTTCATTACATATTTACAATTACTTTACTGTTGTTATGTGGGGGCGTCAAATAATGTTCTTGTTCAGTGCTATGATTTTACAAAGTTTTTCTACCACTAAAGTGAATGTTCTAGCCTACACATATTTCTTTTGGTTTTCAGGCTGAAGTGAAAAAAAAAAGAGTAATTTTCTAGCAGTTTTTGGTCTTGAAATGACAGGCTTCAGTTAACCTACCACTCAATCTCCTTCTCAGGAAAAGCAAATGTGTAGTGGCTTTGTATAGGTTTAATTATTTATTATGGTTAGGACCAGGGCTTTATTTCTCAAAGAATAGGTACAGGTACTCCTCCCCTTCTGAGTCACTCCTCGTCTCCCCCCTACTCATCTCCCAGCACCGCCTTCTTAGAGAATCTAGTATCTAGTATCATTTTGTGGTTCTAAATAACTCATATGGAATTTGTTAATGTTAACAAGAAAAGCAGTAAAATAGATCACCTGCAGCAATGAAGAACAGACCACACCAGCAACAATAGATCCCTAGCAAGAATAGACCCCCTCTGCAGCAATAGATCCCCCTAGCAACAATAGATCTCCCACCCCAGCAACAATAGATCCCTGGCAACAGTAGACCCCCCAGAAACAACAGACCTCCCATGCAACAAAAATACACCCTCAGCAACAGTAGATTCACCCAAGCAACAATAGACACTCACTAGCAACAAAAGATCTCCTGGCAGCCAACATCAATTGAGCCACCAGTCATCAGCAACAATACACCCCTCCCTCAACAGCAGATCTCTCCCAGAAACAATTGACCCCCAGCAACACAAAACCGACACAGCAACAATTAGTTCCCCACTAGCAACAATAGTTTCCACCCAGCCATAATAGATCCTCAACAGACCCTCCTCCTCCATCACTGCCGGTTTCCCTTACCCAAGATGTCAGCTCCTTCATCTGAAGCTGATTGAAAAATCGGCTGGGGTGAGGACCTTGATGGATCCCTGGACATATAAATGTCCTTATATTAAAAGTCAGCAGCTGCAGTATCTGTAGCTGCTGACTTTTATTTTTTTTGGGGGGGGGGGGGGAGATTGGAGCTCAACTTTAAAATCTAATGCTGACATTTCAGAGCAACGACTCATTCCTGTCACTCCTCTTCCCTCTGTTCCTTTATCCCAGATTTATGACATTGGCAATTTCTGCTGTGATCTTTTTTTTTTTTTTTTTCTTTTAACCGATTTGGGAATGCTGAATCTTGGCTGTTTACTGTATTAAATGTTTATTTGTAAAACATGCCCACGCCATGACACTACCACCACCATGCTTCACTGATGAGGTGGTATGCTTAGGATCATGAGCAGTTTCTTTCCTTCTCCATACTCTTCTCTTCCCATCACTCTGGTACAAGTTGATCTTGGTCTCATCTGTCCATAGGATGTTGTTCCAGAACTGTGAAGGCTTTTTTAGATGTCGTTTGGCAAACTCTAATCTGGCCTTCCTGTTTTTGAGGCTCACCAGTCTTCTCTTGAAAAAACAAAACAAACCTATCAGAGAGATAGCAAAAACATTAGGCGTGGCCAAAACAACTGTTTGGAACATTCTTAAAAAGAAGGAACGCACCGGTGAGCTCAGCAACACCAAAAGACCCGGAAGACTACGGAAAACAGCTGTGGTGGATGACCGAAGAATTCTTTCCCTGGTGAAGAAAACACCCTTCACAACAGTTGGCCAGATCAAGAACACTCTCCAGGAGGTAGGTGTATGTGTGTCAAAGTCAACAATCAAGAGAAGACTTCACCAGAGTGAATACAGAGGGTTCACCACAAGATGTAAACCATTGGTGAGCCTCAAAAACAGGAAGGCCAGATTAGAGTTTGCCAAACGACATCTAAAAAAGCATTCACATTTCTGGAACAACATCCTATGGACAGATGAGACCAAGATCAACTTGTACCAGAGTGATGGGAAGAGAAGAGTATGGAGAAGGAAAGGAACTGCTCATGATCCTAAGCATACCACCTCATCAGTGAAGCATGGTGGTGGTAGTGTCACAGCGCGGGCATGTATGGCTGCCAATGGAACTGGTTCTCTTGTATTTATTGATGATGTGACTGCTGACAAAAGCAGCAGGATGAATTCTGAAGTGTTTCGGGCAATATTATCTGCTCATATTCAGCCAAATGCTTCAGAACTCATTGGACGCCGCTTCACAGTGCAGATGGACAATGACCCAAAGCATACTGCAAAAGCAACCAAAGAGCTTTTTAAGGGAAAGAAGTGGAATGTTATGCAATGGCCAAGTCAATCACCTGATCTGAATCCGACTGAGCATGCATTTCACTTGCTGAAGACAAAACTGAAGGGAAAATGCCCCAAGAACAAGCAGGAACTGAAGACAGTTGCAGTAGAGGCCTGGCAGAGCATCACCAGGAATGAAACCCAGCGTCTGGTGATGTCTATGCATTCCAGACTTCAGGTTGTAATTGACTGCAAAGGATTTGCAACCAAGTATTAAAAAGTGAAAGTTTGATTCATGATTATTATTCTGTCCCATTACTTTTGGTCCCTTAACAAGTGGGAGGCACATATGCAAACTGTTGTAATTCCTACACCGTTCACCTGATTTGGATGTAAATACTCTCAAATTAAAGCTTTCATTTCAAATCCATTGTGGTGGTGTATAGAGCTAAAAATGTTAGAATTGTGTCGATGTCCCAATATTTATGGACCTGACTGTATAAGGAACAGACAGGTGCATCAGCATTTTCTACAGAGGAAGAGCATCTTCCTTCAGTGTTCGGAACCAGTTTTTACTGCCAGTTTTACTACCAGTTGAGCTGATCCATTAATCTTATGGGAGAACAACATAATGACTTTAGCAGCCAGAAAGTCAGCAAGTCCTCAGTTTGCATTCAAGTGTCAATTCCAGGCATCCAATGCTTTCCCTTACCTCCTACCTATGTAAATCCCCTAATAAACCAAAAACAAAACACCCTGGACTGGTCCTTGGAGTCTGAGCAAGTGCTGAAAAATTCCAGTTGCCTGACTGTGCATGAGAGGGAAGACCCAAAAATCCAGCGGCCCTTATGGGGGTAGCACTATACTAGTTTGACATCGCCCCAAGCATTACAGGATATGTACACTGGAGAAAAGGGGGCATCAAAGATCCAGCTGAAAGTTCTGTTCATTTTTATTGTAGCTGTCTTGTGTGCATGATAGCGCTGGACAAGTAGAGTGAGATATTGGTACTTCTAGATTTACCCAGAATGAGTTCTCATTCAAAGGGACTGTGAACAGGGAAGTCTCCAAACTTTAAAAACAAGGGGCAAGTTTACTTTCCCTCAGACTTTAGGGGGGCCAGACTGTACCCATTGGAAGCAGAAACGGTCCTATCAGTAGGAAAAAAACCAATGCTCCATTTTTGGTGTCAGTGGGAGGAATTGTGTCCCATCATTAGTGTCATTATAAGGAATTGTGCCCCATCATTGGTTTTAGTGGGCTCCATTGTTGGTGTCATTGGGAGGAATTATGCCCCATCATTGATGTCAGAGGGAGGAATTAGGCCCCATTGTTAAAATGAAATTAATGGTGAAACGCTGTGCATATAGAACAATAAATATTTAAATGTATACCGTGATTACATTTTTTTTTTTATCTTCTACTAGTGAATATAAAAATGCATAAAAATTTAATAATTAATAATACAGTGATGGGTGCTAAAAAATCTCTAATAATAATGTGCAAAAAACCAAGGTCACACAATGACCCAAAACTGTGCCACAAAAGAGAATTCCCAATTCTGATTGGGAGATATCACTCAAACTCTTAAATATAAAGTGACTGGTGCTCACAACAATATGTACATAAATAAATAAAGCAGAAAAAAAGGATGCAATAATCTGTTCAAAGTGACTGGTGCTCAAACCAATAAAAAATTATACATAACGATATATCAAAAAGATAAATAAATAAAAGTCCACAATGTAGTGCAAACCAATATGTACAAAGATTGGTGTGCAAATATAAAGTGCTTCACTTGTTCTTTATTTTTATGCCCCATTGTTGGTATCTGTGGATGAAATAGTGCCCCAAGGGCCAGATAAAAGCAAGCAAAGGGCAGTGTCTGGTCCCGGCCTGCAGTTTGGAGACCACTGGTATAAACTAAATCTTGTTACAATCTTGGGCTGCTGCCTCTCTGATAGTGTGAAAAGGGGACATAAAATAGGTGTAACGTTTCGGGGCGGCTGTTGAGGAGCACCCCGGTAGAAAAGTTCATGACACTTCAGGAATTTTAGTCTAAATTTTTATTAATACAGCCAAGCCAACATAATTACAGCATAGAGCTAAGACACTTGAGAAGATGACCAGGTGAAATTAAAAGTCATCAAGCAGATGTTAGGAATGGAAATGCTCCATCGATACTGTCCTCCTGAGATTGGAGAATCTTGAAAAAATAAATAGTAAAGGGTGCAAGACCTAGTTATTTTACCATTATAATGTATTATGCTTAAAAACAAGTAAATACATACTCACAAATGCCAGTACAGGAAAGCGGACATATAACACAGAAACCACGATGGTGATCCCGAAGATGGAACTCACAGGGTGCAGGCAGATTACTGTTGACACGTTTTGAGGGACGTGTTCTCTTCCTCTGAGTGAAGTAATTCTTGACATAATTTATTTAAGAAAAGTATTCTTAAATAAATTACCTTTATCTAGCCCTTACCACCTAAGTGGAGGGATGGACCCATTAACTCAGCCCCCATGGGCCAACCTCCAGAGCTCCCATTGCCAAAGCAAACCACATGACTGATAATGTGACCAATAACACCATGCCCTTTGGGAATCTGTCCATACTACATCACTGTCTTATTCATTGGCCCAAGTCCAGCAGTCAAGAACAATATTAAAAAGTAAATCCACAAACAGAACACATTTATCCAAAATCAAAAATCACAAATCAAAAAGTGAAGAGCAGCTTCCCCCTCTCATACATGTATGTGTTCTAGGCTCAGTCTGCAGCACAGCACTTATGAAACGTGTATACCAGCTTTATCAGCCTGTTAATTCTTTCTTTTTCCAACACAAAGACCGGCAACTTGTTGTGCTCCCACTGGAATGCACACTGACGGGTATGTTTTGTTTCCCTGTATACTAGTCTTGAAGAAGGGGGAAGCAGTTCCCCTCAAAAACGTTGCATTTTCTTGCTACTCTATATCTCTAAAAGCTTGGACTAAAATATCTGGAGTGTCAGGAACTTTTCTACCAGGTGCTCCCCAACACTTGCGGCAAAACATGAATTTTCTATTAGTCAAAATAATATCAGCAAGTAGCCTACACATTTCAGGGAATTCACAGACCCGCTTTCATCTGGTCATATAAAAATAAGACGAGGTACATGACCTAACTATAAGGAACTAGAATTCCTTAAAGTGAATTCTTGTACCCATAGGTGGAGATTTACTAAAATTGGTGCACACATAATCCGATGCTGCTGTGCATAGTAACCAATTAGCTTCCAGGTTTGATTATCAAAGGCTAACTGAACAAGCTGAAGTTAGAAGCTGATTGATTACTATGTACAACTGCACCAGATTCTGTGTTCACCAGTTTTAGTAAATCCCCCCCATAAAGTCTTGGTCAGTTTGAGAATGCATAAAAGATTGGGATATAAAATCAGTCTTCAAAGCACACTTCAGACACAAGGCAAATACAAGTTAAACATCTAGAGATGGGAAAAAGAGAAGAATCAATGCCTATGTGAAATTAAATATTTGCTCAATAACTCCCTAAGCAACATCAGCTTAAACATTTAGTTTCCAGGAAGAAACAAAAAGAAATAAATCTACTTTCCTAGTAAAATATTTGAGCTTTTTCCTCATTGTGTTTTCTGCTGGAATCGGTGGCAGCTGTCCCTGACACTCCAACTAGAGGAGTCAAATGGTGTCTAACCATCAGAAAAAGTAAAGCTAAGCATGGGGGGGGGGGAATATAAATCTTATATAAGTGAGTTTGCACAGTTATAATAATTAGAGTGAATGTTCAGATTCCTGCATAAACCCAATTGTGACAGGCTCTCTTGAAAGCCATCAAGCTACATCCTTCTCTATGTGCTTTAAATAGATCCGTTCTCTACAAGCCATGGCTTAAATGTGGGTGTCACAAGTCATTTTTGATTTGCTCCTCGGGCTATAATGCCACTTGAATACGCTATGTACAACAACATAGACGTTTGGTATTCCAGCGAGATTTTGAAGATGGAAAAAAAGTCTGTTGTGTATTGTAATAAAGGAAATATAATAGCTTTTCGGTATATGTAATACAGATACAAATAGGCACTGCTCGGATCAGGATATTAAATTCTGCCAAATGTCACATAGAATTGTAAACTGAAATGACTGATGTTAGTTGTTTACTGCAGAAGCTGCAGATAGCGGCTTTGTGACACGATGCCATCTGTAGATTTAGTGGGAGCTAGAAGAAAAAAACCCTTAAAGGAAAGCAACGTAAGTGTATCCAAACCCATAACTTTTTTTTTTTTTATAGAATTGGGAAAGGTTAGAACCAATGTCAGTTTTTATTGTTATCCATGGTTCTGAGATTTCCCCCATTGCCAACTGAGGACAACATTTAACCGGCACTTTTCTTTATCTTTCCATTCCTGCTAGTATGTTCAGGATTGTCCAAAAGTAGGTATATTTTACTGATTGGATCATTGCATTTTATTTTGATTAATTTTTTTCCCATTTATTAATTTTACTGTATAGGTATGAAGAAGAATATGGCCAAAAGTATATTTACAGTAATGACCAGGTCATGTTTAGTCTCTTAGGTGCAACATCCCTGGAACCTGCCTCTTACACTGCATGGGTGTGCGTTTATGAACCAGCGGTAATTGATCGCTGCTCAGTCCTCCGGCATTCTCGGAGAACACAGTTCTCCTGTGAATGCAGTTTATGAAGCAGTTCTCCGAACGAAGGAGAACGGTCTACAAACTCTGGAAAACGGCTGATTTTACTATAATCTCGCGACATTACAGTAAAAGATCAGTTTACTAAGCAGAGGTAAATTATCTCTGCTTAGTTTGCGGTCCCTCTGATTCTCCAGCTCTGGGCTGGAGAATCTGGAGGGAGAACACAGATCTCCAGTGAAGGGCTGACATGATCTCCTGAGTGTTATAAACTGTGAATGACCAGAGAATATCTGAGATCTGTTGAATCGCAGCTATTCTCTGTGTCATAAACGGACACCTTAGTCTTTTAGGATCTTGAGATGTCCTCCATCAATGTTCCAACATTCCCGCATCCTGCCTGACACTGAGACAGCCATTCTGGTTAGCATCAATGTCTATAAATGCTTGCGAGATTAACTCCTTTAATTTGTCCACTGTATGGGGCTTCCACTAAAAAGCCTTATCCTTTACTACACCCCCCAAAAAAAGTCCATAGGTGTCAGGTTGGGTAAATGTTGTGGCCAGTCATTGCTGCCACATTATTCAATCCAATGCTCTGGGAAGGTGTTTTCAAGGTACAAAACAAAATGAGGAGTCCCCATTATAGTGTAGAAGCTAGCCCACCCTGTAAAATGCTTACTCCCCACTGTTCTGAGATCTTCAGTGTGCAGCTTGTTCAGCACTGTACAGCATTTGGATAAGCACTGGCTGAAGATGAGCTTTCCATTAAAGTGGAGCTCCACCCAAAAGGGGAAGTTCAGCTTTAAGTACTGGTGCCCTATTCCCCATGAAGAATTGGCACCTTTGGGGAGTGGGGGGCGGGAGCAGGTACCTGATTTTGACAGCTCCCACTTCTACGATTGCCTAGGCAATTGGAAGCAGAATTTGTCCTCCCCCTCCCTCCCCGTAGTCTTCTAGGACACGACAGGTTTTAGAAGACTACGGGACCATTGACAAGGTGCAGAGCTAATTGCGCATGCGCAGTGGGCATCTGGCTGTGAAGCCACAAGCTGTGACAGCCCGGTGCCCACATTTAAGATGCTGGCGCTGGGGAGCAAGGACAGCCAATGAACCCGGCTGAGGTGAGTACACCTCTGGATCGTGGGACAAGTGAGTGGCTGTTTTCTAAAAGTCAGCAGCTACAGTTTTTGTAGCTGAACTAACATATGTCATTAGAACATACAGTCATGTATATGGCATGTCTTGTATTTGTATGTCAGGCCCCGCCCAACGGGATCTCTAGTGGTCCGCAGCACGGGATTCCCCAGGACGCGGAGCCTAAATCCCAGTCTGCCTTTTTACCAGAGCCCCTGATGGTGGAGATGGACTTGGTGCAAGACTGGAACCAGGTTGGGCCCCTGGGCGCACCCAGCTGTGGTAGAGGGGTCCCGCTGAGGGTATGTGCCTGGGATGAGCCTGCTGTGAAGGGGCTGACGGGTCCAGGACCGAGCGGGATGGATGACCGCTAGGAGTGAGCGTGGTCAGACTAGCCGGGTCGGTAACAGTGGGGACAGGTGCGGTACCAAGCAGTAGGCAAAGAGTAGTCAGGTCACACGCCGGGTTCAGTAACAGAGGGTCCAAATAGCAGTAACTACAGGCAGAGGAATGGTCAGGGACGAGCCGGGGGTCAGAGCAGGAGAGGGTCAGCATAAGTCAGGACAGGCAGAGTTTGGCAACAAGGAAACATACTTTACAGGAACAAGACCTTGCGGCAATGAGGATATTGCCTGGCCGGTTTAAATAGCGCACCCTGCACCATTATTGGTACCAGGCGCGCGCCCATGTGCGCGAGTGCGCATGCGCGGCCGCAATTGCCGCCACGGACGACCAGGTCCTACTGCCCGCCCGCTGATGCACTGCGGCGAAGACCGGGATCCCTGACATTGTCATTTTTGAAGCTTCATAATCCTTACATATGACTGAAATCTATATCATTTAAACTCTACTAGCCAAAATATCTTCCCTTTGTAACCACATCAGAAAGCCAACCTCCACAAATGGTGGGAGGAAATAGAAGGGGTCTTCACATCACACTGCAGCCTCCAAAGGCGAACACTGAGAGCACCCGAGAGCCAAAACAAGGGGGGGGGCGGGGTTATAAGTCCATATGTATGTATAAGGTCAAAAAATGGAAACATTTTTAGTTGTTCTATAACATTAGATAGAAAGAGAAAAAAAAGGGAAAAAATAGTGTAACAAATATGCATGATGTATAAATATGCAGACAAATGCACAAAGCCAAGGTGCACCAGCATATATGTATAGATGTGCGCATATTCCCAAGCCCATGTCCCCGCTCATAGCCAAGTGTATTAAATAAACCCACCTGAATAGAAGAGGTGAGGAGGAATGGATAAGGAACGATGTAGACTCCTCAGTTAGAAAATAATCCTCATCCAATGTGTAGTCACCCCAAAGAATTTTTCAGCAAAAGGCGGTAAAGATGGAAGTATGAAACATCAAAAATTACAAATACTAAACATGCCATATACATGACTGTAAGTTCTAACTATGTATGTTATTTCAGATTTCATTGTACTGTCTACAGAGTTATCCCTGAAGAAGGAGCCATAGTCTCCGAAATGCACCGGCTATTGATTGTAAATCTCTGTCAAATATGTAATACTCTGAACATTTTTACGTTGAGACTAAAATAAAAATCATTGTAACTTTTAATAGAAGTTTGTTGCCTATAAAGTCCCAAGGAAATTGGGGGGAATTTATTGTGTATATTCCTAGTAAAGGGGTCTTGGCATATGACCCGCTTTCCTTTTTTGTATGATTTATAACAAAGTATAAAATATTTTTTTTTCAAACTTCTCAGTCTCTTTTCAGTTATATAATGAAAAATATAAAAATTCAGTGGTTATCAATTACCACCAAAGGAAAGCTCTACTTGTGTGGAAAAAATTATATACATTTTATTTGGGTACAGTGTTGCATGCCTGAGCAATTAGTTAAAGTAGCACAGTGCTGAATAGCAAAAAAAATGACCTGGTCTTACCTGCTCTGTGCAGCTTGCTATGGGCGCACTCATGCTGGCTCACTCCCGAGCCAGCCCTGTGCGTCCATAGACACACAGAGTGAAGCTCAACCCCGCCCCCCATTCCCCCATTACAAGGAGCCCAGCCTTTAACATTTAACCCTTTGTTAGGACAGACAGTTCATATCTAGTTACAATTGATCATGAAGATCTAACTGCACATCTACACATCTACAAAGTATGAAATATAATTTTTTTCTACATTTCTAAGTATACTGTGTGAATAAGAAAACACAAACATATGGTGGAGGTTCCAAAAATGTGACGACAAAAGTGGAAATACATTAGTAGCTAAGGTGCAAATACAACAGAAAATCTTGTTGGTCCATTGATAGAGCTGCTTATCCCAGGCAGTATCTCCCCAGGTTGAGATGTATAGACAGTATTACATGTTTTAGCTGCAGTTTAAGTTTAAAGGATAAGTTCACCTTTCATAATATATTACACCTGTATTCTGGGTGTAACATGTAACACGTTACTGAATCAGAAGCCCACCCCGAGCGCTCATGGTGAGATCAGGCCAGGAATCTTCTCCCCGCACCCGCGGTCACAATTTTTTTTTTTAAATGTGGCTGTGCAGGGCTCCATCCACCTGGCTAAGTCATTCATTCACAGAGTAAGTGTACAACCATTTTGGCTGGTGAGCGCTCTAGCAGTTCATTGACTCTTCCTGTCACTTAGTAACTGACTGTCCGTATGAGGTACGGGCAGACAGCTACACTGACAGTCTGCAGGAGCCTGAGATTGCACCTGTGATCAGCTCCCAAGGGTGCGACAGCAGGAGTGGGAAGTAGATTCCCGGCCAGCTATCACAATGGGAGCTCGGGGGAGGGGGTGTAATGTGGAGCGGCTGATTCAGTAACAGGTTACACCCCGAATACAGTTGTAACATATTATGAAAGGTGAACCTATTCTTTCAACTTGAATGCCCACAATGCTTTAATTACTTTTTTTTTTTAAGGTGAACTTATCCTTTAAATGCCAACCAGGGAAACAGCTAAACAGCAGTAAGGTGGGTATTTTAAAGGATATCTAAACCCAAGAACAAAAATGCAATATATTACAGCTTGCTATTCCTTAGATGTGGTGGCTGCATTAGTTTTAAGTTTCCTGGCTGGCTCAGAACATTTTCAGCAGGTATCAAAACTACATGTGATTTTGCTGGGAATATTGTGTCCTTGTCACTTCCTGTAACTTTGAATTGAAATCACAAATAATGTTACCTTCCTTCCCAGCTATCTTCTATAGCCTGCAAGTTCCCCCAAAGAGGTATAGACTCCAGAGAGAGAGATATCATATTACCCCGGTACAAATCATTAGTAACACCTCATCTGGAATATGCAGTTCAGTTTTGGCCACCAATTTACAAAAAGTACATTGGGGAACTGGAGAAAGCACAGAGAAGGGAAACCAAACTGATAAGAGGCATGAAGGAGCTCAGCTATGAGGAAAGATTAGAGGAACTGAATTTATTCTCTCTTGAGAAGAGAAGATTAAGGGGGGATATGATGAACATGTATAAATACATCAGTGGTTCATATAGTGAACTCTGTGTAGAGCTATTCACCCTGAGGTCATCACAGAGGACAAGGGGGTACACTTTATGTCTGGAGGAAAAGAAATTTAATCTCCAAACAGGGAAAGGTTTCTTCACAGTAAGAGCTGCGAAAATGTGGAATAGACTCCCTCAAGAGTTGGTTCTGGCCAGCTCAGTGGATTGTTTTAAAAAAGGCCTGGATTATTTCTTAGATACACAGAATATAACTGGATACTAACATTTATAGGTAAAGTTGATCCAGGGAATATCCGATTGCCTCTCGGGGGATCAGGAAGGAATTTTTTTCCCTGCAGGAACAAATTGGATCATGCTTTGCTGGATTTTTTTTTGCCTTCCTTTTGATCAACTGTGGGTATAGGATTATAACCTTTTTTTTTTTTCTTTAATTGTTGAACTGGATGGACTTTTGTCTTTTTTCAGCCAGACTAACTATGTAATGGAGATTAAGAGAGGAGAAACTTTTTGTTGCCCTGTTTTAGGCTGCCCATAGATGGATCAAAATAGAAGTGGTTCATCATGTAATGATCGACTTCTCATAAATAGGCTTTATGAGATTTGTTTGATAATCACTGCAGCCAATGGGTGCACTGATCAGTGTATTCTGACAGCATAGGAGTCCCAGGTTCGGAATACAATAGCACAGCGGGGAGGATGCCTCTATCCACCTTCGCTTGTGTGGAAGGGGAAACCCATTTAGTTTTTTTCCATTAGCCTACTAGCCAATCGAAAAAAACTGATCCATGTATATCTAGCCTTAGAGTGACAACCATGGCTCCCTCCACAGATTCAGTAGAGTCAGTGTGCGTTGTCACTCAAGGAGTGAGTTTTTGGCAGGATTACCTGGTGAAAAGAAAAAGGGGAAAAGAAAACGACTAGTAATCTGCAAGATATTAAATTTTTCTTTTGTGGTTTAAATTTTGTTTAAGATTCCACTGCCACTCCCTGCCTTTCTAAAGAAGTGCCAGGGCACCGACCTGGTAATTGTGCTATCAAGTGGCTGTGATGAGTTGCCGAAAAATATCTCCTAAGTGCGAATGCGATGGAAGAAGGAATGTCTAGAGTCCCACAATGATGATGCGGTCATTTACTGCTGTAATGCAGTGCAGTGACATCATCAGGGTCACATTCTCCATTCATCGTCCTTTGTCTTGCTGTGGCATCCTTCCATGGGCTCTCAATATAAAGACAAGTCATAATACATTGTGACATTAATGGTTGCTGCGGTGTGTAGAGGGCCAGCCATTTCATGTGACAGACTGCATTACGGAAATTAGATATCTGGGGATTATAGAGATCTTTATATAGAAAGATTACAGGAAGACGGATAGCAAGAAAAGCTGTTGGGGTTTGGCTAAACACCAGAAAAAAATGAGTCTTCCAGCTAAAGTACATTAACCACAAAAAGCAAAATCATCTATGGTATATGAAAACAGATGGGCAGAGCAGCAAACTGTCCCAATACCCACATGTGCCATGCTGGGACTTGTGTGACACCATGATGCCAGCAAGGGGTAAGCACTTTTGCACTGCATTTTATATGCATCTTAACAGTCCTTACACAATGCGTATAGAAAAGAATCCCTCCCTTCAAAATAATCAAATGTTGTTGCTTTGCAGCCTGAAATGAAGACAGACAAAGTTTTTGTTTTATCCAGCTGTATTTACACAATGCAACTTATAACATCCAAGTGAAAGATATAACACTAACATGTCAGAAACAAATATATAAAAAAAATCAAGAACAGAATTACTGAGTTGGAAAAAAGATCACTTCCTTGTGTCAGTATTTTGTTGAACCGCCTTTGCCTTAATTCCAGCCTTTAGTCTGTTGGGATATGTCTCTACTACTTTGCACATCTAGACTTTGCAATATTTGCCCACTCTTCTTTGCAGAACCGCCCACATTCAGTTCAATTTGATGGTGACTGTTTGTGGACTGAAGTCTTCAGTCATTTCACAGATTTTCAATGGGGTTTAAGTCTGGCCTCTGACTAGGCCAAGCAAGGACATTCACCTTTTTCTCCTTCAACCACTTTGTGGTAATTTTTGCTGTGTGCTTTGGGTCATTGTCTTGTTGGAAGGTAAAACGTCTTACCATTGACAACTTTCTGGCAGAGGGCAGCAAGAATTTGATGGTATTTTGCCCCATCCATTTTTCCTTTTATCCTGACAAGTGCTCCAGTCCCTGCTGCAGAGAACCATCCCCATAACAAGATATTACCACCTCCATGCTTTACTGTAGGAATGGTGTTGAGGCCCAATCATTTCATTTTAGTCTCATCTGACCAGAACACCTCATGTGGCCTCAGAATCTTCAAGGTGCGTTTTGGCAAAGCTAAGTCGTGACTGCATGTAGCCTTTCTTGAGGAGTGGCTTTTTTTCTTGCAATCCTCCCATACTGTGCTTCTAGGCATTGATAAAGCCTTTGAAATTTGTTTGTATCCATCTCTTGAGTTGTGCTGTCCACAACTTTATTCCGGAGATCTTTTGTCAGTGCCTTACTACCCATAGTTGATTGTTTGCTTTAGTTGCACTACCATTGACTGAAATGCTCCAGGAAAGCTCTTTTCATGTTGAGCTAATCAAAATTACCACAGCTGAAAGTCAAGTGGCTTTGTGTGCCATTGAGATTGTGATTAGATACACCTGATTGGGTTTGCAAGTCATTTTAAGAGGGGAGTGATCCTTTTTCCAACTCAGTGATTCTGTTTTTGGTATTAAATTTCTCACTTGGATGTTATAAGTTGCACTTAGTAAATACACCTAGATAAAATTAAAACTGTGTCTGTCTTCTGATCAAATACAACAAAACAGTGCAGCGCTAAAAATGAATAAATATATTACCATAAAATAATAATCAATAATATATCCAAAGACCCCCCCTGTGCACACAGGGGGTAAAATATACACAGTGCAACACGTGAATTCCCTATGGGAATAAATTAGTGCAAATGTGACCAGTGTCCTATCTGACACTCGTGAAAACCACTCAGACACACCATTACATTATGAAAACATAAATCAGCATGATCGTATATAAATCCACACAAAATGAAATAAAATGTCCAATAATGGTGCTCAAAATAGAATGCTCATGCAAGTGCTGATGTGTGTCCACTCCGTGCGAATCCTTAGTGGCCAAAATGCCCCTCACCTCCTTATATCGCCCTACAGGGTCAGCTTGCTCTGAGTATTACACCGGTCTGAGTAGCACCAGGATAACTTTCAGGTCCACTTCAAAGTAATAAGCGCTCCAATCCTTCCATACATAGCACTGTCAGCAATATTCCCTCCGGATCATAGATAAACAGAAAACCTCCAGAGTGTATAACTACACTGGTTTTTATTGTATTTAGTTTTATTGATGTAATTAGGGGGTTAGGGAGGTGAAGTAGGTTGTGAAGAGGTTTTTTTATGCTGCTTTCCCAATTTGGACAACAAACAATCCCCTCTTCTTCTCTCTGTTACATAGTGGGGAGTTCAATAGCAGTTCACAGAAGATAGCTGGGAAGGCAGATCATATTGTTTAAGATTTCAGTGCAGTGCACAGGAAATTACAAAAACACAAGATTTCTAGCAGGATTAATAAGATTTTTCTGTACTTGCTGAAAATGTACTTGGCCATAAAAATAAAAAACAGCTTCTACTAAGGACAGGTAAGCTGCAATATATTACAATTTTTCCTTTAGGCTTAGGCAGGCCATACATTATACAATTTTCTTGAGAATTTTGCTTTAGATTTACCAAAAACCATATAATATGAGGTCATACTTTAACAACACTTTCAATTGTATCCAATTAGACAAGCCCTTGCACTACATAGTTGAAGGTAAATCTAAAGGAAATTGGACAGAAAATTGTATAGTGTATGGCCAGCCTTAGTCTTGGACTTTGTTCTTGAGTTTACTTACCTGCACTGTGTAATCATGGCCAGTGCTACATTTTATTTTATGCCCTAGGCAAGACCAGCTACTTGCACCCACCCTTCCCCCCAAAACAAATTTCACCTGTAGTTCTACTTCACCCCTCCTAGCACACATGCTCTTTCCCCTCAAATTTTCCAATAGCAGAACCCCCACCCAGATTATCCTTCCCAGTACAAATCCTTCCTCCCCACCCAAATCTCCCCTTCTAGTACACTACCTCCCAATCCGCCCCCCCTTGCGTAAATTCTCCCAAATCCACCTCTCCTAGCACAAACTCCACCCAACAAATCCCCCACCTAGCACAACCCCCCCTCATCCCCCTCCTAATACAAATCCCATACTAAATCCCACCTTCTAACACAACACCCCCACCCCCCCTCCTAGTACAAATGCCCCCCCATCCCCCTCCTAACACAAATGCCCCTCCCCAATCCTGTTTCCTAACACAAACCCCCCTCCAATCCCCTCTCCCAGCACAAACTCCCCCAAAAATCCCCCACCTAGCACAACCCCCCCATCCTCCCTCCTAGCACACATTCCATCCTAAATCCCGCCTCCTAGCAGAACCCCCCCCCATCCCCCTCCTAACACAAATGCCCCCCCCCAATCCTGTTTCCCAACACAAATTCCCCCCAATCCCCTCTCCTAGCACAAATTCCCCCCATCCCCCTTCCTAGCACAAATCCCTCCTCCCAGCACCAATCCTCTACATTCAAGTCCCCCACCTAGAACAAATTCTCCCAAATCCCTACTCTAGCTAAAACTCATCCAAATTACCCTTCCCTGGATATAGGAGCGGGTTGTGCTGTGCTCTCCATGCTGTCAGCAGAGCAATCCTCCATACAGCAGATGACACAGGATCGCACTTGGATCGGGCTGTACACAGTTTGATTATCCCACCCCCTTTTTTTCTCCAATGGCTTGCTCAGCCTTCGGCAGCAGAAAGCCAGGGAATGAATCATACTTTATAGAGGACTGCACCACTGATAGGGAGGAGAGCACAACCTACACCTCCCAACACTCTCCTGCCATCTCTCCTTTTCAGGCTTCACTGCTCCAGGCTGCTCTTCCCTTGTCCCAGCCGTGAATGCGGGGAAGGTACTCAGCGGCCAGGCACAATGTCAATGAAAAGACCAGCCTTTGGGGGCACAACTGACATCTGGGGGAGTGTAGCCCACCCCAGCTACCCCCTAGATCTGGCTATCGCAGAGAGTAGAGAAACCAGCAGCCGTGGCTCCACCCTAGGCAGCCGCCTAGTTTGCCTAGTGGTAGTGCTGGCCCTCTGTGTAATGGTTTTGCACATAGCAGCCCCGAATCTCCACTACTCAGGTCCCTTGCTGGTGCTTCTGGCCCTTCCCTCCTGTTGAGTGACCCCAGAGCAAGCAACTTGCTATGCAGGCACCCAAGTAGGCTCACTCTTGAGCTCCTGCTCTGCTTGTCCATTCACACACAGAGCTGTATCTTGGCCCTGCCACCTCTCTCTCCTCATTGGCTCACTGGCT
Source organism: Staurois parvus (assembly GCF_062004578.1). Taxonomy (NCBI): domain Eukaryota; kingdom Metazoa; phylum Chordata; class Amphibia; order Anura; family Ranidae; genus Staurois; species Staurois parvus. Next base: position 1,066,899 of record NW_028317967.1, read on the forward strand.
GTGATTGACAGTAGCGTGAGCCAATATATAACAGGTGTGAAAGGGGCATACGCATTTGGGAAACACTAGATAATATTGGTAAGGGAAAAGGCAATGGGTGGAAATGATGGGATATTATAACTCAGCCATAAATGATCATAGTAGATGGATAGGTAATTTTGAAGAAGTGGTTCCAAGGGAATTGTTTGAACATTGTAAAGACTGTGCATGTGTATTAGACCTAAAGAAGAATTTTATAAAATTCTTAGGGCTTTCTTATAGCAAGAGACTGATGTTACAAGTAAGGAGGACATTAGTAGGTCAAGGTCGGATCAAAGAGGTCTTTTGAGAAGAATTTGAGGAAGCTTTTGGAAATATACAGTAGGTTGTATACAGTTGCAAGAAAAAGTATGTGAACCCCTTGGGATTACGTGGAGTTTTGCATGAATTGGGCATAAAATGTGCTCTGAACGTCATCTAAGTCACAACAATAGAAGAACACAGTCTGCTGAACATAATACTACACAAACATTAGATGTTGCCATGGTTTAATTGCACATAACATGTAAACATTCACAGTGCAGGGAGGAAAAATGTGTATGTGAGGCCCTAGCTTAATGACTTCTCCCAGAGCTAATTGGAGCCAGGAGTGAGCCAACCTTGACTCCAATCAGTGTGATGATATTGGATGTGTTGCTGACAGCTGTCCTGCCCTTAAAAAACACACACCTGTTTTGGGCTTACTGGTTTCAAGAAGCACTGTCTGATGTGAACCATGCCTCGCAGAAAAGAGCTCTCAGAAGACCTACGATCAAGAATTGTTGACTTGCATGAAGCTGGAAAGGGTAACAAAAGTATCTCCAAAAGCCTTGATGTTCATGTGTCCATGGTAAGACAGACTGTCTACAAATGGAGAAAGTTTAGCACTGTTGCTACTCTCCCTAGGCGTGGTCGTCCTGTAAAAATGACTGCAAGAGCACAGCGCAGAATGCTGCATGAGGTAAAGAAGAATCCCAGAGTGTCAGCTAAAGACCTACAGAAATCTCTGGCACATCCTAACATTTTTGTTGACACATCTACAATAAGGAAAACATTAAACAAGAATGGAGTACATGGGAAGACACCACGGAGGAAGCCATTGCTGTCCAAAAAGAATATTGCAGCACGTTTGAAGTTTGCAAAAGAGCACCTGGATGTTCCACAGCACTACTGGCAAAATATACTGTGGACAGATGAAACCAAGATTGAGTTGTTTGGGAAGAACACACAACACTATGTGTGGAGAAAAAAAGGCACAGCACACCAACATCAAAACCTCATCCCCACTGTAAAACATGGCGGAGGGAGCGTCATGGTTTGGGGCTGCTTTGCTGCCTCAGGGCCTGGACGGATTGTTGTCATTGATGGGAAAATGAATTCCAGAGTTTATCAAGACATTTTGCAGGAAAACGTACGACCATCTGTCCGCCAACTGAAGCTCTGCAGAGGATGGGTGATGCAACAGGACAATGACCCAAAGCATACAAGTAATTCAACAAAACAATGGCTGCAACAGCACAGAATACGCCTTCTGGAGTGGCCCAGTCAGAGTCCTGACCTCAACCCGATTGAAATGCTGTGGCATGACCTTAAGAGAGCGATTCACACCAGACATCCCAAGAATATTGCTACACTGAAACAGTTTTGTGAAGAGGAGTGGTCCAAAATTACTCCAGATCGTTGTGCAGGTCTGATCTGCAACTACAGGAAACGTTTGGTTGAAGTTATTGCTGCCAAAGGAGGGTCAACCAGTTATTAAGTCAAAAGGTTCACATACTTGTTCCTCCCTGCACTGTGAATGTTTACATGTTATGTGCAATTAAACCATGGCAACATCTAATGTTTGTGTAGTATTATGTTCAGCAGACTGTGTTCTTCTATTGTTGTGACTTAGATGCCATTCAGAGCACATTTTATGCCCAATTCATGCAAAACTCCACGTAATCCCAAGGGGTTCACATACTTTTTCTTGCAACTGTATGTGTCAAAGCAGTGCTAGTTGACATGCTTTCAGAAGACCAACTGAAATTGAAAGGAATGTGCACAGCCCACACAAGAAGCATTAGCTGTGGAAGGTTACATTTTAATAAAAAGAGGATACTGGTGCCACATGACCAGCAAGGCAAAGGTCAGCACAGGTATCAACCAAATGAGATTCAGAAGCCAAACGAGAACCTGAAGACAATCAGACAACACCACCAAAATGCCACAAAGAAGCACAAAGAAGCATGTTTTCTAAGGTACTTTCCCAGTGCACTAGGCAAAATTCATATTAGTACTGGTGATATAAGTATGGTGGATGTCTCTGTTGCAATCTTCAAAGTGTTGGTAGAGATGTGGCTGACCTAATTTATATGTCAAAGCTACCGATTCCTAACCAGCTTGATATATTCTTTTACCCAATAAATACCGCACCAGATAATCTTGTTAAAGTGGAACGCCAATAAAATCTCCCCACTCCCTGTCTTGGTAACAACAACTGCCAGGTCAGCAAGTGAAAGCGAATGTTCTAAACGAGGACATAGACAAAACCTGGCAAAAGAGCTATCTCATTACACTCTATTAAAAATGGGAAAATAAAAGCTATTACCAGGGTTTTTCTAGCCTGGCTAGAGACGGAATATGTGCAGCACCTTTAGTGGTGCAGAGCTCAAGATGGAACAAAGTCAATTCATCTAATTTACTGGGTTTATTCATAACCACAAGTATTTCATATGTATACGATGCAATCATAATCTGGGCGTGTAAGAGAACAGAAAAGGTGCACATTGGACACTGCTTTTGTCTTACTGAGCAAATCTACAAGAGCTCAAATTATCTGTTTTCTGCGAAAAGTACAAAATTATTGCCGATTGGAGAAAGTTTCCCTTCACATTTGGCCTGATGGCTATTGTCATCGGATAGAGAGCGAAAATCCAAAATGTTATGATCATCAGTACAGCAGAAGGTTAGGAGAAATTTTGCAATGGGGTGAGGACGCCTATTCAAGTGAAATCAGAGAATTTCCCCTCACTATGGAGAAATTTCCTACTTTCTTCCTTCTATCACCAGGACAGGAAGTGAAGGGAAATCTCCCAAATGGGACATTACCAACTCGATCCAAAAAAAAAGATACACTTTAATTTGCAGTTATCAACACAATGGGGTTGATTTACAAATGGCAAATAGTCTGTTCACTTTGCAAGGGAACTTTTTCCAGAGCTTAGTGAATGTGGTGAAATATTGCTTTGCAAAGAATACTCAATCAAAAGCAAGGTAAATAAAAAAAACAAAAACATTCCTGCTTTCACATGATTGCCTTTATGGGATTAGTTTATTAAAGGTAAATAGACTATTCACTTTGCAAAGGAAGTTGCAGTGTGCAAGGGGATTTTCCTCAGAGCTTAGTGAATGAGGTGCAGCTCTGCTGATTCCATCATCCAATCATATGCAAGCAAAAATGCATTTGTTTTATTTTGCTTGTGTAGCATTTGTGTGAGGAGTAGGCAAATTTAGCTTTGTGGATCTGCTGTAATTAGTGGAGTAGAGTGTCATTGCTTTAGGCTGCGAGTTTAATTGCTTCCCTCTGTTTTATAGGGATTTCCAGAACATAGTGGGTGTGAGAGTCAGACAACCTGCCTAAATATTTGTACAACTCCATTCAATCCCTGGGAATGTGTGCCCAGATGGTGGTTGGAGAGTGAATAAATAGTTTAGAGTACCAGAAAGCAAGGTCCTCTTCTAGGAGGAGAGGTTCCTAGCCAGAAGGCCTGCCAGCCCTTTCTGGTCACTCTACTGAAGGTTTTGCCTGTCTCATTGAGGTCCAAGCTGTGCTTAGCGAGGGGAGGGAAGGAGAGCTGTTCTGTAACAAGTCCTTTGAGAGGCAAAAAAGGGGTGCCACTAAGGATCTTATCTGGGAGCTCTACAGAGGAGTGTGTCTGTCTGAGTCTGAGGGAGACACCTAAGTCCTGGGGACACTGTGAGTACAGACCAAGGTAGAAAGGATCTCAGTGACTGTTGCTGGTGTTAACCCGCTACACTCAGTTCAAGGCTTGCCTGGCATGGGACATTGCTAATGGTGTACCTGCCCACTTCAAGTCCTAACACTTGGAGGAATATGTTAAGAAAACTGCTGCTAGGGGAATAGTGTCCTCACATTCCTGTCTAGTGTTCTGGAGTATCCCACAGCTACCTAAACCCCACCCAAGTTGATCTGCAATACATTTTTTAAAAATTTAGAGCTCCAGGTAGAGGCAGCTCTCCTTATATACCCCCATGACAACCTTCCGAAACAGATCGGTGCCAATGCAACCATCTATGTTCTACTAGATGCCCTCATCAGGCAAGCATGCATGAAATTCTTTAATTCGTTCTGCCCTATGTATAATATAAAATAGAGTCTATTTGTAGAATTACACGTGTTAAACTCTACAGTTTGACAACATCTACCTGATCTCATCCTGAGGAAGTGAGAAACGTTTGCAAAACACGTTGATAGAATGAGCATGGAGATGCTGGTGATATCTTTATAAATGTTAATCATATTCATGATCATCAATCTATAATTTGATGCTATGTTGGCATGGAACACTGGTATGCGTAGTCCAGTACTTCTTCTCATGGTTGGGTATTGTGTCATCTTAAATATACTTAATGAAATGGTGCTGTATTGATTTTAATATATTTTTATGTAAATTATTTGGAAATAAAAATTGTGATTCTACAAGTTGCCTTGTGTTATGCCGATAAAGTCTGCCTTTTTTTGAGGGACATATTGTTCCTAAGCTATCTGTCATAGCTTTTCTGGATGTGGCATTGTGAAGGTTTATGTAGTTGTATTCTCCAACGTGTTCAACAGAAAAGCCTCAGGGCTGGTTCACAACAGAACACACGCTTTCCTGTGCGTTTCTGTATGCTTTTATTTTTGGTAGTCGATTAATTTTAATGGCCTGCCAAATGCACAAACATGTGCAAAATGTAGAGCACTACTTTTGATGTAGTTTTGGCTTCTGCTAGGTGGCATTCTTGTTAGCAGGCATGTACAGAGGACTTGCGTGATGATCGCCATGCAGCCTGTTCCCCCAAAGATGTCAGCTGGACAAAACATGTCGGGAGTGGCTTGTACATGACGTCATCATGCATCTTTCGCACATCACTATGGGCGTTGCTTCTGTGAAGCGTCAGCCTGTTAACTTTTCCATCTGTATTTGGATTTCATACAGGATGGTAGTGCCTCTTGTTTACTGTAATATTTTAATAAATAGCTTGAGCCTTTTAATATGTACTTCACTTTAGGAGTGTTGTTCTTTTGATCCTATGGTCTTCCCACAGTTTCTCCATACGGATGTTGATGTAAAAACCATCTTTGGTGGATCGGGATTGGAGGATAACCATGAGTGCACTTTGACCATTTATAATATAATGGTCTATCAAAGTCGAAAAGAGGCCTCTGTGTCTTTATTTCTGGTGGTGGACATCCTGTGGTGGAAGAGATTGCATCTTCTGTGGTTGGCTTTCTTCACTGAAGGATTACCCATTATGGACAGTTTTTGAACTTTTTGGCTAACACAAGGAATTGTGTTTGATTTGTTTGCAAAAGACACCCTGTAGGGGTGATGATTATATAAAGTCAATCAATTTTGCATTGCTTATGATTGTACACTTTATTCACTTATTTAATTTTGCGGGTTGTGTACATGCAATTGTTTTTCTTTATGTGGTTTCATGATTCTTTATAGCCTTTTATAAGGCTATTTTAGCACTGCTGTGATTTGGTTTTGTTGTAGTTTCAATTGGTATTTCAGTTGGTCCAGCAGCTGCTTTAGTAGTGTAAATATTGGTTTGACCTAGTGCGGATAATTTTTCTTTATACTTTTGAAAACACGCCTCACTTTGCTTTGTTGGCCGACATGTTTACGTTGCCATTACCAATTAATTGGCACCTGCATGCTCTTGCAAGGGCAGCATGTTCACCTGCAGTGTGGGAAATGGGCACGGAATGTACCTTTACAATACTGTGTAGTTAAAAACGAGTTGTGTAGCGAGTGCTTACTGTAATGAAAATTTGGTACAAGCCGCTAGAACACCAAAAAAAGTAACCAGCATAACCTTCCAAGACAATATATAGACAAAAAGGTGCAGCGCTATTAATGAAAAGGTGAAATGTCAACATACACTCAGTTTCAAGAGTAAAAAGATGAGGACATTAGATCATATATTCATCTCAAAAGTAAATTCGATGTTCAGTCTTGTGTCCACAAACATATAAAAAGATGTGATGTGCAAATTCTGCCGGGTCTCCTTTGCCAATCAGAGTAAATGATCCAAAAGTGAGCAGGAAATAAATTAAAATGCGCACTCACCAGAAGTGCATTTAAAATACGCATGAAAGAAGTTTCCTCTCTCATCAAGTACATCCAGGTTCTCCGCACTCAGGTAAAGCTGCGCTCCCTGGTCCTCACTGGTCATCCATCCTGGTCAGGTTCCCTGGTTCCTCAGACACTCATACACCTCTGGGGTCCCTCCTTAAACTTGATACTGTGAAAGGGTGGCGCTCATAAAGAGCCCAATAAGGGACATCACATAGCGTGATACTGCATAAAGCACTTTATTCCAGAAGTAATGATGTAACATAAAAATGAAATACTGACCGCAATCATAAAAGAATAGCCACCAGCGGTGGTTAAGATGTCCAGGTGCTGTAGCCCCCTCTGACGCGTTTCGTGCTAAAGCCCTGTACCCTTTGAGGACGTGCATAGCACGAAACGCGTCAGTGGGGCTATAGCACCTGGACATCTTAACCACCGCTGGTGGCTATTCTTTTATGATTGTGGTCAGTATTTCATTTTTATGTTACATCATTACTTCTGGAATAAAGTGCTTTATGCAGTATCACGCTATGTGATGTCCCTTATTGGGCTCTTTATGAGCGCCACCCTTTCGCAGTATCAAGTTTAAGGAGGGACCCCAGAGGTGTATGAGTGTCTGAGGAACCAGGGAACCTGACCAGGATGGATGACCAGTGAGGACCAGGGAGCGCAGCTTTACCGGAGTGCGGAGAACCTGGATGTACTTGATGAGAGAGGAAACTTCTTTCATGTGTATTTTAAACGCACTTCTGGTGAGTGCGCATTTTAATTTATTTTCTGCTCACTTTTGGATCATTTACTCTGATTGGCAAAGGAGACCCGGTAGAATTTACACATCACATCCTTTTATATGTTTGTGGACACTAGACTGAACATCGAATTTACTTTTGAGATGAATATATGATCTAATGTCCTCATCTTTTTACTCTTGAAACTGAGTGTATGTTGACATTTCACCTTTTCATTAATAGCGCTGCACCTTTTTGTCTAAATACTGTGTAGTGGTGTGAACTAGCCCCTAAGCTTTTAAAAGTCCCTTTAAATGAGCTCTCTAAGTGTTCTCTATCCTGTATGTTTTACATAAACGTCTATTCTGAGCACAAATTCACAAGCCACCAAAATGAAAACTGCTAATGGCAAATGTGCCAAAGTAACTTTTATCTAGCTGGATTTATTTATGTTAGGTCCCATGACAGCACAGTGCTGTATCAGGTACAGTTATCCAATTACTGCACTCTCCCGAGTCATTTAAAAATCAGCTATTTCATGCAAAGCATGAAGATATGGCATCTTGTCACATCGGATCTGCAACATTTCTCCAATTTGCAATGGAATGGTTTGTATTGTTTGAAACTTTTCACAGCAGTTATTAAGTATTTCTTTAAAGTTGTGCTCAACACCGACACTCGGCAGGGGGGAGGGGCCAGAAGCACCAGCGGGGGACCCAAGAAGAGGAGGATTGGGGCTGCTCTGTGCAAAACCATTACACAGAGCAGGAAAGTATAAACCGGTTTGTTATTTTAAAGAAACAAACTTTTACAATCACTTTAATGCATTTTCTGCATTAAGATAAAAAACCTTTAGTGTGCTCCTGCCCCCCAGACCCCTTCATACTTACCTGAGCCCGATCTCAATCCAGTGATGTGCACAAGAGCAGCGGCTCTCTCTCTCTGCATTGGCACACAGACAGCAACAGGAGACACTGACTCCTGCTGCTGTCAATCATAACCAGTGAGGAAGGAGCAGGAGGCAGGGATGAGCTGTGCTCTGTGTGTCTATGGATACAGAGAGCTGACTTGGGAGCCTCAGGTGAAACACAGAAATAAAACCTATCCTCCTACATAATTTGTACCTGTTTATATGCAGTCTTCTCTTCTCTGTATCTGTTCAAAGTACAGAACTGATAAAGCTTTTCTGAGAGTTCAGAAAAGAGGGGGCAGAGAGCTGAAATCACACAATGCAGAGCTCAGTGAGGAGAGCTCTGACAGCTGATTGGAAGAAAGGGACACATCCCCTTCACACAGCACACAGGAACAGAGTTGATGCTGTCAGTCACAGACTGTGTGCTGGAGGTCCCTCCCATGTCACCTTTTTCTCTTGGTGTCAGGAAAACTTGTCACAAGTGACTTATGCAGATAGCAGAGGAACGAGCCAGCAGATAGATATAATGCATATGGGTTGATTTACTAAAATTGGCAAGTGCAAAATCTGGTGCAGCTGTGCATGGTAGCCAATCAGCTTCTAACTTTCCTCTTGTTCAATTGAGCTTTGACAAAAAAAAAAAACTGGAAGCTGATTGTTTTTTATGCACAGCTGCACCAGACTTTGCACTCTCCAGTTTTAGTAAATCAACACAATTAGCGTTCTGGATTGAAACAAGTATATACTAAAGAAGGATTTGCTTTGTTCATATATCATCTGAGGTTTACAGTCACTTTAACAGCTTATAGCCATTTTAAACAGAAAAACTCCATATACAGAGCCCTATACTCACAGTTGATCCAAAGGAAGGCAAAAAAGTAAAAGTATGTATAATAATATTCATATACCAGTTGTGGTACCAAGTATATTTTGCCCAAGAGGTGGAGTCACACTTTCATTTGCAGCATGATTGCTGGGAAATGCACAGAGCTGCATTACAAGGCTGGGAAGATTTCCACTAATAGCAATCAGGCAGCCAAAGGTATAAAAAAAGGTTGTAACCAGAACAGGCTTCTTCCAAGTCAAGTCTACAGGGAATGAAGCAGCAAATGAAAAACAAAGTGAAGACAATATGCAGCGCGCAGTGACTGCTGGGAGAGGCAAGAAATTATTTATTCATAAAAACAATGCGGCACTTTTCTCAGATGAAAGAGAAATGTGAATCTGGAAGTATGAAGAATGTCCTGAGATGTCCTATTTAGTGCAGGGGGGAAATAAAGCTGGACTCTTGGTTTTACAGGCAATTAAAATCAGCAGGGAGCAATGAAACTAGAGCTGAAGTTACACACCAAAACCCATAGCCTGCGGTGCTTCTGGTGATCCTTTGAAAAGTTGCATTGGTCTGGACCATAGGAAATAACGGCCATACTGGATTCAATTTCTATTCTTAACAGCCCAGCTTACAATCCAGATTCAAACAAATAGGCTGCAGTTCTGCTGTTTTACTGCAAGTGGTGCAAACTTGCAAAGCCAGGCTGTGGCTTACAGCCAGACTTCCTCCTACTTCTCTTATGTGTTTTACCCCAATAGGGGCTTAGTAATGAAGGAGCGCTGTAGTAGAAGATCTGATGGTGCCTCAGTCTGGCTTTGTAAGTTTGCACAACTTGCAAAAAAAGTATGTTTTAAGAAAAAAGAAAAAACAGAGACTTGCACCTGGTTTGTTCCTATTTGGATACTGCCAAGAGGAACTGATCCTAGTAGGCATGTGGGGCAGGAGGACTCCCCCTGATGCTCACCTTCACTGTGATTCTCCGTTGCTTTGTTTTACAATTAGAGCCTTTGGTAAAAAAAATTTTAAAAAAATAAAAATGGCCTCTGTCTCTTTATAAAGGAGTTATGTGACCTCTCGAAGGTTGAATAAGGTTGAATGCAGCCAATTGTCAGACCCAAGCACAGCCACGTGAGGAAAAAGAAGTTAGACTTGTCTAAACTTTGATAGCAACATGAAGTTTACACAGAGTTCATACACCTAGTTCTTACAAAGGAGTGCTGAGGGAGCAAGGGGAGGTGAGTATCAGTTGGTGGGGGATTCTTCTCACAAGGGGATCTGCCACTGTACCCTATATGGTGTAGTCAAGTGAGTTTCAGTAAGTGCTGGAACACTGATCATAAAGAAGGTACAAAAGCATCCACAATGAATTAAAGCCCAACTTCAGCCACAGGAAAGGGTAAGAGCAGCCATTCTCAACCAAGTTTTTGTGGAACCCTAGGGTTCCTTGTCAGGGGACGAGAAGCCAGACACACAAGGAGGTGCAATTAAAGGTAGGTTTATTAATATAAAAATAAGACAAGAGTCTATGCAAGTCCAACAGCGGAAATCGTAGCCAAAGCCGGGGTCAAGAGCCAGGAAGAATCGTCGCCAGAGCCGGTATCAGGAGCCAGGAAGAATGGTCGCCAGAGCCGGGGTCAGAAGCCAGGAGGAGTCTTAGACAAAGCCGAGTCGGTATCCAGGAAAGCAATGAGTAGCTAAACAGGAGCTTGCTGTTGTGCAACAGACAGGACACAAATGCAATGGACAGCCACAAACAGCAGACTTATATGTGATAAGCCGCCACCTCCTCGGGGAAGAGCCGCAGAGGGCTGAAAGCATAAAGGATCCCACAATGCTTTGCAGACACCTAAGATGGATGCCAGAACATGGAGCAGCACATGGTCTGAGGAAAGGAAGGACCTTGACATTCCTCCAGAGGTTGCTGGAGGTTCCTTGAGCTATGGCTGTTTGACCTCCATGGCATAGCTCCAGGAACAATCCCACTTAGCAGAGACAGCTGCATGTACCCAAGGATCTTTTTAGCTGTCTGTAAGGGGGGCATTCTGACCATCAAGGTAAGGGGACAATCTTCCAACTAGCTGCCAATGTAAAGGGACACGTATCCTACTGACCACCAATGGATTTTTTTTCGCAAGGGTTCCCCAAGGCCTGTAAATTATTTGAAGGGTCCTCTGGGGTAAAGACATTGAGAATGTGGAGTCTGTGTTAGATGTTCTCTCAGGTTTTTAGTGCCATCTGTGTCCCTATTGGGAAGATTTCCCCTCACTTCTGGTTAGGACAGAAGTGAGAGCAAATCTCTCAGAGAGACGGGGCTAAAACAAATATTTTCAATTTTGCCTTAATAGTCATTGTTATGTGCTATTGTACTTCTTATGCACTTATACCGTAGGTAAACAATTGTTCCCTCACTTAATGATGCGTTGTGGGTCTTAAGGGATTAATAGCGGCTATTTTAGTAGTAGTACTGAGACTAAACAATGCCAGTACTTGGCTCTGATTTCTGCATTCAGAAATTATGAATACTCTTCATTGGCTGTACAGAAGAGAAGGATTGGGTCTCTTTTACAGTAATGCAGTTGTCATGGCTATGCACATGCCTTTGCTAGGTATATTGGCGGATATATTCCTTGGTGAAAACATTCCTTTTCTGCATTCGTGATTACAGAATGGATTCCTTTACCATACCAGTGGCTGACGTAGGCTTTCATTTTCTCTGTGCTTCATAGGAATCACTCCTGCCTTTTGTGTACATTCAGAAAATCTTTTCCATCAGTGTCGAGGGAAGGATAACATTTCAGCTTTAGGCTATATATAACACCATAAATGATTGTCATACATCAAAAAGATTGATTCGACTGTACTCTCAATACATTGCAGGCTCCAAAATAAAGGCAAATCAAGCAGTGGATTCTCTCTGTGACAGAAGTGGGTTTGGATGTTTTAATATTTAAAGCAGGTATCCCCAACCATTTGTCATTCTGTAAGCTGCAGTCATACAAGGCTGACCATAAACAGGCGGGTGACCTGCTGTGAACGATGATTGCAGAGAGGTCTGCCTATCCTTGATTGCAGGGCATTGCCTGGACTTGAATGAATGTTTTTCCCAGCAAATGGGGGAGTGCTGGGGGTCAGCGACTGCACCTCAACTAATTCCTTCATAGAAATTTCCCTTTTAGAAAAGCCAAATTGAAGTCCAACACCTTTTATACCACCTCGTTATAGTCCTGTACTGTAAATGTGATGATTTTGATCAGATCATCATGAACGGAGATATTTAGACATTCTGCACAAGTGATAAAACAGAAAATTAGAGGTGGAATTTTGACAATGAATGAGATGAGTGTCTATCTGACTGAATAACGGTTTCTGTGACTTCAGCAGGGATTTAAAGAGAAACATGTAGAGCAAACTAATTATCTTTCACTATTGTTCTGTATACTGTGTAACCATATTGAAGTGGATGTAAAGGCTAATATTGTTTTACTTAAAATGAAAAAAAGAGGTATATACTTACCTGCTCTGTGAAACAATGTTGCAATGAGCGGTCCCCTACCTCTTCCTTGGCAGTCCCATTTCAGCGCTGTCCACTCCTACGTCTTGCAGGTGTTTCCCATAGCAAGGCCTGCGCTATGGGAGCCCCTTTGCAGGCATGCATCAGTCAGGGCTATGTGCATCCATAGACACACACAGCGCCCCTTGCTCCTTTCCCATAGGATTTGACTGACAACCAATGGCTCCCGCTGCTGCCTGAGTCTCATATGAGAAGAGGAAGTGAAGGGAGAAGAACTGGACAGCACTGAGGTGTTTCGGGATGGGAGGAAAACAATTAGTGGGTGTTTTTTACTTTAATGCAAGGAAAGCATTACTTTAATGCAGGGTAAAAAAACTTTAACTCTATTTCACTTCACAGTGACCGCTGTCAATGCAGTGGGGCTAGTATGAAATTGAGGGGTCAGTTCCCATCTTATTCAGTAAAGTCAGTATGGAGAGCATGATCAAGCTAGTCTGCCTATATGGGAACTTATTAACCATCTCATTTAGGGTCATAGTACTTGCAAAAGCCTTCTCTTTGTGCTCCTATGATTCTGGTTTCACTTGATTCCTAAAGGTTTAAAGTGTATATATATTCAAAACATTATATTTAGTTTTGGATATAGTAGGGAAGGGTTAAAGCCTCTTACAGGTATTTTGCTTTGTGCTGTCTGGGTACCAATTGGGAACTTTTCCTTCACTTCCTGTCCTAAAGCTGCAACAGGAATTTACCAAAAATTTCACAAACCAAAGAGAATTCCACTCCTAGACAGTTATCGCTAGAACATGTGTCCCCATTGGAAAATGACCCATCACCTCTTGTTATGGGGACAACTGTAAAATTCTGGCTTACTTCTGACTTTCTCAGTGACAATGGCGACCAGGACAAATAGAGAGATACAATGAGGGGTGAATCTCTCTAATGGGGATATAGACAGCAATTAAAACTTGTTAGAGGGTCCAACACTTCTCTACCAGAAACTTTAAAAAAGCTTTTGCTTTAACTTTAATGACATTGGTTTTAAGCCCCATGCACAATCATAAAACATACAAACTAGTCCAATTTTGTCTTCCTGACAGCCAAAGTTCTCCTTGAGCCAAAGGTCCCTTTCACACGGGGCAGACTCCGCTCTGATCAGCAGGGGACCTGTCTGTTAATCCCTTGCTGATCAAAGCAGAGCGGGTGGATGACAGATCCATGTCCGTTCAGTTTATGCAGGGTGAATACGGACAGAGCACGCTCTGTTGTATAGGTGGCCAGAAATAAACAGACAGCCCTCCAGTTAATTCAGGTATTTACAATGCTTCTCCTGCAGCCTCTTACCCTGAGACTTGCTACACAGTTACAATGCTGAAGTCCCATTGCTAGGGGTAGAGGGGATTGGGCAAATACTTTGTCCTGCCTGCAGCAGACTGATGTCATCATCTCAACCTAGGCAAAGCAACCTGAGTGATGTTCCAAAACTGTTTATTAATAAAAGGTAGAGCTGTGTACTGTGACATGTCAGAAATCTACTGAAGACTTATGAAGTTATCAAAAGGTTGGCTTTAATGTTCCACTTGCAACAGAAACAATTTACCGGTACTTACTTTAAAAATATAACATAAAATAATAGCGATTTGCTGGTTGCAGTTATTGCAGTCTGGCAGGAAATATGAAGGTCACATTTTACGAAGAGTTGTAAAACAGAATGCATTTCGGCATGTTTTTATTGCATATAATCATTATGTATCTGCAGTGCAACATTTCACCAGCACTGCCCTATATTTTCATCCTGTGTCGGCTATTAATAACTTTGCTGTTCCCATTAATATCTGGAACTTCCTCCCTAATAATAGAGCTTAAAGCGGAGCTCCGGACTCCTCCAAAAAATTAAAAGTCAGCAACAATTACTGTAGCTGCTGAATTTTAATATAAGGACACTCACCTGTGCAGGGATCCAGCGATGTCCTCACACTTCACAGGAAGATGTCGGCACCAGCACCCAAAGCCGATTGAGTGTCTCAGAAGGTTTCTGGTTTAGGAGGGGGCAAACTTCCGGCTCAGATTGCTGCGGCAATCTGACCCAGAAGCGGGAGCGGGTACCTGTCAAAACCAAGTACCTGCTCTCCTCTCCCCCCAAAAAAGTACCAAATGTGGCAGTGGAGGGGGTGGAGGGAGGCAGAGAATTGGAAATTCCCCTTTTGGGTGAGGTTACACTTTAACTGTAGCTATCTATGATTGTAAACATGCCGGAGTTAAATTCAAATCACGAAGGCACAAATATAAAAAAATAGCAACTGTAAATTGCATCCTTGCTTGTGTATAAAAACGTTACTTGGTTCAGTTGTTATCTGCAATCTGTCTTGAAATATTATCTGTCACGTATCAGTGGAACAAAACAGGAGCTGGTATCTTAGAAATGATTCCTCCTTGCAAAGAGGAGGTGGGCATGCAAACAATGAAGTTTTCATAAGGGACTAGGGCAATTTCACACTATTTCTCTGTGGCTTGGCCACAGTGTGGGTGCAACGCAGAGTACCGATGGTTTCTCATAGACCTCTATTAGATTGTGTTTTTTCGGGGGAATTTTATGAAAGTGCACCAAAGCTGTGGCATGCAGGACTTCTTTTGCGCTTTCAAAAATTGCACCAAAAATGTGCGATCTAAGTTTTTGGGGTCATGCGGGTAACCTGCAAAAAACACACATACACTGCGCTGCAGACATTAGTGTGATTATAATGCCACACGACAAACCCTAGGGACCATTACGGAATATATTTCATATATACAGGGATCATTCTATGGATCCATACTGGCTAGTTCAAGACTCTGCACTGCAAGTGTCAGAAATACTCTATTTCAGGGTTTCTCAACCACGATTCCATGGAATCTTAGGATTCCTTCAGAGGTTGCTAGGGGTTCCTTGAGCAATGAGCAATTTCTGCCTTTCAGATAAGTTCCCACACACACCACTGATCTTTTTAGCTATCTGTAAAGGGTAATTCTTTCCAATGACCACAAGTGTGAGAAGCATTCTTCCCACTGAACATCACACTAATGTATTATGAGATGTAGATATAGCAATTTTTAGCAGGGGTTCCCTGAGATCTGAAAGTTATTTCAAGGGTTCCTCTGTGTTAAAAAGGTTGAGAAAGACTGATCTAATGCAAGGATTGTGAACAACTAAATTGTAAAAGATGTATTACTTGGTTGTTGCTGTTGTCAATGTCCTTGTTTTTTTTACTTCCAGCACTTTTGATAAGTGATAAAAAATAATGATCATGGCCTTATAGTATACTGCAAAACAGGTTTGGGGTCAATTTTATTTTAAACTCTTGAGAATATACTGTGTATACACACTATTTTACCAAATGTATTGGGACATAGTTACATAGTTAGTCTGGCTGAAAAAAGTCCATCCAATTCAACCACAGAAAAAAAAAAGTTATAATCCTATACCCACAGTTGATCCAGAGGAAGGCAAAAAATCAGCAAAGTATGATCCAATTTGCTCCTGCAGGGAATACAATTCCTTCCTGATCCCCCGAGAGGCAATTGGATATTCCCTGGATCAACTTTACCTATAAATGTTAGTATCCAGTTATAATCTGTGTATCTAAGAAATAATCCAGGCCTTTACTGAAGCAATCCACGGAGCTGGCCAGAACCAACTCTTGGAGTCCATTCCGCATTTTCACAGCTCTCACTGTGAAGAAACCTTTCCATGTTTGGAGATTAAATTTCTTTTCCTCCAGACATAAAGAGTGCCCCCTTGTCCTCTGTGATGACCTCAGGGTGAATAGCTCTACACAGAGTTCACTATATGAACCACTGATGTATTTATACATGTTGCTCATATCACCCCTTAATCTCCTCTTCTCAAGAGAGAATAAATTCAGTTCCTCTAATCTTTCCTCATAGCTGATCTCCTCCATGCCTCTTATCAGTTTGGTTGCCCTTCTCTGTCCTTTCTCCAGTTCCCCAATTTTCTTTTTGTAAATTGGTGCCCAAAACTGAACTGCATATTCCAGATGAGGTTTTACTAATAATCTGTACAGGGGTTATATGATATCTCTCTCTCTGGAGTCTATACCTCTTTTAATACAAGAGAGGATTTTGCTCGCTTTCGAAACTGCAGCTTGGCATTGCATGCCATTATTAAGCTTGTGATCTACCAGAACTCCCAGATCCTTCTCCACCATTGATTCCCCCAGTTGTACCCCCCCTAGTATGTATGATGCATGCATATTCTTAGCCCCCAAGTGCAGAACCTTACATTTATCAACATTAAATTTCATTTGCCACATAGTTGCCCAATTAAACAGTACATTGAGGTTGGCTTGTACCCCTCCAAATCATTGGATTCAGGTGTTCCAATCACCTCCATGGCCACAGGTGTATAAAATCAAGCACTAGGCATGCAGACTGCTTCTACAAACATTTGTGAAAGATAGGGTCACTCTCAGTGAGTTCAAGCATGGTACCATGATAGGTTGCCACTTGTGCAATAAGTCCATCCGTGAAATTTCCTTGCTACTAAATATTCCATGGTTAACTGTTAGTGGTATTATAACAAAGTGGAAGCAACTGGGAACAACAGCAACTCAGCCACGAAATGGTAGGCCACGTAAAATGACAGAGCAGGGTCAGCTCATGCTAAAGCGCACAGTGTGTAGAAGTTGCCAACTGTCTGCAGAGTCAATAGCTAAAGACCTCCAAACTTCATGTGGCCTTCAGATTAGCACAACAACAGTGATTAGAGAGCTTCATGGAATGGGTTTCCATGGCCGAGCAGCTAAATCCAAGCCTTACATCACCAAGTGCAATGTAAAGCGTCAGATGTGTGGTGTTGTATGAAGTCGCAAGCCAACAATTTGCACACTTTGAAACTCAGTAAGCTGTGACACGACTCCGTATTACTAGCAGCACATGCAGTGAATGATGAAAATGTGGCTTCCCACCTGTTAGGTCGGTGTCTCATCACACATCCAAAGCAAAAGAATGTTACATCACTTTCAATGTGAAACATGTGGTCACTTTCACACCTGCAAATCATGAAATGTTTCCATATTTTTGTCCAACCCTGTATATACACTATATACACACACATACACACATACACACATGCATACACACACACACACACACACATACATACACACACACATACAGTGTACACACAAACACACATTTTCCTGACTATATTAAGACCAAATGGGCTGAATTACTAAAGGAAAAGCAGACTGTTCACTTTGCAAGGGACTCTTCCCCCAAGACTTAGACTCCCCCTTATACAATTTGTTTTGTACAGTTCTTCTTTAGATTTACCATAATGTGAGGTCAAACCTAAATACTTTCAATTTGTATAACATCAGGCAGGCCCTTGCACGACATAGTTGAAGGTAAATCTAAAGGAAATCGAACAAGAAAACTGTATAATGTATGGGCACTCTTAGAGAACGTGATAAAGTTTCACTTTGCATAGAGTACCCAATCAAATGCACAGAAAATAAAAAAAACAGCATTTTTGCTTGCACATGATTGCATGATTGGAGTCCCCTTCACCTCATTCACCAAGCTCTGGGGAAAATCCCCTTAAAAATGCAACTTCCCTTGCAAAGTCCCTTTAGTAAACCAGTCCCAATATACAGTATACAAAACCATTGTACATTCCCTTTAAAATGTATCCACCATACTGCAGCCTGAGCTGATCTATTACGTCTAATGATTTGATAAAAAATAATTCAAAGTGTAGCGCAACAATATGAACAACTTAAATAAAATGTGCAAAATAACAAAGATAATTACACCATAAATGAAACAAACATCATAAAGTGGAGTCCACATATTAATCTCAAAAAGTCTTTCATCAGATGTGTTTCATGTTTCTGACTCCTTGCTATTCATAAAACTCTTTCATATGTAATCCACAATATATAGCGGTCTGTGATCCACCGCCGTGCCCACCACCTGTCACTGTGACCCACACTCAGGTAAGGTCATAAGCGCTTTGCCAGCAACACTGGGGTGAAAATCTGCAGCAATCCTTCAAACAGCCTCACGTAGGTCATCCATGCATGGTTGGATTCAAGATATAGCACACCAAGCCAGGAAGGAAAAAACAAGCAAACTCTCATGGTGTAGTAAATAAACACACAATCCTTTAATGAGCCAAAAAGATTAAAACTAATCAAAATCTGAAAGATTTAGTGCACAAGATAAATTGCCTTTTTAAAGGGCCAATTCACACTACGTGCGTTACAGTTGCTTTCTTTCTGCATCAAAAACGCTCAGAAAGTAGGTTATATGGTTCAATGTCACAGTCCACATCAGTGCTTGCATTTACAATGCGTTCCAGTTGCAGGAAAAAAAAAAAAGTAGAACAGGCCGCATTTTTTCTGCACAGAACTGTACTGGAACGCAGTAAAACGCATCAAAAATGCACCAGAACGCACATGTTCCTATTTAAATTGAAGAAAGTGAGGGGAAAAAATGAACTGGAATGCATAATAACCGTACTGGAATGCATCAAAAATGCATCAAAAACACGCATGTGGAAACACATCCGGAATGCATCTGGACTGCGTTTCTATACTGTGAACTGGCCCTAAATGTTAAAAACAGATTGCCTCCCTAGAGTGTTACTAAACCCACAACTGTAAAATCAGTCTGTATATGCAGTAAAGCATGCTGGGTATACTCACTGCAGATACTAAGGGGTTAATTCTCTGCATTGTGTAAAAAGGCTGTTTTATCCTGATTGCTCTGTTCCTCTCCTTGTTTAAGCAACCACCTCTTATCTCCTGATAAGACAGACTGAACCATAGGCACTTTGTACATGCTCAGTTTGGTGTGCATTTCTAGAGAGGGTTTTTTTTTCTTGGGAAAGTGCATATGATCAGCACAGGGCCAATCACCTCTGTCCAGACAGAGTGTCAAGGGTTTTGCATCCTCCTGGAGCAGAAAGAAAACTCCTCCCACAAGCTTTAGCTAGTGCTTGGCTGGACACTGATAGATGTCACAAGACTGCTCTAACTGTTGAGGAGAAAAGGTATTTAGCAGTTTATATTTACTAAAATAATAGCATTTCCATGTTCTGTGTACTGTGGGAGACCAGATATAGTGAATGCAGGGTCCTGGGTTTAGTAACACTAAGGATAAACGTCTGTGAATACCACATGTAAAGATGGCTGCTCCCCGACTTCCTGTTGTGATGATGTCACATGACGACATGTTTCGTCACATGACCTCATGACTTCCTCATAGGAAAATCCTTGATCTACTGATATAATACCTATGGATGCATACAGTATAACATATAATAATTTGTTGTGTTTCCCCAATGATCCTGATCATTTATCCTACCAGAATCCCATATGCAAGCCTTGGACAGTTGTGTACTACCAGAAAAACGTCTGAGGCATCCATCTACACTGCTAAGGCTCCAAGCACACGGGGCGTTTTAATAACACTGGTAATGTCAGCTGTGTAAAGTCACATTAAAAACATGAGTTTTTCAGTGTTTAGCCATGTTTTTTCGCATTTGCGTTTTTTAGTGGGTTTTTTTGGTCAAAAAAGTCCAAAAAAGCAGTTTTGATGTGATTTATCACGTTTTTCAGCATTAGAGCGTTTTTACAGCTAAAAAACTCCTCTAGAAACACACTAGTTCTGGGTTTCTTTTCCAGCCAAAAAACGCCCCTTTCAAAAAATGCTGGTTACAGTCTATGTGTGTATGGACTCATAGGATAACATGCTGGGGGTTTACTGGCTGTAGAAAAAGAAACATCAAAAGCCAAAAACAGGCGCTGGAAAAACGTCCAGTGTGCATGAGAACTTACACTTAAAATGTAGGTTTTATGAAAGAAAAGGAAATGAAAATGTTGTCACCAACCTGGAAGCATAGGGAAATCTCCCGACAATGAAACAATCAGGAATACAAACCTGAGGGAGGTTCTAACCCTTTCCAAAAGTAGAAATCAAAGAGTTTTAGCTGGAGTTAAAGTATTCCAGGATATACCTAACAAATCGTAAAACTGCTTCCCCCCCTCCCAACACCTATAATAACTTCCCTGTAGCAGAAAGATCTGTATACTTACCTGTCATCAGGCCACTCTGATCCCGTAACAATCTGACTTCCCTGTGACAGCTGGTGGGAGTGCCATCCATGGATGCCTTTGGGTGACGTCTCCGCTCCGGCATTCCAGTCCTTGTTGTGTGCTTTCTACTCTCCCCTGCAGCCAGCGCTGACTGAAGAAAGGCAGATCATATGATCGGAGCAGCCTGAACATAGGTAAGTATCCATACATCTTTCTTCTACAGGATAGTTAGTATGAGTGTTAGGAGGGGAGGAAGAGCAGGAATTCAACTTTTGTTCTTCCACCTACCTAGAGAAAGAGACCTCAACCTGCTGTTAGTCTAGGTTCACACCTATGTGTTTTCCGATGTGTTTTGCACAAACGCACAGCAGTTCATTTAACATGATTTCCTGTGGGACACATTCACATCTCCGTGTTTTCACCCGGTGGGTTTTTTGGAAAGGGTCAGGGACTTTTTAAAACACTAAACGTTGTGTTTTTGATTCTATTGACTTCAATGGAGATGCTGCAGAAAGTCATGTAATGCGTTTGATGAGATTTTGATACATTTTGCGTTTTATTCTGCCTGGCAACAAGTCGAAAAAAATGCATGTGCAAAAATGCAAAAACACACCGCAAAAAGCACTGCATAAACAGATCAAACGCAAACTGCATTGGTGTGGACCTAGCCTTAAGCCTGGGTTCACACTGATGCGGTGCAGAATTTGCACCAGTTTCTGCACGATTTCCGCACCGCATCATAACTTCACCCTGTTCATACGAACCACTGCGGGTGTGTATTTTAAGCTAACGACACCCCAATCAGTTCGAAAAATGCAGTGTAATGTGCAGAATCGGACTTAAAATGAATGCGGACTAAAAAAGGGTCCTGCACTTTTTTGGTGCAGATATGGTGCGATTTGAGCCATACAAAATGTATGGCTCAAATTACACCGCACAGAAATCACATGTGATTTGCACAGGAATGCAATGTGGTTCATGCACAAATGACATGCGATGTGCCATGCCGCATCAGTGTGAACCCGGGCTAAAGATAACTGGAGCCTGCAGGAGCAGGCACTTGGGGTGGTAGAGATTAAAGGAACATACCATCTTGCTGCCTGTATCTGGTGCCATCAAAGAATGAGCATATTCCCTGCACAGAAATTTAAAGGAGAGGTTCACCTTTGGGAACATGTTACATGTGCCATCCGTTTTTTTAGGATGGAACATGTAACATATTCCTGATGCAAATATGCAGGGCTGAGCCTTCCAATGTGAAAACTACACAGTTCAAAAAGTCAATTTGGAGTTTCTGAATTACCAGGATGCTAATACGTTAATAATAAGTCTGAAAGTTTCAGGTGTGGTTCTAATGTTTCAAGTAACTTCAGACACAACATCATTTCCATAATTATAGAAAACTGCCCAAAATGTTAAATCATTTTTTTCCAACATCAATCAGGTATAGAATAAAGCAAACATTAAAGTGACACCTTAATAATACATGTGCTGTTATCCGATCTTGTTAGCTGGAACAAAGGGAAGTGTATTTCAAGGAAGGGTACTGCTTGGTTACTTTGTAGCATGTAGATTTTCTGTTATTAAATAGGAACAGGGCTGTGCATTTAAGGTGGAGCTACAGTCGGTTTTGTAACAATTAAAAGTCAGCAGCTACAAAAACTTTAGCTGCTGACTTTTAATAAACAGACACTTACCTGTCCCTGAATCCAGTGGTGTGCTCACCCAAGGGGGCGCCGCGTACCGTCTCCAGTCCCTGACACCAGCACCTTAGCTATGGGCCCCCGGCTGTGGCAGCTTGCAGTTTCACAGCCGGGTGCCCACTGTGCATGCGTGTCGCATTAGTCATGGCATTCTAAAATAACTAACACCCAAGACTCCAGTATTGAAGTAAGTTCCCCTCTTTAGTTTGTGAGATTTTTTTTTTTACTCTGCATGATTTGATCATTGAATAAATCCTTGGAACCCAATCTGTAGCACAAGGGCCAAAGGCAGCCCATTGGTCTTTGCTCTGTGACCCTTGAGTCTTAGCAGTCAGCAGAGAGAATGTTAACCACTTCCATACAGGGAACTTTTACCCCCTTCCTGCCCAGGCCAGTTTTCAGGTTTCAGCGCTCTCACACTTTGAATGACAATTGCGCGGTCATGCAACACTGTAACCAAACTAAAATGTTATCATTTTGTTCGCACGACTAGAGCTTTCTTTTGGTGGTATTTAATCACCACCGGGGTTTTTATTTTTTGCTAAATAAACAAAAAAAAACAAAAATTAAAACCAAAAAAACGTTTCTTTGTTTCTGTTATAAAAGTTTAAATAAATAAAGTATAAATAAATTGTTATTCATAAATTTAGGCCAAGATGTATTCTGCTACATTTCTTTGGTGAAAATAACCCAAATCAGTGTTTATTATTTAGTCTGTAGGAAAGTTATAGAGTTCACAAACTATGGTATAGATCTGAAAATTGATCAATCCTGAAGTACTGACAGCCAATCTAATTTCTTGAGGCCCAAAAATGTCAGAACAGTACAGATATCCCCCAAATGACCCCTTTGTGCAAAGTAGACAGCCCAACGTATTTCATAACAGGAATGGCAAGTTTTTTGAAGTTGTAATTTTTTTGTCATAATTTTTCAGAAAATGAAGAAATTAAAAAAATGTTCACAATGTTTTTTTTACATACTGTCTCCGGTGCAGTACAGCGTCATCATATAACTGGTGTGGCGGTGATCAGGGACACTGACTGGTGACAGTATGAAAAAAAATTGATAATTTATTTCAATTGTTTTTAATTTTTTAATTATTTTTTATGAAACGTTTTTCTCTTTTTTTAAGATTTTTTTTTCATATTACACTATGACCAAAGTAGTATACTGTTACCATAGTTACATTGTACTACTTTGGGGAAGTGATAAGTTTTTTTTTCTTTTTTACACAATTTGATTGCTGATAGCAAATAATTTCTTTCATTTAACTGAATGAAATCGATTCATTCAGCTTTTTTTGTTGTGATTAGCCATGATTGGCCACAGCTAATCACATGACATAGACGGGGTGTGACTGGCCCAGTCTGTGCATGTGATTACTGTGACCATTCACAGCTAGACACACTTGTATACAATGGATGGCATGAAAGGAAGC
Organism: Staurois parvus; assembly: GCF_062004578.1. Lineage (NCBI taxonomy): Eukaryota > Metazoa > Chordata > Amphibia > Anura > Ranidae > Staurois > Staurois parvus. The sequence continues at coordinate 1,090,488 of NW_028317967.1, forward strand.
CAACCATTGTATACAACTGTCATGTGACCTGCTGTGATTGGTCACAGCAGGTCACATGGTACTGGCAATGGTACTGGCAATGGGGCCAGTACACAGATCTGTCATCGGCTGTGTCAGAGGTACACTGCCATTGACAGATCTCACCACAGCGTGGCCCTGCAGGGATGAGAGGTTCACCCGGCCGTCATATTGCTATAGGCCAGGCAGGAAGTGGTTGAACTGTAAAATGACTACAAAAGCACTAATTTCCAGCATTCTCTGGAAACTAGTTTCCGGTCGTTGTATTGGGGACGATTACTAACCCTAGATTCACACCTAAGCGTTTTCTGCAGCATTTTGCAGAAATGCAGTACAGTCTATTTAACATGATTTCTTATGGGACACGTTCACACCTGTGCATTTTCACCTGGTGCATTATTTGGAAAGGGTCAGGGACTTTTTTTAATGCAAAACATTGTGTTCTTGTTTCTATGGACTTCAATGGAAACGCTGCAGAAAAGCATGTTTTGAGTTTTTGCTGCATTTTTGCCATGTTCTGTGTCTTAAATCTTCCAAGCAACAAGGAAAAAAAATGAAAAAAAAAAAAAAAAAAATCACATTAAAAACACATAAAAAATGCAAGTGCAAAAACACAAAGCGCAATGCAAAACTCAATGCAGAAGTGGCTCAAACGCAACCTGCATAGGTGTGAACCTAGCCTAAAACTGGTGTGCACCAAATCTGGTACAGCTGTTCATAGTAACCAATCAGCTTATAACTTCAGTTTGTTCAATTAAACCATGGCAATTAGCTCCCATTCCCACTGATACAATTTGTCATGCGATTTGACAGTTCCAACTCACATGACAAGTCGCAAGCCATTGTCGGCAATGGAACAGTTCAAATCCCCGTGAATAATGTCACAGCAACTTTGAAGAAGGTTCCTGAACTACTTTTTGCTGACTTCAGTGTGACTTGCAAAGACTTCTGTTGTATGAAGTCGCAAGCAGGGCTGCTGTTAGAAACCACTGGACCGCCTGCAGTCAACCTGACAGGCCCACCCCCCAAAAAAACAGTTTTCTATGCTTCAGTTATGAATGAACACGGTGAGTGATTGGTGCTGATCACTCGTGTTTGTTCAGGAAAGTAAAGGGTTGGTAAATGTGACATATTCGACATATTCACCAGACCCTTCCCCCACTCTGCATCCTAAAGGATCCTATTGTGTGCCTGCTGGTGGGAAGGAGAGGAGGAAATGTATGGTGCACAGTGAGGGTGATGGGTGCAGCAGGGGAGTTATTTACTGGAACCAATCCCCTGTATTGCACTGTCTGCTGCAGCTGAAAGGTAGTGGGAGGGAGAGGAGAAGGCGGCAGATTTCAGCTGCTGCAGAGAGATCCATACAGGGGATCAGTTCCAGTAATTGCCCTCCCTGTGTGCCGATCACCCTCCCTGCCTACATCAGATTGACCCAGTACAGGAGGACTGGTGGTACCCCCTTATCCGCAGCCCTGGTCACAAGCCACAATGAAGTCGGCAGTGCAAATCACACTGATGTGCAGCTTTGCAATCGCGCTCAATTAGTGCGATTTCAATGCCGCACTGCTGTGAATGGGGGGTTAAAACCTGGAAGCTGATTGGTCATTATGCACAGTTGCACCCAATTCTGTGTGCACCAGTTTTAGTGAATCTCCCACAGTGTCTCGCAGCATGTCTCCAGCCTTCAACCACGCTTGCAGCATATCCACAGTCTCTGACCATCTCTTGTACAATGTCCACAAACAGTCTTTTGTAGTCTTACATATACTGAACATTAAGTGCGGCCACTTGGTAATGTTGGGGCCACAGTCGAGGTCCCCATATTGATTTACTTACTACAGGTACTTGTATAACGCAATTTATGCAGCGCTTTACATATATATTATACATTGACATCAGATTATAACTACCACCAATCTAAGTCATAACTCCCTTGCTGTAAAAAAAAAAAAAAAAATACTTTCGATTAACTCAGGAGGTAAATGGTTGAAGCTTCAGATTTCTAAAAATATTTGGCCTCTATTGGGGGAATTAGCTAAGCTTCCTCCATCATGGTAATGGCAGTGGTGTGTGCCACATTAACATACAGACCTTCTCCCCTTCTGTTAATTAGGAGCAGGATCAATTTTCTCAGCTTAAAAGTGACATTAGCATAAAGCTCGAGCCACTTTTTAAAAAAGATTCTTTATCTATATTTTCAAGGAAAAGGATCATAACAATCTAAATACAATCCTGCTTTCAGTGCAATTATGTGATGCAACTTTTATACAGGTTGAATCAGACTGGAATCGCACCAAGGTAGTATAGAAACCTTTTCTGAGTCGCATTGAACAGACATCATTGAAAACAATGTGATTTCTATTGTTGTGCGATTCAATGCGACTCGGACTCTGTTACATATGAAATCGCACTAATGCGAACAAGGCCTCATTAAAGTATATTTGCAAGTTAACAGCAACAAAGAACCACAGACATTGAGTAGTAAAGAATCACAACAAAAGATTAGTGACCAAGATTACCCTTTATACAATAAGTGGATAAAGTTGTGCAACCTGTTTATGGCCCTATATACAACTTAAGGTGGGGGTATGGGGGCTGGGTATTGGGGAGGAAAGTAGTGAAAGGGGGAGAAGGAGCAAGGGAGGAGGGAGGTCAAAAATGGCCTTAGATAGAAGGTCTTTCCTTCCTCTATAAGAGAATTGGTCCCAAAGGGCACGCTGTACCTTGTTAAGGAGACTAGAGAGCAGCATGCTGGCAGGGGACATACTTTGTGATCAGGCTGTGGCTGCTTTATTAAAGTGGTTGTAAGCGTTCAAGGTTTTTTATCTTCATGCATTCTATGAATGAAGGTAAAAAAATCTTCTGTGTGAAGCAGCCCCCCCCAGCACCTCGTTATACTTACCTGAACCCCATTTCGATTCAGCGATGTGCTTGAGAGCCATGGCTGTCCCAGGTCTCTCCCTCCTCATTGGCTGAGCCATTGGCTCTCACTACTGTCAAACAGAGCCAGTGAGCCAATGAATAGAGAGCAGGGCTGGGACTGTGAATGGACACAGAGCAACAGCTCGGGAGTGAGCCTGCTCGGGTGCCCCATAGCAAGCTGCTTGCTATGGGGGCACCAGACAGGAGCAAGGGGCCAGGAGCACTGACGGCAGACCCGAGAAGAGGAGGATAAGGGCTGCTCTGTGCAAAACCATTGCACAGAGCAGGCAAGTATGACATGTTTGTTATTTTTTGAAAAAAAAATGTATTTAATATCACTTTAAGAAAATCAACTGTCAGGCTCCATGCACACGGGGCGTTTTAATAATGCTGGTAACATTAGCTGTGTAAAGTCATGTTAAAAATGTGAGTTTTTCAGCGCTTTTAAGCATTTTTGCATTCGCATTTAGCTGTGTTTTTCCGCTTTTATTTTTGCGGTTTTTAGAGTTTGCCGCGATTTACCAAGATTACCGCGTTTTACAGCATTAGAGCGTCTTTACAGCTAAAAATCTCCTCTAGAAACCCACTGGTTCTGGGGGGTTTTTCCAGCCAAAAAACGTTGATTACAGTCTGTGTGCATGGACACATAGGATAACATGCTGGGCAGTTTACTGGCTGTAGAAAAAAATGTCAAAAGCCAAAAACAGCAGCTGTAAAAACGTCCAGTGTGCATGAGGACTCACAACCATATAGAGATCAGTATGGATAACAAAGTTTATCTGGTTGCAGTATACAAAAATGAGAGAAAAAAATAAAAAACGATTACAATGTAAATATCTTGTGGGAAGTGTGATCTTCAGCTTCTCAACACTGAAATGGGTTGGCTATTTTTGACAAATTTTTAGTGCTGTAAATTAATACAAAATATACACATTTACTGTATTTCACTGGAATATTCTCATGTATGTGAAACTTCAAAACTGGAGAGATTAAAATTTCCCATTCATAATATGAGATGATATCAAAAAGGTTCGAGACTAGTTTTGTAACACGTCAACTGATGGCAGCACATGGCTGCAAGCTCAAACACAGGAAGCACGACCTTCAAAAGTCAGTGTGCCAAAAGACATTGTCCTGTGTATATCGGAAGCTGTGGAACTGGTGCTATTCTGACCACGTGCGTAACCACGTCTGCTATTTCATCAGCAAGTTAGAACAAAGAGCAAACATGAAATTCTGCGTGAAACTGGGAATATTGCTGGATATCCACAAGGTTGTCAAAATGGTGACCTTTGAGCGGGATCTTCATCTTTGGGAAGAGGCCATTCTCAGGGGTTGACCCCACTGAAGGTCTTCCTGATCTCTCGTCATCTTCCAGTGATGTTCTTCCACTGTTGAAGCACACATGCCTCTCAAAACACCTTGAATGACTCACTGTAACATTGCCGTATCATGTCAAACGTCTCTGTAGCAGATTTGCCCAGTTTCACGCATAATATTATGTTTACTCTTTGTCCTAACTTGCTGTGCATGATGAAATAGCAGATGTGGTAACGCACATGGTCAGAATAGCACCAGTTGCACAGCTCCCAATATACACAGGACAATGTCTTTTGGCACACTAACTTATGAAGATCAGTGCTCCCTGTGACTGTGTGTGCAGCCTTGTGCTGCCATCTGTTGGTCTGCTATAGAACTAGTCTCAAAACTTTTTGATACCACCTCATACTTCATAAAGGAGTGACAGCAGAAAAAGCCAAAGTGTTCGATGATCTGACTCACCACCTCTGCCGGAGATCTGTTCCAACTATTAACTACTGTGATATGGGAGCAGTTAGCTCATGTGGTATATGAGTTTTTATGAGGTATACGAGTCATGTCTGTCTGAACTTGTGGGTTTTTAAAGGCTAGCCAGCTCGGTTTTATTTAAAAAAAAAAAAACACACACATAAAGTTACCCACACAAGGGTTTCAGCTTCATGAAGCAGTCAACTGAAAAAATGCCAAGCTACCTGGCTCACTTGTCAGCAGCCGCACTGCAACTGGCACTGGTCCTTCAGACCTGGCTCTCGGGGTTTTCCAGGCTCACTCAGCCTTTAGTTACAGCCCCATTCTTGGGTGCTCAGTAGGGGTTCTTCTTACACCCCAAGCTAGCTCACTCTCCTAAGAATTATGGACTCCCTCCAGTCCCTTGGACCCACTAGACGACTCAATATTCTCAGTCTCCCCAGGCTCCTGCAGCATTCCCAACTTTCCCAGTCCTTTGGGCAAAGAATCCCCCCAGCATGGGGCACAGTCTCTTGGCAGGAATGCACAGCTTTCTCTTTTTCGGGCTCTGTATCCAGACTGGAGCCTTGAGTGATGATCAAACCTGGCTTACAACAGGCATGCACACGGGGCGCTTTAATAATAATAATGCTGGTAACGTTACCTGTGTAAAGTCACGTTAAAAAAGTGAGTTTTTAAGCATTTTTGCATTAGCGTTTAGTGGCGTTATTCCACCTTTTTTGCATTTTTTCGCATTTGCGTTTTTTAGAGGGTTTTTTTGACCAAAAAAAATATTGTTTTTAGTCAAAAAAAGTCCTACAGATCTCCAGCAAGACCTGGACACAGGAATAAAGGCTCTACCCCACCCAAGACACTTTGAGGCCTTCAAGCTCCAGACCCCGATCCAGGATAATAAAACCTGGAGAACACTGACAATCCAATCTTTCCCATTCAAAAACCGAACTCTGAAGCTTTGCATTCTGCCGTAATGCAAACCCTGTGTGTCTTATGCTATGCTTGCTATAATCACACCGTGGCAGGGCCTAGCACGGTCACACTAATCTTCAGTTAAACAATCATTTCTAGGATTTGTTTGAACTTTTCTCTTGCTAGTTTGAGTTCATGTCCATGTGTTCTTGATCTTAGCTTCACAGTGAAAATGCTCATCCTGAACCATTTCTTACTCTAGGTTCACACTATTGCAGCTTTGCGGGGGCACGGCAGCCAATTCATTTGAATGGGCTGCTGTGCCTGCGTTTCATACAGGAAAAAGGTTCCTGCAGCATTCTTAAAAACCTGCCCAGCCTATTGCCACAGGACAGCCAAGCGGGAGCTCCCTAGATCCAGCAGGGCGTCATATGACTTCCCCTAGTCACGTGCCCTGAGCGTACCCTACCGGACACACCGTGGGACAATCTGTCACCCGCTGTAGTCCTGTGGACAGATGTCAGATCAGTATACCAAGCTGGTCCATGTACCATGTAACTGCTGTGACCCATCACAGCTGTTATATGACATTTGTAGACAATTAATGGCTTTCATTCCTGAGCTTTGTGATTGATCACAGTGATCACATGGTATAGACGGCCAATCACTGCCTATCTGTACATGTGATAGCTGTGGCCAATCACAATTATACTCAAGGAATGTCTTTGAATGAATGGATGCCATTCATAAAAATGATTGCTTTTAACAGTGATCATCACGGTTATAAGCAATCATAGTGTAAAAAAAAAATCCTGATCACCTCCTCAGAGCAGTACAGTGTTACTGTAGTAGCACTGAATTGCTCTAGTCACAATATGTAAAAAAAAATGTAACAAAAGAAAAAAAGAAAAAGTGAAAAAAAAAAAATATATATATATTATTTGTTTTTTTAACATATTGTCACCAGTCAGTATCCCTGATCCCTATGACACCAGTCAGAAGATGACGCTGTATTGCCCTGGTGACAATATGTAAAAAAAGAAAAATGGTTTAAAAAAAACCCAATTTTATTTAATGGCTTCCTTTTAGGGTCTCATGAAATTAGGTCGTCAGTACATCAGGATTGATCAATTTATATATATATACAGTATATGTATATCAGTTTGTAGATTAACTATCACACAGAGTAAATTATAGACACTCATTTACATAATTGTTTTTACCAAATAAATGTAGCAGAATACATTTTGGCCTAAATTTATGAAGAGATCATTTATTTGCAAAATTGTATACCAGAAATAAAGAAAAAAAGTGTTTTTTTCTCACAAAATGTCTGTATTTTTCATTTATATGGCAAAAAAAAAAACAGTAAATACCATAAAACAGAGCTCTGTCTCAAACAAAATTAAAAAATAAAAATTTAATTTGGGCACACTTTGCATGATGGAATAATTGGCAGTCAAAGTGTGAGAGCGCTGCAAGTTGAAAATTGGCATAGGCAGGAAGGGAGCGAGAGTGCCCTGTATTAAAATGGCTAAATGATTGATCCTCCTTTTCAGGAGTAACGCCATAAGATTTAAGCTACTTTCACACTGCTCCGTTTTTGCTATGTTTTTTCCCAAGGTTTCCGGTGAGCTTTGCACCTGTGAAAAAAAAGCCACGCAACTCAAAAAGTGCACCAAAAATGCAACTGTGGGTACGTTTGTGCCACGCTTTTGATGCATTTTTCATTTATTTCAATGAGGAGGTGCATTTTCAGTGCATTTTTTTACTGCATCAAACATACACCAAAAAACAGCTTTCAGGACTCTGAAAAATGCAACAGACCCACAATTGACCAGTGAGAAGATTTCCATAGGATTCAATGGTCATGCGTTTTTCTTCAGATTTTTTTAATGCAAAATCGAAAGGAAAAGTGATCAGTGTGAAAGCAGCCTTACTATTACAGATGTTAAACTCACTGGTCTGTAGAGCCGGCTTCCTTCTTACTACGCTTCTTCTGTACAATAAGTACTATTTTAGCTGTCCCCCGTCTTGGGGAACTTACTCTGTTAGTAAATAGTGATTTTAAAAATTCTGTTTCTGACATTGCTGCTCTGACAAGGGGAAAATGTAGCTAAATAACAGAAAGCACACCTATCCCTGGGAGTGGGAGGTAATATTATGCTGCTATAAAAAGCTAGAGAAAACACAAATGCCTATCCTTGACTGGTCTGCTTTAGTCTAGATTCACGCCCAAGCCTTTTCCGTTTTGCAGAAACCCACTACAGTCCATTTAACATGATTTACTATGGGATTTCCTATGGGACAGGGACTTTTTTAAATCGCAAAAAGTTGCATTTTTGGTTCTATAGACTTCAATGGAGATGCTGCAGAATAGCATGTAGTGTGTTTTTGTAGGGGAGGGTAGTGAGCAATTTTTCCTAATTACTGTACCACAGCTGACAGCCTCACAGACACATAAAACCTGAGGACAAAGGATCATTTCTTAAAAATTAAACATTTCCATTACATATGCTTTGATGAACACAAAAAGGACTGAATGACTGAGCCAAGTGGAAAGAAGAACTTCATAAGGCTCCATGCACACGGGCAGTTTAATAACGCTGGTAACGTTAGCTGTGTAAAGTTACATTAAAACCAGGAGTTTTTCAGCAGTTTTTAGTGTTTTGTATTAGCGTTTAGTGGCATTTTGACGCATTTTTTCGCATTTGTGTTTTTTATAGTTTTTTTTTTACTCTGCCCTGCCAAAAAATTTTGATTACAGTCTGTGTGTGAATGGACACATAAGATAACATGCTGGGGAGTTTACTAGCTGTAGAAAAAACGTCAAAAGCCAAAAACAGCTGCTGTAAAAATGTCCAGTGTGCATGAGGACTTAAAATCAGCAACTGTTGGGGCGATAAACACCTTGGTCAGGACTGCGTAATGTACAACATAATGTATAGAGTGCAGGGGTCAGGAGTAACATACAAAGCAAAAATGCAGTATTCTATGCATGAAGGTAAGAAACATTCTGTGTGCAGCAGCCACTCCCCAGCACCCCCAATACCCACCTAAGCCCGATCTTGATCCAGCCACGTCTCTCCTGGGTCTCTCCCCCCTCAATGGCTGAGCTAATAGCTTTTGCCAATCCCAGCCACTGAGACAAAGAGGAAAGAGGGGGGGGGGTGGGGGCGAGCCACGCCGCTTGGGAGTGAGCCTACTCAGGTGCCCCCATAGCAAGCAGCTTGTTATGGTGGGCGCGTTGCAGGAGGGAGGGGCCAGGAGAGACAAGGGGGGACCCAAGAAGTGGAGGATCAGGGCTGTGCAAAATCACTGTACAGATCAGGCAAGTATGAAATGTTTGTTATTTTAAAAAAATCCTTTAATATCACTTTAATTCTGTCACTCTAATTTTTTTTTTTATTATTATTAGAATTGTTACTATTATTACTACTAGGAATCTGCCTTATAATTTATTCTGCATCACGCAAGAGGCGCCCACCTAAAGTTGTACGTTGAACAATTGGATGCAGAAACAGAGTGAGGTACCCCTCTAGAACGAAAAGCTTTTGAAAACTGAGCCATGCCAGCCTCCAGCACTAGTTAAGAAAAGTCACTAAGAGATTACAACCAATATCACCAATATGTTCCCTTTTATAGCTGTGCCGTTATTTTCTCTTGCAGAGCAGAAGTGGGCATCAGCTCATCTGAGGATTGAACAGAGATCACGCACCTTATCATATGACAGTGGGGGTAAGAGATCCGCATCAGAAACTGCCGAATATACAAATTGCAGCCTTAGAAACAGCAATCAGTTATCATCCTTCATCCAATGTCAGTTCAAAGAGCTTCCACACCAAGATTAGGATATGTATTTTCTAAAAAGTGACAGTTATTTTCAACTAAGTCCAATGAGATTTGAAAATAGCAGTCATGTAAAATAAAGATTGTTACCCTTGTGTTAAAGTGGAACTAAATCCATTAATTGAACTGTTTCCCCAAACCGTTACATGCTGTGAATGATAACTGTCACAGATGCTTGTGCTCTGAGGAGAACTGTCATGTCATCAAATGGCTGGCGTTCATAACTGATCACATGTGCAGCACCAAGAAAACTTCAGATTAAACAGCATCTTCCTTGGCTATAAAGGATAGGAGGGTTTATTTCTGCTTTAAACCAAAAACCAAAATGTAATATATTGCAGCTTACCAATCATTAGATGTGGTGGCTGCATTAGTTTTCTTTTTTTGGCTTTCTTCTCTCTGTTTTCACCTGGTGATTTGGCCAGTAACACACCTCCTGTGTAGTGCCTCCGCTCTGAATGAAGGAGCACAGGGGCACATTTGGACAGCAGCTTTGTCAGTCTGGTGGAGGGGAGTGGAGAGATTGACTAGTAAATTTAAATACACTAACAAATTGAAGCCATACTTCAGTTGATACTTTACAATCAGTTACAGCAACCTTTTTTCCTTTTGAGATAAAGGTTTTACATAAATAAATCAATGATCAATGATCATTGTAAGCACCCCTGTCAGTGGTAAATGGTTTGTCTCATCCCTGTAAACGGATACATTTGAAAGAGAGCTTGTTCTTTTTTAAAAAGACAACAGATCTTTTGGCTGGATCACTAGAATAATCCGATTGCCTCTTGGGGGATCAGAAAGGAATTTTTTTTCCCCTGCAGGAGCAAATTGGATCATGCTTTGCTGGGGGTTTTTTTGCCTTCCTCTGGATCAACTGTGGGTGTAGGATTATAACTTTTTTTTTTTTTTTTTTTTTTTAATGGTTGAAGTTTTCAGCCAGGCTAACTATGTAACTGTGTAATGAAATAAAATAAAGAAAGATAGAAAAGGAATGTAGCTATCACAAGAATTGGTAAGCTGCAATATGACAAATGTTTGCTTTTGGGTTTAATAATGCTTTAAAGCTTTATGAAATGAGCCTACGGCAATGCTCCCCCCTCCCCCACTATGCAAATATATGAAACATGGAACATTTTACATATAATTATGACTTTTTGCAACATACCATCATCACACCAACCTTTGTCAGTATAACATGGCACCTCCAGACTGTGCTTAACGACATATGGTGATAATATGGAACAGTATACAATTACCAGCACATTCAAATCAAAGGTATTTATCAAGCTTTAAATGACCAATTAACACCAGGAGAATAAAACTAATCATCATTAGCAGAAGCGATGAACGCCATCAGCTGTGCTCACTGACTTGGCATGCTGGCAGACTGTTAAAGAATACGATTACAGTTGATGCAATACAGTAAATTGATGAAATTAAAGCATACACTCATCACCGTGCATGTTTTGAAAATGAATGTGTGCAGAACGGCGGTGTCAAAAATAAGGAGGATAAGGATCCATTCACACCAGAAACTGCATGTCCACAGGTTTTTTCATGCACATTTGATGCAAATTTTTAGTGTTTACATGCAGCTGACGCATGGTTTTCCATGTATGTTTGTCCTGTGAGGTCATTTCCTTCTTTCTTTGGGCTTTTATGTGCACTGTGTACTTTTGCGTGTTTGCAGTGCGCAAAAAAAATGCAGCATGTACTTTTTTCACTGCACTGCAAGTCCTCATGCACACTTGATGTTTTTACAGCGGCTGTTTTTGGCATTTGATGTTTTTTTTTCTACAGCCAGTTAAACCCCAAGCATGTTATCCTATGTGTCCATGCACACATAGACTGTAATCAATGTTTTCTGGCTGGAAAAAAAACCCAGGACTAGTGGGTTTCTAGAGGAGTTTTTAGCTGTAAAAATGCTCTAACGCTGTAAAACACCGTAAACCAGCGTTTCTAAACTTTTTCTGAGCAAAAAAAATTATTTTTTTGTAAACAAGAAAAGCGCAAAAAAACGCAAACGTGGAAAAACGCAGCTAAAACGCTAAAAAAACTCAAGTTTTTAATGTGACTTTTTAACGTACACAGCTAACGTTACCAGCATTATCAAAACGTCCCGTGTGCATGAGGACTCATGGTGTGAACTATGCCCATACAATAACTTGGATTTTGGACTATCTATGCAGTTGGAATGCAGACAAAAATGTATCCAACTGCATCTGGTGTGAATGGGCCAGAAGGTCTACATTTAAAAGAATAAAGTATGAACAATGATATACATAAATATATACAGAACCCTGAAAAAGTATTCATACTCCTTGAAGTTTTTCACATTTTGTCATGTTACAACCAAATGTATTTTATGTGATAGACCAACACAAAGTGGCACATAATTGTGAAGTGTAAGGAAAATGATAAATGGTTTTCAAAATTTTTTACAAATAAATATCTGAAAAGCCAGATTTGCTCTGATACCCCTAACTAATATCCAGTGGAACCAATGGCCTTCAGAAGTCACCTAATTAGTAAATAGAGTCCACCTGTGTGTCATTTAATCTCAGTATAAATACAGCTGTTTTGTGAAGCCCTCAGGAGGTTTGTTAGAGAACATTAGTGAACAAACAGCATCATGAAGGGCACAGGTGCGGCATCCCAAAATGGCGGACGTATGACGGGTGAGCTCTGCCGATCCTCAGTCTGCAACAGCCTCCTCACACCCTTCTGAAGCAGCCACAGACCCGGGAGTACCTTCCTACGCATCAGGACGCCCTCAAGTACACACATGGGCAAAATCGTGTGGTGGAAGCCACCGACGCTGCCTCCTCCTGATCCGAGGCCTTCCATGCTGGATCGCTTTTTTACTAGGCCTGCATCCCCGGCCTCGAGTAGCTGCGGAGGCCAGAGTGAGTGCTCCGGAGAGTGAGCTGAAATGGCTGGGACAGACACAGACACCCCTGCTGCCTTGCCTCCTACTCTGGTTCCCCCCTATCTGACGGTGGATAGCCTGGAGGACAAACTGCAGGTATTTTTACATAGTATCAATGGCACTATCTCTGCTGAAATTGGGAAATTAACCCAGGAGCTCCAGGGGGAGATTACTCAATTGGAAGACGGCACAGACCACCTTGAAATGAAGTTTGGCGAATTAGTGCAATACGTGCATGTCTTGGAAGAAGATAACGCGAATTTGCAACATTCCGTGACTCAATTACAGCTCCAGCAGGACCTGGCAAACAGGGAACGCCGCCAGAATATTCGTGTTCGTGGCATCTCTGAAACGTCCCTGACTCCCTACTTAAACGTTACATACTGTCTCTGTTTACCACTCTGGCCTCCAACGTCCCAGATGTTTATTGGCGTATGGACCTGGCCCATAGATCGTTAGGGCCCGAAGCCTCCTGAGGGTACTGGGCCAAGAGATGTTATCATTCATTTCAATTACTTTGACAGCAAAGAAGCCTTGCTCACCTCTACTCGCAACAAGACCTACCTGAAACTCATGGGACCCCATGAGTTGTCAGTCTGCCCCTGGCTCAATATCAGCTCCCTGTATGATCATCGGGGCGAATTTTAAGTTAGTTATGTCACTCCATAGGGATAGAAGAGTACTCATTACCCCCACTCCATTGAAGAGGCTATGCTTCTCCTCCACAAATTGATTCAGGAGCATCGCCTCTTTGATGCCTGGAGAGTCAAACATCCTCTCCATAGGCAATTCACGTTCTATTCTACTCCACATCGCATGTACTCTAGATTAGATCACTTTTTTGTCACCGCCCCCCTGCTCCCCTTCCTGGTTTCTTCGGAGATCAATCTGATGACTTGGTCGGACCATGCCTCATTATCACTTGATCTCGTCCTCCCTAACTCCACCCCTAGGGTTTGCCATTGGCGCTTTAATTAGAGTTTTATGCGCTTGGAACAGCTTTGAGAGGAGCTCTCTCAGGGTCTGGATACTCATTTTCACTTCAATGTTGGCTCAGTATCCTCATCCTCTACTCTCCGGGAGGCCCATAAGGCCATCATTAGAGGCCCCTGTATTTCTATGAGCGCCCATTTGAAGAAATCCTCTGTTTGCGCCAGGCAATCCCTTATCCATACCTCAGTTACAGAAAGCTTCTCATATACGTGATCAAATCAGGGCTCTTGAGCTACATAAAACGGCTTAATCTCTCACCTGGGCTAAGCAAAAGTTTTATGAGTTCTCCAACAAACAGCACCACGTTACTGAATAGACTTAAGTCTCAAGCGTCCCCTTCGCCATTTACTTTGTCCGTTGGCACACCCACATATGACCCGCATGTTAAGGCTACTATATTTGGGGAATACTATGAGAAGCTTTATAACTGCCTGGCCCTGATATTCATCCTCCCCTTCAGATGACCACTTTTGATGCCTTTTTTGACTCCTTGCCTTTGCCACATTTATCACCCTTCGATCTTTCGGCTTTTTTTCGGATTTCCATTGAAGAACTACTGGATGTTGTTAAACATCTCCCCACTCACAAGTCCACGGGACCAGGTGATCTTCTGTACTCGTTATACAAATATTTTATTGGCATCCTAGCCCCTACCTATTCATCATTGGTGTCATCTTTGCCTCAGGCTGAACAGAATACAGGCACATGGTGTGTCTGCACAGAGTCCTGTAACCCCACACCCCACTATCAAGAAGAATAGGTGCATGGTCACATGACCGAACTTTGTAAAAGGTCAGAAAGATTATTTGTGAAACTAAACAAAAGCAGTTATGGTGCCTGCATAGTTCTAATGCTAGTGGAAAGTGTCTATAAACATAGTATTTTTACAGCTACAGTACTTAAAGTCCACAGGGTGGTTAGAGAGATTTTTTTCTAATTCTTCTAGTCTGATTGTCTTTCCTTTTCAGCTCACAGGACGTGACAGACAAAGGAAGTGATGAGCTCAACTGGTATTTTCTGTACTAGCTGTTTCTTGGCGTGAAAAATTAAAACGACTGCAGTCACCACACCTAAGGACCAGTAAGCTGAAATATATTACATTTTTGTTTTTGGGTTTAGATACACTTCAATCTAAAGGAACAAAAAGATACCACAAAGTGGTGTCAGCAGGAGTCCTTTTTTAGATGTCCAATATTCTTATTCAAGGACTGGCAGAGAGGCTATATTAGAGGCGGACCCTATCAGAAGTGAAGGGCTGACAACTATAAACAGAATTATAGCTCTCAAATCCAAAGGAAGACACTGCCCCCTTACAAGATGTGAGGTCTGTCTTTCTAGCAAAATGACTTTTAGGCCCCATTCACACCTGAGCGTAGTGTTCCCTCTCGTGTGTTTTTTGCATGTTTGTGTGTTTTCGCATGCCGCACATAGGGCAGCCCATTCACATGAATGGGTTACCCTATGCGTGACAAACTCCCCAAAGTAGCTCTGGTTGTGCACCTTTGTACATTGAGTGTCGCGTTTGTAGCGCGTTTTTTGACGTTAACTGCGTTTGGGGTGTCATGAGCAATTAATGTCACTGCAACATGCATGCGCAGAACGTTTGCAGTGTGTTTCTGAAACTCTGGGCAAATGTACATTTTTGTGTGTTTTGTCACTCATAGAATAAACACAAAGGGCTGGATGCATCCTTAAAGCCCAACTCCAAGAAAAAAAAGGTCCACACTGCAAGGCTTAAAGCGGAGTTCCACTCACACTGTAAAAAAATAAAAAAGTCAGCAGCTACAATAATTGCATTTGCTGACTTTTAAAAAACAGCTACTCATATGTCCCACAATCCCGCAGTGTCCTCCCCGCAGCCCGTTTCACCAGACGTCCTGTGTTCCAGGCGCTGGCATCTTCAGTGTAGGCACCCGGCTGTGACAGCTTGCGGCTTCACAGCCGGGTGCCCACTGTGCATGCTCGAGACAGTGCTGCGCTTTGTGAATGGCCTCATAGTCTTCTGGGACCTGTCACATGTCCCAAAAGACTACGGGAAGGCAGGGTGGGAGGACAACTCCCCCCCACTCCCCAAAGGTGCCAATCCTTAATGGGGAGCAGAGAACCAGTCCTTAAAGCGTAACTTCCCCTTTTGGGTGGAATTCCTCTTTAAGGGCTGGTTCACACTATAGAAACACAGTCCAGATGTGTTCCAGATGCATTTCTGCAAGCACATTTTTGACACGTTCCAATGCGTTTTTGATGTTTTCCAAATCATTTCCCCCCTTTCTTTTTCTTCAATTTAAATAGGGGCAAGTGCGTTCCAGTGCATTTTGGGTGCGTTTTACTGCGTTCCAGTACAGTTCTATGCAGGAAAAATGCAGCCTGTTCTACTTTTTTTTCCTGCATCCAGAATGCACTGGAACTGCAAGCACTTATGTCAACTATGACATTGACAACCATACTGTATAACCTACTTTCTCTGCATTTTGGATGCAGAAAAAAAGCAACTGAAACGCATGTAGTGTGAACTGGCCCTAACTGCTCGTTTCTGTCTGGAGGAGAAAAGCATTTTGTATTGTATTTACCTGATCCTCCATTCCCTCAGATGGGGATCCCCTACACTCTGGAAGTGTACTGTCTCTTGGGGTGTCCTCAAGTCCAATGCAGGCCTGTGGGTCCTGCATCGATCTTGATGGCATCAGACACAGACATCCAGAGCATTAGGATTAAGAGGCTGCAGGGACCAGTCTAGAAGAGCAAAGGAGCCTGCAGGTGCAGAAGATCAGATATGTAACATTGCTGTACCCCTTCCCCCTAGACAGAAATGAGCAGCTAACCCTTGCAGTGCAGGTGCAGCCACACAGTTTTCCTGGAGTTCGGCTTTAAAACAGTTGATGATGACTCTGTGGATTCTGATGGTAGAACTGTGTTTACTTGCTTGGAGAATGGAAATTCACTTTAAATTTGCCTCGTATCTCCAGACACAAATAAGGGATCTATTACATGTCTTCAATTAGGAATATTCTCAGTAAGCGGTCTAGATAACATTCACTTTATGCTTAGTGGCCCTTTGAAGAATGTACAGGAATGTGAAACGCATTGCTTTAATTACTCAGATTTATCAAAAATAAAAGTGAATTAAATGTAACTAATCTGAAATGTATGTTACAAGCTAATAAAAGAGCCGAAAACACTTTATATCGCCTCATACCTATCAACAGTTCTGTATACTGTACATGGAAGCTGCAATAAAATGTTCACTTTAATGCAGACATTTTGCTTTAAATCAGATATTTGCAGCCTTCGTGTAAATTCTGTATTAAAATGCATATTTAACATTCTTTCAGGGTTTTATTCACTTTAAAGAAGTTGTAAAGGCTAAAATATTTTTTCCTAATATAACAAACAAGTTATACTTACATGCACTGTGCAATATTATTGCACAGAGCAGCCCCAATCCTCATTTTCTGAAGTCCCCCCACCAGGGCTCTTGGTTCCTCCTCTCCTGTGTCCATCCCCATAGTGAACCACATAGTGAAGGGGGTGTGTTTCTTCCCTACAATCAGCTTTCAGAACTTTACTCACTGAGCTCTGCAAAGTGTACCTTCAGCTCCCCGCCCCCTTTTTTCTGAACACTCAGACAAGCCTTATAAATTCTATGCAGGTACAACCTATGTAGAAGGATTTGTTTCATCTCTGTGTATCACCTGAGGCCAGTCACTTCACTGGGCATATGGAAGGGTTTACAGCCACTTTAATGTGCACAGCAGCACATTGCAGTATGTTGACAGCATGTCAGAATGTACTGCGCAAAAAAAAATGCTAATTTTTTTTTAAGCACATCAGTGTGAATGGAAGCCGTAGGACATAAAGCTAATTACTTTGTGTTGGGACTGCATTGGGCAATGCTGCCTAACAGAGACCAACATGGCTGGATTGGCCAATCCCTTAACCGCAATAGGGAACAACCATATACCAAGCACAAGGGTGTATTTATCACAAGGCAAACAAGGCATTTGCCTAGGGCAGAATTTTTCAGGGGGGGAAGCACTGCCCCATGGAAGAAGGGACACACGCGGCATGGGGACCTGGTGGGATCCGAGAGATGCTGTGGGTTTCATGACGGTGTATGCACAGCCCAACTCTTGTTCCTGGGGATGTCCAGAGATATGAAGGTGAGTGTGTCTCTCTCTCTCACCATGGGGGATGGTGGCTGGTGTATGGGGGGGAAGTGGTAGTGGAAGGCTTGGGTGGAGGGCAGGGGTGTTCTTGGTCAATGTCAGGCTCTTTCTGTGGGGGGGCACAATTTTTTGTGTTGCCTATTGTCGCAAACGTGCGCACCAGAGACTGACGCAGTCCTCCATTTTGTTAAGAATCTCCATGTTGTCCCTCATTTTTCTCCCTTTCCTCTCTGTTAATCCACAGGGACATATGTGTGTTAGAAGGGTCACTGGCAGGCTAGAGCCAGCAGAGAGCCCAGAGCTATAAAACACCTGTCTGAGCAAGGTGCCTCGCTGTCCAAAGAACCTGTAAAATGTAACACCTCGTATAAGATAAGGCAAGCTTTCCCAGGAGTTCAAAGAACCTTCCAAGCAAACACGACCAGATTATAACCTTTGTTTAAATCCATTTTTCCCCTATGTCTCATATCTTGGAATATGAGAGACTTCCATAAAAACCGGACATATTGTCAGATTGGCTAAGAGAAGACGAACAATTTTATGGGTCACTCACCTTGTCTCGAATACATAAGAAAGCCGAAAAATAGATCTCGTGAACCGTTCAGTGTATAATTTCATAATTCATATCTAATCAATCCTCAGACGTGTCTGTAAAGTAATCTACCTGCGGGTGGAATGTCACTTGTGCAGATGGAAAGTTATGGGCCAAAATATGAGGTAGGGGAGATTTTGCCTTTAGTTTAGGTCCACGCCCAGACCTCCACGCCCTAAATGGGATATTGGTCCTTGACTTCAGAGACACCCCCTGCTGGGGAACTACAAATTGGGCTGTCAGGCCTAAGAGAAGAAGTTGAAGGCGTCTCCCATTTTAACATGAGTACTATCTGGGGAGACCCGTGCCCTTTCGCTCTGAAACTTGGATCTGCTAACCCAGGACTTTGGCAAGTACCTTAACCCTTTCACCTCTCTCTGATATATCTTTGCTGTGCTGTTAGTCTCTGTGTATTTGTATATATATCCTAGTTACATCTTTTTCTGTAAATATTTTTATTGCACCCGTTTGACCTTTTAGTAATAAATCTTTCCTTCTGAAAGTGTTGAACTGTTTCTATAGCGCTTTATTGCAATTTACGAATTCCTGCCTCTAAAGAGAATGCTACTGTGTTTGCTTAACCCTCTGTATAACCAAGTTATACAGACGATTACCTCAACCATTATAGTGTTATTGCTGATATCGCCAAGTTTCCTCTTTCTCTGTAGAAAAAGGAGGTGGTGGCAGTGTGAAGGGTTAATTGCGTAATTAACCTGACCCAGTAACAATCGATTCAGGCTGCTGGTACATCGATTGTGGTCCAATTAGCTGGAAAATCGTTGTGCAGGGTGCAGCTGAGTGTGGCATTGTTACGCACGTGACATTGCGGTTTTAGATTGGCTAGTCCTTCGGTCACGAGTTTGGTGAGAAGGTATGGGGTTTGACGCCGCGATCGTGACACCTATGGCAGCACAAAGCCTAAATACACCACTGACCAAGCATGACTGTGTAAACTACAGAAAAAATAAAACAAGAGCGTGCCAGCCTAGCGCATTATCCCAGATACAAATTTAATAAAAATAGATAAAATATACTCACAAACAAGTGAAGTCGCATAGCAAGTAACAATCACTGAGTATGTATACCACAGAGAGCCAAAGGCCCCCGATTTCAAAGTGCCATCCGAGAGCCAACTAAAGGCTAATGCGTTTCGAGGGGGAACCCCTCTTCCTCAGGGCCGTTGTTCACTTGTATGTGAGTATATCTTATCTATTTTTTAATAAATTTGTATCTGGGATAATGAGCTAGGGTAGTGTACTCTTGTTTAATTTTCTCTGTAGTTGCCTCTGGACTTCCCCAGTCATATACGAGAGGCTTGGCCTACCCCTTGGCATTTTTATATCATCTGAATTCCACTGAAAATCTCTGTTTCCAGTCTCCCACACCCATGTGCAGGAGTATTTTACATCATTTCATTGCATGACTGTGTAAATATCACACATCCTTTGGCTGGAAAAAGTGACAAATCCTTTGACAGGTAAAATAAATCCCATACATGCATCCAGTGTAGGATGGGGGTTACTAAAATTGGTGCACTCAGAATCTGGTGCAGTTGTGCATTTTAGCCAATCAGCTTCGAACTTCATCTTGTTCAGTTAAGTTTTGACAATAAAACCTGGAAGCTGATTGGTTCCTGTGCAGAGCTGCACCAGATTTTGCACCATGAAATTTTAGTAAATAACCCCCAGGGTGTATTTAGCGGTCTGACTGGAGGAGAGCTGTGAACAAAACTGACATCACAAAGCAGAAGGTGTTGGCTTTTCTGCCTTCTATCCATGTTTTTATCAAATGGCCTTGTAATGCATGCTAAATGTCTTCTGTATTTCCAGATTGACGAGTATCCCTAGGTCTACTTCAACAGTGTAACATTTTGAAATGTAGTTAGCAAAGAAACTACAAAGGTACGTGTGTACTTCAAAAGTTAATTGCAACAAAGTTTTATTGTAGAACGCCTATTTGCTCAAATGGAATATGATGTTACCATTTATTCACATTGTAAAGCAGGGTGCTCACTGTGCATTTTTTGCAATCGCTGAGATACCTTCTGACCTAAGAGGAAAAGGATATACTGAGAATACGGCTTTGTAAAGGCAGTGCTTATAAGGCTAGGTTCACACTAATGCAGTGTGGTATATTGCATGTGATTCGCACAGGAACCGCACCGCATTCTTACATTATGTATGGCACAAATCGCACCGCATCTGCACCAAAAAGGTGCAGGACCCATTTTTGGGTCCGCACTAGAATCGGATCGCATGGGTATCCACACCTATGTGATCTGATTCTGCACATCACACCATGTTTTGCAGACCGATTTCAGGGTGTTAACTTAATATACACAACCGCAGCGGTTTGCATGAATGGGATGCGATTCTGATACGGTGCAGAATTCGCACAGAAAATGCTGCAAATTCCACACCGCATCAGTGTGAACTCAGGCTCATTGTTCACTTTGCTTTAGTCTGCACATCACTACACCAAATAATGTCTGCCAAGTCTGCCCACCCCAAATTTTGTTCACCCACTGACAGAAGTACAGCAGCACCACTTTCTGGGAAAATATCTTAGGGCTCTTTCACACAGAAGCCAAGGGGGCCAAAACAGGAGGTTGAGCTGTGGTTTTGCCACCCCTCACAGCTGCGCACTGGAATTCTGAAATGAACCACTTGCCCTCCAAAGGATTTACCCCCCTTCCTGGCAAGGCCATTTTTTGCAATACGGCACTGAGTTACTTTAACTGACAATTGTGAGGTCATGCAAGGCTGTATATACAGTTGCAAGAAAAAGTATGTGAACCCCTTGGGATTACGTGGAGTTTTGCATGAATTGGGCATAAAATGTGCTCTGAACGTCATCTAAGTCACAACAATAGAAGAACACAGTCTGCTGAACATAATACTACACAAACATTAGATGTTGCCATGGTTTAATTGCACATAACATGTAAACATTCACAGTGCAGGGAGAAAAAAGTATGTGAGGCCCTAGCTTAATGACTTCTCCCAGAGCTAATTGGAGCCAGGAGTGAGCCAACCTTGACTCCAATCAGTGTGATGATATTGGATGTGTTGCTGACAGCTGTCCTGCCCTTAAAAAACACACACCTGTTTTGGGTTTACTGGTTTCAAGAAGCACTGTCTGATGTGAACCATGCCTCGCAGAAAAGAGCTGTCAGAAGACCTACGATCAAGAATTGTTGACTTGCATGAAGCTGGAAAGGGTTACAAAAGTATCTCCAAAAGCCTTGATGTTCATGTGTCCACGGTAAGACAGACTGTCTACAAATGGAGAAAGTTTAGCACTGTTGCTACTCTCCCTAGGCGTGGTCGTCCTGTAAAAATGACTGCAAGAGCACAGCGCAGAATGCTGCATGAGGTAAAGAAGAATCCCAGAGTGTCAGCTAAAGACCTACAGAAATCTCTGGCAAATGCTAACATTTTTGTTGACACATCTACAATAAGGAAAACATTAAACAAGAATGGAGTACATGGGAGGACACCACGGAGGAAGCCATTGCTGTCCAAAAAGAAGATTGCAGCACGTTTGAAGTTTGCAAAAGAGCACCTGGATGTTCCACAGCACTACTGGCAAAATATACTGTGGACAGATGAAACCAAGATTGAGTTGTTTGGGAAGAACACAGAACACTATGTGTGGAGAAAAAAAAGGCACAGCACACCAATATCAAAACCTCATCTCCACTGTAAAACAGGGCAGAGGGAGCATCATGGTTTGGGGCTGCTTTGCTGCCTCAGGGCCTGGTTGTCATTGATGGGAAAATGAATTCCAGAGTTTATCAAGACATTTTGCAGGAAAACGTACGACCATCTGTCCGCCAACTGAAGCTCCGCAGAGGATGGGTGATGCAACAGGACAATGACCCAAAGCATACAAGTAATTCAACAAAACAATGGCTGCAACAGCACAGAATACGCCTTCTGGAGTAGCCCAGTCAGAGTCCTGACCTCAACCCGATTGAAATGCTGTGGCATGACCTTAAGAGAGCGATTCACACTAGACATCCCAAGAATATTGCTACACTGAAACAGTTTTGTGAAGAGGAGTGGTCCAAAATTACTCCAGATCGTTGTGCAGGTCTGATCTGCAACTATAGGAAACGTTTGGTTGAGGTTATTGCTGCCAAAGGAGGGTCAACCAGTTATTAAGTCCAAAGGTTCACATACTTTTTCCTCCCTGCACTGTGAATGTTTACATGTTATGTGCAATTAAACCATGGCAACAGCTAATGTTTGTGTAGTATTATGTTCAGCAGACTGTGTTCTTCTATTGTTGTGACTTAGATGACGTTCAGAGCACATTTTATGCCCAATTCATGCAAAACTCCATGTAATCCCAAGGGGTTCACATACTTTTTCTTGCAACTGTAAATGAAACTTATGCCATTTTTTCCCCACAAATGGAGCTTTCTTTTAGTGGTATTTGATCGCCTCTGCGGTTTTTATTTTTTGCACTATAAACTGACAATTTTGAAATAATTGTTTTGACTTTTTGCTATAAAACATCCCGTAAATTTTTTTTTAAAAATCTAACTTTGTCATAAATTTAGGCCAAAATGTATTCTGCTACATGTCTTTGCTAATAACAAATCCCAATCCATCTTTTATACTAGTAATACTGGTGATCCGCGACTTATAACAGGACTGTGGGACTGCAGCGGGCATTCTGACATTCTGACACGGGGGGGGGGGGGGGGGACTGACCAACTACCACTGACATCCCAATGACACTAATAAAGTGATCAGTGCTAATAAAAAGCACTGGCACTGTACTAATGGCACTGGGCAGGAAGGGGTTAACATCTGGTGTGATCAAAGGGTTAACTGTGTTCTGTGTGCTGTTTTACTAAGTGTGCTGTGTGTGTTTTACTAGGGAGGCATGCTGGGTGCTGACAGGGGAGAGATCTGTGTTGTTTACACACAGACCTCTCCCCTGTCACTGTTCCTTGGCGATCGCTGAGTGCCGGCAGTGAATCTCCGGCTGGGACCTGGTGATCCACACCTGTAACCGTCAATGGTGGCATGGGTAGGACAGCATGCACACGCCCCCTACCTGGAAGTGCAAAATCACATTTATATATTTGTGATTTTGCGCAGCCCTGCCACCCTGTAGCAGTAGTTCTTAGAGGGTTGTAGAGATACATATACACATATCGTGGCTGTGACAATTGTTAACTCGGACAGACACCACCTGTCAAACTCGCCCATTGGGATCAATGAAACTGCAATGCAACCATGAGCCAAAACTGATGCACAGTTGCAGTGTGGTCCTGCAATGTAAAATTGCCATTCAGTAATTAAAAAAAAAAAAAAACAGTAGAAACCCCCCCCAAAAATAAAAATAAAAACAGGCATCAGGAGGCAGCAGCAGTGCCTGCCAGCCTTTATTATACCACCCCTTTAAAAACTGATATACCATGGATCGCTCTTCAGAAGGTGGTAAGCATTACTGCCAGCATGAAAAAGCCCCTAGGACTCATTCTTGTAATTGTGCTGTGGTAATGCAAAGGTTACATGCCTTGGTGTGAAGCGGCCCCATTCCGTCTGAATGGCCCCTATTTTGCCTTTCCAGCGCACTTGCACTGTAGCACAAAGTGCATTGGAGTGCACTGCTGCAAAAGCTGCATCTACAATTTCTGGCCCCTTGTGGTGCACTAGGTAGTCTAGTTAAGAGTTGTGTGCTGTTATCACTGTGGACCAGGTTTGTATGAATGGGCCCTTATATAAATAGTGTTTTGATGCAACAGTTGAAAGTATTATGTGAGCTACTAATGCTGTACAGTAAACAAAGTTCTAAAGCCAGACAGTTTACTCAAGTTACCCTGTGCAATCCCCTGTAGAATAAACACACATCTGTACAGGATCAGTAGGTGGGCACTAGGAGTGCACTTCTTTTTCCCCTTACCAAGTACACTGAAAGTTCCAAGGCAGGTTTGAATGTAATTGGTGGCTGTCAGCAACTTCTTAGTTTTCTGTGATTGAGAGGCAGCAGGGAGGGTATTCCAGCATTACCAACATATGTGATCCAGGATCACCAGACACAGATGAACAGCGGAAGAAGGGACAATTGCAGCATATCTTGGTAAAAAAGGGCACATCACAGCAGGTAGGCTATGCTCCTTTTAGACATTTCAAGGTTCAATGACCAATTTTGACTGGAGTGTACTTGTAGCGAAGTCTATTAGCAGCTAGATTAAACATTTATGACTAGAAGCAAGCTATAGCACCTTCCAACTTTAAAAAGACAAGAAAGAGGTACATAACTTAGCACCAGCAGGCGCAAGACCTGGGCAAACTCCCAACCATTTTATATAGCCAAGGATGGGAAATCAATATTTAACAAAGGATACATATCTTCATGCATTTACACAACAGCAGTCTTCTAAATAAATAAAAACAAAAAATAAAAAACTCACTTAAATAAACAGTGACTTCCTTGAGAAAAAAACAAAAAACTTTTTTTCCCATGACTGCAAAACTCATATTTAAAAAAAAAAAAAATAAATAAAACAATTTTGTTCTATGAACAACTCTACATCTTTGAGTTAACACTAATTTTTCAAGATCCGAAGCATAAATACTGACAGCAAATCAGGAATGGTAACACGTGAACCCAAATGTACTTATTCATCTCTGGATGTCACCTCTATAAATGAGGGCTGGGACATGGGAACATTAATCCAAGTCGGTTCCTCCAGAATAGAGGAGCTGCATTCTACCAGCCATAGGTTGTGTTTAATCATAGCTTGGTATATATAACATATCCAGAAACAAGGCTTGCCTCATCCTGCAGACTGACCCATCTTCCTCCACAGTACATATCTAACTCAGCTTTCTGAAGGACAGAGATATCTAAAAGCACTTCACAAGTTCATCTTTCATAGCACTAAGCCATCCCTCCTGATATTTTTATTGTTGCGGTACCATAATCTTTAGATTCTCTCTGCAACTAAATTACCCAAATTATCGACACTACTCAACTGACAGTTCGAAGACAACCAGGGTGACAGTTTGACAGGCTGTGTTCCACAATGACTGTGATGTGCTTTCTTGTATTTTTGGCACTGAACATTCCATACTAAATAGCTGGTTTAAAAAAAAATTGTGAAAAAAAAAAATGAGTAGAAGCCGATATTAGAAGACCTCTTATCTGCATTTAGGGTAATACAGTGACTTGGTGGTGAGCACTTCTGCCTTGCAGCACTGAAGTCCCCGATTTGAATTGGGAAACTATTGAATCCCAGTGAGGACATTATCAGCATGGAGTTTGCATGTTCTCTATGTTTTTGTGTGGGTTTCCTCCTCCAAAGACATGCTGGTAGGTTGTCTCCTGTCTAACTTGACCCTAGTATGTGACATGCGAAGCTTTATCTGGCCATACACTATATAACGGCAGGGGCGCACTGACAAGTCATGGGGCCCCCGGGCAATAGGGGATCATGGGGCCCTTGTGTCCTTGCCCAAACTCAAAAAAGCCAATGAAAAGGTACCAGGGGCATCTCATGGGGCCCCCTACTGACCGCAGGCAGTGCCCGAGTTTCCAAATGGTCAGTCCGCCCCTGTATAACGGTATAATGTCCTTTAGATCTACCAAAAATATGAAATATGAGGACAAACCTAAATTATCTATTCAATTTGTATCCAATCATCCAATGCATAGATCAGGGGTTCTCAATCGGAACCACAGAGCCCAAGTGTTCATCCACAGGTTGCTAGGAGTTCCATGAGCAACAAGCAAATTCTGCTTCTTAAATAAGATCCCACTGACACCATTGATCTTTTAAGGCAATTCTTCCCAATGTCCTGAAATGCGAGTAACATTCTTCTCCTTGACCATCACACTAGTGTATCATGAGTTGTAGATATAGTCATTTTTAGCAGGGGTTCCCTGAGACTGGAAAGTTATTTCAAGGGTTCCCCCATGATGAAAGGGTTGTGAAAGGCTGGCATAGATGATGGTATATCTAAATCTGGCCTTACACAATTTACTTTAGATTTACCAAAACGATTTAATATGAGAGTAAACCTAATCAAAGCAATGCATTAGTATCAAATCAGGCAGGCCCACTGTACTAAACAGCTGATGGTAGATCTAAAACAAATTATACAATCAGATTGCATAGTGCAGTTTTTCTTAACCTTTTTACCCCAGGGGAATTGCTAGAATATTTTTCCGGCCTCGGGGGAACCCTTACTATAACCAATGTATTTGGGGTCTATGGCAAAAAAGTCCCTTGCATTGGTGGTCACTAAGAAGAATGAAACTCTTACAGTGGTGGTCAGAATGTCACACTTTCAGATAATTAAAAAATATCACTGGAGTTATGCCACTGGCTCTGTCAAGTAATGTTGGACCCAAAATGATCCAGGTACTGTCAGATGGGAGGTCAATCTGCCACAGCTCAAGGAACCCCAAGAAACCTCTAGACCACGGGTGTCAAACTAGCGGCCCTCCAGCTGTTGCCAAACTACAAGTCCCATGAGGCATTGCAAGATTGACAGTTACAAGCATGACTCTCAAAAGCAGAGGCATGATGGGACTTGTAGTTTCGCAACAGCTGGAGGGCCTCCAGTTTGACACCCCTGCTCTGGAGGAACCCTTGGGTTCCACTGAACTCTGGTAAAAAATGGCTGGTATATGGCCTATTTAAAGTGTTAACAAACCCACAACAGTAAAATCAGTCTGTATAAGCAGAAAAGCATGCTTGTTATACTCACTGTGCAACCTAAGGGGTTAATCCCCTGCATTGTATATAAAGGCTGTTTGATCGTGTCTTCTCTGAGCCTCCCCTTCTTCTACTGTCCCTAATCCATCTGCTGACAGAACAGAGCCTTGGGGGCAAGCTGCACATACTCAATTTGGTGTGTATTGTTTTTCTTTCTTGAGAGAGTGCATGTGATCAGCTCAGGTCCAGACAGAGGGTCAGGGGTCCTGCAGCCTCATAGGACAATATAGAGGATAATGAAAACTCCTACAAGCTTTAACCAGTGCTCCGCTGGACACTGATAGAAGTCACAAGACTGCTCTAACTCCTGATGAGAAAAGGTATTTAGCAGTTTATATTTACTAAAATAATTGCATTTCCATGTTCTGCATACTGTGGGAGACTAGATATTATGAATGAAAGGTCCTGGGTTTAGTAACACTTTAACATGGAGAAACTCTTAACTGAACTTTCAGGGCTCAGGGAACCCGTGCTAATAATTCCATATACTTACAGCTCACAGTAAATCAGTGTAATGGCCAGTGGGAGGAATCCACCTTTACAGATGGCTATAAAGATCAATGTTGTCAGTGGTTACAAATCAGAGAGGCAGAAATTGCTCATTGCTCAAGGAACGCCAAGCAACCTCTGGAGGAGCCCTAGGGTTCCATGGAACTCTGGTTAAGAATGGCTTGTATAGTGTATGGCAGACTTTCTCAACCTGTTTAATATGAGGAACTTTCAGGGCTCAAGGAATCTCTGTTAATAATGTCATATCTACACTCACGTTAATTAGTGTAATGGTCAATGTGAAGAATCCACCCTTACAGACAGCTATACAGATCAATGTTGTCAGTGGTTACAAATCTGAAAGGCAGAAATTGCTCATTGCTCTAGGAGCCCCAAGCAACCTGTGGAGGAACCTTATTGTTCCATGGGTGGGAAGAACTGCTGTATGGTCAAGAGATTGAATATTTATATAGTCAGCTTTAGATTGGGAGTAACTGGAGGGCAGGGGCTGATATGAATGTATGGTATATAAACCGCAGCCATATACATATTTGTATAAAATGTATATTATGTAAAGTATTGTGTAAATTGTTGGTGTCACAGGAATGATGTGTATAAAATGTACATTATGTAAAGTATTGTGTAAATTGTTGGTGTCACAGGAATGATGTGTATAAAATGTACATTATGTAAAGTATTGTGTAAATTGTTGGTGCTACAGCAATGATGTGTATAAAATGTGCATTATGTAACGTATTGTGTAAATTGTTGGTGCTACAGGAATGATGTGTATAAAATGTGCATTATGTAACGTATTGTGTAAATTGTTGGTGCCGCAGGAATGATGTGTATAAAATGTACATTATGTAAAGTATTGTGTAAATTGCTGAATACCTGTAAATACATAAATAAAATAAATTGCCATGTATAAACTGCTTTCCAAAACGTACCCAATATGGTACAATTGACCCGCCATTCTATAGGGTCACTGCAGCCATCTTCTATGGAACTATTCAGGATGGTCATACATCTGTGTGTCCACCATCCCTGTAAAGGTGTTCAGTGTAACAAGTTAGTAACAAGACATCGCTGTCAAGTGACTCTGGACCACCAGAGGGATTTACCAAGAATCTGGACTAGCCCTGCTTGGCAACCAATCAGAATCTAGATTTCATATTCAACGCTTACTGAACAAGGGAAAAGCTTGACACTCATTGGTTGCCATGCACAGCTGCTCCAGATTCTGCCTGCTCCGATGTTAGTATGTATAACAAGGCAAAGAGTTACAAGTAAAGCGCTGTAACCAATAGCAACCAAGCGGCGATCATTTTTGATTACTCCAGCAGGAATGTGATGTCTGGCTCCCTGACACTTCCAGCATCTCTGATCACTGCCTTCTTCAATGAGCAACTTCAAGGTAAGATCAGCATCAGCCCCCCAGGTCAGCGATCACGGGGGAACTTGCCCTTAGTCCTCGGGAGAAGGTGCGCCCCGGTGCCCCTGCTTCTTACCTGTGGATGTTGTCTCCATGGCAACCGGTGGATGCCCTGCCAGCTGAGCCCTGACGGTCCTTGTGTGGTCCCTGGAGCTCCAGGCGCCTCCTGCTGCTTCCCCGTCCTCGTGAGCCGCATCCCCTTCCATCCATCCGCTCAGCTCCTGCGGATTAGCGGCCATGGCTGGGTGTCTGGCGGGTAGTGTACGGCAGATCAGGGGGGAGGAGGAGGGAGGGGACCGGTCAGTGCTGCAGTGTCTCCGGGAAGATGCCACAACCACTGGAGCGTTACGCAGGTGGAAATGGCTTGTGTAGTTTCCACTAGTTCCACCCCTACGTCACGGCCCGGGCCGGCCAATCACAGGCCGGCGTTTAGCATGCCTAGCTACCGCCCTGCGACCCTTGCAGTGCTGGAACCATGCGCAAGATGCGCGCCGGCTGCTGGATGGCCGGCCTCTCAGGGGTTAATGGCTGGCAGCTTGCAGCATTTAATCGGGGGTGTGATGAGTGGCAAGTCATGGAAACAATAGGTGCTGGAATGGCTCGGATCACATCTTCATCATCTCCTGGGGTCTGGAAAGGACCCTCGTCATCTCTTTAACATGGAGGGAGCCTTCAAATAACTTTCCAGTCTCAGGAAACCCCTTTATAATAATGGCTGAGGCTCAGTTTAGGCATGCATTAAGATTGCAGCGTCCAGATCGCTCTTCAGAGGTGCGCGACAGGCGGGGAGGTGATAAGTTGCCACCTTGCTTCCTGTTTTAACACTTTGAATGTCGCACGACTGCGCAAGCGGTTATGGTGCAGCCCTATTCGCTCTAATTGGGTGAAGTTCATCAGCCAGGTAGACCACTTTTGTCTCAAAGAAAACAATCATGGCCATGGCATATATATCCCTTCCGCTACCATTGCAGCTTAACCACTTCCCCTCCAGAGGATTTACCCCCCTTCTTGTCCAGGACATTTTTTGCTGCATTACTTCAACTGACAATTGCGCGGTCATGTAACGCTGCACCCAAATGAAATTTATGTCCTATTTTCCGACAAATTAAGCTTTCTTTCATGGGTATTTGCTCACCTCTGCGGTTTTTATTTTTTGCGCTATAAACAAAAAAAGAACGACAATTTTGAAAAAAACAATATTTTTGACATTTTGTTTTAAACATATCCAGTAAAAAAGTTTTAAAAATCAAATTTCATCATAAATTTAGGCCAAAATGTATTCTGCGACATGTCTTTGCTGAAAAAAAATCCCAATACGTGTAAATTCATTGGTTTACGTAAAAGTTATAGCGTTTACATATGGCGGTATATATATACTGGAATTTTTTTTAATAGTAATGGCGGTGATCAGCAACTTATAGCGGGACTGCGGCTGCATTCTGACACGGGGGGGAACTGCTTAACTGCCACTAACATCCCCAGTGACACTAATACAGTGATCAGTGCTAATATAAAGCATTGACACTGTACTAATGGCACTGGGCAGGAAGGGGTTAACATCTGGGGCGATCAAAGGGTTAACTGTGTGCTGTGTGTGTTTCACTGTGTCAGCACATTGCTCTGTATGGTTGTGCTATGCAGAGCAATACAAAGCAATGTGCAGGAGCTGACAAGGGAGAGATCTGCATTGTGCCATCTCCACTGGCGCTTCTAGCCCCTCCCCCCCACTGAGTGCCCCCAGAGCAAGCAGCTCTCTATTGGGCCCCCCAAACAGGCTTGCTCCCAAGCCACTGCTCTGTGTCCATTCACACAGACAGCTGCAGCTTGGCCCACCCCCTCTCTCTCTCCTCACTGGCTCACTAGCTGTGATTGACAGTAACAGGAACCGATGGCTTCCGCTGCTGTCTCAGCCACTGATAAGGGAGAGATGTGGCTGGATTGAGATCAGGCTCAGGTATGTATTGGGGGGACTCCCAAGAAAGATGAGGCTCTTGTGCACAGCTCCAGATCCCAGTGGGGTTCAGGTAAGTATTGGGGGGCTGCTGCACACAGAAGGCTTGTTACCTTCATACATAGAACATATGACGGTAAAAAATCGTAAACATTTACAACTTTAACCACTTGCTGTCTTTAGGCCCCATTCACACGGGGTGCAGACATACTGTACGTCTCCTGTGCAGGGTCATCTTTTACTGTCATGGACATGCACAGTTGTGTGCATCCCCGGGCCAGCATTCCATTCATTTTGGGGTGCAGGCAGGTGTGCATCCCCAAACACATACAGGGTGCATTCAGGTAGCCACACCCACCCACTTGTTATATTAGGACAGACGCATGTCTGCACCCCATGTAAATGGGCCATTAGGCCATATACTGTGTATATATAATGTTTACACTTGGGGGCTAAGAATATGCATGCATCATACATACTAGGGGGGGTACAACTGGGGGAATCAATGGTGGAGAAGGATCTGGGAGTTCTGGTAGATCACAAGCTTAATAATGACATGCAATGCCAAGCTGCGGTTTCTAAAGAGAGCAAAATTCTCTCTTGTATTAAAAGAGGTATAGACTCCAGAGAGAGAGAGATATCATATTACCCCTGTACAAATCATTAGTAAGACCTCATCTGGAATATGCAGTTCAGTTTTGGGCACCAATTCACAAAAAGAACATTGGGGAACTGGAGAAAGTACAGAGAAGGGCAACCAAACTGATAAGAGGCACGGAGGAGTTCAGCTATGAGGAAAGATTAGAGGAACTGAATTTATTCTCTCTTGAGAAGAGAAGATTAAGGGGGGATATGATCAACATGTATAAATACATCAGTGGTTCATATAGTGAACTCGGTGTAGAGCTATTCACCCTGAGGTCATCACAGAGGACAAGGAGGCACTCTTTACGTCTGGAGGAAAAGAAATTTAATCTCCAAACACGGAAAGGTTTCTTCACAGTGAGAGCTGTGAAAATGTGGAATAGACTCCCTCAAGAGTTGGTTCTGGCCAGCTCAGTGGATTGCTTTAAAAAGTCCTGGATTATTTCTTAGATACACAGAATATAACTGGATACTAACATTTATAGGTAAAGTTGATCCAGGGAATATCCGATTGCCTCTCGGGATCAGGAAGGATTGTTTTTCCCTGCAGGAGCAAATTGGATCATGCTTTGCTGGTTTTTTTTGCCTTCCTCTGGATCAACTGTGGGTATAGGATTATAACTTTTTTTTTTAATGGTTGAACTGGATGGACTTTTGTCTTTTTTCAGCCAGACTAACTATGTGACATGTAGGAGAAGAATGTTAGATATGGCCCGGACTAGAAGTGATGAATTCCAGGTATGGCATTTTTTACATTTTCCAGTTTGGTAAGTATATGCCATAACTGTGAGATCCCTCTAGAACAGTGCTCTCCAAACATTTCAGTACAAGGGCCACGCTGTATATTGTACAAATTATCACAGACTGAAAAAAAGGTCTCCTGTTAGAATTTCCCCTTACATCAGGGTCCCCATCAGAGTCCTGCTTTAAATCAGAGCCCCTTCAGAGTCCCCCCTTACATTAGGGTCCCCATCAAAGCCACCTTTACATCAATCTGCTTTGGAAGTTCCCCTTACATCAGAAGCAGAGACCAAAGGAAGCCTCTGCTAATCTTAATCTTTAATCAGTGCATACTGAGAATATGTCACCGACCCTAGCTGCGAGCCAAATAAAATTTTGTAGCATGCCGGATGTGGCCTGTGGGTCTTAGTTTGGAGACCCCTGCTCTAGATGCTGGAATTAGTGTGTTGGTCCCAAGGAAGAATGCTCCTTTTGGTGGCCATACATGTAACGGTTATATATATATACAGTATATATGCAGTATACAAGGTGTGTCCAGAAAGTTATGTAGTTACATAGTTAGTCTGGCTGAGAAAAGACAAACATCCATCTAGTTCAACCATTACAAAACAAAAATATATATAGTTATAATCCTATGGCACAGCCATGGGGGCTAATTTTGCCCTGAACTATGCCAATCTATCCATGGGATATTTGGAGTCTCTCCACATATGGAAGAACAATCCACTTGCATGTAACATCATTTTCTATGGCAGATATATTGATGAAATAGTCATCTTTTGGGATGGTCCAGATCACACTGTGGATCTCTTTGTCCAACATTGCAATAATAACAGTTTGGGACTTTCCTTCACTTATGTTCATGATCATCATGTGCTGGCCTTCCATGACTTGGAATTACATCATGAGGGCACTAATATTTACACCAGCAATTACACAAAACCTACAGTGGGTAATTCCTTTCTTCACTATAGTAGTTGCCACCACCCTAAATGGATTAATAACATCCCCAATAGTCAGTTCTGTAGACTGCGGAACAATTGTACTC
The DNA here is from genome assembly GCF_062004578.1 of Staurois parvus. Lineage (NCBI taxonomy): Eukaryota > Metazoa > Chordata > Amphibia > Anura > Ranidae > Staurois > Staurois parvus. The sequence goes on from NW_028317967.1 coordinate 1,123,700, forward strand.
ATGAGGAGGATTACCAACTACATGGAGCCCACCTTACTGACAAATTTCTGGAAAAGGGCTATCCAACTCTGCTTGCCCAGGATGCATTTGCACAATATCGTTCTAAACAGGACAAACCCGAAATTGCTACCCACCAAACACAACCCATCAGATTCACTACTCAATACCACACACATTATAGACACATGGAAAAAGTTTTCAAGCAACACTGGTCCATTTTGCTTGAGGGCCCTTTCTTGAAATCCTCATTAACACCTTTTCTTATATTTCCTATCGAAAGGCTCGTAATATCAATAGCAAAATTGCCTCAAGCAAACTAAAAACCCATTGGACCACTTTGGGCCCTCTCACTACATTTCTTAGCCTTAAGGGCATGTATAGGTACAAGAAAAAAACTGCCTCACGTGCCCTTTCATTAGACATGGGCAGAAAGACTTTGTAGTCAAAGGTAAGACATACAACATCAAAGAATCATCTGAATATGTAGTGTATTGTCTCGTGTGCCCTTGTGGTCAGTTTTATGTAGGTAGAACCCTGAGAAAGCGTTTTGGTGAATTCAGACACCTCATTGAGGATGGTAACAACCAACATAGCATTCCCAGACACTTTCTCAATATACACCCTGTTCCAAATTATTATGCAAATGATATTTTTCTCCTTTACCTAAATAATTGATATAAATAACAGTCAGCATAATTCTCATGTTATCAACTATTAAGAGTACAATTCAAATTTTATTGAACAAACCTCCTAATGATAACAGTATTTTTTTTAAACATAAAAAACTTCCAATGCACTGTTCCAAATTATTACGCACAGTAAGTTTCAAAACACTTTATAGGTTGTAAAGAACTGAAAATTGTCATTTGTTGTGTTTGCAGCATATTTACTGAAATCAAAAGCTATTTCAATCAAACTTTTAACAACATTTTAACTTTTTTAACATTTTAACAGGTAACGTTACATTTTAACATAGGACCCCTTATTTGATAGCAGCTTCAAAAGTCTTGCATCCATTGAACTTGTGAGTTTTTGGACAGTTTCTGCTTGAATTTGTTTGCAAGATGTCAGAATAGCCTCCCAGAGCTGCTGTTTGGATGTAAACTGCCTCCCACCCTCATAGATCTTTTGCTTGAGGATGCTCCAAAGGTTCTCAATAGGATTGAGGTCAGGGGAGGATGGAGGCCACACCATGACTTTCTCTCCTTTTATCCCCATAGCAGCCATTGATGCAGAGGTATTCTTTGCAGCATGAGATGGTGCATTATCATGCATGAAGATGATTTTATTACGGAAAGCATAGTTCTTCCTTCTGTACCAGGGAAGAAAGTGGTCAGTCATAAACTCCACATACTTTGCAGAGGTCATGTTTACACCTTCGGGGGCTCTAAAGGGGCCGACCCGCTCTGTTCCCATTATTCGGCCCAAAACATGACTCCACCACGCCTTGCTGACGTTGCAGCCTTGTTGGAACAGGGTGGCCATCCACCAACCATCCACTACTCCATCCAGGGTTGCACGGCACTCATCAGTGAACAGGACTGTTTGAAAATTAGTCTTCATGTATTTTTCTGCCCAATGCAGCCGTTTCTGCTTGTGAGCATTGGTTAGTGGTGGCCGAATAGAAGGTTTATGCACAGTTGCAAGACTCTGGAGGACTCTACACCTTGATGTCTGTGGCACCAGCAGCTTCAAATATCTGTTTGCTGCTATGTAATGGTATTTTAGCAGCTGCTCTCTTGATCCGATGCATGGATCTGGCAGAAATCTTCCTCAATGTGCCTTTATCTGCACGAATCCGTCTGTGCTCTGAATCAGCTACAAATCTCTTAATAGTGCGATGATCACGCTTAAGTTTTCGTGAAATATCTAATGTTTTCATACCTCGTCCAAGGCATTGAACTATTTCACTCTTTTCGGCAGCAGAGAGATCCTTTTTCTTCCCCATATTGCTTGAAAATGGTGCTCTGCTTAATAATGTGGAACACCCTCCTTTAGTAGTTTTTCCTTAAATTGGGCTCACCGGCCAATCTAATTATCACAGGTGTCCGAGATTGTTTTCAGTGATCAAAAGAGGCCTGACACATAATGCCATCCATGAGTTAAACTGAAAAATAAAATATTTCATCTTTGTTACACTTAAATAGAATTTGCATAATAATTTGGAACACGGTGTACATCAGGGATCTACCGTAGGTCTGTCAGTCTGGATCATAGAATCCTTCTCCAGGGCTCTCCCCATGGCAGAACATTTTAAACGTTTATGCCAACGTGAGACCTTCTGGATTTACATGTTAGGGACTCTCACTCCAGGGGGCCTCAATGAGGAAATAGAGATCCACACCTTACTATAAATTATGTATTAATATATACGTACCTAGATGTCCGTTTATGACACAGAGAATAGCTGCGATTCAACGGATCTCAGCTATTATCTGGTCATTCACAGTTTATAACACTCAGGAGATCATGTCAGCCCTTCACTGGAGATCTGTGTTCTCCCTCCAGATTCTTCAGCCCAGAGCTGGAGAATCAGAGGGACCGCAAACTAAGCACAGATAATTTACCTCTGCTTAGTAAACTGATCTTTTACAGTAATCTCACGAGATTATAGTAAAATCAGCCGTTTTCCAGAGTTTGTAGACCGTTCTCCAGCGTTTGGAGATCGTTCTCCCTTCGTTTGGAGAACTGCTTCATAAACTGCATTCACAGGAGAACTGTGTTCTCCGAGAATGCCGGAGAACTGAGCAGCGATCTATTACCGCTGGTTCATAAACGGACACCTTAGTTTTCTGTTATCCCTAACCTTACCCAATCCTTACGGTCTCATAAACTCAAATGATTATTAAAATAAACCCTGGAGATCTTATAATAATAAACCAATGATGTATATGTTTTTTTTAACTTTCTGCAGTTGTTATTTTAGGTACTTTCTTTTTCCTTTTTCCCCCTTCTCTCCCCCCCCCCCCTTTCCCTCTCCTTCCCCTCCTTCTCCCTTCCCCTTTTGCTCTTTGTTTATTTATTTAGTACTCTTTATGGTACAATATTTATATTTATTTATTATTCTTTATTGTGTATATATGATCCACTGAGCTGTGTAGTCATACGGATGTTCTTGGCCCTATAAAAAGAGCACGTTAGGTAGTTTATCCCTAGACCTGTAGAAAAACAGTCAACTCCGAGCGCATAGCCTTGCTTACTCCTATATGATTGCTGAACTTCCTCCTGTGTGACGTCATGTCTGCCCGGCTTGCGGTGCACGCTGGTCACAGACGGTTCCAGTTCCAGCGACAGTGCCTGGGACTTCTGACCACCTACAGTGTTCTGGGACCCCTTCCACCACCCACAGCGGCCATCTAACCTATCGGATGGATCCATGCAGGACACGGATGACGGCTTTACAGTTAACCTTACTTATGGGCTTTTTAACCACTTCATTATTGTGAGTTTTTATATTTGTGGCTCATTAAAACCTTTTTAATACTGCACTTAGAAGGCTCCTCTCCTCTTTTCTTTCCATATCATGCATATAGAGTTGGCTTACTCTGGGACGGCTGCCACCTAAAGCGGTTACATAACTATGGACTTTTTTTGTGACTTATGAACTTCTTGTACCTTTGTTCTAATATTCACTGGATATAAGCCATTAGTGCACTGAGAGTTCTTTATATAGTTATAATCCTATACCCACAGTTGTTCCAGAGGAAGGCGAAAAAAAAATCAGCAAAGCATGATCCAATTTGCTCCTGCAGTGGAAAAAGTTCCTTTCTGATCCCCTGAGAGGCAATCGGATATTCCCTGGATCAACTTTACCTATAAATGTTAGTATACAGTTATATTCTGTGTATCTAGGAAAGGACCTTTTTAAAGTATTCTACTTAGCTGGCCAGAACCAACTCTTAAAGGAGTCTATTCCACATTTGCACAGCTCTCACTGTGAAGAAACCTTTCCATGTTTGGAGATTAAATCTCTTTTCCTCCAGACGTAAAGAGTGCCCCCTTGTCCTCTGTGATGACCTCAGGGTGAATAGCTCTACACCGAGTTCACAATATGAACCACTGATGTATTTATACATGGTGATCATATCCCCCCTTAATCTCCTCTTCTCAAGATAGAATAAATTCAGTTCCTCTAATCTTTCCTCATAGCTGAGTTCCTCCATGCCTCTTATCAGTTTTGATGTTGAATCCCATCCACATTTATGTCAAAAGGGACCTAAAAAGATAAAACAGCAAAGGACATTTTTTAGGCTAATAGACAAGTGGTTGTAAATCAAGTGGCATGGAGGCAGGCATTGTCCTGGGGGGACATGTACTAAAGCAATAAAACAAAAAACTCTATTGAGGATTAACAATTTTAGTGATGCTTAAAGTGGCATTAAACACAAAAACAAAAATTCATTAAACCCCAGTTCACCAATTATTAAATGTGATTTCTGCATCAGTTTTCTTTCATCGGGTTTCTTTTTTTTCACCTTTAGAAAGTAAGTCTGTTTTTTAACTTATTTTAACAGACCAAGCTGTCCAGACAAAGTAGCAGTTAGAGGGTTGAGACAAACCATTGAACACTGACAGTGATCAGCTTTTACTTATTTATGTAAAACCTTTATCCCAAAAGGAAGAAAACTGTTTGCTGTAACTGCCTATATAGCAGTGGTGGGGAACCTATGGCACAAGTGCCAAAGCAGGCATGCAGAGCCCTCTCTGTTGCCACGCAAGCCAAGTCGAGCCCAGCATCACTCCAGCAGCTAAGCATCAGATAACGGCGCACATAGGGGCCATGCGAATGCTCGGAAAGGAGAAGCAGCGCCAGGCAATGACATCACGAGCTACGACTCGTTCAAGCTTTCACAAAGCCAGTCAGTGCTCAGTCAAGGATATATACAGTGGGGATCGAAAGTTTGGGCACCCCAGCTAAAAATTTGTATTAATGTGCATAAAGAAGCCAAGGAAAGATGGAAAAATCTCCAAAAGGCATCAAATTACAGATTAGACATTCTTATAATATGTCAACAAAAATTAGATTTTATTTCCATCATTTACACTTTCAAAATAACAGAAAACAAAAAAATGGCGTCTGCAAAAGTTTGGGCACCCTGCAGAGTTAATATCTTGTACTGCCCCCTTTGGCAAGTATCACAGCTTGTAAACGCTTTTTGTAGCCAGCCAAGAGTCTTTCAATTCTTGTTTGAGGTATCTTTGCCCATTCTTCCTTACAAAAGTCTTCCAGTTCTTTGAGATTTCTGGGCTGTCTGTCACGCACTGCTCTTTTAAGGTCTATCCATAGATTTTCAATTATGTTGAGGTCAGGAGATTGTGAAGGCCATGGCAAAACCTTCAGTTTACGCCTCTTGATGTAATCCCTCGTGGATTTCGAGGTGTGTTTAGGATCATTATCCATTTGTAGAAGCCATCCTCTCTTTAACTTCAGCTTTTTCACAGATGGCATCAAGTTACCATCCAAACTTTGCTGAAATTTTATTGAATCCATTTTTCCTTCTACTCGTGAGATGTTCCCTGTTCCACTGGCTGCAACATAACCCCGAAGGATGATTGATCCAACCCCATGCTTAACAGTTGGACAGAGGTTCTTTTCATTAAATTCTGTGCCCCTTCTTCTCCAAACGTACCTTTGCTCATTCCGGCCACAAAGTTCAATTTTAACCTCATTGGTCCACAGAACTTGTTTCCAAAATGCATCAGGCTTGTCTATATGTTACTTTGCAAAGTTCAAACGATGATTTTTGTGGTGAGGATGTAGAAGAGGTTTTCTTCTGATGACTCTTCCATGAAGACCATATTTGTACAAGTATCTCTTTATAGTGGAATAGTGTACCACAACTCCAGCGCCAGATCTTTCTGGAGGGATCGTGCAGTCAAACGTGGGTTTTGAATTGTTTTTCTCACAATCCTGCGAGCTGTTCTGTCTGATATTTTTCTTGGTCTTCCAGATCTTGCTTTAACTTCCACTGTTCCTGATGACTGCCATTTCTTAATTACATTCCGAACAGAGGATATTGACATCTGAAAACGCTTTGCTATCTTCTTATAGCCTTCTCCAGCTTTGTGAGCGTCAACTATTTTCAGTTTCAGTTATCTAGACAACTGCTTAGAAGAACCCATGGTGCTGATTGTTGGGGCAAGGTCAGATGAGTCTGGGCATTTAAAACCTTTGAGATTGACATCACCTGGTCTTCCCAGACGATGATTGAGAACAATCCATGACACTGGCAGGTCTCAGCTTGGCAAAGGGGGCAGTGCATGCTATAAATTCTGCAGGGTGCCCAAACTTTTGCAGACGCCTTTTTTTTGTTTTCTGTTATTTTGAAAGTGTAAATGATGGAAATAAAATCTAATTTTTGTTGACATATTATAAGAATGTCTAATCTGTAATTTGATGCCTTTTGGAGATTTTTCCATCTTTCCTTGGCTTCTTTATGCACATTAATACAAATTTTTAGCTGGGGTGCCCAAACTTTCGATCCCCACTGTATATATTGGACTGGCTGTGAGTTTTAATACATTCATTTTTATTAACACAAGATTTTAGCTTGTACTGGTAGTTAGTGGAACTTTGCCCCCTTGTATTGGTGGTCAGTGGAACTTTGACCCCTTGTGCTGGTGGTCAGTGGAACTTTTCCCCCTTGTGTTGGTGGTCAGTGGAACTTTGCCCCCTTGTGCTGGTGGTCAGTGGAACTTTGCCCCCTTGTGCTGGTGGTGAGTGGAATTTTGCCCCCTTGTGTTTGTGGTCAGTGGAACTTTGCCCCCTAGTGCTGGTGGTCAGTGGAACTTTGCCCGCTAGTGCTGGTGGTCAGTAGAACTTTTCTCCCTTGTGCTGGTGGTCAGTGGAACTTTGCCCCCTTGTGCTGGTGGTCAGTGGAACTTTGCCCCCTAGTGCTGGTGGTCAGTGGAACTTTGTCCCCTTGTGCTGGTGGTCTATCGAACTTTGCCCCCTTGTGCTGGTGGCTGGTGGAACTTTGCTCCCTTGTGCTGGTGGTCGGTGGAACTTTGCCCCCTTGTGCTGGTGGTCGGTGAAACTTTGCTCCCTTGTACTGGTGGTCAGTGGAATTTTGCCCCCTTGTGCTGGTGGTCAGTGGAACTTTGCCCCCTTGTGCTGGTGGTCAGTGGAACTTTGCCCCCCTTGTGCTGGTGGTCAGTGGAACTTTGCCCCCTTGTGCTGGTGGCCGGTGGAACTTTGCCCCCTTGTGCTGGTGGCCGGTGGAACTTTGCTCCCTTGTGCTGGTGGTCGGTGGAACTTTGCCCCCTTGTGCTGGTGGTCAGTGGAACTTTGCCCCCTAGTGCTGGTGGTCAGTGGAACCTTGCCCCCTTGTGCTGGTGGTCAGTGGAACTTTGCCCCCTAGTGCTGGTGGTCAGTGGAACTTTGCCCCCTTGTGCTTGTGGTCAGTGGAACTTTGCCCCCTTGTGCTGGTGGTCAGTGGAACTTTGCCCCCTAGTGCTGGTAGTCAGTGGAACTTTGCCCCCTTGTGCTGGTGGTTGGTGGAACTTTGCCCCCTTGTGCTGGTGGTCATTGGAACATTGCCCCCTTGTGCTGGTGGTCAGTGGAGGCTCTGTTATTGTGTTTTTCTTTTAAGAAAAAAGATGTTAATGTATGGGTTGTTTTTCCTAAAGTATTCAGGCTTAATTGCAGTGCTGGCACCATTCGATAAATAAGTGGATTTTGGGTTGGGCACTCAGTCTCTAAAAGGTTTGCCATCAGTGCTATATTGAGCTGGAGTTCAGCTTCAATTTGTCAGTCAAGTCCATCTAAATCTGCTAATCTAATACTAACCTCTACCCAGACTGACAATTCTGCTGTCCAAAGGTGTCTGCTTTACTGCTTAATCCAGAATGTCTACTCTAAGACAGAAGGTGTGTTATTGGCCTGATTCCCAGGTGAAATAAAGGGAAAACATTTTAAAAAACTAAAATAAATGCTGCCACCATATCTAAGGATTGGTAAGCTACAGTATGTTACAATTTTGTTTTTTGACATTAACAGTGCGAAATTCATTTAAATAACCTGCCTGGGTGATGCCCTGACCATGCTAAAGTGGGACATCTGTACAATATACAGTACATACTATAGCCAGACTAATTTTAAGTCCTCATGCACACTGGACGTTTTGATAACGCTGGTAATGTTAGCTGCGTAAAGTCACGTTAATAACGTGAGTTTTTAAGCTTTTTTTTAGCATTTTTGCATTAGCGTTTATCGGTATTTTCCCACGTTTAGTGGCGTTTTCCCGCATTTGCATTTCTTAGCGTTTTTTTGACCTGGTCAAAAAAGTCCAAAAACACTGGTTTGTGATGTTTTGCTGCGTTTTTCAGCGTTAGCGTGTTTTTTTTCAGCTAAAAAACTCCTCTAGAAACCCAGTAGTTCTGGGTTTTTTTCCAGCCAAGAAATGTCCCTGCCAAAAAACATTGATTACAGTCTATGCGTGCATGGACACATAGGATAACATGCTGGGGGGTTTACTAGCTGTAGAAAAAAACGTCAAAAGCCAAAAATAGCCGCTTTAAAAATGTCCAGCGTGCATGAGGACTCACAAAGAAAAAAAGTGTGTTTAACTTGCTAGCAAAAAGAGAGTTTCCAGGCCAGGGATTCTCTTCAGCTATTCCAAGCCCTTATCCTCGAGAATGATCTTATATAGATGTTAATTGGGGACCCCACCCAAAAAAAGAAGAAACGCATGGAATTCCACTTCCCCAAAAATCATACTAGGCCTCTCAGGACTGGTATGAATTTTAAGGTGGAACCCCACACAAAAAATAAGAAAAAAAAAAAGGTTCCTCCCAAACATCCACTCCAAGCCCTTATCTAGACATGCATCCTGGCTGTCCAGGAAAGAGAAGGAGGGGCAAGTGTGCCCCCCTTTCTGAACCATTTCATCAATATGACAGATACCTTACCATATGGATGAGCACAAGGGCCTCCTCCCCACAACCCTGGCCCAGTGGTTGTGGGGGTCTGCGGCCAGGGGAGCTCTTCAGAATATAGAAGTCTTTTTTACCTTTGGTTTACACCTATGCGTTTTTTAGTACATTTTGCATAAATGCACTACAATCCATTTAACGTGGTTTCCTATGGATCTATTTCATATCTGTTAGTCTTGAGCCAATGTGTTTTTTGGAAAGGGTCAGGGGCTTTTTTCCTGCAGCAGATTGCATTTTTTCATATAATAGACTTCAATGGACCCACCCCAAAAAAGCAAGTGTTACGTTTTTTATGTGTTTTTCATTTTATGGGGTTTTTTTTGCTAATAGGAAATTATGACAGTTTTGTTCATGTAGTGTGACCTTGATGTGACTTTATGGTCTCTGCCTCTCAAGTCACATCAAATTCATCCAGCGATGTAGATCCAGATCAATCATTAATACCTGATGCCTGCTGACCCACCAAAAAGAAAAAAAAATTACCAATGATTGCACGTCTGATCCTGTCATTTCACTCCCACTAAAAGATGGGTCTGGTGGATGACTTTTTGGGTACCATCATGATTGATATCTTTTTGCACGCTTGTCATTCCTCACTTGCCAGGCTGCATTGTCAGATAAAGGTCTGGTATGGATTTTTGTGGGAGACCCCATGTTGTATTCCTGATCTTTGCGTGGGGTTTTCTCTTTAAATCAATGCCAAACCAAAAGGGACCCCTTGCCATTTTTTTTGTTTTTCTTTGTCTGGGTTCCCTCTTAAAACTAATACCAGACCTGAAGTGCACCCCCATGTCATATTTTGTTCTTTTAACTATCCTTGGCACCAACGAGTAACTTTAGTTTGGGTGTTAACCTGATAATTCCCTTGAAATAAATCCTTATGGCACTTTTCCTCAGCAGAATGACTATTGTACTCATCTCCTTGGTGGCTCATGTCTCCTCCTTTCTTCTGTTTTAGCACTTGAGCCTTCATCAGTCTCCTTGGCAGTTGACACTTCAAGGAGTGTCTGAAGCCTGTGCGCCACTGGGTTGCCCTATTCTTTGTTTTACTAGCAACCTTCTGAGAATGCTTTATATGTGTACACTGGTAGTCAGCTACCTGCAGGGACTTTTGCTGGAGATTTAAAAAACAGTGACAGAATGGGAGCAAGCTATGAAGGTGGACAAGCAAACCAGAGAGTGGACAGAACAGTGGTCTGAGCCAGAGGCTTCATGGAAGGTACTATAGTTAATAAACTAACAAAGTGGAACCAATAGGGCGTACACTGTGCACAAAGATAAGATGAAAGCGTGGTTGAGTGTATAGATGAAGAGTAGTGCAAGAGGTAACTACACAGAGCAAATGTAGACTGGAATCAAAGCAAGGCCAGGGGAGGTAAAATGGTTCATGTTAGCTCGGGACAGGTGAGGTCAACTTTCCCACACAATCCCAGAAACAGCAGAATCACCCCACAATCACAAACGCTACAGGGGGAAAATAAAAGTGGAACAATGTGCTCTTAAAAGGGGAAGTCTGACTAAAAAAACATCTGCTGAGTTGCATATGTGTGTATACATGTCCCTCAAAACCAAGTTTACTGTCCTTCATACTTTAGGGGGGCCAGAGTGAGGCCAGTGGAAGTAGAAAACGTCCTGAGATCAGTAGGAGTAAGTAATATTCCATATTTTGGATTGGGGGAGAAATAGTGGTTTCAATGATAGGAATGGTGTCCCATCATTGGTGTCAGGGGGAGGAATAGTGCCCCATTATTGGTGTCAGAAAGCAGGATAGTGCCATAATTTTGGTATCAATGGAAATAACAATGCCCCATTGTTGGTGTCAGTGGAAGGAATAGTGCCTCCTTGGTGTTAGTGGGGAGGATAGTGCCCCAGGGGCTGATAAAGGCAAGCAAATGGCAGCATCTTGCCCTCGGACCACAGTTTGGAGACCAGTGCTCTAGGTGCACAGCTCACCTGAGAGCATAAGGGGAAAGTTAGTGCAGGTTTGCGGATACAGAAGTGCAGAAAGAATCAGGAAGATAACTAGAAAGTATACCAGAGGAAACTAATGAAGAAACAGAGAAATTACTTGAACAATGAACCACACTTAAATAGCAAAGTGACTCTATAGCCTAAAAAAAACACCTTGCAAAAGAACTGTATGGACAATTACCTGTCCAGCAACCTGTGACTCGAATCTTCCCTCTGTTGCAGACCAGGCAGAACCTTCAGCATCTGACACTCATATGACAGCCGAATGTAAAAAAAAGAATTGCCAGCAGTTAAAAATGAAACAAAAAAAAACAAATACCTAGTACTTCAGGTCTGGTATGGATTTTGAGGGGAGCCCTCAAAATAAAAAAAAAATTAAAAATGGCAAAAATTCATGCATGCAGTCTGGCAGATCAGGAAAGGGGGGACAAACGAGTGCCCCCCCCCCGAACCATACCAGGCCTCATGCCCTCAACATGGGGGGGTGCTTTGGGGTGGGGGGGGCTCTACTCCCCAAAGCACCATGTCCCCATGTTGATGGGGACAAGGTCCTCTTACCCACAACCCTGGTAGGTGGTTGTGAGAGTCTGTGGGTGGGGGGGCTTATCAGAATCTAGAAACACCTGTTACCCCTACTCATTCACCAAAAAAAGTCTAGTGTAAAAAACCACACGTGGCAATTTTTGACAAGTCCTGTTTTAAAAGAGCAAAAATACAAAAAATGTCCCCCAGATGTAGATCCATTGTTAATTACAATGCCCGCTGCCACTACTGAAAAAAAAAAAAGGCTCCACTCCTGACGAAAGTTCCTGCCATCCGACAGCTCTGCAGCCTGACCGTTCTTAAATAACTAAAGGGCAGGGCCAACCGGGTATGGCTGGCAACTGATGACTCTACATTACCACGTTTTCACTACTAAAATATGCATGACTTAATAAAATAACTCATGCGGTATAATAGTAGTGTTTTTTAGTGAATGCCAATGTTTAAAAAAAAAAATGCTGTGCTGTATCTTACCACATACTTGGATGCGGCAACATGACCCTTTGTGAATTGTCCCCTCTATGGGCAAAGACACCTGTATGCATTAACTCAAAGGCACCACTGCGACTCGTCATGCGATTTGACAGTTTCAAATTGCATGACATCCTATTGTCAGCAATTGAACTGTTCAAATCTGCGCGACTCTGACAGAATAAAAAGTAGTAGTTGAACATAGTTCCTGCATCATTTTTTGTGATCACAGGTGCAACTTGCATAAACATCTGTGCATAAAGTCACACAGATGTCTACCAAGTCGCACTGACATGCAAATTTGAAATCATGCGATTTCATTTTCAAAGTTGAATCCAGTGTGAGCCCAGGTTTATTGTGTAATTTGGATGACCATCCTGAGACTGCATCGACCTGCTTCGCATGCAACACTTTTCTTCGCATGCAACAGGTTCTATAGATCTCTGTTATTGTTGAAGGCAAAGTAGATCAATTGCTTTCCTTGTTGCGTCAAAGGTGCTTTAAGGGCTCATTCACACACACAGCCAATGCAGCGTACCCTTTGAAAAGTGATCCATTTTATAGGCAATGAGAGGCAATATGATGCTTTCTCACTATCTGTTTTAACCCTCAAAATGCCACACAGCCACATGCATTGCACATAGTTGCAGCTCAGCCCCTTTCAGACGAATGGGTGGTGTTCAGCGGTGGTGCTGCCAGCAGACAGCAACATGCCATATAATATGTGGTTGTGAAGCAAGGTATCGCAGTCAAGGCATGTGTACAGTCCTGAGCGACTGCATGTCCTGGGCAATCTTGGGCCCCTAAAAAACTGTAGCTCAGCTGCTTTATTTTAATGCCCCCAGCTGCTTGCTTGAATGAGCCCTAACTGTGTTGTGCTTTGTGTTTCTTCAGACACAGCAGGTCCTACTGAGTTTTGTTTGTGATGAAAACAAAGTAGGTCAAGTGCTGCCCCTGCCCCATTTTGTATTAACACTCCTGCACTTTAGCAGCGCTACAGTGTTCATAGACAAACCTTGTCAACACATGCCCTAAGTTATTCATCTCACTGTTCCCACTCAAGTTGGTGAGGGACAACTTATTGGAATAGTGTGTAATGCCTAGTTCACACGATCAGAAAGTCATACAAAAAAATACTACTTTCGAAGTGATCGTACGATAATCTGATAATTAGTACACAGCTTTTGCCTGAAATTATTTGAAGGGACAAGCAGGAAAAATGTTCTTGTATGATACGAGATTGTATGATTTTCATTTAATCAGTACAGTTTTGGGCCAAAAATACAATACAAATACACTATATTGTCAAAAGTATTGTGACACCCCTCCAAATTTTTACAGGGTGGAAAGAATAGGTTTAGAATGGGGGTTGGAGTGGATTTAAGCTTAGATTGGTTTTGTTATGACTTCCACTTTAAGAAAGTAGTCACTAGATTGAGAATGGTTAACTTGTACTGTATATCTGAGCAACATATTAAAAAAAAACATATGCAGGTCAACTCTGCAATAATGCAGAGCAATGTACACTATATTGCCAAAAGTCTATGGATACCCCTCCAAATCATTGTATTCAGGCATTCCAATCACCTACATGGCCACAGGAGTATAAAATCAAGCACCTAGGCATGCAGACTGCTTCTACAAACATTTGTGAAAGAATGGGTCACTCTCAGGAGCTCAGTGAATTCAAGAGTGGTACCATGATAGGTTGCCACCAGTGCAATAAGTCCATCTATGACATTTCCTTGCTACTAAATATTCCACGGTCAACTGTTAGTGGTATTATAACAAAGTGGCAGCAACTGGGAACAACTGCAACTCGGCCATGAAGTGGTAGGCCACGCAAAATGACAGAGCAGAGTCAGCTCTTGCTGAAGCCGGCAACTGTCTGCAGAGTCAATAGCTAAAGACCTCCAATGTGTGGCCTTCAGATTAGCACAACAACAGTGATTAGAGAGCTTCATGGAATTGGTTTCCATGGCCAAGCAACTGCATCCAAGCCTTACATCACCAAGTGCAATGCAAAGCGTTGATTCAATGGTGTAAAGCACGCCAGCACTGGACTCTAGAGCAGTGGAGACGTGTTCTCTGGAGTGACGAATCATGCTTCTCTTTCTTGAGATGGACATGTCTGGGTTTGGCTGCTGCCAGGAGAACGGTATTTGCCTGATTGCATTGTGCAAAGTGTAAAGTTTGGTGGAGGGGGAATTATGGTGTGGGGTTGTTTTTCAGGGGTTGGACTTGGCCCCTTAGTTCCAGTGAAGGGAACTCTTAAGATGTCATTATACCAAGACATTCTGGAAAATTTCATGCTCCCAACTTTGTGGGAACAGTTTGGGGATGGCCCCTTCCTGTTCCAACATGACTGCACACCAGTGCACAAAGCAAGGTCCATAAAGACAAGGGATGAGCAGGTTTGGGGTGGAGGAATTTGACTGGCCTGCACAGAGTCCTGACTTCAACTCGATGGAGCACCTTTGGGATGAATTAGAGCGGAGACTGAGAGCCAGGCCTTCTCGTCCGACATCAGAGCCAGACCTCACAAATGTGCTTCTGAAAGAATGGTCAAACATTCCCATAGACACACTCCTAAATCTTATGGGCAGCCTTCCCGGTAGAGTTTAAACTGTTATAGCTACAAAGGGTGGGCCAACTCAATATTGAACCCTACGGACTAAGACTAAGACTGGGATGCCATTAAAGTTCATTTGCGTGTACAGGCAGGCATCTCAATACTTTTGGCAATATAGTGTACATTACATCACTTCTGAATTTTTATTCTGTCATACAAGAATTTTTGTAACTTTAGTAACCTACTCACTTTCGATATGAGACTAGCATGCAAAAAAAAAAAAAAATGGACGACCATTTGTCCAATATTTCCATTGTGTGTATAGGGCTTTAGTTACACTTTTTGGCCTGTTTATCTGCATCAAGACTCTGTGTAGGACCAACATTGTTTTTTTCACATGCCATCTGAGCCCTTTATCTTCTGCATGACTTCAGTGTTGTCTTGATGACAAAGCTAGGCTAATAGCAACAGGGTGACAAATTAAAGCTTTGGCTAGACAAACAGTCTGCAGTATTATGTGTGGGCCACTGTGCAGAAACAGCCAGAGAAGGCAGCGGGATGGAATCAGCCAAAAAGCAAATGAATACATATCCTCAGACGCTGTGCCTGCCAATGTGTTCAGTATGTTATGTTTTAATGAGTATAACCATCTGGCTCTAGCGCCTAGAAATACTAGATTAGTAACATACTTTATGTCAGTGTTGGGACTCATTTAAACCTTGGAGTTCTGGTGCGTTAGCACGCGTTTTTTGTATATTAACAAATGTTGCATTATATGAGTCAAACAAATGGGCTGGCAATGTTCCAAATTGTCAAAAAAACACCATTATCCAATGCACTATTTTTGCCAACGCAGTTCACCACAGCACACGGAGTGCATTTCTAGGTCTTGTGGTGCGCTGCAAATGTGTATTGCAGAAGTGTGTGCTTTGGCCCTAATTGTTTTTGTATTACATAGTTACATAGTCTGGCTGAAAAAAAAACAAAAGTCTATCCAGTTCAACCATTAAAAAAAACAAAAGTTATATTCCTATACCCACAGTTGATCCAGAGGAAGGCAACAAAAAAAACAGCAAAGCATGATCCAACTTGCTCCTGCAGGGAAAAAAATTCCTTCCTGATCCCCCGATTATTATTATTACCGATTAGCATAATTTTGCTATGTATTAATTGTTAGCTAAAACTTGGTGCTGGTGTGCGCTGAACAGGATTCAAACCATTATTGGTTATGAGTAGAAAAAAACACGTCTCTTCCTAATTTAATGACTTTATAAAGCAACTGTTGTTTGGACTGTCTACTTGATGCAAAAGGCATTTTACTATTTAAAGCTGAAGTTAAATCTGCATATTTTACTATTCCCATGCCACCCCCCCCCCCCCCCAATTTCTATGAACTGCTCAAGTGCTGAAGAAGGCAGATGCTTTTTCTACTGAAACACATTGGATGTATGTAATGCTCTTAACCATTACATGCTTCAAAAAAGTCTTTCAAGTTGAATGAGCTTTTGTACCAGGTGCTTCCTTGTATACATTGAAGAATGTACTCTCTGACAAGCACTTCTGTCCTGGCTGCGGTGGGCTCCCTGAGAAATCAAAGCATTGACCAAGTGCCTGGCTGTTGATTAAATTACTATTAGATCACTGTTAATGGTTGGCTGTGTTGTTGTGATCAAGCTCTTACCTAATCAGTGTGGGATGTTTATCTCAATGTGTAATATTTGTTTATTTGTTTGACCATGTGGAGGCACTGCCCTATTTCTGGAGTGTATAAAAACTGTATTTCTGTTCAATAAAGAGTTCCAGTTTGGCATCTAAGCTAGTATCAACTAGTCTTGGGCACAATGCCCAGCTATAATGCCTTGGTTCTGTGTCTTAGTGGCGAGGAAGCGGTTCTCTGATGGAAGCGCCCAATCTGGGTGACAGGCGTTCCGTCACAGTGACTAAATTTAGTGGGACCATGGAAAACAATTACAGTTACCCTGTAAGTCAGATCACAGCAGCAAAAAAAGGAATTTGGAGATTGGACGAGGCTGAAAGCAATAGAAGGCATTTTCTCAGTTACAAATACATATTGAAATACCTTTTTTTTCAAATGTATTGTCATTTAAATGCTGACCTGTTGGGTGTCACTTGCTGGACTTTCAATCTTTGGGGATGCAGAAGGGATCCTTACTCTGATCAGGGTGACCTAAAGTGGAAGTAAAGGCTACATATAAGGGCTCATGTACACAGGGCATTTAAAAAACTCTTCTGACCGCTGGAAACTGACTGCTAGAAAACATAGGTTAAAAACGTCAGTTAAGCTGCATTTACCTACCGCGTTTATGTGCGTTTAGCCGCGTTTATGCACGTTTGCATTCAGAGTGTTTTTAAAAGATAACCTCAGGAGACCTTCCGAATGCCAAGAAGGTCCCATCATGAGCATAATGTGGCAGGTTCTACCATTTTTTCCTGGAACTGATTGCACTGGTGTACTAGGTCCATTTGAATGCATGGAAAACACTGTGCATGCATTTTTGGTGAAGAAAAAAGGCTCTGGACAGTATCTGGATATGGACCAGCCAAAAAACATGTCTAAACGCAGATGCGCATAAACGCGTTTGAAACACTGGTAAACACTACTCCTGAATGTGATTTTTGTGCTTTCAAGAAAATGCCTGTAAACTCAACTGCCTGTAAATGACATAGTGTACATGGACACATAGGAAAACATAAAGAAGAGTTCAGGGGCTGCTGAAAAAAACGTTCAACTTCTCCTAAATGTCAGTTTAGCAGCTGCAGTGTACATGAGCTCTTAGTCTGCTTAAAACCGCTCCTTCCCTCCTCCTCCTATCTATGTTGTGTACTACTGGTTAAAGGGATCAAGGGGCGTACAATCTAAGGTCCCTAACTTACATTTATACATACACATACTAGGGCCAATATACTTGTACCATGTGACAAGCGGTGACCAATCACAGCTTTCACAGTATTTCTTAATGGCTGCAGGAAGGCAGCCAGAGAGGAGGAGAAATTATTGCTTTTACAGCCTTTAAGGGTGTAAAAGCAATCAGTATAAAAAAAAAAAAATCTTCATCACTCCCCACAAATAGTACAGTGTCACTATGGTGACAGTACTGTTAGGGTGAGAGTATGGGGAAAAAATGCATAATAATAATAATATTAATAATCTAAACAAAAATAATTAAAAAAGTGTAAAAAAATGTTTTAAAAAATTATAATTTTTTTTATAAACTGATTTGGGTTATTTATTTATTTTTTATTTTTACCAGAAAGATAGCTGAATACATTTTGGCCAAGATCTATGAAGAATGATTATTTATTTGCAAAATTGTATAAGAAAAACACTTTTTTAACAAAATGTTTGGTCTTTTTCATTTATATAGCAAAAAAATAAAAATCCCAGTGGTGAATAAATACCACCAAAATAAAGTTTTATCTGTCTCAAAAAAATGCTGAAAATTTCATTTGAGTACAGTGTTGCATGACCGCGCAATTGTCATTCAAAGTGTGATAGTGCTGAAAGCTGAAAATTGGCCTGGACTAGAAGGGGGTGAAAGTGTCCGGACTGGAAGTGGTTAAATTAATATAATAAATTTAAATGAATATTAATTTATTTTTAGCACTTTTGCCAATAGACTGCTTTCACACTGAGCAGTTTTTGCCACATGAAAAAATCAAGAAAAATGCATCCCTTTAATTTCAATGTATATCTTCACACTGGTCCGTTTCGCTTCCATTGCGATGTTACAAATCCTGCTTGCCACATTTTTGGTGCATATTTGGCAAGTAAAAAAAGCATCAAAAATGCACCTCCCCATTGAGGTTTGGGTCACACCAATGTGTTTTTTAGGGCTTTTTGCAGAAATGCACTACAGTCCATTTAACATGGTTTCCTATGGGACACATTCACATCCATGCTTTTTTGAGCTGCTGAGTTTTTGGAAAGGGTCAGGGACTCTTTTAAACGCAAAATGTTGTGTTTTTGGTTCAGTAGACTTCAATGGAGATGCTGCAGAAAATGTATGTAGTGTGTTTTTGATGCGTTTTCACGCATTTGCCGTGTTTTTGATGCATTGTGCATTTTTAATTACTCGGCAACAAGCTGGCCAAAAAAAATAAAAAAAAAACACAAAATGCATCAAATACTCACATGCAAAAACTAAAAAAAAATGTATTGCAAAACTAACTAAACTCACACTGCATTGCTGTGAACCAGGCTGAAATGCATTGAAAACCCATCAAAAATGCACACATGGTTGCGTTTTGATGCGTTTTTAAATCATATTACCTATGGAAAATGCACCCTAAACATGATAAAATAACGGCAAAATCATGGCAAAATCGCTGCGAATTCACAGGTAAAACCATGGCAAAATCATGGGTAAAATTGCACCAGAATTGCACATTTTTAGCAGCTATTATCAACACCTTTTTTCCTATTGGCAAAATGCAGATGACACTATTTTTGGCCGATACATTTCAGCCGCCATTATATCGGTGCATCCCTAATAAACAGGTTCACCCACTAATATTCTGGAAGGTTACAACTGCATACAGTAGTACAGACCTACCTACCCGGCACTGTGCATTTGAGATAGTTACAAAAGAACAGACACTTGTCTGTCACTAGGATTCAGATAAAGAAGTTATGGAGAGCTACAGTTAAACAACCAGAACATAGGAATAATTACCTAATAGTCTCTGCTTCTGGTCTGGATAAAATACAGTATTGCAGTATTGAAGCTTCTGTATGTAGACATGTGGTGTTAGCTCCTCTCTCTCCACTTCCTCCTTCTGGAGATTTAAAGGAGAAGTTTGGCCAAAGCTCAGTTGACATCACAGAGACGGTCTAGACTATGCAAGGATTCTTAGAATAATGTTGGGCTCTGCCCAGATTCCTGACTGCAGCTCGATCAACCTCTCAGCATGTCACTGAGAGCCTGAGCCAGCTGCTCCAGTCCCCTCCACAGCCCGGCGCTCCAGTGAACTCTGGAGGGCAGAGCAGAGAGCCAGTGACTGACAGTTACTGAGAACTGACCAATCAACAGTCATGTGATCAGTGGTCATGTGATTGCTCTGTTTTCGGGCTTAGAGCAGAGAGGGGACAGTTGCAGCATCAGATCAATGCTGCAGCCATCTAGGTATGATTATTATTATTTATTTATTTTTAAACCAAAAGGATGAGCTTCGATCTGCATGCAATGTCAGTTAAAGCAACCTGACAAATTAAAAATATTCTGTTTAATGTGTTCCTTACCTACTTTTAATAACAATTGTTTCTATTCTATCTAATGTGTCTATTATCTAATCTTTGTTCCTGATGGTGACAAAAATGAAACACCCCTGCAAAAATGTTTGTTGAAATGGCCACTTGATGTCTCCATTGGAAACTCTTGTGACAAGGTGACAACAATTTATAAAGAGAGTAGCATATAACAGGGCATGCCTGTGCAGGAACCTTCATGGCACGATCACTATGTATTATAATAAAACCAGGTGATTTACAATTATCAAAAACGACTTTGAAGTAAAAAAAACATGTAAAAGTGTATATGAGATTTTACTCATTAGGTTTCTATATACTTTAATAGAATTTTGTTAAATATATTGGAGAGACATAGTACTTTAACTATTGAACTGCTACAAGTCTGATTGAACTTTGTTGCCGATAAATTCCATTTAACTACATTGACGTTCACTGTGGACCCATCAGTATATGTTGCCTAGATATAACTCTCCTTTGTAGAGAAATGAGAATAACCGATAATTCCAGGCAGGTCTTCACAGGCTCTGTCATTAGGGAATCCAGTGCTGCTATTTAGGAGATCCATATAAGACATAGATGGATCAGACAGTATACAGTATATGACACTGGATGACTCAGTGGATGATTCATTGAGGGGAAAGCAGCGCCTGGGAGAGGACTGGTAAAGCGAGCACACTTTGTGCTGTATGAAAACCGCTAACAGGGAATCTCATTGTCTGGTCTCCTCTTTCTATAACAACTTGTAAGATAACTTGTTCTTGCAAATTAAAAAAAAGTATTTGTAGATTTGACTCATAGATTATTAAAAAAAATTAACAAAATAAAATTATTGATATTTTATGGAGGTCGAAACTATTTAACATTTCATTGCTAGTGGTTGCTTACCCCTTATGGCCAAGAGTGGTTTTCCGATTCAGCTATGGGCCTACTGATTTGACAATAACTTGTACAGCACAATGTATAAAGGAGTGTGGAGTAAACACAGCAGATTATTTACATTTGAGCAATATTTAGCACAGTACAGTGAGGCACTGCAGGATATATAACGATTGATTTACTAAAATTGGAAAGTGCAAAATCTGTTGCAGCTTTGCATAGAAATCAATCAGCTTCCAGGTTTTATTGTCAAAGCTTACCTGAAGTTAGAAGCAGAACATCATTGAGCCCTGGTTCACACTGACACGGTGCAGAATTCACAGCGTTTTCTGTGTGAATTCCGCACCGCATCAGAATGTTCATACGAACTGGTGCGGGTGTGTATGTTAAGTTAACAACACCCCGAAAGCGGTCCGCAAAACATGGTGTGATGTGCAGAATCGGATCGCATAGGTGTGAATACCCATGTGATCCGTTTCTAGGGCAGACCAAAAAAAGGGTCCTGCACCTATTTGGTGCAGGTGCGGTGCGATTAGAGCCATACAAAATGTAGGGCTCCAATCGCACCGCACACAAATAGCATGTGATTTGCACAGAAATGCGGTGCGGTTCCTGTGTGAATCACATGTGATATACCTCACTGCATATACGTGAACCCAGGCTAAAAGTTTAATCTACAGTGTGCAGTATGTCGAGTTTAGCACAGTGTATAAGAGGTATACAACATTCGTTACAGTGTATAGAAGATTATTATGACATTATTCAGGTATAATGTAATATAAATTAATGTAATGCATCCTTTTCCAGCCAGGGTGCCCAGGCACCCTGGGGTGCCTTGGCAAAATGCCTAAAATTGCCTAAATTGCCCAAAAATTGTATACAAGCCCGTAGATGGATCAAGCATGCCTTTTAGTTACACAAAGCCACAGATTTTCATTGTGCACCATTGCAACCTTCTAGCCGCCGGCATCCTGACAACCAATGGCGCCATCAGTCAATATGGAGGGTGTCGGCTGCCTGCATGGCATCATAGTTTGACCCTCGCCTGTCCCTCTCTGTCAGTAATGGGGTCAAATTAGCTGAGTGATAGAGAGAAACTGAGGGAGAAACATTGGAATACTATTCAGTATCAGTGTGCAAAAGTGTATTTGCTTTGGAATAAATCCCTCTAACATTGGATGTCCTACATGTGTGGGTGTTGCTGCATTAGGTAAAACTATTAGAATAGCTTTTTACATTTTAGAATGGGGTGCCTTGAGACTGTCCATAATTTTAAAGGGTGCCTTGACTGAAAAAGGTTGCGAAACGCTGGTGTAATGTAAAGTGTATTTTATACAATATACTTTGAATGTGATTTTTGCGTTAAAGACAAAGTATAACTAAAGTCCAAACTTTTTTTTTTCCGGATAGAGTGGAGAGGGATTAGAATGCTTGTCAGTTTTTATTGCTGTCTGTGTCCCTATTAGGGAGATTCAACCTCTCTATTTGTCTTATTTACCATTATCATTGAAAGTGAAAAGTAACAGAGGCTAAATTTTCCAATGGGGACACTAATTCTGATAACATGGGGGTCCCCAAGGAATTTCCCTAATTTGCAGGCATTTCCTCTCACTTCCTGTTTGGCTATGGGACAGAAAATAAATGGAAATCTCCACAAAAATGTTTTGTCTTTAGTTCTACTTTATTTACAGTTCTAGAGAACAAACTGTAAAAAGTTTAATGTGAAGAGGATATGAAAGAGTTAAATTACAATGAACAGAATAACAGGTAGAGGATTAAAGTATATGTGAACCTTTACCTTGTGAAGCAACCCATTTTGTTTAAAATAGAAATGAAAGACAAAACATTTGTGTATACAGTAAATATAAAAAAGTGCATTGACTGGAAAGTCCATTAATCTACAAAGGCCTGGGTGAACCTGGAAGACTCTTTTTCGCAAGTGCCTCTTGCTTGGATCCCCTGGTTTCATGCAAAACACATTATTATTATTATTATACAGTATTTATATAGTGCCAACGGTTTGTTCAGCGCTGTACATACAACACATCCCCCATACTCTTTTCTCCCACCCAGTCATAGGATCGACTCTGAAAATTTTCTACTCTGCCTGTAAAGCAGCTTCCATCTCCTTTATACTTAGCCCACTGATCTCCATACACTTGAATCCAGAATTCCTTCCAGGCATGCACAACGCCTTTCTGGCCAATCATTGGCTCCATCAGCACATGCGTGCCAAACACTTTTTCCATAAGGGCCAGGTGGTGACCCACATGTCCCTAGCCAGATCCATGCATAATCAGACCTTCCCTTTCTGGATCTATCTCCAGCTATGACATGTCCTCCAGACCCCAGTACACTTTCATAAATGGAGTCGACCTCTTACCCCCTTTGAAACTCTCTCCATCAAAGCAGAACCTCAAAGACATCTTGTATCTACACATATTCACTACTGTTTGATACTGAGGCTCCCCAAACACTTCCTGCTTGCCGAGCATGGGAAATGGACCTAGCTGTAGAGATTACAGCATCGGATTGGGAACAAATCTTTACCTACTCTCATAAAGGTTCTGTCAATGTTTCCACCCAGGAAAATGAGTACAAACTATTTTTGTGCTGGTATAGAATGCCCTCAAGGATTCATCAGTTCAACGCCTCAGTGTCCAACAAATGCTGGAGATGTGGTGGGGAAGTGGGCTCCCTTTTTCATATCTGGTGAAGTTGCCCCTCTATACAACCCTACTGGAGGGAGGTTCACCGCATTACTTCCTCACTCTCGAATAAACCCCAGCGCAACTTCTTCTCCATCACACCTCCCTCCCCAGACATTTGTATTTTAAGTCGCATGCATATGATAAACGCTGCTAGACTCTGCATCCCAGTCCTGTGGGGATCTACTCGTGTCCCGTCTGTACGTGACTGGATTATCCACCTTGGGAGAATCGCTGATATGGAGGAATTGATCGCAACGGCTAAGGGTAACCCAACAAAATTTTCTCATATCTGGTCTTGCTGGACTCATTTTCAAACTACCTCTGAATATCATAGCCTTGTGTGAACTTCCCACCAACGTACTACTTGAAATGAGCCGCTGTTGAGGACTATACATGCATACCCATAGGCTTTCTCTGTGTCCCCTTTCACTGTACTTCATTATACCCCACACACCGCTGGGCGCAAAGCTCTCTGTTCTAAAATGATCGGTCTGGTTCTTTGATTGGGTTCTCTTTCGTTAGGACTTGTGAACGTTTCAAGGTCTAGACTACAACCCATCACCCCTCTCCCCTTCCCCCCCCCCCTCCTACCATCACCCTCCCTTACATCCCCTCCCTATAACCTTCCCCTGTGTCAGGGCTCTGTCCTCGGCAGAGGTGTTAGGAGACATGGCACCCCTGCTAGTACCTTGCATGGCCGCAGAAGTTCACATCAGCTCAAATTTGGCGCCAAACGGCCTTTATAAGGAAGCCCTGCACTACTCTCAGGTGCTGGTTGATCTCTGGCTCCCTAGTACCTTTGTTCCCTTGCTATCCTGACTTGTGATTTCCTGTTAACGACTCGGCTTGCTTCTGGACCTATCTGCTCTGTTTAACCCCTACCTAACCCCGGCTTGTCTAACGGATCTTCTCTCCTGCTCTATGTGTATGACCTCGGCTATCCCTTTTGACTACGTCTGCTCCGATCCCCACCTGGCACCCGACCTTGGTTCGAACTGGTTATCCTGTGATCCTCTGTTCTCTGGAAGACCTGCATACCTCGCACAGGCGCTCCCTGCCTGCAGACCCCATCTCCCCGTCGGCCGTGCTCCTGGGTGGACCATCAAACAAGCACTCCTACAGGCGACCTGTGCTACTCTGGGCCTGACTCCTGCTGTCCCACCTTCAGGGGAGTCTGGAACTTAGCTGCAAGGGAAGCCCTCTCTCCATTGGCCTCTGTCACCAGGTACGTGATACCCTGCCACAATTCAATGCCCCCCTTCCCCTTATCTCCTCTCTACCCTCTTTTCCAAACCCCCCCTTTTTTTTCTTTTCTTTTCCCTCTCTCGCGTTCCCCTACTATCTCTTTCTTCTTCCCTCCCCATCTTCCTTCTCCTCCCCTCATCTACTGTATGTTTCTTTCATCTTTCCCTATATATTCTATATCCTTTATTGGCTTCTCAGCTGACTTCTATGATACTTCTGTCTGTCCCCTTCTTGGTCACACATATGCCCCCTGCTCCACAACTGCCCATTCCCATATACTGTAGCGATTTACAATACATTAAGCTTTCAATGCTTGTACCCACTAAGGAAGCTTACATGGCAACATGCCCTCCTTCGCATAGGACACAGCCCCACATAGTAGC
Source organism: Staurois parvus (assembly GCF_062004578.1). NCBI lineage: Eukaryota > Metazoa > Chordata > Amphibia > Anura > Ranidae > Staurois > Staurois parvus. The sequence continues at coordinate 1,148,675 of NW_028317967.1, forward strand.
ATTCACAATGCACCATGTAATACCATTATACTCGCCCTTCTTTCCTAAATGTCCCTCCCATCAAACTTATCAGACGACTCTGGTTAGTAGTGGAGAGAACTACCACCTACTTCATGTTATGTTATACAAGCTCCTCCCTTACTCAATATGCCTGGTTTGGAGAGAAGTTATTATAACTTTTTGTCAATGTTTAATGTATGCTCCAGGATTACATATGTCGCTCAGTTCAATGTGACTTTGTATGCCTAATGTGTGTACACCGTATTCAGATGTACACCTTTTTTTCTGTTATGTTGCCTTCCCATTCTCAAAAAAACATTATGGAATAAAAAAGTGCAAGTACCTTTTTTTATCTTTTTTGTTAATAAGTGACCTCTGTTCTCAGCTGTATAGGGGCTTGGAGAAGTGGGAGTGGAGAAACAGCAGTCCACTAAACTTCCAATTGAATGTCTGTGCAGGGAGGATCAGCAAAAGTATGACCATTGCTGAACAGACAGGCTGTTCCCCCAGCACAGCCAGAAAACTGACCACACTGAAATGGATGTGCTCTCATGCCTAGTGTGGTCAATTTGAAATAAAAAAGCAGAGGGACTGGTAAGATCACCGAGTATTTCACACAAAGGAAGCTATACAAAGAGAACAGGATACTTTTTCATACAAGTACATGGTACATCTGGCACATATAAACAAGTACAACTGGCACATATAAACAATTTGAAAAGGTTGGGGTAATACATTCTTTAATGTATATTTACTGGGGGTTTGTCTAGAAAAGTCTTACTGAACTTTGAACATACACTGAATGGGGAATGTGCAAAGATTAGTGTACTGTATATTGAATGGTTGTTGCACAGTAAAGGGTTAATGTATACTGAATGGGAAGAGTCAATGAACAGTGATTGGGGAAAAGTGTTGGGACTGCACAGGACAGATGATTGAGAGGCACAATGAATGGTTAATGTATATTGATTGGGAAGTTTTCAGTAATTGAAAGTAACGTAAAGGTCTGCAATAATTGGTTAATTCACAGGTGTGAGAGGTTAATAGGAACAGGACAATGCTCAGTAATGGTATTGTAGTTCTCGGTGTGGTGTGTAATTAGATGTGGAGTGAGCACTGGATTTTCTGAGTGCTGCTCTTTGTACTGGGTATGGTGTATGCTGTGTTCACTATGCTGAGTATGGTATGTGCTGTGTTCACTATGCTGAGTATGATGTGTTCACTATGCAGGGTATGGTGTGTGCTGTGTTCACTATGCAGGGTATGGTGTGTGATGTGTTCACTATGCAGGGTATGGTGTGTGATGTGTTCACTATGCAGTGTATGGTGTGTGCTGTGTTCACTATGCAGGGTATGGTGTGTGATGTGTTCACTATGCAGGGTATGGTGTGTGATGTGTTCACTATGCAGGGTATGGTGTGTGCTGTGTTCACTATGCAGGGTATGACATGTGCTGTGTTCAGTATTCAGGGTATGGTGTGTGCTGTGTTCACTATGCAGAGTATGTCGTGTGCTGTGTTTACTATGTAGAGTATGGCGTGTGCTGTGTTCACTATGCAGAGTATGGCGTGTTCTGTATTCAGTATGCAGGGTATGGCGTGTGCTGTGTTCAGTATGCAGGGTATGGTGTGTGCTGTGTTCAGTATGCAGGGTATGACGTGTGCTGTGTTCAGTATGCAGGATATGTCGTGTGCTGTGTTCACTATGCAGAGTATGGCGTGTGCTGTGTTCACTATGCAGAGTATGGCGTGTGCTGTGTTCACTATGCAGAGTATGGCGTGTGCTGTGTTCACTATGCAGAGTATGGCGTGTGCTGTGTTCACTATGCAGAGTATGGCGTGTGCTGTGTTCACTATGCAGAGTATGGCGTGTGCTGTATTCAGTATGCAGAGTATGGTGTGTGCTGTGTTCAGTATGCAGAGTATGGTGTGTGCTGTGTTCACTATGCTGGGTATGGCGTGTGCTGTGTTCACTATGCTGGGTATGGTGTGTGCTGTGTTCAGTATGCAGGGTATGGCGTGTGCTGTGTTCACTATGCTGGGTATGGCGTGTGCTGTGTTCACTATGCTGAGAATAGGTTGCGCTGTGTTCATTATGTTGAGTATGATATGTGCTGTTGTGTGCTGTGTTCACTATGTTGGGTATGGTGTGAGAGTAATGTGCTGCTCAGTGACATAAGTACTGGGTATGATGAGTGATTGTGCCCAAATCACTTTCTACATGCCAATGGATGTCTAGAGGAGCACAGGAAATGATCTCAGCAGCTTATTAATATATACTAAGGAAAGTGAAAAAGAGATTTCAAGTTTCTCCTACAAATAAATGGCAGTTTTATCCTATATCTGTAGGATATAAAAATAGACCTTGGCGTTCAACAATTCACTGATTGGATTGTAAAAAATGATAGCGGAAAATGTAACATATTCAGAATATAATATAATGCATAATTCAGTGAGTCACAGTTAGGAATAATTATCTGTTGCGTCTATGCTTAGAATAATATAGCAATATAGCAATTCCTTAGGGAGTTCTGCTGTGAGGTGAAATTTAAAGCAAAACTTCCTGATTTAAAGTGAATTCTCTGGATATATAATAGACACAAATTAATGCAACTTTGTAATAAAAATTCATTAAATTTATTCTTTCAAAATTCTTTCAAGCAATGTGCCCATCTCTGGTAGCTATCTCATCTCTCCCTGTACTTAAGAGGACAGAGAGTCAATTGAGGGAGTGATTAGTTCCTGCTGCGGTCAAACAAATCCTTTGAGCAGAGAGAGAGGGGTGGGGCCGAGCCGCATTGTGTGTGTCTATGGATGCTCACAGCCCGGCTCAGGAACTCAGGCATTCGTCCCCATAGGAAGAGGCTTTCTATAGTGGTGCATGGAGAAGAGGAGGAGCTGGACGGGGGACCCAGAAGAAGAGCTTTGGGGCCACTCTGTGGTATACCTTTGCACATAGCAGGTAAGTATACCATCTGTAGGCAGGTTGCCTGAATTAGATAGTTAGATATCCAGCTGGCCCAGGCTGGGGATAGGGTTAATGATTCCGTGCTCTTTTCCCAGGCTTTTGGACCCAGCCTTTCCTCTCTGTGGCCTATATATTAGAAGGGAAGGCCAGAGACAGGGGGTGATGGAAGCTGTTGGAAGACATCTTGTGGAGATGCTGTGATACCGTGAGCTGTGGAAGATACCAGATTCTGGAGCCCACCTCCTATGGACTGCTCCAGTCATGGATTCTTACCTACGGAGGTTTGCCTGGGTAAAGCTCTCTGAACTGTTCTAGAGCCTTGTCTGAAGTTACTTAAAAGTGGTGCATGTTGGTTCCTGATGTATAAAAAGAACTTGGGTAAGTAAAAGGTTAACTCAGCAAGACAAGTAGGAGGAGGAATGCAGTTTCTATGGATATCCAGATCTAGTGCAAACTGTACAACAGCAAGTTGTAAGCATTGTACCTGATGTGGGTATGGGATCATCTAGTAGCAAGGGGGTCGGTGCGCTTACTCCTTCCCTAGGGGTCGGAGTTTGGGACCGAACCCACCTTATGGAGATCCACAGCCTAGCCGTATGGTATGGGAGAGAGTCAAGAGTTATTGGTGAGCATACATGAGGTCCACTCTGGTGCTTGGTGGAACCCCATTCTGTAATGGGGAGTGAGGTGGCAGAGTACGCTGATTGGTGGAGAGGGCTCAGCAGTGTTCCTCTTAAATGTGACACTCAACGGCAAGGTGTGTAAGAACATGGGACGGTGTCTACTGCGCATGGTGTATGGCTCATCTCTGAGTTGGGGTGCCGCCATAAGGTTGCTTTCACCTGAACGCAGTCTGCGCCTGCCCTTAATGAGTGTGATCACACATCCAAAGGTATCCCATATGCACAGGTGCGTGACCCCACCCCTAAGCTCCTCACAACATGGTGTAGTCTAAGCGACTTGACCAGCGCCACACATCTTTTTAATTCTAGGGGAAAAGCTTTATCAACATCATGAATATAAATAGTATTCACTATTCTATTATTAGTATACAGGATTTATATAGCGCCAACAGTTTGGGTAGCGCTTTACAAAATGAAGGTAGACATTACAGTTACAATACAATTTGGTACAAGAGGAAACAGAGCGCCCTGCTCGTTAGAGCTTACAATCTAAGAGGATCTGCTTCATTGACTTGATGCTATACTCTGATTAAAAAGTGTTCCTTTCATTTTTTTGAGCAGTATATATGCTGTCCAGCCTAGCCCTCCTGGTGAGCAGAGAGTACCTGGAGCTGAGCTTCAGCCTGGAACAGGGGCGGACTGACCATTTGGAAACTCGGGCACTGCCCGAGGGCCCGGGGTCAGTAGGGGGCCCCATGAGATGCCCCTGGTACCTTTTTCATAGGCTTTTTTGAGTTTGGGCAAGGACACAGGGGCCCCATGATCCCCTATTGCCCGGGGGCCCCATGAGTTGTCAGTCCGCCCCTGTCCTGAAATAGGTGTTGGAATGAGGCAGTGAGGAGGGAGAGCAGGAGAGAGGGCGGGTCGCTGCACTTTGGGCCTCTGGGATGTACTTTCCCCCTGGGCGAAAGTTGCCAGTCAGCCCCTGATGCCAAAGGATACAAGTTATAATGGAGTTTTTGGTTTCACAGCTATCCTGACCTCCAGAGAGGGAGCCTCCATTAGACCCAGAGGACTGCACCCACCTATTCCATTTAAGGGGACTCTGGAGTATCCTGATTACAATCAGCTTACACCTTAGAATCCATCTACCCACAGAGGAGGAGCATCAGATCCCTGCCATCACCCCATGATGACCATTTGATGACATCAGGATATATTTATAACGCGCATTTATCTGTGCTTTCTGGTGAGTGCGCATTGCTTATACACCTATATTCACCTTCTCCAGCAAGACACAGGAGTAATGAGCACCTTGGTCACCTGATGAACTTATTTATGATTTATTATGATCAGTGATACTTGATCTTATTTTATCACCATATGTTACTTTTATTACTTTATTAGCACCACACATCACTTTTATATTAATTTCGGAGGAGGGGTTGAGTGATGCAAAAGGTAATAGCTGTGGGGGGGATGAGCTGATGGAGGAAATAAATGGCGGTTTACTGGGTAGAAGCAGGATAGGCTTATTTAAAGAGAGAGGTTTTCAGGGATCGTCTAAAGGTGGATAGATTAGGAGATAGCCGGACAGATTGGGGTAGGGAGTTCCATAGGATAGGAGAAGCTCGGGAGAAGTCCTGGAGGCGAGCATGGGAGGAAGTGACACAGGTACTAGAGAGCAGAAGGTCTTGGGAGGATCGAAGAGAGCGATTTGGTTGATATTTTGAGACCAGGTTGGTGATGTAGCGGAGGGCAGAGTTGTGGATGGCTTTGTAAGTTGTTAGTATTTTGAATTTTATTTGTTGGGCGAGTGGATGCCAGTGGAGGAATTGGCAGAGAGGGGCAGCAGACACTGAACGGTTAGTAAGGTGGATGAGCCTGGCAACAGTATTCCTAATGGACTGGAGGGGGAATAGCCTATGTAAAGGTAAGCCAATAAGGAGGGAGTTGCAGTAGTCGTGGTGAGAGATAACTAGGGAGTGAATTAGGAGGTTTTTGGTATCATTGGTTAAAAAGGGGAGTATTCTGGAGATGTTGCAGAGGTTGAGGCGGCATGATTTGGACAGGGATTGGATATGGGCCTGAAAGGATAGTTCCGAATCCAGGGTTACCCCTAGTACCCTGGCATGCAGGGATGGGTTGATAGTGGTGCTATTGATACTACGGTCTGTCATTTTAGGTCTTTTCACACATTGGGGGAGATTTACAAAATCTGGAACAATTAAGAATCTAGTGCAGCTGTGCATAGTAACCAATTAGCCTCCAACCTCAGCTTGTTTAATTAAACTTTGGCAAGAAAACCTGGAAGCTGATTGGTTTCTGTGCAGAGCTGCACCAGATTTTGCATTCTCCAGTTTTAGTAAATGACCCCCATTGTGTATTTGTTGATATCATTCTTTTGTTCTTGTACAGAATATTCCTTATTATCATACTGAAGAAGAAAAAACAGATGAGTGTATGGGAATTCCATGATATTTCCATGTGTCCTTCGAGAGCAGTGCAGAGATTACTTCTTGCTACTAATTTGCAGTAATAGGTTTAGGTGTCATAATCTGATTTGTTACAAGCTAATGATCATCTTGTGTTACACACAGAGTAGTTTCAAACAAAGGCTGAATATGTAACATTGTTTCATAACTTGGCAGGATATCAAGAACTTGTGTAGGTACAGTTTTCCTTGGGATGCATGGATGGAACATTTAGTAAACAGATCATACCCAAGATGGGAGCCAAAGGCATACCTGTAAAGTTTCTCTGTATCAATGGCAGTGGTGTATTTTGGTTTTGTGCTGCCCTAGGCAAGACTAAAATCAGGCACCCCCCCATCTATTTCAATCTAAATATATCACATATCAATTTGGCCCACCCCTTCCTGTTTAAAGGAGAAATACAGAGCAGAGAGTCAATTACTGACAGTCACTGCTCATTGCTCAGATCAGCGATCATGTGATCGCTGAGTTCTCACATTTAGAGCTGGTGGGGGACAGATGCAGCATCAGACCGATGCTACATCCACCTAGTTAAGTATAATTAGGGGAAAAAAAAGAAAAGACAAATTTCTCTTAAGATCCAACCCTTTAGGACAGGACAGGAGGGGGGAAGCGGGACAAGAGGGGGGAAGCAGCACAGGACGGGGGCAGTGGGACAGGTGGGAGGCAGGAGGATGCAAGAGCAGTAGGACAGGGGCAACAGGACAGGAGGGGGGCAGCGTGACAGGCGGGGCAGCATGATGTGGGAACCACATGATGGGGGGGCAGCATAACAGGAGTGGGGAATCACCAGTCCTCCAAGCTCTTACCGGTCCAGCTCCTCCAGATGGTGTCAGGATCTGGTGACAGGAGTGGTAGCTGAGCTATGTCCCATCTCCACCATCATCTCTGGCATCAGCTGGAACAAAGACCGGCAGGGCTCCTCCATCCTGACCTCGTCCTATTCTTCCTCCTCCTCCACAGGCCCTCTGCTGGCATGCTGGCACCCCCTGGCCTCACCCATGCTCACATAGTCTGGTGCATACTGTAGATCCTGACCAGATGCCTGCCTGACAACGGGCCCCAGGCCCCCGACTGCTCCCTGCACACACCAGGGATCTACCCATTACTCTGCCCTCCTCTGCAAGTGGTCCCCCTACTTGTGTGTCGGCTATCCCCCCCCAATGGTGGCTCTGCTGGTCACACCTACCTGTGTCCCTTCTGCCCGGGGTGGCACCGCCCCCCTGTAAAATGCCACCCAAGGCAAATGCCTTGCGTGCCTTGCAGAAGATACTCCCCCAATTAGTTGTGATTTTATGATGCTGAAAGGGATAATGTTAAACAAAGCGGCTATAGGTGTATCCAAATATAACAAATGGTTATTGTGGTGTTTTTTAATTAATAAGACCAGTAATGTCTTTGTTTTGTATTCCATCTCCACTCTGTCTTCTGTGCTGGGGTCTTTTACCTTCACATTTTAGCCTCCTTTTATGAAAACAGAGTCATAAAACGGCAATGGGAGAAGACAGATCTGTAGTAATCATGAGCACATCCCATGTTTCCTAAACCAGTGGTTCTCAACCCTATTGGGTCTAGGGCTGGGAAAATTCTTCCAAAGCCTTCTGTGTCCGAACAGTAAAAAAAAAAGTTTATAGTCACATAATAAAATGATGTATTGTCGTTCTGGAAGGCTCTGAATGGGGTTGGGTGTCACTTTAGGTGAGATGAAGGTTTTGGGAGGGGGCTAGGAGACTCTGCAGCAGACTTGGTTGCCCTGTAGAGGATGAGGTTTCTAGGGGGGAGCTGGGGTCAACTGTAGGGAATGGGGGTCTCTGGAGGGTGTTGTGAGCATTTTGGGGGGTCTGGAATCTCTGCAGAAAGCCAGGAAGCACTGTAGGGGACTGAGGGCATTTAGGGAGCCTGGGGAAGTGTAAGGGTGAATTCACACAATGTGCAGTGTCTGGTTTTATCCTGCAGTGTAAAAGACCGGTCACCACAGGGACACACCAAAGCAATTGTTTTCTGTGTGTCTCATTCACATTGCAATGCAACCTGGAGCTGCGCTGCAGTAAGCTGTGATAAAATGAAGCTATGCTGTATTTTAATGCAGAAGGAGAGAGGAAACACAGTGGCGCCACTCTAAGTGTAGAAGTTTCATTAAAATTAGCAATTTATTCGGTAGAACACTCACAAACATGTAAGATAGCATCTCGTGATATAGTGGGTCCCAGTGGTGTAGTGTCTGGATCCTCTGCAATCCTCTTCGTTCCGGCCACTCTGGTGGTGTCCAGGGCTCCGGAGGATGCAGAAAAGCTCAGGGAGGCTGGCATGGCATCCCCTAGGACCAGAAGATAGCATGCGGCGCACTTTCAGAGCATGTGCACTCCTTCTTCAGGCCATGGTTCGGACATCTTGAGTAAGGTTTATATGGAAAACAGAGGCAGGTGGACTTTACAATGCAGCAAGCCCTCACAGAATGCTGCAACAAACCACAGGCCAGCTCAGTGGATTGCTTTAAAAAAGGCCTGGATTCTTTTTTGAATACACAGAATATAACTGGATACTAACATTTAGGGGTAAAGTTGATCCAGGGAATATCCAATTGCATCTGCGGATCAGGAAGAAATTTTTTCCCCTGCAGGAACAAATTGGATCATGCTTTGCTGTGTTTGTTTGCCTTCCTCTGGATCAACTGTGGGTTTAGGATTATAATTTTTTTTTTTTTTATGGTTGAACTGGATGGACTTTTGTCTTTTTTTCAGCCAGACTAACTATGTAACTGGGCAATGTTTGCATATACTCAAGAGGCCTATAAAGCAAATCATGGTAACTCTGGACATACTAAGAAATACACTTGTATTTACATACAATACTTACAAATGGATGTTTCCATAAAAAGAGGTGCTTTCATAAAAAAAGAATGCTTTCTTAAAAAGACCATAAGGGTCAAGTGGGGATTAAGATAAAAATAAAATATGGGTCAGACAAAGATAATAAGACAAAAAAGGGGAATATATGTATTAGGCATTATCAAGTGAAATTTGTAGTGCAAAATAAAATGGGTAAAAAAATGTATACTAAATAAAGGAATACTGCTGTAATTGTATTGCTAGTATGTTTTGATGACACCTTTGCCCCTCCCCCCAGCATGTGACTGCCCAGCCCAGATGGGAGGGTCTAGTTCCAGTCCCAGGGTATATATGGTAGAGAGCACTCATTGTTCAGTTAGCTCTGATGAAGAAGGGACCCCCTTCAAAAACCGTCAGCCATACTCTGAGAATCTACCCCTATGATGGGACTTGCACAGGCTTCGCATTTCTAAAGTTCCTTTGAGGACTCACATGCTTGATTTACTTCGTTGTTTGTGAGTATTTAATAAAATTTTGGTTTGCTGAGGTAATGCACAAGGTTGGTGTGCTTTCTTTTTGTTTCACTTTGCAGTACTGGTTGGGCTTCCCCAGCCTTGTTTAGAGCTGCACAACCTTATGCGCATTGGTGATCAAATTTTTCAAGTTCTGGTTCCAACCATCCACCCTTGCTCTGGGTCATAGAGCGCAGGAGAGATCGTTTCTGGTATTATATATTGGAACGTGTATGGGGCTCTGCCAGAATACCAATATATATTTGGAAATTAGGTTAAATGAAAAGTATTATGGTGCCCTGAACACCACCTGAGCAACTGGAATAAAGTGAATTCAGCCACTACACCATGAGGACCCACTATATCACGAGCTGCTGTCTTACATCTCATGTTTGTGAGTGTTCTACCTAAAAAATTGCTCATTTGAATGAACCTTCTACACTTAGAGTGTGACGCCGCTGTGTTTCCTCTGTCCTTCTGTGTATTAGAGTCGCATCATACTCTGACAGCCGGTCGCCTTCAACTCTTGGACCTACTTCCATTAAGGAGCCACCCTTTATGCTTGGATCCATACTTACCTAGGAGAGTGTCGGACTTTACACATCCGTTAGCCTTGCTTACATGTATGGACTTTTATATCATTTATTTTACCTGGTTTAGATACATGGTCTATGTCAGTTTTCACATCTGGGACAGTTTCTTAGTGCTCCCCGCCTTTCCCCTTGCATTTTATGCCATACAGGATCGCATGTCACTGCATCATGCTGCTGTACAGTGACATGAATGAAGTGTACTTTTGTACGCAAAATAAAGTTGAGTGAAGAAAAAAGGGAGCTATGTGATGCAATGGATCGCGCACCACACCACCCCCTACCACAGCAGAACAGACAACTGCCAGAGAGGAAAGCACTTTGGTTTATCTCTGTGACAGCTGTACATTGTATGTGAATGGCGTCTGAGAGGTTGAGGGGCACTGCATGCCACTATGAGAGACTGGAAAGATTTTATGAATGGAGGTGGGTATGGATGATTGAAAGGTTTGCCTCCATTCAGAGAACATTTTTCATTCATAGAAACTTTGGTGGAGCCTCTAGCAATGGAGGAGGGGAGGTAGAAAAGGTGGGCATAGTCAAGCACTCCCGGAGGGTATCTGCCACAGCTCCATCAACTCTATTACCCCTTCTGTGCTGTAAGATTACAGAGGTGGGGGTAGGGGGATCAGAGGAATGTATCACATTGATAGTAAGTAATGTCACGTGTGCTGATTTTTTTTTTTCTAAACATAGACTTTATACTAGTTGTATTAAAAAAAACATTATTTTTAAGGAATAAACTGATTTTGGTTATGTTTTTTTTAATAATTCCTATGCAGGCTTACTCTGGGTACTCCGGTTTCCTGCCAGGATCCAAAGACATGCTGATAAGGTAATTGGATCCTGTCTAAATTGGCCCTAGTATGTGTATGTATGAATGTAAGTTAGGGACCTTAGATTGTATGCCCCTTGAGGGTTAGGGAATGATGTGAATGTACAATATATATGTAAAGCGCTGCAGAAATTGACAGCGCTATATAAGTACCTGTAATAAATAAATACATAAATAATTACCACTCTTATAGGCAAGAGAAAGACAATCCTAGGCATCCTTGGTTTATGGATCTAGGAGAATGAAAAGTAATAATTAACAGTACACTTGTCCCAATTGAGATATATTTGTCCTTAAAGTTGCAGTGCTGTCACAACTCACCCCTAAATCCTGCAATTAGCCAGAATCAGTGTGCTGGAATCTCCTTTTCCGGGATAAAGAATTTTGGAACAAGGGCAGAGAATTAAGTAATACATAGTTATGCTCATTGCCCAGAATCAGAAATCCAGTTATCCTGAGGTTCTTCTTCAATATACACAAGCTGGGCAGTTGTGTCACCATGAATGATGTCCTCAAACCTTCTGGATCTGTGATGCTCTACTGTTCCACACGTGGCCAATGTTGTGTTGCAGTAACATAAATTAAGTTATTGGTTGCATGGTCCCCCAATGTCTGCAGATGACTTCCTGATGCTTTCATTATTGGTGATTAGCATATGTCCTTGTTGAGTCAATTTCATTGCTGTTTGTTCAATGGGTGTGATCTATCTGGGGAGAGCTAGGGAGTTTCTTGGGTGCCCAGTAGCCAGTTAAAGAATTGCAAATCTATCAGAGCTCACAAACTTCTGTAATTGAGCTCAGAGGCAAAAAGAAGAATCTGAATGACAATCATTTAGGATAAAATATTGCATTGTCTTCCCTCTTGTGATCAATACATTTTTAAAATACATTTTATAATAACCAATATTAAAGCAGTATCAAACCCAAAAACAAACTTTTACTATATTGCAGCTTACCAATTTCTGCATTGTCTGCACTTAGTTTTCTATTTTACACTTCATTCTTCTGTTTTCACCTGGTGATCTGAACAGTAAGTACTTTGTTTTTCAAAAGAACAAACTCTCTTGCAGATGTATGCAGTTACATGATGAGTCAAACCATTTAACACGGCCAGGGGAGCTTTTATTTCTTCATGTAAAGCCTTTATCACGTAACTAGAGTTCAGCTTCAGTGTGTTAGTGTATTTACATCTGCTAGTCCATCTGATACTCCCCTCCCCCAGACTGACAATGCTTCTGTCCAAAGGTGCCCCTGTGCTCCTTCATCCAGAGTGGGGCACTCTAATACTCTAATACAGGAAGTGTGTTACTGTCCAGATCACAAGGTGAAAACAAGGGAGAAAAGGCCTAAAAAAAGAAAACTAACCAGCACATCTAACAATTGGTAAGGTGCAATATATTACAGTTTTGGCTTTGGGTTTAATATCACTTTAAAAAAAGATTTGAAACTGCTTGGACTGCTGAGCAAATACTAGCAGGAGATGTTGATGAGGTTATCCTAAATCTTCAGGAATTGGACAGTTTTATGGTGGCAGTGTATCCAACATTTAAATTTGCCACACCACAGGGAATAGGCACACCCGTGCCACATCCCAGTGAACCAGAACAGTACACAGTGAAGGAAATTACCTCCAAAACTAAAGGAATTTAAAGGCACCATACTTAAATCACAATACAAAAAATAAAAGCAAAATATTTATTATATTCAAAATGATATTAAAAAGTGGTGAACCAGCACATAGCCATCAAATTTAAACATTTGAACATGTAATTACATATGAGTTGCATAAAATCACATATAAGTTCGTCAACATTATTATGTCCCACTGGAAGGTACCAACGCGTTTCGCAGTTCACATCTGCTTAATCAGGGTTGTTACGGGACCATCACAACATCAGTTAAGCCGTCTGATAACCATTAGTTCTTGAGAAGATGCCACATAGAGGGCCTTAAAAATCCAAGGCCCACGTAACAATCTGCGGGAGGGTTCTGTTGGACACTGGGCCAGATAGAGGAAGAGGGAGGAGAAGACCGCCAACAATCAAATGTTCTCAACTAAGTGATAATTCAAATGATCTCTGGTCAAAGATGACTGGTGAAAAAGGTTATAGGGACACATCACACACACTGACCGAGTCCTCAGTACAGATGGATATCTCCATCTTGCAGTCCCGATCCTCTTCTTTTCGGGGCTCCCCCCCCCCTGTGCTCCTGCCTTCTGCCCCTTGAGCAGTGCCCCCAGGGAAAGCTGCTCGCCCTGGGGGCATCGCTGCATGCTTGTCTTTGAGCCGCTGCTCTATGCGTAAGACACATAGAGTTGCAGCTCAGCCCCGCCCCCCGCTCTTTGCTCATTGGCTCACTAGCTGTGATTGACAGCAGTGGGAGCCAATTGCAGCTGGTGTGCTGGTGCGGGATGACATCATCACACCAACACTCCACCTGACGTTTTTGGAATATTTTTCCTTATCCACAAGAGGTTTACTTTTTTGTCAGTAAAATAAACTGACAAAAAAGTAAGCCTCTTGTGAATAAGGAAAAATGTTCCAATCACAGCAGATGGAGTCTTGTTTTGATGTCATCACGCACCTACACGCCGGCTGACACTTTGGCCAGGCGGTTTTCACTTTCACTGCTTATACTGATCTTGATTTTACTGCACTATGAGGCTTCTCCATTTATTCCGTGTATGTATGGGTACAGTGAGCGGCATTTAAGAGTAGAAGTTGTGACTGGGCTCATCCATGCACTCTATTGATCTGGTTGTACATTTGGCTGATGGTTTGACAGTGAGAGTGCTTGCCTGATGCTTTAATTCAAGCTCTTTCGATCTCTATGATTTGTGATCATCTCCATTTGGTAAGAGGCCCCTTTTACTCTTTTTGGGGCACTTTTTTAAGCACTGGAGCACTTTATATGAAGATGTTTACAAGCACTGAGCACTTTTTCCTCACTCTTTTGGACTTTTCTTGATACACACTTTTTAGATGATATGTAATATATATGCATTTTTTTTCACATTATATCATTTGCACTTTTTAGTTATTTATTGATTCATGATTTAAAAGGACAGCGTATTGTGTGTTTTTTATTTTGTCACTTGTATCTAGTATTCAAGATATCCGGGTCGCAGCAGTTCCTTTTGTTTATAATTATTTTTCTTTTGTTTTGCTTACACGAAGGGAATTTTTACCCACAATTTTTAGCAGAAGCGTTTACCAGCAAAAAAAAACAAAAACAGGGTCAGTGCGTTCTGGAGCAGCAACGTTTTGGCAGAAAAAACACGATGCATGTAAAAGCACTTAAATGGACGTAAACACTAGGTATGTTTAGCGCTTGAACAATATTTCATTTAATTGGCCAGAATAATCATTTATTCTGCCCAAGTGCTTGATACTTGTAAATGTGTCTAAACGCTTGTAAAAACGACAAGCGTCAGGCATTTTTTTGTGCCAAAATGCTGCTGCCAAGAGAAGAAGCATTTTAAAAATGTCCTGGGTGCATGAGGCCTTATAAAAATTGTGATCATTAAAAATCATTTTAATGCTGGGAGGTGGAGCTATTGAATATTTGACCACTGTGATTGGCTATAATGTGATTGGAAACCCATACCACTCAGAGTGCACTCTCATCACACAACATGTGTATGTACAGAATGCAGGATTCAGGAGTGCAGGAGCTTCCATTACAAATGGTTTTGCACAAATTGTAGAAGCGTATCAGAGAAGGATTCAGGAATGTGTTATGTACAGAGTGCAGGATTCAGGGATGCGTTATGTACAGAGTGTAGGATTCAGGGATGTGTTATGTACAGAGTGCAGGATTCAGGGATGTGTTATGTACAGAGTGCAGGATTCAGGGATACGTTATGTACAGAGTGCAGGATTCAGGGATGTGTTATGTACAGAGTGCAGGATTCAGGAATGTGTTACGTACAGAGTGTAGGATTCAGGGATGTGTTATGTACAGAGTGCAGGATTCAGGGATGCGTTATGTACAGAGTGCAGGATTCAGGGATGCGTTATGTACAGAGTGCAGGATTCAGGAATGTGTTATGTACAGAGTGCAGGATTCAGGGATGCGTTATGTACAGAGTGCAGGATTCAGGGATGCGTTATGTACAGAGTGCAGGATTCAGGAATGTGTTATGTACAGAGTGCAGGATTCAGGGATGTGTTATGTACAGAGTGCAGGATTCAGGGATGCGTTATGTACAGAGTGCAGGATTCAGGGATGTGTTATGTACAGAGTGCAGGATTCAGGAATGCGTTATGTACAGGGTGCAGGATTCAGGAATGTGTTACGTACAGAGTGCAGGATTCAGGAATGTGTTATGTACAGAGTGTAGGATTCAGGGATGTGTTATGTACAGAGTGCAGGATTCAGGGATGCGTTATGTACAGGGTGCAGGATTCAGGGATGTGTTATGTACAGGGTGCAGAATTCAAGACTGTGTTATGTACAGAGTGCAGGATTCAGAAATGTGTTGTGTACAGAGTGCAGGATTCAGGAATGTGTTATGTACAGAGTGCAGGATTCAGAGATGCGTTATGTACAGAGTGCAGGATTCAGGGATGCGTTATGTACAGAGTGCAGGATTTAGGGATGTGTTAAGTACAGAGTGCAGGATTCAGGAGTGCGTTACGCACAGAGTGCAGAATTCAGGGATGTGTTACGCACAGAGTTCAGGATTCAGGAGTGTGTTATGTACAGAGTGCAGGATTCAGGGATGTGTTATGTACAGAGTGCAGGATTCAGGGATGTGTTATGTACAGAGTGCAGGATTCAGGGATGTGTTAAGTACAGAGTGCAGGATTCAGGAGTGCGTTACGCACAGAGTGCAGAATTCAGGGATGTGTTACGCACAGAGTTCAGGATTCAGGAGTGTGTTATGTACAAGTGCAGGATTCAGGAGTGCTTTAGGTACAAAGTGCAGGACTCCGGAGTGCATTACGTACAGAGTGCAAGATTTAGGGATGCCTTTTGTACAGAGTGCAGGATTCAGGGATGTGTTAGGTACCGAGTGCAAGATTCAGGAGTGTGTTACGTACAGAGTGCAGGATTCAGGAGTGTGTTACGTACAGAGTGCAGGATTCAGGAGTGCATTACATACAGAGTACAGGATGCAGGGATGCGTTATGTAAAGAGTGCAGGATTCAGGAGTGTGTTATGTATAGAGTGCAGGATTCAGGAGTTAGCTAAACTGCAAACACATCAGCTTAACATAAACTTTCATTCTATTCTATAGAACATAAAATTCTATATTCAAATCTTGATTAACAGCATACAGGAGTCGAGGCAAGAATGCCAGCATCAGATGAATAACCAATAAGAGCAGCCGAGCTGGACCTGCAGCAGTGTGAGTGTCTAGCACAGCCAGGGATTGGTGAACAAGCTGGCAGGGGTACGGATGCAATGAGAGAGAGTGCAGCTGTAAATTTCAACCTGTGATGTCGGGGATGGGCGGGGCCGATATGTGTTTCAGGGACTCCACCCTCTTTAAAAGCAACCTGTTCATAGAGAAACAGCCAGCATTTCCTTGCCAATGAGGAAAAAGGTGGAAAGGGGCGAGTCCAATTGAAACTACTGCATGTGCACCCGCAGCGGTGTATAATTCAGGTTTATTATACATTGCTGAGGATGCACATGCAGTAGGTCCAATTGGTCCTGCCCTTTGTCTCCTTGTTCCCTGGCCAGTAATGTATAAATGCCGGCTGTTCGTCCACGCAGTGCTTGCTTGACAAAGGAGGCGGAGCCCCTGAAACAGATATAAGCCCCACTCATCTCTGACATCACAGGTTGTAGTGGACCGCTGCACGCTCTCTCTCATTGCGGATGCACACCCCGCTGTCTTGCCCACCAATCCCTGGCTGTGCTAGCTGATCACACTGTTCACATTGCTGCAGGTACTGCTCAGCTGGAAGTTAGCAGATAAAGAATAGATAGAGTAATGTGGGACAAAGCCCCTGCACACTGGGACCGCGGGGAAAAAAGTGAAAATACAGGAAAGTTCCGCCCAATCCAGGACTGTTGGGAGGTATGCATGAATGAGCCCCAGCAGATGTTTATCCCTTCCAGAGCTGTGACTGTAGATATCATTTAATAGGGTCAGTCCCATGGCCTTTGGTCTCCAGCTGTAACATCACATGTGCCATCCCCAGTCACAGCGATGGGGATGGGGTGCCGTGACAAGACTCTGTAGCTTACTCATGTATTTGCAAATACGTACTAACAAAACCCCTGTTTTAACGCATAATGTTAGACAGGTTAATTCGGTTTGTTTGCGGGCTGGCTGGCAAGTTAATGCGGGGAATTTTTCTTTTTTGTTATTTGACATGTGCTCCTTGCTGCAAAGGCCAGGTATAGAATGGGGCAGTGGCCATTTTTTGTACTGGGGATCGCACATTGCCTGACACAGCTATAGGGACTCCGCATTGTATGTGTCACAGCTGGAGAGATAAGGGGATATCACATTGCATGTCTCATAAGGACTCTGTATTGTATGTGTCACAGCTGGAGGGATGCGGGGATAGCACATTGCCTGTGTCAGCTACAGGTTACTCTGCATTGTATGTGTCACAGCTGGAGGGATGCGGGGATAGCACATTGCCTGTCTCTTCTATAGGGACTCTGCATTGTATGTGGCACAGCTGGAGGGATGGGGGGATAGCACATTGCCTGTCTCTTCTATAGGGACTCTGCATTGTAAGTGTCACAGCTGGAGGGATGCAGGGATAGCACATTGCCTGTCTCTTCTATAGGAACTCTGCATTGTATGTGTCACAGCTGGAGGGGTGCGGGGATAGCACATTGTCTGTCTCTTCTATAGGGACTCTGCATTGTAAGTGTCACAGCTGGAGGGATGGCACATTGCCTGTCTCTTCTATAGGGACTCTGCACTGTATGTGTCACAGCTGGAGGGATGCGGGGATGGCACATTGCCTGTCTCTTCTATAGGGACTCTGCATTGTATGTGTCACAGCTGGAGGGGTGCAAGGATAGCATATTGCCTGTCTCTTCTATAGGGACTCTGCATTGTATATGTCACATCTGGAGGGATGCGGGGATAGCACATTGCCTGTCTCTTCTATAGGGACTCTGCATTGTATGTGTCACATCTGGAGGGATGCATGAATAGCACATTGCCTGTCTCTTCTATTGGGACTCTGCATTGTAAGTGGCACAGCTGGAGGGATGGGGGGATGGCACACTGCCTGTCTCTTCTATAGGGACTCTGCATTGTAAGTGTCACAGCTGGAGGGATGCAGGGATAGCACATTGCCTGTCTCTTCTATAGGGACTCTGCATTGTAAGTGTTACAGCTGGAGTGATGGGGGGATAGCACATTGCCTGTGTCAGCTATAGGTTACTCTGCATTGAATGTGTCACAGCTGGAGGGATGCGGGGATGGCACATTGCCTGTCTCTTCTATAGGGACTCTGCATTGTAAGTGTCACAGCTGGAGGGATGCAGGGATAGCACATTGTCTGTCTCTTCTATAGGAACTCTGCATTGTATGTGTCACAGCTGGAGGGGTGCGGGGATAGCACATTGTCTGTCTCTTCTATAGGGACTCTGCATTGTAAGTGTCACAGCTGGAGGGATGGCACATTGCCTGTCTCTTCTATAGGGACTCTGCATTGTATGTGTCACAGCTGGAGGGATGCGGGGATGGCACATTGCCTGTCTCTTCTATAGGGACTCTGCATTGTATGTGTCACATCTGGAGGGATGCATGAATAGCACATTGCCTGTCTCTTCTATTGGGACTCTGCATTGTATGTGGCACAGCAGGAGGGATGGGGGGATAGCACATTGCCTGTCTCTTCTATAGGGACTCTGCATTGTAAGTGTCAAAGCTGGAGGGATGCAGGGATAGCACATTGCCTGTCTCTTCTATAGGAACTTTGCATTGTATGTGTCACAGCTGGAGGGGTGCGGGGATAGCACATTGTCTGTCTCTTCTATAGGGACTCTGCATTGTAAGTGTCACAGCTGGAGGGATGGCACATTGCCTGTCTCTTCTATAGGGACTCTGCATTGTATGTGTCACAGCTGGAGGGATGCGGGGATAGCATATTGCCTGTCTCTTCTATAGGGACTCTGCATTGTATGTGTCACATCTGGAGGGATGCATGAATAGCACATTGCCTGTCTCTTCTATTTGGACTCTGCATTGTAAGTGGCACAGCTGGAGGGATGGGGAGATGGCACACTGCCTGTCTCTACTATAGGGACTCTGCATTGTATGTGTCACAGCTGGAGGGATGCAGGGATAGCACATTGCATGTCTCTTCTATAGGGACTCTGCATTGTATATGTCACATCTGGAGGGATGCGGGGATAGCACATTTCCTGTCTCTTCTATAGGGACTCTGCATTGTATGTGTCACATCTGGAGGGATGCATGAATAGCACATTGCCTGTCTCTTCTATTGGGACTCTGCATTGTAAGTGTCACAGCTGGAGGGATGCAGGGATAGCACATTGCCTGTCCCTTCTATAGGGACTCTGCATTGTAAGTGTTACAGCTGGAGGGATGGGGGGATAGCACATTGCCTGTGTCAGCTATAGGTTACTCTGCATTGAATGTGTCACAGCTGGAGGGATGCGGGGATGGCACATTGCCTGTCTCTTCTATAGGGACTCTGCATTGTAAGTGTCACAGCTGGAGGGATGCAGGGATAGCACATTGTCTGTCTCTTCTATAGGAACTCTGCATTGTATGTGTCACATCTGGAGGGATGCATGAATAGCACATTGCCTGTCTCTTCTATTGGGACTCTGCATTGTATGTGGCACAGCAGGAGGGATGGGGGGATAGCACATTGCCTGTCTCTTCTATAGGGACTCTGCATTGTAAGTGTCAAAGCTGGAGGGATGCAGGGATAGCACATTGCCTGTCTCTTCTATAGGAACTTTGCATTGTATGTGTCACAGCTGGAGGGGTGCGGGGATAGCACATTGTCTGTCTCTTCTATAGGGACTCTGCATTGTAAGTGTCACAGCTGGAGGGATGGCACATTGCCTGTCTCTTCTATAGGGACTCTGCATTGTATGTGTCACAGCTGGAGGGATGCGGGGATGGCACATTGCCTGTCTCTTCTATAGGGACTCTGCATTGTATGTGTCACAGCTGGAGGGGTGCAAGGATAGCATATTGCCTGTCTCTTCTATAGGGACTCTGCATTGTATATGTCACATCTGGAGGGATGCAGGGATAGCACATTGCCTGTCTCTTCTATAGGGACTCTGCATTGTATGTGTCACATCTGGAGGGATGCATGAATAGCACATTGCCTGTCTCTTCTATTTGGACTCTGCATTGTAAGTGGCACAGCTGGAGGGATGGGGAGATGGCACACTGCCTGTCTCTTCTATAGGGACTCTGCATTGTATGTGTCACAGCTGGAGGGATGCAGGGATAGCACATTGCCTGTCTCTTCTATAGGGACTCTGCATTGTATATGTCACATCTGGAGGGATGCGGGGATAGCACATTGCCTGTCTCTTCTATAGGGACTCTGCATTGTATGTGTCACATCTGGAGGGATGCATGAATAGCACATTGCCTGTCTCTTCTATTGGGACTCTGCATTGTAAGTGGCACAGCTGGAGGGATGCAGGGATAGCACATTGCCTGTCTCTTCTATAGGGACTCTGCATTGTAAGTGTTACAGCTGGAGGGATGGGGGGATAGCACATTGTCTGTGTCAGCATTAGGTTACTCTGCATTGAATGTGTCACAGCTGGAGAGATGCGGGGATGGCACATTGCCTGTCTCTTCTATAGGGACTCTGCATTGTAAGTGTCACAGCTGGAGGGATGCAGGGATAGCACATTGTCTGTCTCTTCTATAGGAACTCTGCATTGTATGTGTCACAGCTGGAGGGGTGCGGGGATAGCACATTGTCTGTCTCTTCTATAGGAACTCTGCATTGTATGTGTCACAGCTGGAGGGGTGCGGGGATAGCACATTGCCTGTCTCTTCTATAGGGACTCTGCATTGTATGTGTCACAGCTGGAGGGATGCGGGGATGGCACATTGCCTGTCTCTTCTATAGGGACTCTGCATTGTATGTGTCACAGCTGGAGGGGTGCAAGGATAGCATATTGCCTGTCTCTTCTATAGGGACTCTGCATTGTATATGTCACATCTGGAGGGATGCGGGGATAGCACATTGCCTGTCTCTTCTATAGGGACTCTGCATTGTATGTGTCACATCTGGAGGGATGCATGAATAGCACATTGCCTGTCTCTTCTATTGGGACTCTGCATTGTAAGTGGCACAGCTGGAGGGATGGGGAGATTGCACATTGCCTGTGTCAGCTATAGGTTACTCTGCATTGAATGTGTCACAGCTGGAGGGATGCAGGGATAGCACATTGCCTGTCTCTTCTATAGGGACTCTGCATTGTAAGTGTCACAGCTGGAGGGATGGGGGGATTGCACATTGCCTGTGTCAGCTATAGGTTACTCTGCATTGAATGTGTCACAGCTGGAGGGATGCGGGGATGGCACATTGCCTGTCTCTTCTATAGGAACTCTGCATTGTAAGTGGCACAGCTGGAGGGATGGGGGGATGGCACATTGCCTGTCTCTTCTATAGGGACTCTGCATTGTAAATGGCACAGCTGGAGGGATACGGGGTGGCACATTGCCTGTCTCTTCTATAGGGACTCTACATTGTATGTGTCACAGCTGGAGGGATACGGAGATAGCACATTGCCTGGCACAGCTATAGGGACTCTGCATTGTAAGTGGCACAGCTGGAGGGATGGGGGGATAGCACATTGCCTGTCTCTTCTATAGGGACTCTGCATTGTATGTGTCACAGCTGGAGGGATGCGGGGATGGCACATTGCCTGTCTCTTCTATAGGGACTCTGCATTGTAAGTGGCACAGCTGGAGGGATGCGGGGATGGTACATTGCCTGTCTCTTCTATAGGGACTCTACATTGTATGTGTCACATCTGGAGGGATGCGGGGATGGCACATTGCCTGTCTCTTCTATAGGGACTCTGCATTGTATGTGTCACATCTGGAGGGATGCATGAATAGCACATTGCCTGTCTCTTCTATTGGGACTCTGCATTGTAAGTGGCACAGCTGGAGGGATGGGGGGATGGCACACTGCCTGTCTCTTCTATAGGGACTCTGCATTGTATGTGTCACAGCTGGAGGGATGCGGGGATGGCACATTGCCTGTCTCTTCTATAGGGACTCTGCATTGTATGTGTCACAGCTGGAGGGGTGCAAGGATAGCATATTGCCTGTCTCTTCTATAGGGACTCTGCATTGTATATGTCACATCCGGAGGGATGCGGGGATAGCACATTGCCTGTCTCTTCTATAGGGACTCTGCATTGTATGTGTCACATCTGGAGGGATGCATGAATAGCACATTGCCTGTCTCTTCTATTGGGACTCTGCATTGTAAGTGGCACAGCTGGAGGGATGGGGGGATGGCACACTGCCTGTCTCTTCTATAGGGACTCTGCATTGTAAGTGTCACAGCTGGAGGGATGCAGGGATAGCACATTGCCTGTCTCTTCTATAGGGACTCTGCATTGTAAGTGTCACAGCTGGAGGGATGGGGGGATTGCACATTGCCTGTGTCAGCTATAGGTTACTCTGCATTGAATGTGTCACAGCTGGAGGGATGCGGGGATGGCACATTGCCTGTCTCTTCTATAGGTACTCTGCATTGTAAGTGGCACAGCTGGAGGGATGGGGGGATGGCACATTGCCTGTCTCTTCTATAGGGACTCTGCATTGTAAATGGCACAGCTGGAGGGATACGGGGTGGCACATTGCCTGTCTCTTCTATAGGGACTCTACATTGTATGTGTCACAGCTGGAGGGATACGGAGATAGCACATTGCCTGGCACAGCTATAGGGACTCTGCATTGTAAGTGGCACAGCTGGAGGGATGGGGGGATAGCACATTGCCTGTCTCTTCTATAGGGACTCTGCATTGTATGTGTCACATCTGGAGGGATGCGGGGATAGCACATTGCCTGTCTCTTCTATAGGGACTCTGCATTGTATGTGTCACATCTGGAGGGATGCATTAATAGCACATTTCCTGTCTCTTCTATTGGGACTCTGCATTGTAAGTGGCACAGCTGGAGGGATGGGGGGATTGCACATTGCCTGTGTCAGCTATAGGTTACTCTGCATTGAATGTGTCACAGCTGGAGGGATGCGGGGATGGCACATTGCCTGTCTCTTCTGTAGGGACTCTGCATTGTAAGTGTCACATCTGGAGCGATGCAGGGATAGCACATTGCCTGTCTCTTCTATAGGGACTTTGCATTGTAAGTGTCACAGCTGGAGGGATGCAGGGATAGCACATTGTCTGTCTTTTCTATAGGAACTCTGCATTGTATGTGTCACAGCTGGAGGGGTGCGGGGATAGCACATTGTCTGTCTCTTCTATAGGGACTCTGCATTGTAAGTGTCACAGCTGGAGGGATGGCACATTGCCTGTCTCTTCTATAGGGAAACTGCATTGTATGTGTCACAGCTGGAGGGATGCGGGGATGGCACATTGCCTGTCTCTTCTATAGGGACTCTGCATTGTATGTGTCACAGCTGGAGGGGTGCAAGGATAGCATATTGCCTGTCTCTTCTATAGGGACTCTGCATTGTATATGTCACATCTGGAGGGATGCGGGGATAGCACACTGCCTGTCTCTTCTATAGGGACTCTGCATTGTATGTGTCACATCTGGAGAGATGCATGAATAGCACATTGCCTGTCTCTTCTATTCGGACTCTGCATTGTAAGTGTCACAGCTGGAGGGATGGGGGGATTGCACATTGCCTGTGTCAGCTATAGGTTACTCTGCATTGAATGTGTCACAGCTGGAGGGATGCGGGGACAGCACATTGCCTGTCTCTTCTATAGGGACTCTGCATTGTAAGTGGCACAGCTGGAGGGATGGGGGGATAGCACATTGCCTGTCTCTTCTATAGGGACTCTGCATTGTATGTGTCACAGCTGGAGGGATGCGGGGATGGCACATTGCCTGTCTCTTCTATAGGGACTCTGCATTGTAAGTGGCACAGCTGGAGGGATGCGGGGATGGCACATTGCCTGTCTCTTCTATAGGGACTCTGCATTGTATGTGTCACATCTGGAGGGATGCATGAATAGCACATTGCCTGTCTTTTCTATAGGGACTCTGCATTGTAAGTGGCACAGCCGGAGGGATGCGGGGATGGCACATTGCCTGTCTCTTCTATAGGGACTCTGCATTGTAAGTGTCACAGCCGGAGGGATGCGGGGATGGCACATTGCCTGTCTCTTCTATAGGGACTCTGCATTGTATGTGTCACATCTGGAGGGATGCATGAATAGCACATTGCCTGTCTCTTCTATAGGGACTCTGCATTGTAAGTGGCACAGCCGGAGGGATGCGGGGATGGCACATTGCCTGTCTCTTCTATAGGGACTTTGCATTGTATGTGTCACATCTGGAGGGATGTATGAATAGCACATTGCCTGTCTCTTCTATAGGGACTCTGCACTGTAAGTGGCACAGCCAGAGGGATGCGGGGATGGCACATTGCCTGTCTCTTCTATAGGGACTCTGCATTGTAAGTGTCACAGCCGGAGGGATGCGGGGATAGCACATATCCTGTCTCTTCTATAGGGACTCTGCATTGTAAGTGTCACAGCTGGAGGGATGGGGGGATTGCACATTGCCTGTGTCAGCTATAGGTTACTCTGCATTGAATGTGTCACAGCTGGAGGGATGCGGGGATGGCACATTGCCTGTCTCTTCTATAGGGACTCTGCATTGTAAGTGGCACAGCTGGAGGGATGCGGGGATGGCACATTGCCTGTCTCTTCTGTAGGGACTCTGCATTGTATGTGTCACAGCTGGAGGGATGCGGGGATGGCACATTGCCTGTCTTTTCTATAGGGACTCTACATTGTATGTGTCACATCTGGAGGGATGCGGGGATGGCACATTGCCTGTCTCTTCTATAGGGACTCTACATTGTATGTGTCACATCTGGAGGGATGCGGGGATGGCACATTGCATGTCTCTTCTATAGGGACTCTGCATTGTAAGTGGCACAGCTGGAGGGATGCGGGGATGGCACATTGCCTGTCTCTTCTATAGGGACTCTGCATTGTAAGTGTCACAGCTGGAGGGATGGGGGGATAGCACATTGCCTGTCTCTTCTATAGGGACTCTGCATTGTATGTGTCACAGCTGGAGGGATGTGGGGATGGCACATTGCCTGTCTCTTCTATAGGGACTCTGCATTGTAAGTGGCACAGCTGGAGGGATGCGGGGATGGCACATTGCCTGTCTCTTCTATAGGGACTCTGCATTGTATGTGTCACATCTGGAGGGATGCATGAATAGCACATTGCCTGTCTTTTCTATAGGGACTCTGCATTGTAAGTGGCACAGCTGGAGGGATGGGGGGATGGCACATTGCCTGTCTCTTCTATAGGGACTCTGCATTGTATATGTCACAGCTGGAGGGATGCGGGGATGGCACATTGCCTGTCTCTTCTATAGGGACTCTACATTGTATGTGTCACATCTGGAGGGATGCGGGGATGGCACATTGTCTGTCTCTTCTATAGGGACTCTGCATTGTATGTGTCACATCTGGAGGGATGCATGAATAGCACATTGCCTGTCTTTTCTATAGGGACTCTGCATTGTAAGTGGCACAGCCGGAGGGATGCGGGGATGGCACATTGCCTGTCTCTTCTATAGGGACTCTGCATTGTATGTGTCACATCTGGAGGGATGCATGAATAGCACATTGCCTGTCTCTTCTATAGGGACTCTGCATTGTAAGTGGCACAGCCGGAGGGATGCGGGGATGGCACATTGCCTGTCTCTTCTATAGGGACTCTGCATTGTATGTGTCACATCTGGAGGGATGTATGAATAGCACATTGCCTGTCTCTTCTATAGGGACTCTGCATTGTAAGTGGCACAGCCGGAGGGATGCGGGGATGGCACATTGCCTGTCTCTTCTATAGGGACTCTGCATTGTAAGTGTCACAGCCGGAGGGATGCGGGGATAGCACATATCCTGTCTCTTCTATAGGGACTCTGCATTGTAAGTGTCACAGCTGGAGGGATGGGGGGATTGCACATTGCCTGTGTCAGCTATAGGTTACTCTGCATTGAATGTGTCACAGCTGGAGGGATGCGGGGATGGCACATTGCCTGTCTCTTCTATAGGGACTCTGCATTGTAAGTGGCACAGCTGGAGGGATGCGGGGATGGCACATTGCCTGTCTCTTCTGTAGGGACTCTGCATTGTATGTGTCACAGCTGGAGGGATGCGGGGATGGCACATTGCCTGTCTCTTCTATAGGGACTCTACATTGTATGTGTCACATCTGGAGGGATGCGGGGATGGCACATTGCCTGTCTCTTCTATAGGGACTCTACATTGTATGTGTCACATCTGGAGGGATGCGGGGATGGCACATTGCATGTCTCTTCTATAGGGACTCTGCATTGTAAGTGGCACAGCTGGAGGGATGCGGGGATGGCACATTGCCTGTCTCTTCTATAGGGACTCTGCATTGTAAGTGTCACAGCTGGAGGGATGGGGGGATAGCACATTGCCTGTCTCTTCTATAGGGACTCTGCATTGTATGTGTCACAGCTGGAGGGATGTGGGGATGGCACATTGCCTGTCTCTTCTATAGGGACTCTGCATTGTAAGTGGCACAGCTGGAGGGATCCGGGGATGGCACATTGCCTGTCTCTTCTATAGGGACTCTGCATTGTATGTGTCACATCTGGAGGGATGCATGAATAGCACATTGCCTGTCTTTTCTATAGGGACTCTGCATTGTAAGTGGCACAGCTGGAGGGATGGGGGGATGGCACATTGCCTGTCTCTTTTATAGGGACTCTGCATTGTATGTGTCACAGCTGGAGGGATGCGGGGATGGCACATTGCCTGTCTCTTCTATAGGGACTCTGCATTGTAAGTGGCACAGCTGGAGGGATGCGGGGATGGCACATTGCCTGTCTCTTCTATAGGGACTCTACATTGTATGTGTCACATCTGGAGGGATGCGGGGATGGCACATTGCCTGTCTCTTCTATAGGGACTCTGCATTGTATGTGTCACATCTGGAGGGATGCATGAATAGCAAATTGCCTGTCTTTTCTATAGGGACTCTGCATTGTAAGTGGCACAGCCGGAGGGATGCGGGGATGGCACATTGCCTGTCTCTTCTATAGGGACTCTACATTGTATGTGTCACATCTGGAGGGATGCGGGGATGGCACATTGCCTGTCTCTTCTATAGGGACTCTGCATTGTATGTGTCACATCTGGAGGGATGCATGAATAGCAAATTGCCTGTCTTTTCTATAGGGACTCTGCATTGTAAGTGGCACAGCCGGAGGGATGCGGGGATGGCACATTGCATGTCTCTTCTATAGGGACTCTGCATTGTATGTGTCACATCTGGAGGGATGCATGAATAGCACATTGCTTGTCTCTTCTATAGGGACTCTGCATTGTAAGTGGCACAGCCGGAGGGATGCGGGGATGGCACATTGCCTGTCTCTTCTATAGGGACTGTGCATTGTATGTGTCACATCTGGAGGGATGTATGAATAGCACATTGCCTGTCTCTTCTATAGGGACTCTGCATTGTAAGTGGCACAGCCGGAGGGATGCGGGGATGGCACGTTGCCTGTCTCTTCTATAGGGACTCTGCATTGTAAGTGTCACAGCTGGAGGGATGCGGGGATAGCACATATCCTGTCTCTTCTATAGGGACTCTGCATTGTACGTGTCACAGCTGGAGGGATGGGGGGATTGCACATTGCCTGTGTCAGCTGTAGGTTACTCTGCATTGAATGTGTCACAGCTGGAGGGATGCGGGGATGGCACATTGCCTGTCTCTTCTATAGGGACTCTGCATTGTAAGTGGCACAGCTGGAGGGATGGGGGGATGGCACATTGCCTGTCTCTTCTATAGGGACTCTGCATTGTAAGTGGCACAGCTGGAGGGATGCGGGGATGGCACATTGCCTGTCTCTTCTTTAGGGACTCTGCATTGTGTCACAGCTGGAGGGATGGGGGGATAGCACATTGCCTGTCTCTTCTATAGGGACTCTGCATTGTATGTGTCACAGCTGGAGGGATGCGGGGATGGCACATTGCCTGTCTCTTCTATAGGGACTCTGCATTGTAAGTGGCACAGCTGGAGGGATGCAGGGATGGCACATTGCCTGTCTCTTCTATAGGGACTCTGCATTGTATGTGTCACATCTGGAGGGATGCATGAATAGCACATTGCCTGTCTTTTCTATAGGGACTCTGCATTGTAAGTGGCACAGCTGGAGGGATGGGGGGATGGCACATTGCCTGTCTCTTCTGTAGGGACTCTGCATTGTATGTGTCACAGCTGGAGGGATGCGGGGATGGCACATTGCCTGTCTCTTCTATAGGGACTCTGCATTGTAAGTGGCACAGCTGGAGGGATGCGGGGATGGCACATTGCCTGTCTCTTCTATAGGGACTCTACATTGTATGTGTCACATCTGGAGGGATGCGGGGATGGCACATTGCCTGTCTCTTCTATAGGGACTCTGCATTGTAAGTGGCACAGCTGGAGGGATGCGGGGATGGCACATTGCCTGTCTCTTCTATAGGGACTCTGCATTGTAAGTGGCACAGCTGGAGGTATGGGGGGATAGCACATTGCCTGTCTCTTCTATAGGGACTCTGCATTGTATGTGTCACAGCTGGAGGAATGCGGGGATGGCACATTGCCTGTCTCTTCTAAAGGGACTCTGCATTGTAAGTGGCACAGCTGGAGGGATGCGGGGATGGCACATTTCCTGTCTCTTCTATAGGGACTCTGCATTGTATGTGTCACATCTGGAGGGATGCATGAATAGCACATTGCCTGTCTTTTCTATAGGGACTCTGCATTGTAAGTGGCACAGCCGGAGGGATGCGGGGATGGTACATTGCCTGTCTCTTCTATAGGGACTCTGCATTGTAAGTGTCACAGCCGGAGGGATGCGGGGATAGCGCATATCCTGTCTCTTCTATAGGGACTCTGCATTGTATGTGTCACAGCTGGAGGGATGGGGGGATGGCACATTGCCTGTCTTTTCTATAGGGACTCTGCATTGTATGTGTCACAGCTGGAGGGATGGGGGGTTTGCACATTGCCTGTGTCAGCTATAGGTTACTCTGCATTGAATGTGTCACAGCTGGAGGGATGCGGGGATGGCACATTGCCTGTCTCTTCTATAGGGACTCTGCATTGTATGTGTCACAGCTGGAGGAATGCGGGGATGGCACATTGCCTGTCTCTTCTATAGGGACTCTGCATTGTAAGTGGCACAGCTGGAGGGATGCGGGGATGGCACATTGCCTGTCTCTTCTATAGGGACTCTGCATTGTATGTGTCACATCTGGAGGGATGCATGAATAGCACATTGCCTGTCTTTTCTATAGGGACTCTGCATTGTAAGTGGCACAGCCGGAGGGATGCGGGGATTGTACATTGCCTGTCTCTTCTATAGGGACTCTGCATTGTAAGTGTCACAGCCGGAGGGATGTGGGGATAGCACATACCCTGTCTCTTCTATAGGGACTCTGCATTGTATGTGTCACAGCTGGAGGGATGGGGGGATTGCACATTGCCTCTGTCAGCTATAGGTTACTCTGCATTGAATGTGTCACAGCTGGAGGGATGCGGGGATGGCACATTGCCTGTCTCTTCTATAGGGACTCTA
This sequence comes from Staurois parvus, assembly GCF_062004578.1. Lineage (NCBI taxonomy): Eukaryota > Metazoa > Chordata > Amphibia > Anura > Ranidae > Staurois > Staurois parvus. The sequence goes on from NW_028317967.1 coordinate 1,178,293, forward strand.
CATTGTATGTGTCACATCTGGAGGGATGCGGGGATGGCACATTGCCTGTCTCTTCTTTAGGGACTCTGCATTGTATGTGTCACATCTGGAGGGATGCATGAATAGCAAATTGCCTGTCTTTTCTATAGGGACTCTGCATTGTAAGTGGCACAGCCGGAGGGATGCGGGGATGGCACATTGCCTGTCTCTTCTATAGGGACTCTGCATTGTATGTGTCACATCTGGAGGGATGCATGAATAGCACATTGCTTGTCTCTTCTATAGGGACTCTGCATTGTAAGTGGCACAGCCGGAGGGATGCGGGGATGGCACATTGCCTGTCTCTTCTATAGGGACTGTGCATTGTATGTGTCACATCTGGAGGGATGTATGAATAGCACATTGCCTGTCTCTTCTATAGGGACTCTGCATTGTAAGTGGCACAGCCGGAGGGATGCGGGGATGGCACGTTGCCTGTCTCTTCTATAGGGACTCTGCATTGTAAGTGTCACAGCTGGAGGGATGCGGGGATAGCACATATCCTGTCTCTTCTATAGGGACTCTGCATTGTACGTGTCACAGCTGGAGGGATGGGGGGATTGCACATTGCCTGTGTCAGCTGTAGGTTACTCTGCATTGAATGTGTCACAGCTGGAGGGATGCGGGGATGGCACATTGCCTGTCTCTTCTATAGGGACTCTGCATTGTAAGTGGCACAGCTGGAGGGATGGGGGGATGGCACATTGCCTGTCTCTTCTATAGGGACTCTGCATTGTAAGTGGCACAGATGGAGGGATGCGGGGATGGCACATTGCCTGTCTCTTCTTTAGGGACTCTGCATTGTGTCACAGCTGGAGGGATGGGGGGATAGCACATTGCCTGTCTCTTCTATAGGGACTCTGCATTGTATGTGTCACAGCTGGAGGGATGCGGGGATGGCACATTGCCTGTCTCTTCTATAGGGACTCTGCATTGTAAGTGGCACAGCTGGAGGGATGCAGGGATGGCACATTGCCTGTCTCTTCTATAGGGACTCTGCATTGTATGTGTCACATCTGGAGGGATGCATGAATAGCACATTGCCTGTCTTTTCTATAGGGACTCTGCATTGTAAGTGGCACAGCTGGAGGGATGGGGGGATGGCACATTGCCTGTCTCTTCTATAGGGACTCTGCATTGTATGTGTCACAGCTGGAGGGATGCGGGGATGGCACATTGCCTGTCTCTTCTATAGGGACTCTGCATTGTAAGTGGCACAGCTGGAGGGATGCGGGGATGGCACATTGCCTGTCTCTTCTATAGGGACTCTACATTGTATGTGTCACATCTGGAGGGATGCGGGGATGGCACATTGCCTGTCTCTTCTATAGGGACTCTGCATTGTAAGTGGCACAGCTGGAGGGATGCGGGGATGGCACATTGCCTGTCTCTTCTATAGGGACTCTGCATTGTAAGTGGCACAGCTGGAGGTATGGGGGGATAGCACATTGCCTGTCTCTTCTATAGGGACTCTGCATTGTATGTGTCACAGCTGGAGGAATGCGGGGATGGCACATTGCCTGTCTCTTCTAAAGGGACTCTGCATTGTAAGTGGCACAGCTGGAGGGATGCGGGGATGGCACATTTCCTGTCTCTTCTATAGGGACTCTGCATTGTATGTGTCACATCTGGAGGGATGCATGAATAGCACATTGCCTGTCTTTTCTATAGGGACTCTGCATTGTAAGTGGCACAGCCGGAGGGATGCGGGGATGGTACATTGCCTGTCTCTTCTATAGGGACTCTGCATTGTAAGTGTCACAGCCGGAGGGATGCGGGGATAGCGCATATCCTGTCTCTTCTATAGGGACTCTGCATTGTATGTGTCACAGCTGGAGGGATGGGGGGATGGCACATTGCCTGTCTTTTCTATAGGGACTCTGCATTGTATGTGTCACAGCTGGAGGGATGGGGGGTTTGCACATTGCCTGTGTCAGCTATAGGTTACTCTGCATTGAATGTGTCACAGCTGGAGGGATGCGGGGATGGCACATTGCCTGTCTCTTCTATAGGGACTCTGCATTGTATGTGTCACAGCTGGAGGAATGCGGGGATGGCACATTGCCTGTCTCTTCTATAGGGACTCTGCATTGTAAGTGGCACAGCTGGAGGGATGCGGGGATGGCACATTGCCTGTCACTTCTATAGGGACTCTGCATTGTATGTGTCACATCTGGAGGGATGCATGAATAGCACATTGCCTGTCTTTTCTATAGGGACTCTGCATTGTAAGTGGCACAGCCGGAGGGATGCGGGGATTGTACATTGCCTGTCTCTTCTATAGGGACTCTGCATTGTAAGTGTCACAGCCGGAGGGATGTGGGGATAGCACATACCCTGTCTCTTCTATAGGGACTCTGCATTGTATGTGTCACAGCTGGAGGGATGGGGGGATTGCACATTGCCTCTGTCAGCTATAGGTTACTCTGCATTGAATGTGTCACAGCTGGAGGGATGCGGGGATGGCACATTGCCTGTCTCTTCTATAGGGACTCTGCATTGTAAGTGGCACAGCTGGAGGGATGCGGGGATGGCACATTGCCTGTCTCTTCTATAGGGACTCTGCATTGTATGTGTCACATCTGGAGGGATGCATGAATAGCACATTGCCTGTCTTTTCTATAGGGACTCTGCATTGTATGTGGCACAGCTGGAGGGATGGGGGGATGGCACATTGCCTGTCTCTTCTATAGGGACTCTGCATTGTATGTGTCACAGCTGGAGGGATGCGGGGATGGCACATTGCCTGTCTCTTCTATAGGGACTCTACATTGTATGTGTCACATCTGGAGGGATGCGGGGATGGCACATTGTCTGTCTCTTCTATAGGGACTCTGCATTGTATGTGTCACATCTGGAGGGATGCATGAATAGCACATTGCCTGTCTTTTCTATAGGGACTCTGCATTGTAAGTGGCACAGCCGGAGGGATGCGGGGATGGCACATTGCCTGTCTCTTCTATAGGGACTCTGCATTGTATGTGTCACATCTGGAGGGATGCATGAATAGCACATTGCCTGTCTCTTCTATAGGGACTCTGCATTGTAAGTGGCACAGCCGGAGGGATGCGGGGATGGCACATTGCCTGTCTCTTCTATAGGGACTCTGCATTGTATGTGTCACATCTGGAGGGATGTATGAATAGCACATTGCCTGTCTCTTCTATAGGGACTCTGCATTGTAAGTGGCACAGCCGGAGGGATGCGGGGATGGCACATTGCCTGTCTCTTCTATAGGGACTCTGCATTGTAAGTGTCACAGCCGGAGGGATGCGGGGATAGCACATATCCTGTCTCTTCTATAGGGACTCTGCATTGTAAGTGTCACAGCTGGAGGGATGGGGGGATTGCACATTGCCTGTGTCAGCTATAGGTTACTCTGCATTGAATGTGTCACAGCTGGAGGGATGCGGGGATGGCACATTGCCTGTCTCTTCTATAGGGACTCTGCATTGTAAGTGGCACAGCTGGAGGGATGCGGGGATGGCACATTGCCTGTCTCTTCTGTAGGGACTCTGCATTGTATGTGTCACAGCTGGAGGGATGCGGGGATGGCACATTGCCTGTCTCTTCTATAGGGACTCTACATTGTATGTGTCACATCTGGAGGGATGCGGGGATGGCACATTGCCTGTCTCTTCTATAGGGACTCTACATTGTATGTGTCACATCTGGAGGGATGCGGGGATGGCACATTGCATGTCTCTTCTATAGGGACTCTGCATTGTAAGTGGCACAACTGGAGGGATGCGGGGATGGCACATTGCCTGTCTCTTCTATAGGGACTCTGCATTGTAAGAGTCACAGCTGGAGGGATGGGGGGATAGCACATTGCCTGTCTCTTCTATAGGGACTCTGCATTGTATGTGTCACAGCTGGAGGGATGTGGGGATGGCACATTGCCTGTCTCTTCTATAGGGACTCTGCATTGTAAGTGGCACAGCTGGAGGGATGCGGGGATGGCACATTGCCTGTCTCTTCTATAGGGACTCTGCATTGTATGTGTCACATCTGGAGGGATGCATGAATAGCACATTGCCTGTCTTTTCTATAGGGACTCTGCATTGTAAGTGGCACAGCTGGAGGGATGGGGGGATGGCACATTGCCTGTCTCTTCTATAGGGACTCTGCATTGTATGTGTCACAGCTGGAGGGATGCGGGGATGGCACATTGCCTGTCTCTACTATAGGGACTCTGCATTGTAAGTGGCACAGCTGGAGGGATGCGGGGATGGCACATTGCCTGTCTCTTCTATAGGGACTCTACATTGTATGTGTCACATCTGGAGGGATGCGGGGATGGCACATTGCCTGTCTCTTCTATAGGGACTCTGCATTGTATGTGTCACATCTGGAGGGATGCATGAATAGCACATTGCCTGTCTTTTCTATAGGGACTCTGCATTGTAAGTGGCACATCCGGAGGGATGCGGGGATGGCACATTGCCTGTCTCTTCTATAGGGACTCTGCATTGTATGTGTCACATTTGGAGGGATGCATGAATAGCATTGCCTGTCTCTTCTATAGGGACTCTGCATTGTAAGTGGCACAGCCGGAGGGATGCGGGGATGGCACATTGCCTGTCTCTTCTATAGGGACTGTGCATTGTATGTGTCACATCTGGAGGGATGTATGAATAGCACATTGCCTGTCTCTTCTATAGGGACTCTGCATTGTAAGTGGCACAGCCGGAGGGATGCGGGGATGGCACGTTGCATGTCTCTTCTATAGGGACTCTGCATTGTAAGTGTCACAGCCGGAGGGATGTGGGGATAGCACATATCCTGTCTCTTCTATAGGGACTCTGCATTGTACGTGTCACAGCTGGAGGGATGGGGGGATTGCACATTGCCTGTGTCAGCTGTAGGTTACTCTGCATTGAATGTGTCACAGCTGGAGGGATGCGGGGATGGCACATTGCCTGTCTCTTCTATAGGGACTCTGCATTGTAAGTGGCACAGCTGGAGGGATGGGGGGATGGCACATTGCCTGTCTCTTCTATAGGGACTCTGCATTGTAAGTGGCACAGCTGGAGGGATGCGGGGATGGCACATTGCCTGTCTCTTCTTTAGGGACTCTGCATTGTGTCACAGCTGGAGGGATGGGGGGATAGCACATTGCCTGTCTCTTCTATAGGGACTCTACATTGTATGTGTCACATCTGGAGGGATGCGGGGATGGCACATTGCCTGTCTCTTCTATAGGGACTCTGCATTGTAAGTGGCACAGCTGGAGGGATGCGGGGATGGCACATTGCCTGTCTCTTCTATAGGGACTCTGCATTGTAAGTGGCACAGCTGGAGGTATGGGGGGATAGCACATTGCCTGTCTCTTCTATAGGGACTCTGCATTGTATGTGTCACAGCTGGAGGAATGCGGGGATGGCACATTGCCTGTCTCTTCTAAAGGGACTCTGCATTGTAAGTGGCACAGCTGGAGGGATGCGGGGATGGCACATTTCCTGTCTCTTCTATAGGTACTCTGCATTGTATGTGTCACATCTGGAGGGATGCATGAATAGCACATTGCCTGTCTTTTCTATAGGGACTCTGCATTGTAAGTGGCACAGCCGGAGGGATGCGGGGATGGTACATTGCCTGTCTCTTCTATAGGGACTCTGCATTGTAAGTGGCACAGCCGGAGGGATGCGGGGATAGCGCATATCCTGTCTCTTCTATAGGGACTCTGCATTGTATGTGTCACAGCTGGAGGGATGGGGGGATGGCACATTGCCTGTCTTTTCTATAGGGACTCTGCATTATATGTGTCACAGCTGGAGGGATGGGGGGATTGCACATTGCCTGTGTCAGCTATAGGTTACTCTGCATTGAATGTGTCACAGCTGGAGGGATGCGGGGATGGCACATTGCCTGTCTCTTCTATAGGGACTCTGCATTGTATGTGTCACAGCTGGAGGAATGCGGGGATGGCACATTGCCTGTCTCTTCTATAGGGACTCTGCATTGTAAGTGGCACAGCTGGAGGGATGCGGGGATGGCACATTGCCTGTCTCTTCTATAGGGACTCTGCATTGTATGTGTCACATCTGGAGGGATGCATGAATAGCACGTTGCCTGTCTTTTCTATAGGGACTCTGCATTGTAAGTGGCACAGCCGGAGGGATGCGGGGATGGTACATTGCCTGTCTCTTCTATAGGGACTCTGCATTGTAAGTGTCACAGCCGGAGGGATGTGGGGATAGCACATACCCTGTCTCTTCTATAGGGACACTGCATTGTATGTGTCACAGCTGGAGGGATGGGGGGATTGCACATTGCCTCTGTCAGCTATAGGTTACTCTGCATTGAATGTGTCACAGCTGGAGGGATGCGGGGATGGCACATTGCCTGTCTCTTCTATAGGGACTCTGCATTGTATGTGTCACATCTGGAGGGATGCATCAATAGCACATTGCCTGTCTCTTCTATTGGGACTCTGCATTGTAAGTGGCACAGCTGGAGGGATGCAGGGATAGCACATTGCCTGTCTCTTCTATAGGGACTCTGCATTGTATGTGTCACAGCTGGAGGGGTGCAAGGATAGCATAATGCCTGTCTCTTCTATAGGGACTCTGCATTGTATATGTCACATCTGGAGGGATGCGGGGATAGCACATTGCCTGTCTCTTCTATAGGGACTCTGCATTGTATGTGTCACATCTGGAGGGATGCATGAATAGCACATTGCCTGTCTCTTCTATTGGGACTCTGCATTGTAAGTGGCACAGCTGGCGGGATGCAGGGATAGCACATTGCCTTTCTCTTCTATAGGGACTCTGCATTGTAAGTGTTACAGCTGGAGGGATGGGGGGATAGCACATTGCCTGTGTCAGCATTAGGTTACTCTGCATTGAATGTGTCACAGCTGGAGGGATGCGGGGATGGCACATTGCCTGTCTCTTCTATAGGGACTCTGCATTGTAAGTGTCACAGCTGGAGGGATGCAGGGATAGCACATTGTCTGTCTCTTCTATAGGAACTCTGCATTGTATGTGTCACAGCTGGAGGGGTGCGGGGATAGCACATTGTCTGTCTCTTCTATAGGGACTCTGCATTGTAAGTGTCACAGCTGGAGGGATGGCACATTGCCTGTCTCTTCTATAGGGACTCTGCATTGTATGTGTCACAGCTGGAGGGATGCGGGGATGGCACATTGCCTGTCTCTTCTATAGGGACTCTGCATTGTATGTGTCACAGCTGGAGGGGTGCAAGGATAGCATATTGCCTGTCTCTTCTATAGGGACTCTGCATTGTATATGTCACATCTGGAGGGATGTGGGGATAGCACATTGCCTATCTCTTCTATAGGGACTCTGCATTGTATGTGTCACATCTGGAGGGATGCATGAATAGCACATTGCCTGTCTCTTCTATTGGGACTCTGCATTGTAAGTGGCACAGCTGGAGGGATGGGGGGATTGCACATTTCCTGTGTCAGCTATAGGTTACTCTGCATTGAATGTGTCACAGCTGGAGGGATGCGGGGATGGCACATTGCCTGTCTCTTCTATAGGTACTCTGCATTGTAAGTGGCACAGCTGGAGGGATGGGGGGATGGCACATTGCCTGTCTCTTCTATAGGGACTCTGCATTGTAAATGGCACAGCTGGAGGGATACGGGATGGCACATTGCCTGTCTCTTCTAAAGGGACTCTACATTGTATGTGTCACAGCTGGAGGGGTGCAAGGATAGCATATTGCCTGTCTCTTCTATAGGGACTCTGCATTGTATATGTCACATCTGGAGGGATGCGGGGATAGCACATTGCCTATCTCTTCCATAGGGACTCTGCATTGTATGTGTCACATCTGGAGGGATGCATGAATAGCACATTGCCTGTCTCTTCTATTGGGACTCTGCATTGTAAGTGGCACAGCTGGAGGGATGGGGGGATGGCACATTGCCTGTCTCTTCTATAGGGACTCTGCATTGTAAGTGTCACAGCTGGAGGGATGGGGGGATTGCACATTGCCTGTGTCAGCTATAGGTTACTCTGCATTGAATGTGTCACAGCTGGAGGGATGCGGGGATGGCACATTGCCTGTCTCTTCTATAGGTACTCTGCATTGTAAGTGGCACAGCTGGAGGGATGGGGGGATGGCACATTGCCTGTCTCTTCTATAGGGACTCTGCATTGTAAATGGCACAGCTGGAGGGATACGGGATGGCACATTGCCTGTCTCTTCTATAGGGACTCTACATTGTATGTGTCACAGCTGGAGGGATACGGAGATAGCACATTGCCTGGCACAGCTATAGGGACTCTGCATTGTAAGTGGCACAGCTGGAGGGATGGGGGGATAGCACATTGCCTGTCTCTTCTATAGGGACTCTGCATTGTAAGTGGCACAGCCGGAGGGATGCGGGGATGGTACATTGCCTGTCTCTTCTATAGGGACTCTACATTGTATGTGTCACATCTGGAGGGATGCGGGGATGGCACATTGCCTGTCTCTTCTATAGGGACTCTGCATTGTAAGTGGCACAGCTGGAGGGATGCGGGGATGGCACATTGCCTGTCTCTTCTATAGGGACTCTGCATTGTAAGTGTTACAGCTGGAGGGATGGGGGGATAGCACATTGCCTGTGTCAGCATTAGGTTACTCTGCATTGAATGTGTCACAGCTGGAGGGATGCGGGGATGGCACATTGCCTGTCTCTTCTATAGGGACTCTGCATTGTAAGTGTCACAGCTGGAGGGATGCAGGGATAGCACATTGTCTGTCTCTTCTATAGGAACTCTGCATTGTATGTGTCACAGCTGGAGGGGTGCGGGGATAGCACATTGTCTGTCTCTTCTATAGGGACTCTGCATTGTAAGTGTCACAGCTGGAGGGATGGCACATTGCCTGTCTCTTCCATAGGGACTCTGCATTGTATGTGTAACAGCTGGAGGGATGCGGGGATGGCACATTGCCTGTCTCTTCTATAGGGACTCTGCATTGTATGTGTCACAGCTGGAGGGGTGCAAGGATAGCATATTGCCTGTCTCTTCTATAGGGACTCTGCATTGTATATGTCACATCTGGAGGGATGTGGGGATAGCACATTGCCTATCTCTTCTATAGGGACTCTGCATTGTATGTGTCACATCTGGAGGGATGCATGAATAGCACATTGCCTGTCTCTTCTATTGGGACTCTGCATTGTAAGTGGCACAGCTGGAGGGATGGGGGGATTGCACATTTCCTGTGTCAGCTATAGGTTACTCTGCATTGAATGTGTAACAGCTGGAGGGATGCGGGGATGGCACATTGCCTGTCTCTTCTATAGGTACTCTGCATTGTAAGTGGCACAGCTGGAGGGATGGGGGGATGGCACATTGCCTGTCTCTTCTATAGGGACTCTGCATTGTAAATGGCACAGCTGGAGGGATACGGGATGGCACATTGCCTGTCTCTTCTAAAGGGACTCTACATTGTATGTGTCACGGCTGGAGGGATACGGAGATAGCACATTGCCTGGCACAGCTATAGGGACTCTGCATTGTAAGTGGCACAGTTGGAGGGATGGGGGGATAGCACATTGCTTGTCTTTTCTATAGGGACTCTGCATTGTATGTGTCACAGCTGGAGGGATGCGGGGATGGCACATTGCCTGTCTCTTCTATAGGGACTCTGCATTGTAAGTGGCACAGCTGGAGGGATGCGGGGATGGTACATTGCCTGTCTCTTCTATAGGGACTCTACATTGTATGTGTCACATCTGGAGGGATGCGGGGATGGCACATTGCCTGTCTCTTCTATAGGGACTCTGCATTGTTAGTGGCACAGCAGGAGGGATGCGGGGATGGCACATTGCCTGTCTCTTCTATAGGGACTCTGCATTGTATGTGTCACATCTGGAGGGATGCATGAATAGCACATTGCCTGTCTTTTCTATAGGGACTCTGCATTGTAAGTGGCACAGCCGGAGGGATGCGGGGATGGCACATTGCCTGTCTCTTCTATAGGGACTCTGCATTCTAAGTGTCACAGCCGGAGGGATGCGGGGATGGCACATTGCCTGTCTCTTCTATAGGGACTCTGCATTGTATGTGTCACATCTGGAGGGATGCATGAATAGCACATTGCCTGTCTCTTCTATAGGGACTCTGCATTGTAAGTGGCACGGCCGGAGGGATGCAGGGATGGCACATTGCCTGTCTCTTCTATAGGGACTCTGCATTGTAAGTGGCACAGCTGGAGGGATGCGGGGATGGCACATTGCCTGTCTCTTCTATAGGGACTCTGCATTGTATGTGTCACATCTGGAAGGATGCATGAATAGCACATTGCCTGTCTCTTCTATAGGGACTCTGCATTGTAAGTGGCACAGCCGGAGGGATGCGGGGATGGCACATTGCCTGTCTCTTCTATAGGGACTCTGCATTGTAAGTGTCACAGCCGGAGGGATGCGGGGATGGCACATTGCCTGTCTCTTCTATAGGGACTCTGCATTGTAAGTGTCACAGCTGGAGGGATGGCACATTGCCTGTCTCTTCTATAGGGACTCTGCATTGTATGTGTCACAGCTGGAGGGATGCGGGGATGGCACATTGCCTGTCTCTTCTATAGGGACTCTTCATTGTATGTGTCACAGCTGGAGGGGTGCAAGGATAGCATATTGCCTGTCTCTTCTATAGGGACTCTGCATTGTATATGTCACATCTGGAGGGATGTGGGGATAGCACATTGCCTATCTCTTCTATAGGGACTCTGCATTGTATGTGTCACATCTGGAGGGATGCATGAATAGCACATTGCCTGTCTCTTCTATTGGGACTCTGCATTGTAAGTGGCACAGCTGGAGGGATGGGGGGATTGCACATTTCCTGTGTCAGCTATAGGTTACTCTGCATTGAATGTGTCACAGCTGGAGGGATGCGGGGATGGCACATTGCCTGTCTCTTCTATAGGTACTCTGCATTGTAAGTGGCACAGCTGGAGGGATGGGGGGATGGCACATTGCCTGTCTCTTCTATAGGGACTCTGCATTGTAAATGGCACAGCTGGAGGGATACGGGATGGCACATTGCCTGTCTCTTCTAAAGGGACTCTACATTGTATGTGTCACAGCTGGAGGGGTGCAAGGATAGCATATTGCCTGTCTCTTCTATAGGGACTCTGCATTGTATATGTCACATCTGGAGGGATGCGGGGATAGCACATTGCCTATCTCTTCCATAGGGACTCTGCATTGTATGTGTCACATCTGGAGGGATGCATGAATAGCACATTGCCTGTCTCTTCTATTGGGACTCTGCATTGTAAGTGGCACAGCTGGAGGGATGGGGGGATGGCACATTGCCTGTCTCTTCTATAGGGACTCTGCATTGTAAGTGTCACAGCTGGAGGGATGGGGGGATTGCACATTGCCTGTGTCAGCTATAGGTTACTCTGCATTGAATGTGTCACAGCTGGAGGGATGCGGGGATGGCACATTGCCTGTCTCTTCTATAGGTACTCTGCATTGTAAGTGGCACAGCTGGAGGGATGGGGGGATGGCACATTGCCTGTCTCTTCTATAGGGACTCTGCATTGTAAATGGCACAGCTGGAGGGATACGGGATGGCACATTGCCTGTCTCTTCTATAGGGACTCTACATTGTATGTGTCACAGCTGGAGGGATACGGAGATAGCACATTGCCTGGCACAGCTATAGGGACTCTGCATTGTAAGTGGCACAGCTGGAGGGATGGGGGGATAGCACATTGCCTGTCTCTTCTATAGGGACTCTGCATTGTAAGTGGCACAGCCGGAGGGATGCGGGGATGGTACATTGCCTGTCTCTTCTATAGGGACTCTACATTGTATGTGTCACATCTGGAGGGATGCGGGGATGGCACATTGCCTGTCTCTTCTATAGGGACTCTGCATTGTAAGTGGCACAGCTGGAGGGATGCGGGGATGGCACATTGCCTGTCTCTTCTATAGGGACTCTGCATTGTAAGTGTTACAGCTGGAGGGATGGGGGGATAGCACATTGCCTGTGTCAGCATTAGGTTACTCTGCATTGAATGTGTCACAGCTGGAGGGATGCGGGGATGGCACATTGCCTGTCTCTTCTATAGGGACTCTGCATTGTAAGTGTCACAGCTGGAGGGATGCAGGGATAGCACATTGTCTGTCTCTTCTATAGGAACTCTGCATTGTATGTGTCACAGCTGGAGGGGTGCGGGGATAGCACATTGTCTGTCTCTTCTATAGGGACTCTGCATTGTAAGTGTCACAGCTGGAGGGATGGCACATTGCCTGTCTCTTCCATAGGGACTCTGCATTGTATGTGTAACAGCTGGAGGGATGCGGGGATGGCACATTGCCTGTCTCTTCTATAGGGACTCTGCATTGTATGTGTCACAGCTGGAGGGGTGCAAGGATAGCATATTGCCTGTCTCTTCTATAGGGACTCTGCATTGTATATGTCACATCTGGAGGGATGTGGGGATAGCACATTGCCTATCTCTTCTATAGGGACTCTGCATTGTATGTGTCACATCTGGAGGGATGCATGAATAGCACATTGCCTGTCTCTTCTATTGGGACTCTGCATTGTAAGTGGCACAGCTGGAGGGATGGGGGGATTGCACATTTCCTGTGTCAGCTATAGGTTACTCTGCATTGAATGTGTAACAGCTGGAGGGATGCGGGGATGGCACATTGCCTGTCTCTTCTATAGGTACTCTGCATTGTAAGTGGCACAGCTGGAGGGATGGGGGGATGGCACATTGCCTGTCTCTTCTATAGGGACTCTGCATTGTAAATGGCACAGCTGGAGGGATACGGGATGGCACATTGCCTGTCTCTTCTAAAGGGACTCTACATTGTATGTGTCACGGCTGGAGGGATACGGAGATAGCACATTGCCTGGCACAGCTATAGGGACTCTGCATTGTAAGTGGCACAGTTGGAGGGATGGGGGGATAGCACATTGCTTGTCTTTTCTATAGGGACTCTGCATTGTATGTGTCACAGCTGGAGGGATGCGGGGATGGCACATTGCCTGTCTCTTCTATAGGGACTCTGCATTGTAAGTGGCACAGCTGGAGGGATGCGGGGATGGTACATTGCCTGTCTCTTCTATAGGGACTCTACATTGTATGTGTCACATCTGGAGGGATGCGGGGATGGCACATTGCCTGTCTCTTCTATAGGGACTCTGCATTGTTAGTGGCACAGCTGGAGGGATGCGGGGATGGCACATTGCCTGTCTCTTCTATAGGGACTCTGCATTGTATGTGTCACATCTGGAGGGATGCATGAATAGCACATTGCCTGTCTTTTCTATAGGGACTCTGCATTGTAAGTGGCACAGCCGGAGGGATGCGGGGATGGCACATTGCCTGTCTCTTCTATAGGGACTCTGCATTCTAAGTGTCACAGCCGGAGGGATGCGGGGATGGCACATTGCCTGTCTCTTCTATAGGGACTCTGCATTGTATGTGTCACATCTGGAGGGATGGATGAATAGCACATTGCCTGTCTCTTCTATAGGGACTCTGCATTGTAAGTGGCACGGCCGGAGGGATGCAGGGATGGCACATTGCCTGTCTCTTCTATAGGGACTCTGCATTGTAAGTGGCACAGCTGGAGGGATGCGGGGATGGCACATTGCCTGTCTCTTCTATAGGGACTCTGCATTGTATGTGTCACATCTGGAAGGATGCATGAATAGCACATTGCCTGTCTCTTCTATAGGGACTCTGCATTGTAAGTGGCACAGCCGGAGGGATGCGGGGATGGCACATTGCCTGTCTCTTCTATAGGGACTCTGCATTGTAAGTGTCACAGCCGGAGGGATGCGGGGATGGCACATTGCCTGTCTCTTCTATAGGGACTCTGAATTGTAAGTGTCACAGCTGGAGGAATGCAGGGATAGCACATTGCCTGTCTCTTCTATAGTAACTCTGCATTATATGTGTCACAGCTGGAGGGGTGCGGGGATAGCACATTGTCTGTCTCTTCTATAGGGACTCTTCATTGTAAGTGTCACAGCTGGAGGGATGGCACATTGCCTGTCTCTTCTATAGGGACTCTGCATTGTAAGTGTCACAGCTGGAGGGATGGGGGGATTGCACATTGCCTGTGTCAGCTATAGGTTACTCTGCATTGAATGTGTCACAGCTGGAGGGATGCGGGGATGGCACATTGCCTGTCTCTTCTATAGGTACTCTGCATTGTAAGTGGCACAGCTGGAGGGATGGGGGGATGGCACATTGCCTGTCTCTTCTATAGGGACTCTGCATTGTAAATGGCACAGCTGGAGGGATACGGGATGGCACATTGCCTGTCTCTTCTATAGGGACTCTACATTGTATGTGTCACAGCTGGAGGGATACGGAGATAGCACATTGCCTGGCACAGCTATAGGGACTCTGCATTGTAAGTGGCACAGCTGGAGGGATGGGGGGATAGCACATTGCCTGTCTCTTCTATAGGGACTCTGCATTGTAATTGTCACAGCTGGAGGGATGCGGGGATGGCACATTGCCTGTCTCTTCTATAGGGACTCTGCATTTTAAGTGGCACAGCTGGAGGGATGGGGGGATAGCACATTGCCTGTCTCTTCTATAGGGACTCTGCATTGTATGTGTCACAGCTGGAGGGATGCGGGGATGGCACATTGCCTGTCTCTTCTATAGGGACTCTGCATTGTAAGTGGCACAGCTGTAGGGATGCGGGGATGGCACATTGCCTGTCTCTTCTATAGGGACTCTGCATTGTATGTGTCACATCTGGAGGGATGCATGAATAGCACATTGCCTGTCTTTTCTATAGGGACTCTGCATTGTAAGTGGCACAGCCGGAGGGATGCGGGGATGGCACATTGCCTGTCTCTTCTATAGGGACTCTGCATTGTAAGTGTCACAGCCGGAGGGATGCGGGGATGGCACATTGCCTGTCTCTTCTATAGGGACTCTGCATTGTATGTGTCACATCTGGAGGGATGCATGAATAGCACATTGCCTGTCTCTTCTATAGGGACTCTGCATTGTAAGTGGCACAGCCGGAGGGATGCGGGGATGGCACATTGCCTGTCTCTTCTATAGGGACTTTGCATTGTATGTGTCACATCTGGAGGGATGTATGAATAGCACATTGCCTGTCTCTTCTATAGGGACTCTGCATTGTAAGTGGCACAGCCAGAGGGATGCGGGGATGGCCCATTGCCTGTCTCTTCTATAGGGACTCTGCATTGTAAGTGTCACAGCCGGAGGGATGCGGGGATAGCACATATCCTGTCTCTTCTATAGGGACTCTGCATTGTAAGTGTCACAGCTGGAGGGATGGGGGGATTGCACATTGCCTGTGTCAGCTATAGGTTACTCTGCATTGAATGTGTCACAGCTGGAGGGATGCGGGGATGGCACATTGCCTGTCTCTTCTATAGGGACTCTGCATTGTAAGTGGCACAGCTGGAGGGATGCGGGGATGGCACATTGCCTGTCTCTTCTGTAGGGACTCTGCATTGTATGTGTCACAGCTGGAGGGATGCGGGGATGGCACATTGCCTGTCTTTTCTATAGGGACTCTACATTGTATGTGTCACTTCTGGAGGGATGCGGGGATGGCACATTGCCTGTCTCTTCTATAGGGACTCTGCATTGTATGTGTCACATCTGGAGGGATGCGGGGATGGCACATTGCATGTCTCTTCTATAGGGACTCTGCATTGTAAGTGGCACAGCTGGAGGGATGCGGGGATGGCACATTGCCTGTCTCTTCTATAGGGACTCTGCATTGTAAGTGTCACAGCTGGAGGGATGGGGGGATAGCACATTGCCTGTCTCTTCTATAGGGACTCTGCATTGTATGTGTCACAGCTGGAGGGATGTGGGGATGGCACATTGCCTGTCTCTTCTATAGGGACTCTGCATTGTAAGTGGCACAGCTGGAGGGATGTGGGGATGGCACATTGCCTGTCTCTTCTATAGGGACTCTGCATTGTATGTGTCACATCTGGAGGGATGCATGAATAGCACATTGCCTGTCTTTTCTATAGGGACTCTGCATTGTAAGTGGCACAGCTGGAGGGATGGGGGGATGGCACATTGCCTGTCTCTTCTATAGGGACTCTGCATTGTATGTGTCACAGCTGGAGGGATGCGGGGATGGCACATTGCCTGTCTCTTCTATAGGGACTCTACATTGTATGTGTCACATCTGGAGGGATGCGGGGATGGCACATTGTCTGTCTCTTCTATAGGGACTCTGCATTGTATGTGTCACATCTGGAGGGATGCATGAATAGCACATTGCCTGTCTTTTCTATAGGGACTCTGCATTGTAAGTGGCACAGCCGGAGGGATGCGGGGATGGCACATTGCCTGTCTCTTCTATAGGGACTCTGCATTGTATGTGTCACATCTGGAGGGATGCATGAATAGCACATTGCCTGTCTCTTCTATAGGGACTCTGCATTGTAAGTGGCACAGCCGGAGGGATGCGGGGATGGCACATTGCCTGTCTCTTCTATAGGGACTCTGCATTGTATGTGTCACATCTGGAGGGATGTATGAATAGCACATTGCCTGTCTCTTCTATAGGGACTCTGCATTGTAAGTGGCACAGCCGGAGGGATGCGGGGATGGCACATTGCCTGTCTCTTCTATAGGGACTCTGCATTGTAAGTGTCACAGCCGGAGGGATGCGGGGATAGCACATATCCTGTCTCTTCTATAGGGACTCTGCATTGTAAGTGTCACAGCTGGAGGGATGGGGGGATTGCACATTGCCTGTGTCAGCTATAGGTTACTCTGCATTGAATGTGTCACAGCTGGAGGGATGCGGGGATGGCACATTGCCTGTCTCTTCTATAGGGACTCTGCATTGTAAGTGGCACAGCTGGAGGGATGCGGGGATGGCACATTGCCTGTCTCTTCTGTAGGGACTCTGCATTGTATGTGTCACAGCTGGAGGGATGCGGGGATGGCACATTGCCTGTCTCTTCTATAGGGACTCTACATTGTATGTGTCACATCTGGAGGGATGCGGGGATGGCACATTGCCTGTCTCTTCTATAGGGACTCTACATTGTATGTGTCACATCTGGAGGGATGCGGGGATGGCACATTGCATGTCTCTTCTATAGGGACTCTGCATTGTAAGTGGCACAGCTGGAGGGATGCGGGGATGGCACATTGCCTGTCTCTTCTATAGGGACTCTGCATTGTAAGTGTCACAGCTGGAGGGATGGGGGGATAGCACATTGCCTGTCTCTTCTATAGGGACTCTGCATTGTATGTGTCACAGCTGGAGGGATGTGGGGATGGCACATTGCCTGTCTCTTCTATAGGGACTCTGCATTGTAAGTGGCACAGCTGGAGGGATCCGGGGATGGCACATTGCCTGTCTCTTCTATAGGGACTCTGCATTGTATGTGTCACATCTGGAGGGATGCATGAATAGCACATTGCCTGTCTTTTCTATAGGGACTCTGCATTGTAAGTGGCACAGCTGGAGGGATGGGGGGATGGCACATTGCCTGTCTCTTCTATAGGGACTCTGCATTGTATGTGTCACAGCTGGAGGGATGCGGGGATGGCACATTGCCTGTCTCTTCTATAGGGACTCTGCATTGTAAGTGGCACAGCTGGAGGGATGCGGGGATGGCACATTGCCTGTCTCTTCTATAGGGACTCTACATTGTATGTGTCACATCTGGAGGGATGCGGGGATGGCACATTGCCTGTCTCTTCTATAGGGACTCTGCATTGTATGTGTCACATCTGGAGGGATGCATGAATAGCACATTGCCTGTCTTTTCTATATTGACTCTGCATTGTAAGTGGCACAGCCGGAGGGATGCGGGGATGGCACATTGCCTGTCTCTTCTATAGGGACTCTGCATTGTATGTGTCACATCTGGAGGGATGCATGAATAGCACATTGCTTGTCTCTTCTATAGGGACTCTGCATTGTAAGTGGCACAGCCGGAGGGATGCGGGGATGGCACATTGCCTGTCTCTTCTATAGGGACTGTGCATTGTATGTGTCACATCTGGAGGGATGTATGAATAGCACATTGCCTGTCTCTTCTATAGGGACTCTGCATTGTAAGTGGCACAGCCGAGGGATGCGGGGATGGCACGTTGCCTGTCTCTTCTATAGGGACTCTGCATTGTAAGTGTCACAGCTGGAGGGATGCGGGGATAGCACATATCCTGTCTCTTCTATAGGGACTCTGCATTGTACGTGTCACAGCTGGAGGGATGGGGAGATTGCACATTGCCTGTGTCAGCTGTAGGTTACTCTGCATTGAATGTGTCACAGCTGGAGGGATGCGGGGATGGCACATTGCCTGTCTCTTCTATAGGGACTCTGCATTGTAAGTGGCAGAGCTGGAGGGATGGGGGGATGGCACATTGCCTGTCTCTTCTATAGGGACTCTGCATTGTAAGTGGCACAGCTGGAGGGATGCGGGGATGGCACATTGCCTGTCTCTTCTTTAGGGACTCTGCATTGTGTCACAGCTGGAGGGATGGGGGGATAGCACATTGCCTGTCTCTTCTATAGGGACTCTGCATTGTATGTGTCACAGCTGGAGGGATGCGGGGATGGCACATTGCCTGTCTCTTCTATAGGGACTCTGCATTGTAAGTGGCACAGCTGGAGGGATGCGGGGATGGCACATTGCCTGTCTCTTCTATAGGGACTCTGCATTGTATGTGTCACATCTGGAGGGATGCATGAATAGCACATTGCCTGTCTTTTCTATAGGGACTCTGCATTGTAAGTGGCACAGCTGGAGGGATGGGGGGATGGCACATTGCCTGTCTCTTCTATAGGGACTCTGCATTGTATGTGTCACAGCTGGAGGGATGCGGGGATGGCACATTGCCTGTCTCTTCTATAGGGACTCTGCATTGTAAGTGGCACAGCTGGAGGGATGCGGGGATGGCACATTGCCTGTCTCTTCTATAGGGACTCTACATTGTATGTGTCACATCTGGAGGGATGCGGGGATGGCACATTGCCTGTCTCTTCTATAGGGACTCTGCATTGTAAGTGGCACAGCTGGAGGGATGCGGGGATGGCACATTGCCTGTCTCTTCTATAGGGACTCTGCATTGTAAGTGGCACAGCTGGAGGTATGGGGGGATAGCACATTGCCTGTCTCTTCTATAGGGACTCTGCATTGTATGTGTCACAGCTGGAGGAATGCGGGGATGGCACATTGCCTGTCTCTTCTAAAGGGACTCTGCATTGTAAGTGGCACAGCTGGAGGGATGCGGGGATGGCACATTTCCTGTCTCTTCTATAGGGACTCTGCATTGTATGTGTCACATCTGGAGGGATGCATGAATAGCACATTGCCTGTCTTTTCTATAGGGACTCTGCATTGTAAGTGGCACAGCCGGAGGGATGCGGGGATGGTACATTGCCTGTCTCTTCTATAGGGACTCTGCATTGTAAGTGTCACAGCCGGAGGGATGCGGGGATAGCGCATATCCTGTCTCTTCTATAGGGACTCTGCATTGTATGTGTCACAGCTGGAGGGATGGGGGGATGGCACATTGCCTGTCTTTTCTATAGGGACTCTGCATTGTATGTGTCACAGCTGGAGGGATGGGGGGTTTGCACATTGCCTGTGTCAGCTATAGGTTACTCTGCATTGAATGTGTCACAGCTGGAGGGATGCGGGGATGGCACATTGCCTGTCTCTTCTATAGGGACTCTGCATTGTATGTGTCACAGCTGGAGGAATGCGGGGATGGCACATTGCCTGTCTCTTCTATAGGGACTCTGCATTGTAAGTGGCACAGCTGGAGGGATGCGGGGATGGCACATTGCCTGTCTCTTCTATAGGGACTCTGCATTGTATGTGTCACATCTGGAGGGATGCATGAATAGCACATTGCCTGTCTTTTCTATAGGGACTCTGCATTGTAAGTGGCACAGCCGGAGGGATGCGGGGATTGTACATTGCCTGTCTCTTCTATAGGGACTCTGCATTGTAAGTGTCACAGCCGGAGGGATGTGGGGATAGCACATACCCTGTCTCTTCTATAGGGACTCTGCATTGTATGTGTCACAGCTGGAGGGATGGGGGGATTGCACATTGCCTCTGTCAGCTATAGGTTACTCTGCATTGAATGTGTCACAGCTGGAGGGATGCGGGGATGGCACATTGCCTGTCTCTTCTATAGGGACTCTACATTGTATGTGTCACATCTGGAGGGATGCGGGGATGGCACATTGCCTGTCTCTTCTTTAGGGACTCTGCATTGTATGTGTCACATCTGGAGGGATGCATGAATAGCAAATTGCCTGTCTTTTCTATAGGGACTCTGCATTGTAAGTGGCACAGCCGGAGGGATGCGGGGATGGCACATTGCCTGTCTCTTCTATAGGGACTCTGCATTGTATGTGTCACATCTGGAGGGATGCATGAATAGCACATTGCTTGTCTCTTCTATAGGGACTCTGCATTGTAAGTGGCACAGCCGGAGGGATGCGGGGATGGCACATTGCCTGTCTCTTCTATAGGGACTGTGCATTGTATGTGTCACATCTGGAGGGATGTATGAATAGCACATTGCCTGTCTCTTCTATAGGGACTCTGCATTGTAAGTGGCACAGCCGGAGGGATGCGGGGATGGCACGTTGCCTGTCTCTTCTATAGGGACTCTGCATTGTAAGTGTCACAGCTGGAGGGATGCGGGGATAGCACATATCCTGTCTCTTCTATAGGGACTCTGCATTGTACGTGTCACAGCTGGAGGGATGGGGGGATTGCACATTGCCTGTGTCAGCTGTAGGTTACTCTGCATTGAATGTGTCACAGCTGGAGGGATGCGGGGATGGCACATTGCCTGTCTCTTCTATAGGGACTCTGCATTGTAAGTGGCACAGCTGGAGGGATGGGGGGATGGCACATTGCCTGTCTCTTCTATAGGGACTCTGCATTGTAAGTGGCACAGATGGAGGGATGCGGGGATGGCACATTGCCTGTCTCTTCTTTAGGGACTCTGCATTGTGTCACAGCTGGAGGGATGGGGGGATAGCACATTGCCTGTCTCTTCTATAGGGACTCTGCATTGTATGTGTCACAGCTGGAGGGATGCGGGGATGGCACATTGCCTGTCTCTTCTATAGGGACTCTGCATTGTAAGTGGCACAGCTGGAGGGATGCAGGGATGGCACATTGCCTGTCTCTTCTATAGGGACTCTGCATTGTATGTGTCACATCTGGAGGGATGCATGAATAGCACATTGCCTGTCTTTTCTATAGGGACTCTGCATTGTAAGTGGCACAGCTGGAGGGATGGGGGGATGGCACATTGCCTGTCTCTTCTATAGGGACTCTGCATTGTATGTGTCACAGCTGGAGGGATGCGGGGATGGCACATTGCCTGTCTCTTCTATAGGGACTCTGCATTGTAAGTGGCACAGCTGGAGGGATGCGGGGATGGCACATTGCCTGTCTCTTCTATAGGGACTCTACATTGTATGTGTCACATCTGGAGGGATGCGGGGATGGCACATTGCCTGTCTCTTCTATAGGGACTCTGCATTGTAAGTGGCACAGCTGGAGGGATGCGGGGATGGCACATTGCCTGTCTCTTCTATAGGGACTCTGCATTGTAAGTGGCACAGCTGGAGGTATGGGGGGATAGCACATTGCCTGTCTCTTCTATAGGGACTCTGCATTGTATGTGTCACAGCTGGAGGAATGCGGGGATGGCACATTGCCTGTCTCTTCTAAAGGGACTCTGCATTGTAAGTGGCACAGCTGGAGGGATGCGGGGATGGCACATTTCCTGTCTCTTCTATAGGGACTCTGCATTGTATGTGTCACATCTGGAGGGATGCATGAATAGCACATTGCCTGTCTTTTCTATAGGGACTCTGCATTGTAAGTGGCACAGCCGGAGGGATGCGGGGATGGTACATTGCCTGTCTCTTCTATAGGGACTCTGCATTGTAAGTGTCACAGCCGGAGGGATGCGGGGATAGCGCATATCCTGTCTCTTCTATAGGGACTCTGCATTGTATGTGTCACAGCTGGAGGGATGGGGGGATGGCACATTGCCTGTCTTTTCTATAGGGACTCTGCATTGTATGTGTCACAGCTGGAGGGATGGGGGGTTTGCACATTGCCTGTGTCAGCTATAGGTTACTCTGCATTGAATGTGTCACAGCTGGAGGGATGCGGGGATGGCACATTGCCTGTCTCTTCTATAGGGACTCTGCATTGTATGTGTCACAGCTGGAGGAATGCGGGGATGGCACATTGCCTGTCTCTTCTATAGGGACTCTGCATTGTAAGTGGCACAGCTGGAGGGATGCGGGGATGGCACATTGCCTGTCACTTCTATAGGGACTCTGCATTGTATGTGTCACATCTGGAGGGATGCATGAATAGCACATTGCCTGTCTTTTCTATAGGGACTCTGCATTGTAAGTGGCACAGCCGGAGGGATGCGGGGATTGTACATTGCCTGTCTCTTCTATAGGGACTCTGCATTGTAAGTGTCACAGCCGGAGGGATGTGGGGATAGCACATACCCTGTCTCTTCTATAGGGACTCTGCATTGTATGTGTCACAGCTGGAGGGATGGGGGGATTGCACATTGCCTCTGTCAGCTATAGGTTACTCTGCATTGAATGTGTCACAGCTGGAGGGATGCGGGGATGGCACATTGCCTGTCTCTTCTATAGGGACTCTGCATTGTAAGTGGCACAGCTGGAGGGATGCGGGGATGGCACATTGCCTGTCTCTTCTATAGGGACTCTGCATTGTATGTGTCACATCTGGAGGGATGCATGAATAGCACATTGCCTGTCTTTTCTATAGGGACTCTGCATTGTAAGTGGCACAGCTGGAGGGATGGGGGGATGGCACATTGCCTGTCTCTTCTATAGGGACTCTGCATTGTATGTGTCACAGCTGGAGGGATGCGGGGATGGCACATTGCCTGTCTCTTCTATAGGGACTCTACATTGTATGTGTCACATCTGGAGGGATGCGGGGATGGCACATTGTCTGTCTCTTCTATAGGGACTCTGCATTGTATGTGTCACATCTGGAGGGATGCATGAATAGCACATTGCCTGTCTTTTCTATAGGGACTCTGCATTGTAAGTGGCACAGCCGGAGGGATGCGGGGATGGCACATTGCCTGTCTCTTCTATAGGGACTCTGCATTGTATGTGTCACATCTGGAGGGATGCATGAATAGCACATTGCCTGTCTCTTCTATAGGGACTCTGCATTGTAAGTGGCACAGCCGGAGGGATGCGGGGATGGCACATTGCCTGTCTCTTCTATAGGGACTCTGCATTGTATGTGTCACATCTGGAGGGATGTATGAATAGCACATTGCCTGTCTCTTCTATAGGGACTCTGCATTGTAAGTGGCACAGCCGGAGGGATGCGGGGATGGCACATTGCCTGTCTCTTCTATAGGGACTCTGCATTGTAAGTGTCACAGCCGGAGGGATGCGGGGATAGCACATATCCTGTCTCTTCTATAGGGACTCTGCATTGTAAGTGTCACAGCTGGAGGGATGGGGGGATTGCACATTGCCTGTGTCAGCTATAGGTTACTCTGCATTGAATGTGTCACAGCTGGAGGGATGCGGGGATGGCACATTGCCTGTCTCTTCTATAGGGACTCTGCATTGTAAGTGGCACAGCTGGAGGGATGCGGGGATGGCACATTGCCTGTCTCTTCTGTAGGGACTCTGCATTGTATGTGTCACAGCTGGAGGGATGCGGGGATGGCACATTGCCTGTCTCTTCTATAGGGACTCTACATTGTATGTGTCACATCTGGAGGGATGCGGGGATGGCACATTGCCTGTCTCTTCTATAGGGACTCTACATTGTATGTGTCACATCTGGAGGGATGCGGGGATGGCACATTGCATGTCTCTTCTATAGGGACTCTGCATTGTAAGTGGCACAACTGGAGGGATGCGGGGATGGCACATTGCCTGTCTCTTCTATAGGGACTCTGCATTGTAAGAGTCACAGCTGGAGGGATGGGGGGATAGCACATTGCCTGTCTCTTCTATAGGGACTCTGCATTGTATGTGTCACAGCTGGAGGGATGCGGGGATGGCACATTGCCTGTCTCTTCTATAGGGACTCTGCATTGTAAGTGGCACAGCTGGAGGGATGCAGGGATGGCACATTGCCTGTCTCTTCTATAGGGACTCTGCATTGTATGTGTCACATCTGGAGGGATGCATGAATAGCACATTGCCTGTCTTTTCTATAGGGACTCTGCATTGTAAGTGGCACAGCTGGAGGGATGGGGGGATGGCACATTGCCTGTCTCTTCTGTAGGGACTCTGCATTGTATGTGTCACAGCTGGAGGGATGCGGGGATGGCACATTGCCTGTCTCTTCTATAGGGACTCTGCATTGTAAGTGGCACAGCTGGAGGGATGCGGGGATGGCACATTGCCTGTCTCTTCTATAGGGACTCTACATTGTATGTGTCACATCTGGAGGGATGCGGGGATGGCACATTGCCTGTCTCTTCTATAGGGACTCTGCATTGTAAGTGGCACAGCTGGAGGGATGCGGGGATGGCACATTGCCTGTCTCTTCTATAGGGACTCTGCATTGTAAGTGGCACAGCTGGAGGTATGGGGGGATAGCACATTGCCTGTCTCTTCTATAGGGACTCTGCATTGTATGTGTCACAGCTGGAGGAATGCGGGGATGGCACATTGCCTGTCTCTTCTAAAGGGACTCTGCATTGTAAGTGGCACAGCTGGAGGGATGCGGGGATGGCACATTTCCTGTCTCTTCTATAGGGACTCTGCATTGTATGTGTCACATCTGGAGGGATGCATGAATAGCACATTGCCTGTCTTTTCTATAGGGACTCTGCATTGTAAGTGGCACAGCCGGAGGGATGCGGGGATGGTACATTGCCTGTCTCTTCTATAGGGACTCTGCATTGTAAGTGTCACAGCCGGAGGGATGCGGGGATAGCGCATATCCTGTCTCTTCTATAGGGACTCTGCATTGTATGTGTCACAGCTGGAGGGATGGGGGGATGGCACATTGCCTGTCTTTTCTATAGGGACTCTGCATTGTATGTGTCACAGCTGGAGGGATGGGGGGTTTGCACATTGCCTGTGTCAGCTATAGGTTACTCTGCATTGAATGTGTCACAGCTGGAGGGATGCGGGGATGGCACATTGCCTGTCTCTTCTATAGGGACTCTGCATTGTATGTGTCACAGCTGGAGGAATGCGGGGATGGCACATTGCCTGTCTCTTCTATAGGGACTCTGCATTGTAAGTGGCACAGCTGGAGGGATGCGGGGATGGCACATTGCCTGTCTCTTCTATAGGGACTCTGCATTGTATGTGTCACATCTGGAGGGATGCATGAATAGCACATTGCCTGTCTTTTCTATAGGGACTCTGCATTGTAAGTGGCACAGCCGGAGGGATGCGGGGATTGTACATTGCCTGTCTCTTCTATAGGGACTCTGCATTGTAAGTGTCACAGCCGGAGGGATGTGGGGATAGCACATACCCTGTCTCTTCTATAGGGACTCTGCATTGTATGTGTCACAGCTGGAGGGATGGGGGGATTGCACATTGCCTCTGTCAGCTATAGGTTACTCTGCATTGAATGTGTCACAGCTGGAGGGATGCGGGGATGGCACATTGCCTGTCTCTTCTATAGGGACTCTACATTGTATGTGTCACATCTGGAGGGATGCGGGGATGGCACATTGCCTGTCTCTTCTTTAGGGACTCTGCATTGTATGTGTCACATCTGGAGGGATGCATGAATAGCAAATTGCCTGTCTTTTCTATAGGGACTCTGCATTGTAAGTGGCACAGCCGGAGGGATGCGGGGATGGCACATTGCCTGTCTCTTCTATAGGGACTCTGCATTGTATGTGTCACATCTGGAGGGATGCATGAATAGCACATTGCTTGTCTCTTCTATAGGGACTCTGCATTGTAAGTGGCACAGCCGGAGGGATGCGGGGATGGCACATTGCCTGTCTCTTCTATAGGGACTGTGCATTGTATGTGTCACATCTGGAGGGATGTATGAATAGCACATTGCCTGTCTCTTCTATAGGGACTCTGCATTGTAAGTGGCACAGCCGGAGGGATGCGGGGATGGCACGTTGCCTGTCTCTTCTATAGGGACTCTGCATTGTAAGTGTCACAGCTGGAGGGATGCGGGGATAGCACATATCCTGTCTCTTCTATAGGGACTCTGCATTGTACGTGTCACAGCTGGAGGGATGGGGGGATTGCACATTCCCTGTGTCAGCTGTAGGTTACTCTGCATTGAATGTGTCACAGCTGGAGGGATGCGGGGATGGCACATTGCCTGTCTCTTCTATAGGGACTCTGCATTGTAAGTGGCACAGCTGGAGGGATGGGGGGATGGCACATTGCCTGTCTCTTCTATAGGGACTCTGCATTGTAAGTGGCACAGATGGAGGGATGCGGGGATGGCACATTGCCTGTCTCTTCTTTAGGGACTCTGCATTGTGTCACAGCTGGAGGGATGGGGGGATAGCACATTGCCTGTCTCTTCTATAGGGACTCTGCATTGTATGTGTCACAGCTGGAGGGATGCGGGGATGGCACATTGCCTGTCTCTTCTATAGGGACTCTGCATTGTAAGTGGCACAGCTGGAGGGATGCAGGGATGGCACATTGCCTGTCTCTTCTATAGGGACTCTGCATTGTATGTGTCACATCTGGAGGGATGCATGAATAGCACATTGCCTGTCTTTTCTATAGGGACTCTGCATTGTAAGTGGCACAGCTGGAGGGATGGGGGGATGGCACATTGCCTGTCTCTTCTATAGGGACTCTGCATTGTATGTGTCACAGCTGGAGGGATGCGGGGATGGCACATTGCCTGTCTCTTCTATAGGGACTCTGCATTGTAAGTGGCACAGCTGGAGGGATGCGGGGATGGCACATTGCCTGTCTCTTCTATAGGGACTCTACATTGTATGTGTCACATCTGGAGGGATGCGGGGATGGCACATTGCCTGTCTCTTCTATAGGGACTCTGCATTGTAAGTGGCACAGCTGGAGGGATGCGGGGATGGCACATTGCCTGTCTCTTCTATAGGGACTCTGCATTGTAAGTGGCACAGCTGGAGGTATGGGGGGATAGCACATTGCCTGTCTCTTCTATAGGGACTCTGCATTGTATGTGTCACAGCTGGAGGAATGCGGGGATGGCACATTGCCTGTCTCTTCTAAAGGGACTCTGCATTGTAAGTGGCACAGCTGGAGGGATGCGGGGATGGCACATTTCCTGTCTCTTCTATAGGGACTCTGCATTGTATGTGTCACATCTGGAGGGATGCATGAATAGCACATTGCCTGTCTTTTCTATAGGGACTCTGCATTGTAAGTGGCACAGCCGGAGGGATGCGGGGATGGTACATTGCCTGTCTCTTCTATAGGGACTCTGCATTGTAAGTGTCACAGCCGGAGGGATGCGGGGATAGCGCATATCCTGTCTCTTCTATAGGGACTCTGCATTGTATGTGTCACAGCTGGAGGGATGGGGGGATGGCACATTGCCTGTCTTTTCTATAGGGACTCTGCATTGTATGTGTCACAGCTGGAGGGATGGGGGGTTTGCACATTGCCTGTGTCAGCTATAGGTTACTCTGCATTGAATGTGTCACAGCTGGAGGGATGCGGGGATGGCACATTGCCTGTCTCTTCTATAGGGACTCTGCATTGTATGTGTCACAGCTGGAGGAATGCGGGGATGGCACATTGCCTGTCTCTTCTATAGGGACTCTGCATTGTAAGTGGCACAGCTGGAGGGATGCGGGGATGGCACATTGCCTGTCACTTCTATAGGGACTCTGCATTGTATGTGTCACATCTGGAGGGATGCATGAATAGCACATTGCCTGTCTTTTCTATAGGGACTCTGCATTGTAAGTGGCACAGCCGGAGGGATGCGGGGATTGTACATTGCCTGTCTCTTCTATAGGGACTCTGCATTGTAAGTGTCACAGCCGGAGGGATGTGGGGATAGCACATACCCTGTCTCTTCTATAGGGACTCTGCATTGTATGTGTCACAGCTGGAGGGATGGGGGGATTGCAGATTGCCTCTGTCAGCTATAGGTTACTCTGCATTGAATGTGTCACAGCTGGAGGGATGCGGGGATGGCACATTGCCTGTCTCTTCTATAGGGACTCTGCATTGTAAGTGGCACAGCTGGAGGGATGCGGGGATGGCACATTGCCTGTCTCTTCTATAGGGACTCTGCATTGTATGTGTCACATCTGGAGGGATGCATGAATAGCACATTGCCTGTCTTTTCTATAGGGACTCTGCATTGTAAGTGGCACAGCTGGAGGGATGGGGGGATGGCACATTCCCTGTCTCTTCTATAGGGACTCTGCATTGTATGTGTCACAGCTGGAGGGATGCGGGGATGGCACATTGCCTGTCTCTTCTATAGGGACTCTACATTGTATGTGTCACATCTGGAGGGATGCGGGGATGGCACATTGTCTGTCTCTTCTATAGGGACTCTGCATTGTATGTGTCACATCTGGAGGGATGCATGAATAGCACATTGCCTGTCTTTTCTATAGGGACTCTGCATTGTAAGTGGCACAGCCGGAGGGATGCGGGGATGGCACATTGCCTGTCTCTTCTATAGGGACTCTGCATTGTATGTGTCACATCTGGAGGGATGCATGAATAGCACATTGCCTGTCTCTTCTATAGGGACTCTGCATTGTAAGTGGCACAGCCGGAGGGATGCGGGGATGGCACATTGCCTGTCTCTTCTATAGGGACTCTGCATTGTATGTGTCACATCTGGAGGGATGTATGAATAGCACATTGCCTGTCTCTTCTATAGGGACTCTGCATTGTAAGTGGCACAGCCGGAGGGATGCGGGGATGGCACATTGCCTGTCTCTTCTATAGGGACTCTGCATTGTAAGTGTCACAGCCGGAGGGATGCGGGGATAGCACATATCCTGTCTCTTCTATAGGGACTCTGCATTGTAAGTGTCACAGCTGGAGGGATGGGGGGATTGCACATTGCCTGTGTCAGCTATAGGTTACTCTGCATTGAATGTGTCACAGCTGGAGGGATGCGGGGATGGCACATTGCCTGTCTCTTCTATAGGGACTCTGCATTGTAAGTGGCACAGCTGGAGGGATGCGGGGATGGCACATTGCCTGTCTCTTCTGTAGGGACTCTGCATTGTATGTGTCACAGCTGGAGGGATGCGGGGATGGCACATTGCCTGTCTCTTCTATAGGGACTCTACATTGTATGTGTCACATCTGGAGGGATGCGGGGATGGCACATTGCCTGTCTCTTCTATAGGGACTCTACATTGTATGTGTCACATCTGGAGGGATGCGGGGATGGCACATTGCATGTCTCTTCTATAGGGACTCTGCATTGTAAGTGGCACAACTGGAGGGATGCGGGGATGGCACATTGCCTGTCTCTTCTATAGGGACTCTGCATTGTAAGAGTCACAGCTGGAGGGATGGGGGGATAGCACATTGCCTGTCTCTTCTATAGGGACTCTGCATTGTATGTGTCACAGCTGGAGGGATGTGGGGATGGCACATTGCCTGTCTCTTCTATAGGGACTCTGCATTGTAAGTGGCACAGCTGGAGGGATGCGGGGATGGCACATTGCCTGTCTCTTCTATAGGGACTCTGCATTGTATGTGTCACATCTGGAGGGATGCATGAATAGCACATTGCCTGTCTTTTCTATAGGGACTCTGCATTGTAAGTGGCACAGCTGGAGGGATGGGGGGATGGCACATTGCCTGTCTCTTCTATAGGGACTCTGCATTGTATGTGTCACAGCTGGAGGGATGCGGGGATGGCACATTGCCTGTCTCTACTATAGGGACTCTGCATTGTAAGTGGCACAGCTGGAGGGATGCGGGGATGGCACATTGCCTGTCTCTTCTTTAGGGACTCTACATTGTATGTGTCACATCTGGAGGGATGCGGGGATGGCACATTGCCTGTCTCTTCTATAGGGACTCTGCATTGTATGTGTCACATCTGGAGGGATGCATGAATAGCACATTGCCTGTCTTTTCTATAGGGACTCTGCATTGTAAGTGGCACATCCGGAGGGATGCGGGGATGGCACATTGCCTGTCTCTTCTATAGGGACTCTGCATTGTATGTGTCACATTTGGAGGGATGCATGAATAGCATTGCCTGTCTCTTCTATAGGGACTCTGCATTGTAAGTGGCACAGCCGGAGGGATGCGGGGATGGCACATTGCCTGTCTCTTCTATAGGGACTGTGCATTGTATGTGTCACATCTGGAGGGATGTATGAATAGCACATTGCCTGTCTCTTCTATAGGGACTCTGCATTGTAAGTGGCACAGCCGGAGGGATGCGGGGATGGCACGTTGCCTGTCTCTTCTATAGGGACTCTGCATTGTAAGTGTCACAGCCGGAGGGATGTGGGGATAGCACATATCCTGTCTCTTCTATAGGGACTCTGCATTGTACGTGTCACAGCTGGAGGGATGGGGGGATTGCACATTGCCTGTGTCAGCTGTAGGTTACTCTGCATTGAATGTGTCACAGCTGGAGGGATGCGGGGATGGCACATTGCCTGTCTCTTCTATAGGGACTCTGCATTGTAAGTGGCACAGCTGGAGGGATGGGGGGATGGCACATTGCCTGTCTCTTCTATAGGGACTCTGCATTGTAAGTGGCACAGCTGGAGGGATGCGGGGATGGCACATTGCCTGTCTCTTCTTTAGGGACTCTGCATTGTGTCACAGCTGGAGGGATGGGGGGATAGCACATTGCCTGTCTCTTCTATAGGGACTCTACATTGTATGTGTCACATCTGGAGGGATGCGGGGATGGCACATTGCCTGTCTCTTCTATAGGGACTCTGCATTGTAAGTGGCACAGCTGGAGGGATGCGGGGATGGCACATTGCCTGTCTCTTCTATAGGGACTCTGCATTGTAAGTGGCACAGCTGGAGGTATGGGGGGATAGCACATTGCCTGTCTCTTCTATAGGGACTCTGCATTGTATGTGTCACAGCTGGAGGAATGCGGGGATGGCACATTGCCTGTCTCTTCTAAAGGGACTCTGCATTGTAAGTGGCACAGCTGGAGGGATGCGGGGATGGCACATTTCCTGTCTCTTCTATAGGTACTCTGCATTGTATGTGTCACATCTGGAGGGATGCATGAATAGCACATTGCCTGTCTTTTCTATAGGGACTCTGCATTGTAAGTGGCACAGCCGGAGGGATGCGGGGATGGTACATTGCCTGTCTCTTCTATAGGGACTCTGCATTGTAAGTGGCACAGCCGGAGGGATGCGGGGATAGCGCATATCCTGTCTCTTCTATAGGGACTCTGCATTGTATGTGTCACAGCTGGAGGGATGGGGGGATGGCACATTGCCTGTCTTTTCTATAGGGACTCTGCATTGTATGTGTCACAGCTGGAGGGATGGGGGGATTGCACATTGCCTGTGTCAGCTATAGGTTACTCTGCATTGAATGTGTCACAGCTGGAGGGATGCGGGGATGGCACATTGCCTGTCTCTTCTATAGGGACTCTGCATTGTATGTGTCACAGCTGGAGGAATGCGGGGATGGCACATTGCCTGTCTCTTCTATAGGGACTCTGCATTGTAAGTGGCACAGCTGGAGGGATGCGGGGATGGCACATTGCCTGTCTCTTCTATAGGGACTCTGCATTGTATGTGTCACATCTGGAGGGATGCATGAATAGCACGTTGCCTGTCTTTTCTATAGGGACTCTGCATTGTAAGTGGCACAGCCGGAGGGATGCGGGGATGGTACATTGCCTGTCTCTTCTATAGGGACTCTGCATTGTAAGTGTCACAGCCGGAGGGATGTGGGGATAGCACATACCCTGTCTCTTCTATAGGGACACTGCATTGTATGTGTCACAGCTGGAGGGATGGGGGGATTGCACATTGCCTCTGTCAGCTATAGGTTACTCTGCATTGAATGTGTCACAGCTGGAGGGATGCGGGGATGGCACATTGCCTGTCTCTTCTATAGGGACTCTGCATTGTATGTGTCACATCTGGAGGGATGCATCAATAGCACATTGCCTGTCTCTTCTATTGGGACTCTGCATTGTAAGTGGCACAGCTGGAGGGATGCAGGGATAGCACATTGCCTGTCTCTTCTATAGGGACTCTGCATTGTATGTGTCACAGCTGGAGGGGTGCAAGGATAGCATAATGCCTGTCTCTTCTATAGGGACTCTGCATTGTATATGTCACATCTGGAGGGATGCGGGGATAGCACATTGCCTGTCTCTTCTATAGGGACTCTGCATTGTATGTGTCACATCTGGAGGGATGCATGAATAGCACATTGCCTGTCTCTTCTATTGGGACTCTGCATTGTAAGTGGCACAGCTGGAGGGATGCAGGGATAGCACATTGCCTTTCTCTTCTATAGGGACTCTGCATTGTAAGTGTTACAGCTGGAGGGATGGGGGGATAGCACATTGCCTGTGTCAGCATTAGGTTACTCTGCATTGAATGTGTCACAGCTGGAGGGATGCGGGGATGGCACATTGCCTGTCTCTTCTATAGGGACTCTGCATTGTAAGTGTCACAGCTGGAGGGATGCAGGGATAGCACATTGTCTGTCTCTTCTATAGGAACTCTGCATTGTATGTGTCACAGCTGGAGGGGTGCGGGGATAGCACATTGTCTGTCTCTTCTATAGGGACTCTGCATTGTAAGTGTCACAGCTGGAGGGATGGCACATTGCCTGTCTCTTCTATAGGGACTCTGCATTGTATGTGTCACAGCTGGAGGGATGCGGGGATGGCACATTGCCTGTCTCTTCTATAGGGACTCTGCATTGTATGTGTCACAGCTGGAGGGGTGCAAGGATAGCATATTGCCTGTCTCTTCTATAGGGACTCTGCATTGTATATGTCACATCTGGAGGGATGTGGGGATAGCACATTGCCTATCTCTTCTATAGGGACTCTGCATTGTATGTGTCACATCTGGAGGGATGCATGAATAGCACATTGCCTGTCTCTTCTATTGGGACTCTGCATTGTAAGTGGTACAGCTGGAGGGATGGGGGGATTGCACATTTCCTGTGTCAGCTATAGGTTACTCTGCATTGAATGTGTCACAGCTGGAGGGATGCGGGGATGGCACATTGCCTGTCTCTTCTATAGGTACTCTGCATTGTAAGTGGCACAGCTGGAGGGATGGGGGGATGGCACATTGCCTGTCTCTTCTATAGGGACTCTGCATTGTAAATGGCACAGCTGGAGGGATACGGGATGGCACATTGCCTGTCTCTTCTAAAGGGACTCTACATTGTATGTGTCACAGCTGGAGGGGTGCAAGGATAGCATATTGCCTGTCTCTTCTATAGGGACTCTGCATTGTATATGTCACATCTGGAGGGATGCGGGGATAGCACATTGCCTATCTCTTCCATAGGGACTCTGCATTGTATGTGTCACATCTGGAGGGATGCATGAATAGCACATTGCCTGTCTCTTCTATTGGGACTCTGCATTGTAAGTGGCACAGCTGGAGGGATGGGGGGATGGCACATTGCCTGTCTCTTCTATAGGGACTCTGCATTGTAAGTGTCACAGCTGGAGGGATGGGGGGATTGCACATTGCCTGTGTCAGCTATAGGTTACTCTGCATTGAATGTGTCACAGCTGGAGGGATGCGGGGATGGCACATTGCCTGTCTCTTCTATAGGTACTCTGCATTGTAAGTGGCACAGCTGGAGGGATGGGGGGATGGCACATTGCCTGTCTCTTCTATAGGGACTCTGCATTGTAAATGGCACAGCTGGAGGGATACGGGATGGCACATTGCCTGTCTCTTCTATAGGGACTCTACATTGTATGTGTCACAGCTGGAGGGATACGGAGATAGCACATTGCCTGGCACAGCTATAGGGACTCTGCATTGTAAGTGGCACAGCTGGAGGGATGGGGGGATAGCACATTGCCTGTCTCTTCTATAGGGACTCTGCATTGTAAGTGGCACAGCCGGAGGGATGCGGGGATGGTACATTGCCTGTCTCTTCTATAGGGACTCTACATTGTATGTGTCACATCTGGAGGGATGCGGGGATGGCACATTGCCTGTCTCTTCTATAGGGACTCTGCATTGTAAGTGGCACAGCTGGAGGGATGCGGGGATGGCACATTGCCTGTCTCTTCTATAGGGACTCTGCATTGTAAGTGTTACAGCTGGAGGGATGGGGGGATAGCACATTGCCTGTGTCAGCATTAGGTTACTCTGCATTGAATGTGTCACAGCTGGAGGGATGCGGGGATGGCACATTGCCTGTCTCTTCTATAGGGACTCTGCATTGTAAGTGTCACAGCTGGAGGGATGCAGGGATAGCACATTGTCTGTCTCTTCTATAGGAACTCTGCATTGTATGTGTCACAGCTGGAGGGGTGCGGGGATAGCACATTGTCTGTCTCTTCTATAGGGACTCTGCATTGTAAGTGTCACAGCTGGAGGGATGGCACATTGCCTGTCTCTTCCATAGGGACTCTGCATTGTATGTGTAACAGCTGGAGGGATGCGGGGATGGCACATTGCCTGTCTCTTCTATAGGGACTCTGCATTGTATGTGTCACAGCTGGAGGGGTGCAAGGATAGCATATTGCCTGTCTCTTCTATAGGGACTCTGCATTGTATATGTCACATCTGGAGGGATGTGGGGATAGCACATTGCCTATCTCTTCTATAGGGACTCTGCATTGTATGTGTCACATCTGGAGGGATGCATGAATAGCACATTGCCTGTCTCTTCTATTGGGACTCTGCATTGTAAGTGGCACAGCTGGAGGGATGGGGGGATTGCACATTTCCTGTGTCAGCTATAGGTTACTCTGCATTGAATGTGTAACAGCTGGAGGGATGCGGGGATGGCACATTGCCTGTCTCTTCTATAGGTACTCTGCATTGTAAGTGGCACAGCTGGAGGGATGGGGGGATGGCACATTGCCTGTCTCTTCTATAGGGACTCTGCATTGTAAATGGCACAGCTGGAGGGATACGGGATGGCACATTGCCTGTCTCTTCTAAAGGGACTCTACATTGTATGTGTCACGGCTGGAGGGATACGGAGATAGCACATTGCCTGGCACAGCTATAGGGACTCTGCATTGTAAGTGGCACAGTTGGAGGGATGGGGGGATAGCACATTGCTTGTCTTTTCTATAGGGACTCTGCATTGTATGTGTCACAGCTGGAGGGATGCGGGGATGGCACATTGCCTGTCTCTTCTATAGGGACTCTGCATTGTAAGTGGCACAGCTGGAGGGATGCGGGGATGGTACATTGCCTGTCTCTTCTATAGGGACTCTACATTGTATGTGTCACATCTGGAGGGATGCGGGGATGGCACATTGCCTGTCTCTTCTATAGGGACTCTGCATTGTTAGTGGCACAGCTGGAGGGATGCGGGGATGGCACATTGCCTGTCTCTTCTATAGGGACTCTGCATTGTATGTGTCACATCTGGAGGGATGCATGAATAGCACATTGCCTGTCTTTTCTATAGGGACTCTGCATTGTAAGTGGCACAGCCGGAGGGATGCGGGGATGGCACATTGCCTGTCTCTTCTATAGGGACTCTGCATTCTAAGTGTCACAGCCGGAGGGATGCGGGGATGGCACATTGCCTGTCTCTTCTATAGGGACTCTGCATTGTATGTGTCACATCTGGAGGGATGCATGAATAGCACATTGCCTGTCTCTTCTATAGGGACTCTGCATTGTAAGTGGCACGGCCGGAGGGATGCAGGGATGGCACATTGCCTGTCTCTTCTATAGGGACTCTGCATTGTAAGTGGCACAGCTGGAGGGATGCGGGGATGGCACATTGCCTGTCTCTTCTATAGGGACTCTGCATTGTATGTGTCACATCTGGAAGGATGCATGAATAGCACATTGCCTGTCTCTTCTATAGGGACTCTGCATTGTAAGTGGCACAGCCGGAGGGATGCGGGGATGGCACATTGCCTGTCTCTTCTATAGGGACTCTGCATTGTAAGTGTCACAGCCGGAGGGATGCGGGGATGGCACATTGCCTGTCTCTTCTATAGGGACTCTGCATTGTAAGTGTCACAGCTGGAGGGATGGCACATTGCCTGTCTCTTCTATAGGGACTCTGCATTGTATGTGTCACAGCTGGAGGGATGCGGGGATGGCACATTGCCTGTCTCTTCTATAGGGACTCTTCATTGTATGTGTCACAGCTGGAGGGGTGCAAGGATAGCATATTGCCTGTCTCTTCTATAGGGACTCTGCATTGTATATGTCACATCTGGAGGGATGTGGGGATAGCACATTGCCTATCTCTTCTATAGGGACTCTGCATTGTATGTGTCACATCTGGAGGGATGCATGAATAGCACATTGCCTGTCTCTTCTATTGGGACTCTGCATTGTAAGTGTCACAGCTGGAGGGATGGGGGGATTGCACATTTCCTGTGTCAGCTATAGGTTACTCTGCATTGAATGTGTCACAGCTGGAGGGATGCGGGGATGGCACATTGCCTGTCTCTTCTATAGGTACTCTGCATTGTAAGTGGCACAGCTGGAGGGATGGGGGGATGGCACATTGCCTGTCTCTTCTATAGGGACTCTGCATTGTAAATGGCACAGCTGGAGGGATATGGGATGGCACATTGCCTGTCTCTTCTAAAGGGGCTCTACATTGTATGTGTCACAGCTGGAGGGGTGCAAGGATAGCATATTGCCTGTCTCTTCTATAGGGACTCTGCATTGTATATGTCACATCTGGAGGGATGCGGGGATAGCACATTGCCTATCTCTTCCATAGGGACTCTGCATTGTATGTGTCACATCTGGAGGGATGCATGAATAGCACATTGCCTGTCTCTTCTATTGGGACTCTGCATTGTAAGTGGCACAGCTGGAGGGATGGGGGGATGGCACATTGCCTGTCTCTTCTATAGGGACTCTGCATTGTAAGTGTCACAGCTGGAGGGATGGGGGGATTGCACATTGCCTGTGTCAGCTATAGGTTACTCTGCATTGAATGTGTCACAGCTGGAGGGATGCGGGGATGGCACATTGCCTGTCTCTTCTATAGGTACTCTGCATTGTAAGTGGCACAGCTGGAGGGATGGGGGGATGGCACATTGCCTGTCTCTTCTATAGGGACTCTGCATTGTAAATGGCACAGCTGGAGGGATACGGGATGGCACATTGCCTGTCTCTTCTATAGGGACTCTACATTGTATGTGTCACAGCTGGAGGGATACGGAGATAGCACATTGCCTGGCACAGCTATAGGGACTCTGCATTGTAAGTGGCACAGCTGGAGGGATGGGGGGATAGCACATTGCCTGTCTCTTCTATAGGGACTCTGCATTGTAAGTGGCACAGCCGGAGGGATGCGGGGATGGTACATTGCCTGTCTCTTCTATAGGGACTCTACATTGTATGTGTCACATCTGGAGGGATGCGGGGATGGCACATTGCCTGTCTCTTCTATAGGGACTCTGCATTGTAAGTGGCACAGCTGGAGGGATGCGGGGATGGCACATTGCCTGTCTCTTCTATAGGGACTCTGCATTGTATGTGTCACAGCTGGAGGGGTGCAAGGATAGCATATTGCCTGTCTCTTCTATAGGGACTCTGCATTGTATATGTCACATCTGGAGGGATGTGGGGATAGCACATTGCCTATCTCTTCTATAGGGACTCTGCATTGTATGTGTCACATCTGGAGGGATGCATGAATAGCACATTGCCTGTCTCTTCTATTGGGACTCTGCATTGTAAGTGGCACAGCTGGAGGGATGGGGGGATTGCACATTTCCTGTGTCAGCTATAGGTTACTCTGCATTGAATGTGTAACAGCTGGAGGGATGCGGGGATGGCACATTGCCTGTCTCTTCTATAGGTACTCTGCATTGTAAGTGGCACAGCTGGAGGGATGGGGGGATGGCACATTGCCTGTCTCTTCTATAGGGACTCTGCATTGTAAATGGCACAGCTGGAGGGATACGGGATGGCACATTGCCTGTCTCTTCTAAAGGGACTCTACATTGTATGTGTCACGGCTGGAGGGATACGGAGATAGCACATTGCCTGGCACAGCTATAGGGACTCTGCATTGTAAGTGGCACAGTTGGAGGGATGGGGGGATAGCACATTGCTTGTCTTTTCTATAGGGACTCTGCATTGTATGTGTCACAGCTGGAGGGATGCGGGGATGGCACATTGCCTGTCTCTTCTATAGGGACTCTGCATTGTAAGTGGCACAGCTGGAGGGATGCGGGGATGGTACATTGCCTGTCTCTTCTATAGGGACTCTACATTGTATGTGTCACATCTGGAGGGATGCGGGGATGGCACATTGCCTGTCTCTTCTATAGGGACTCTGCATTGTTAGTGGCACAGCTGGAGGGATGCGGGGATGGCACATTGCCTGTCTCTTCTATAGGGACTCTGCATTGTATGTGTCACATCTGGAGGGATGCATGAATAGCACATTGCCTGTCTTTTCTATAGGGACTCTGCATTGTAAGTGGCACAGCCGGAGGGATGCGGGGATGGCACATTGCCTGTCTCTTCTATAGGGACTCTGCATTCTAAGTGTCACAGCCGGAGGGATGCGGGGATGGCACATTGCCTGTCTCTTCTATAGGGACTCTGCATTGTATGTGTCACATCTGGAGGGATGCATGAATAGCACATTGCCTGTCTCTTCTATAGGGACTCTGCATTGTAAGTGGCACGGCCGGAGGGATGCAGGGATGGCACATTGCCTGTCTCTTCTATAGGGACTCTGCATTGTAAGTGGCACAGCTGGAGGGATGCGGGGATGGCACATTGCCTGTCTCTTCTATAGGGACTCTGCATTGTATGTGTCACATCTGGAA
Organism: Staurois parvus; assembly: GCF_062004578.1. Classification (NCBI taxonomy): domain Eukaryota; kingdom Metazoa; phylum Chordata; class Amphibia; order Anura; family Ranidae; genus Staurois; species Staurois parvus. The sequence continues at coordinate 1,217,217 of NW_028317967.1, forward strand.
GGATGCATGAATAGCACATTGCCTGTCTCTTCTATAGGGACTCTGCATTGTAAGTGGCACAGCCGGAGGGATGCGGGGATGGCACATTGCCTGTCTCTTCTATAGGGACTCTGCATTGTAAGTGTCACAGCCGGAGGGATGCGGGGATGGCACATTGCCTGTCTCTTCTATAGGGACTCTGAATTGTAAGTGTCACAGCTGGAGGAATGCAGGGATAGCACATTGCCTGTCTCTTCTATAGTAACTCTGCATTATATGTGTCACAGCTGGAGGGGTGCGGGGATAGCACATTGTCTGTCTCTTCTATAGGGACTCTTCATTGTAAGTGTCACAGCTGGAGGGATGGCACATTGCCTGTCTCTTCTATAGGGACTCTGCATTGTAAGTGTCACAGCTGGAGGGATGGGGGGATTGCACATTGCCTGTGTCAGCTATAGGTTACTCTGCATTGAATGTGTCACAGCTGGAGGGATGCGGGGATGGCACATTGCCTGTCTCTTCTATAGGTACTCTGCATTGTAAGTGGCACAGCTGGAGGGATGGGGGGATGGCACATTGCCTGTCTCTTCTATAGGGACTCTGCATTGTAAATGGCACAGCTGGAGGGATACGGGATGGCACATTGCCTGTCTCTTCTATAGGGACTCTACATTGTATGTGTCACAGCTGGAGGGATACGGAGATAGCACATTGCCTGGCACAGCTATAGGGACTCTGCATTGTAAGTGGCACAGCTGGAGGGATGGGGGGATAGCACATTGCCTGTCTCTTCTATAGGGACTCTGCATTGTAATTGTCACAGCTGGAGGGATGCGGGGATGGCACATTGCCTGTCTCTTCTATAGGGACTCTGCATTGTAAGTGGCACAGCTGGAGGGATGCGGGGATGGTACATTGCCTGTCTCTTCTATAGGGACTCTACATTGTATGTGTCACATCTGGAGGGATGCGGGGATGGCACATTGCCTGTCTCTTCTATAGGGACTCTGCATTGTATTTTTCACATCTGGAGGGATGCATGAATAGCACATTGCCTGTCTTTTCTATAGGGACTCTGCATTGTAAGTGGCACAGCCGGAGGGATGCGGGGATGGCACATTGCCTGTCTCTTCTATAGGGACTCTGCATTGTAAGTGTCACAGCCGGAGGGATGCGGGGATAGCACATTGTCTGTCTCTTCTATAGGGACTCTGCATTGTAAGTGTCACAGGTGGAGGGATGGCACATTGCCTGTCTCTTCTATAGGGACTCTGCATTGTATGTGTCACATCTGGAGGGATGCGGGGATAGCACATTGCCTGTCTCTTCTATAGGGACTCTGCATTGTATGTGTCACATCTGGAGGGATGCATTAATAGCACATTGCCTGTCTCTTCTATTGGGACTCTGCATTGTAAGTGGCACAGCTGGAGGGATGGGGGGATTGCACATTGCCTGTGTCAGCTATAGGTTACTCTGCATTGAATGTGTCACAGCTGGAGGGATGCGGGGATGGCACATTGCCTGTCTCTTCTGTAGGGACTCTGCATTGTAAGTGTCACATCTGGAGCGATGCAGGGATAGCACATTGCCTGTCTCTTCTATAGGGACTTTGCATTGTAAGTGTCACAGCTGGAGGGATGCAGGGATAGCACATTGTCTGTCTTTTCTATAGGAACTCTGCATTGTATGTGTCACAGCTGGAGGGGTGCGGGGATGGCACATTGTCTGTCTCTTCTATAGGGACTCTGCATTGTAAGTGTCACAGCTGGAGGGATGGCACATTGCCTGTCTCTTCTATAGGGAAACTGCATTGTATGTGTCACAGCTGGAGGGATGCGGGGATGGCACATTGCCTGTCTCTTCTATAGGGACTCTGCATTGTATGTGTCACAGCTGGAGGGGTGCAAGGATAGCATATTGCCTGTCTCTTCTATAGGGACTCTGCATTGTATATGTCACATCTGGAGGGATGCGGGGATAGCACACTGCCTGTCTCTTCTATAGGGACTCTGCATTGTATGTGTCACATCTGGAGAGATGCATGAATAGCACATTGCCTGTCTCTTCTATTCGGACTCTGCATTGTAAGTGTCACAGCTGGAGGGATGGGGGGATTGCACATTGCCTGTGTTAGCTATAGGTTACTCTGCATTGAATGTGTCACAGCTGGAGGGATGCGGGGACAGCACATTGCCTGTCTCTTCTATAGGGACTCTGCATTTTAAGTGGCACAGCTGGAGGGATGGGGGGATAGCACATTGCCTGTCTCTTCTATAGGGACTCTGCATTGTATGTGTCACAGCTGGAGGGATGCGGGGATGGCACATTGCCTGTCTCTTCTATAGGGACTCTGCATTGTAAGTGGCACAGCTGTAGGGATGCGGGGATGGCACATTGCCTGTCTCTTCTATAGGGACTCTGCATTGTATGTGTCACATCTGGAGGGATGCATGAATAGCACATTGCCTGTCTTTTCTATAGGGACTCTGCATTGTAAGTGGCACAGCCGGAGGGATGCGGGGATGGCACATTGCCTGTCTCTTCTATAGGGACTCTGCATTGTAAGTGTCACAGCCGGAGGGATGCGGGGATGGCACATTGCCTGTCTCTTCTATAGGGACTCTGCATTGTATGTGTCACATCTGGAGGGATGCATGAATAGCACATTGCCTGTCTCTTCTATAGGGACTCTGCATTGTAAGTGGCACAGCCGGAGGGATGCGGGGATGGCACATTGCCTGTCTCTTCTATAGGGACTTTGCATTGTATGTGTCACATCTGGAGGGATGTATGAATAGCACATTGCCTGTCTCTTCTATAGGGACTCTGCATTGTAAGTGGCACAGCCAGAGGGATGCGGGGATGGCACATTGCCTGTCTCTTCTATAGGGACTCTGCATTGTAAGTGTCACAGCCGGAGGGATGCGGGGATAGCACATATCCTGTCTCTTCTATAGGGACTCTGCATTGTAAGTGTCACAGCTGGAGGGATGGGGGGATTGCACATTGCCTGTGTCAGCTATAGGTTACTCTGCATTGAATGTGTCACAGCTGGAGGGATGCGGGGATGGCACATTGCCTGTCTCTTCTATAGGGACTCTGCATTGTAAGTGGCACAGCTGGAGGGATGCGGGGATGGCACATTGCCTGTCTCTTCTGTAGGGACTCTGCATTGTATGTGTCACAGCTGGAGGGATGCGGGGATGGCACATTGCCTGTCTTTTCTATAGGGACTCTACATTGTATGTGTCACTTCTGGAGGGATGCGGGGATGGCACATTGCCTGTCTCTTCTATAGGGACTCTGCATTGTATGTGTCACATCTGGAGGGATGCGGGGATGGCACATTGCATGTCTCTTCTATAGGGACTCTGCATTGTAAGTGGCACAGCTGGAGGGATGCGGGGATGGCACATTGCCTGTCTCTTCTATAGGGACTCTGCATTGTAAGTGTCACAGCTGGAGGGATGGGGGGATAGCACATTGCCTGTCTCTTCTATAGGGACTCTGCATTGTATGTGTCACAGCTGGAGGGATGTGGGGATGGCACATTGCCTGTCTCTTCTATAGGGACTCTGCATTGTAAGTGGCACAGCTGGAGGGATGCGGGGATGGCACATTGCCTGTCTCTTCTATAGGGACTCTGCATTGTATGTGTCACATCTGGAGGGATGCATGAATAGCACATTGCCTGTCTTTTCTATAGGGACTCTGCATTGTAAGTGGCACAGCTGGAGGGATGGGGGGATGGCACATTGCCTGTCTCTTCTATAGGGACTCTGCATTGTATGTGTCACAGCTGGAGGGATGCGGGGATGGCACATTGCCTGTCTCTTCTATAGGGACTCTACATTGTATGTGTCACATCTGGAGGGATGCGGGGATGGCACATTGTCTGTCTCTTCTATAGGGACTCTGCATTGTATGTGTCACATCTGGAGGGATGCATGAATAGCACATTGCCTGTCTTTTCTATAGGGACTCTGCATTGTAAGTGGCACAGCCGGAGGGATGCGGGGATGGCACATTGCCTGTCTCTTCTATAGGGACTCTGCATTGTATGTGTCACATCTGGAGGGATGCATGAATAGCACATTGCCTGTCTCTTCTATAGGGACTCTGCATTGTAAGTGGCACAGCCGGAGGGATGCGGGGATGGCACATTGCCTGTCTCTTCTATAGGGACTCTGCATTGTATGTGTCACATCTGGAGGGATGTATGAATAGCACATTGCCTGTCTCTTCTATAGGGACTCTGCATTGTAAGTGGCACAGCCGGAGGGATGCGGGGATGGCACATTGCCTGTCTCTTCTATAGGGACTCTGCATTGTAAGTGTCACAGCCGGAGGGATGCGGGGATAGCACATATCCTGTCTCTTCTATAGGGACTCTGCATTGTAAGTGTCACAGCTGGAGGGATGGGGGGATTGCACATTGCCTGTGTCAGCTATAGGTTACTCTGCATTGAATGTGTCACAGCTGGAGGGATGCGGGGATGGCACATTGCCTGTCTCTTCTATAGGGACTCTGCATTGTAAGTGGCACAGCTGGAGGGATGCGGGGATGGCACATTGCCTGTCTCTTCTGTAGGGACTCTGCATTGTATGTGTCACAGCTGGAGGGATGCGGGGATGGCACATTGCCTGTCTCTTCTATAGGGACTCTACATTGTATGTGTCACATCTGGAGGGATGCGGGGATGGCACATTGCCTGTCTCTTCTATAGGGACTCTACATTGTATGTGTCACATCTGGAGGGATGCGGGGATGGCACATTGCATGTCTCTTCTATAGGGACTCTGCATTGTAAGTGGCACAGCTGGAGGGATGCGGGGATGGCACATTGCCTGTCTCTTCTATAGGGACTCTGCATTGTAAGTGTCACAGCTGGAGGGATGGGGGGATAGCACATTGCCTGTCTCTTCTATAGGGACTCTGCATTGTATGTGTCACAGCTGGAGGGATGTGGGGATGGCACATTGCCTGTCTCTTCTATAGGGACTCTGCATTGTAAGTGGCACAGCTGGAGGGATCCGGGGATGGCACATTGCCTGTCTCTTCTATAGGGACTCTGCATTGTATGTGTCACATCTGGAGGGATGCATGAATAGCACATTGCCTGTCTTTTCTATAGGGACTCTGCATTGTAAGTGGCACAGCTGGAGGGATGGGGGGATGGCACATTGCCTGTCTCTTCTATAGGGACTCTGCATTGTATGTGTCACAGCTGGAGGGATGCGGGGATGGCACATTGCCTGTCTCTTCTATAGGGACTCTGCATTGTAAGTGGCACAGCTGGAGGGATGCGGGGATGGCACATTGCCTGTCTCTTCTATAGGGACTCTACATTGTATGTGTCACATCTGGAGGGATGCGGGGATGGCACATTGCCTGTCTCTTCTATAGGGACTCTGCATTGTATGTGTCACATCTGGAGGGATGCATGAATAGCACATTGCCTGTCTTTTCTATATTGACTCTGCATTGTAAGTGGCACAGCCGGAGGGATGCGGGGATGGCACATTGCCTGTCTCTTCTATAGGGACTCTGCATTGTATGTGTCACATCTGGAGGGATGCATGAATAGCACATTGCTTGTCTCTTCTATAGGGACTCTGCATTGTAAGTGGCACAGCCGGAGGGATGCGGGGATGGCACATTGCCTGTCTCTTCTATAGGGACTGTGCATTGTATGTGTCACATCTGGAGGGATGTATGAATAGCACATTGCCTGTCTCTTCTATAGGGACTCTGCATTGTAAGTGGCACAGCCGAGGGATGCGGGGATGGCACGTTGCCTGTCTCTTCTATAGGGACTCTGCATTGTAAGTGTCACAGCTGGAAGGATGCGGGGATAGCACATATCCTGTCTCTTCTATAGGGACTCTGCATTGTACGTGTCACAGCTGGAGGGATGGGGAGATTGCACATTGCCTGTGTCAGCTGTAGGTTACTCTGCATTGAATGTGTCACAGCTGGAGGGATGCGGGGATGGCACATTGCCTGTCTCTTCTATAGGGACTCTGCATTGTAAGTGGCAGAGCTGGAGGGATGGGGGGATGGCACATTGCCTGTCTCTTCTATAGGGACTCTGCATTGTAAGTGGCACAGCTGGAGGGATGCGGGGATGGCACATTGCCTGTCTCTTCTTTAGGGACTCTGCATTGTGTCACAGCTGGAGGGATGGGGGGATAGCACATTGCCTGTCTCTTCTATAGGGACTCTGCATTGTATGTGTCACAGCTGGAGGGATGCGGGGATGGCACATTGCCTGTCTGTTCTATAGGGACTCTGCATTGTAAGTGGCACAGCTGGAGGGATGCGGGGATGGCACATTGCCTGTCTCTTCTATAGGGACTCTGCATTGTATGTGTCACATCTGGAGGGATGCATGAATAGCACATTGCCTGTCTTTTCTATAGGGACTCTGCATTGTAAGTGGCACAGCTGGAGGGATGGGGGGATGGCACATTGCCTGTCTCTTCTATAGGGACTCTGCATTGTATGTGTCACAGCTGGAGGGATGCGGGGATGGCACATTGCCTGTCTCTTCTATAGGGACTCTGCATTGTAAGTGGCACAGCTGGAGGGATGCGGGGATGGCACATTGCCTGTCTCTTCTATAGGGACTCTACATTGTATGTGTCACATCTGGAGGGATGCGGGGATGGCACATTGCCTGTCTCTTCTATAGGGACTCTGCATTGTAAGTGGCACAGCTGGAGGGATGCGGGGATGGCACATTGCCTGTCTCTTCTATAGGGACTCTGCATTGTAAGTGGCACAGCTGGAGGTATGGGGGGATAGCACATTGCCTGTCTCTTCTATAGGGACTCTGCATTGTATGTGTCACAGCTGGAGGAATGCGGGGATGGCACATTGCCTGTCTCTTCTAAAGGGACTCTGCATTGTAAGTGGCACAGCTGGAGGGATGCGGGGATGGCACATTTCCTGTCTCTTCTATAGGGACTCTGCATTGTATGTGTCACATCTGGAGGGATGCATGAATAGCACATTGCCTGTCTTTTCTATAGGGACTCTGCATTGTAAGTGGCACAGCCGGAGGGATGCGGGGATGGTACATTGCCTGTCTCTTCTATAGGGACTCTGCATTGTAAGTGTCACAGCCGGAGGGATGCGGGGATAGCGCATATCCTGTCTCTTCTATAGGGACTCTGCATTGTATGTGTCACAGCTGGAGGGATGGGGGGATGGCACATTGCCTGTCTTTTCTATAGGGACTCTGCATTGTATGTGTCACAGCTGGAGGGATGGGGGGTTTGCACATTGCCTGTGTCAGCTATAGGTTACTCTGCATTGAATGTGTCACAGCTGGAGGGATGCGGGGATGGCACATTGCCTGTCTCTTCTATAGGGACTCTGCATTGTATGTGTCACAGCTGGAGGAATGCGGGGATGGCACATTGCCTGTCTCTTCTATAGGGACTCTGCATTGTAAGTGGCACAGCTGGAGGGATGCGGGGATGGCACATTGCCTGTCTCTTCTATAGGGACTCTGCATTGTATGTGTCACATCTGGAGGGATGCATGAATAGCACATTGCCTGTCTTTTCTATAGGGACTCTGCATTGTAAGTGGCACAGCCGGAGGGATGCGGGGATTGTACATTGCCTGTCTCTTCTATAGGGACTCTGCATTGTAAGTGTCACAGCCGGAGGGATGTGGGGATAGCACATACCCTGTCTCTTCCATAGGGACTCTGCATTGTATGTGTCACAGCTGGAGGGATGGGGGGATTGCACATTGCCTCTGTCAGCTATAGGTTACTCTGCATTGAATGTGTCACAGCTGGAGGGATGCGGGGATGGCACATTGCCTGTCTCTTCTATAGGGACTCTGCATTGTAAGTGGCACAGCTGGAGGGATGCGGGGATGGCACATTGCCTGTCTCTTCTATAGGGACTCTGCATTGTATGTGTCACATCTGGAGGGATGCATGAATAGCACATTGCCTGTCTTTTCTATAGGGACTCTGCATTGTAAGTGGCACAGCTGGAGGGATGGGGGGATGGCACATTGCCTGTCTCTTCTATAGGGACTCTGCATTGTATGTGTCACAGCTGGAGGGATGCGGGGATGGCACATTGCCTGTCTCTTCTATAGGGACTCTACATTGTATGTGTCACATCTGGAGGGATGCGGGGATGGCACATTGTCTGTCTCTTCTATAGGGACTCTGCATTGTATGTGTCACATCTGGAGGGATGCATGAATAGCACATTGCCTGTCGTTTCTATAGGGACTCTGCATTGTAAGTGGCACAGCCGGAGGGATGCGGGGATGGCACATTGCCTGTCTCTTCTATAGGGACTCTGCATTGTATGTGTCACATCTGGAGGGATGCATGAATAGCACATTGCCTGTCTCTTCTATAGGGACTCTGCATTGTAAGTGGCACAGCCGGAGGGATGCGGGGATGGCACATTGCCTGTCTCTTCTATAGGGACTCTGCATTGTATGTGTCACATCTGGAGGGATGTATGAATAGCACATTGCCTGTCTCTTCTATAGGGACTCTGCATTGTAAGTGGCACAGCCGGAGGGATGCGGGGATGGCACATTGCCTGTCTCTTCTATAGGGACTCTGCATTGTAAGTGTCACAGCCGGAGGGATGCGGGGATAGCACATATCCTGTCTCTTCTATAGGGACTCTGCATTGTAAGTGTCACAGCTGGAGGGATGGGGGGATTGCACATTGCCTGTGTCAGCTATAGGTTACTCTGCATTGAATGTGTCACAGCTGGAGGGATGCGGGGATGGCACATTGCCTGTCTCTTCTATAGGGACTCTGCATTGTAAGTGGCACAGCTGGAGGGATGCGGGGATGGCACATTGCCTGTCTCTTCTGTAGGGACTCTGCATTGTATGTGTCACAGCTGGAGGGATGCGGGGATGGCACATTGCCTGTCTCTTCTATAGGGACTCTACATTGTATGTGTCACATCTGGAGGGATGCGGGGATGGCACATTGCCTGTCTCTTCTATAGGGACTCTACATTGTATGTGTCACATCTGGAGGGATGCGGGGATGGCACATTGCATGTCTCTTCTATAGGGACTCTGCATTGTAAGTGGCACAGCTGGAGGGATGCGGGGATGGCACATTGCCTGTCTCTTCTATAGGGACTCTGCATTGTAAGTGTCACAGCTGGAGGGATGGGGGGATAGCACATTGCCTGTCTCTTCTATAGGGACTCTGCATTGTATGTGTCACAGCTGGAGGGATGTGGGGATGGCACATTGCCTGTCTCTTCTATAGGGACTCTGCATTGTAAGTGGCACAGCTGGAGGGATGCGGGGATGGCACATTGCCTGTCTCTTCTATAGGGACTCTGCATTGTATGTGTCACATCTGGAGGGATGCATGAATAGCACATTGCCTGTCTTTTCTATAGGGACTCTGCATTGTAAGTGGCACAGCTGGAGGGATGGGGGGATGGCACATTGCCTGTCTCTTCTATAGGGACTCTGCATTGTATGTGTCACAGCTGGAGGGATGCGGGGATGGCACATTGCCTGTCTCTACTATAGGGACTCTGCATTGTAAGTGGCACAGCTGGAGGGATGCGGGGATGGCACATTGCCTGTCTCTTCTATAGGGACTCTACATTGTATGTGTCACATCTGGAGGGATGCGGGGATGGCACATTGCCTGTCTCTTCTATAGGGACTCTGCATTGTATGTGTCACATCTGGAGGGATGCATGAATAGCACATTGCCTGTCTTTTCTATAGGGACTCTGCATTGTAAGTGGCACATCCGGAGGGATGCGGGGATGGCACATTGCCTGTCTCTTCTATAGGGACTCTGCATTGTATGTGTCACATCTGGAGGGATGCATGAATAGCACATTGCCTGTCTCTTCTATAGGGACTCTGCATTGTAAGTGGCACAGCCGGAGGGATGCGGGGATGGCACATTGCCTGTCTCTTCTATAGGGACTGTGCATTGTATGTGTCACATCTGGAGGGATGTATGAATAGCACATTGCCTGTCTCTTCTATAGGGACTCTGCATTGTAAGTGGCACAGCCGGAGGGATGCGGGGATGGCACGTTGCCTGTCTCTTCTATAGGGACTCTGCATTGTAAGTGTCACAGCCGGAGGGATGTGGGGATAGCACATATCCTGTCTCTTCTATAGGGACTCTGCATTGTACGTGTCACAGCTGGAGGGATGGGGGGATTGCACATTGCCTGTGTCAGCTGTAGGTTACTCTGCATTGAATGTGTCACAGCTGGAGGGATGCGGGGATGGCACATTGCCTGTCTCTTCTATAGGGACTCTGCATTGTAAGTGGCACAGCTGGAGGGATGGGGGGATGGCACATTGCCTGTCTCTTCTATAGGGACTCTGCATTGTAAGTGGCACAGCTGGAGGGATGCGGGGATGGCACATTGCCTGTCTCTTCTTTAGGGACTCTGCATTGTGTCACAGCTGGAGGGATGGGGGGATAGCACATTGCCTGTCTCTTCTATAGGGACTCTACATTGTATGTGTCACATCTGGAGGGATGCGGGGATGGCACATTGCCTGTCTCTTCTATAGGGACACTGCATTGTAAGTGGCACAGCTGGAGGGATGCGGGGATGGCACATTGCCTGTCTCTTCTATAGGGACTCTGCATTGTAAGTGGCACAGCTGGAGGTATGGGGGGATAGCACATTGCCTGTCTCTTCTATAGGGACTCTGCATTGTATGTGTCACAGCTGGAGGAATGCGGGGATGGCACATTGCCTGTCTCTTCTAAAGGGACTCTGCATTGTAAGTGGCACAGCTGGAGGGATGCGGGGATGGCACATTTCCTGTCTCTTCTATAGGTACTCTGCATTGTATGTGTCACATCTGGAGGGATGCATGAATAGCACATTGCCTGTCTTTTCTATAGGGACTCTGCATTGTAAGTGGCACAGCCGGAGGGATGCGGGGATGGTACATTGCCTGTCTCTTCTATAGGGACTCTGCATTGTAAGTGTCACAGCCGGAGGGATGTGGGGATAGCACATACCCTGTCTCTTCTATAGGGACTCTGCATTGTATGTGTCACAGCTGGAGGGATGGGGGGATTGCACATTGCCTCTGTCAGCTATAGGTTACTCTGCATTGAATGTGTCACAGCTGGAGGGATGCGGGGATGGCACATTGCCTGTCTCTTCTATAGGGACTCTGCATTGTAATTGTCACAGCTGGAGGGATTCGCCAATCCTATATTCCACGCCCCATTATCCTAGCTTCACTTTTCTTCTTTCCTGAGACAAGGTTTCTGCGACAACACAGTCCTCCTATGACGACTGACAGAGTAATGCACCAATGGAATTTAGAATTTTCAGTGATTCGCTAGGACGGAGTCTAGGGGAGACTCTCTGCCATGGTATAGGCTCTTCCCTTTGTCCATTAAAGTGGGCGGGCAATGTCGTCTCGGCAACTGTGTCCAGGGCAACGAACGCAACCTGTGCTGTGTGACGGACCACTGCAGGGTAGTGATCCCGGGAGAGGGACGGCGGGCATGTTGAGTGTCGGGTCCAGGACACCAGAGCAGGTGAGGCGGCTTCCGGCAACTTCCCTCACAGGCGACCTGAGGCCTCTCCTGGACACCTCTAGCCGTGGCCGAGTTCCTGCAGCTGGCAGCAGTGCCGGTGCGTGTACTGGGGAATGCGCCGGGTGTGTAGCGCTTACTTCTGCAGTAGAGGAGTACGTTACTCAGCTGCTGAGTTTATGACACAACCCCGCGGAGCAGTGGGATATCGGCCATAAGGGGGCGCAGATTGGGCGCCTAGTGAGGGCAAAATGGACGCACGTGAGGCGACAGGTGGCGCTAATGAGTCGGAAGTTGTTGCTGAGGAAGGCCAGTGGAGTCAGAAGCAGAGCAGAGGTCTGTGGCATCCAATCAGCTTCCATCTTTAGTTTTCAAGCCGTAAAGCAGAACTGAAGACAGAAAATAAAGAATTGTGAGCTGATAGACTCCTTATTGCAGAAGAGACATAAATGTCTGCAGAGGCTTTACTGTAACCCTCAGGGCCCCTGCGCAGGAAACCACGAAGGGCCCCCCTAGCTGGGAGACTTTACCTCTGAGCCAAGTGGTGGAGCGCCAGGGCCCGGTCATAAGTGCAGCCTTTGCGACCCTCGTAGTTCCTCCACTGGTGTCAGTAGTTTTATATTTTTTTATTATTTTTTATCATTTCATTTTTTTTTTTACAATATTCTTTTTTACAATTTTTTTAAGGAGCTCCGTCGGGGAGCTTTGATGAGATATCAGGGATCCAAGCAGACGTCTGATGTTCCACCTTTCACACAGAGATGGGAGATTGAGGACACAGCCCTTCATTTCCATCTCTGCAGCCTCAGCTGCACAGAATGGGCAGGAATAGCTCTGTACAGAGCTTCCCATTCATTCACAAACTGAAGCATAGTAAACAGTTTACTACACTTCAGTCATGAGTGGACAGAGGTAGTGATCAGTAAGGATCACTGACTCTGTCCATTCATAACTGAAGTGCAGTACCTTCCCCGCTCTCCATCCTGGGGGGGAAGCCAGCAGCGCTGTGAGGGGATAAGGGGGGCCACGAGACAGTACAGGGAGGACCATAGAAGAGCAGAGGACCAGAGAAAAGCAGGGAACCGGGGAAAAGCATGGGGGGGCCGTAGAAGAGCGTGGGGACCAAAGAACAGCAGGGGGAGGGGGGGGTCGGAACAGAGCACAGGAGAGCCAGGAGAGAGCATAGGGGCCCGCGGGCAGCAGGAGAGAAGCAATACAGAGGAACTGTTCCCTTCCCTCTTCCTCCTGCAGCCACTGAACGCCAGCAGGAGGGAGAGGAAGAGAAGCAGAAATTCAGTGGCTGCAGGAAGAACAAGGAAGGGACCGGTTCCTCTATATTATGCCCTCCTGTACAGGTGTAGAGGGGAGCTGTACAGCCCACCTGGAGCATGGGGCTGGGTCACAATGGTGACCCCTGCAACCCCTGTAGTTACTCTCTTGAATGTCTGCAGTAAAATCCACCTACTGGCCTGCGCCCCATCCCCTGTAGAATGTACATAGAGCTGTGTTTCCATTTCAAAAATTGTGGTGTGCTGATGTAAATGACTCCTATGCATATGTGGGAGACATCATCCCACACCAGTCAGTCAATCAAGATGGCCGAGGACCAATACCCAGAAGAAGCTGTGGAAGAAGATGCAGATGAGGAACCTTGCGGGTGTTGGAACGTTGGAGCATAGCTGAGTATTTGTACCTTTAGTTCCACTTTAGGAAATTATTCACATTTTTGTCTTTGAAAAGCGATCTGCATTTGGGTTGTTCTTCAGAGATCATTTGACAGGCAGTGAGGAAGCATTATATCACCTCCTCAGCACCTGCTTTAACTCCTCAATCACCGCACTAGCGTGCTGCATTGCACATGGTTGAAGAGTGGCCCCATTAATTTGAATTGGTCACATTTAGCCGATGCTACAAAAGTGAGGGTATAATTCCTGCCATGGCCATGAAGCAAGGCATGTGTACACCCCTGCTTAGTGCCTGTAGATCAGTTGGGAAGGGCTTAAAACGCAGCTCAACCATGAGGTTTTACTGACCCTCAACTGCTGTGTGGATGAGCCCTAATAGAACAAGCTGGAGATAAAAGCTGATTGGTTGCCACGCACAGCTCCAGATTCTGTCTTCTCCATGTTTGATAGATTCCCCACAAGTAGGCAGCAACAAGGCACAAAGAGGGTGCAAAGTATGCAGTAATGGGGTGGAAAGTGGGTACTAACATGGCACACAGGGGGGGATTTACTAAAACTGGTGCAGCTGTACAGAGTAGCCAATCAGCTTCCAGGTTTTATTGTCAAAGCGTAGCCTCCCTGGCGATATTCCCAAGTGTAGCTCGGGGTAAAGTTTCAGTACCACAAGCGGTAACCCCGAGCTACACTGGGGCTTACCATGTGGCGATGCTCCTCAATCTGTTCTTCTCTCACCTTGTCCTGCGCTCCCGCGATGTCCCTCCTGCAGTGTCCCCTGTAATGTCCTCCGCCTGATGCCGGCATCTGTCTTCTGGGTTCCGTCCCCTGCGAGCATCGGGACGTACGGGGGACGGAACTGGCGGGAAATTTGACAATGACAAAAAGTGACATTCACTAAAATCACTAAAATCTCATAGTATTCCATTACTGTATCAAAGCATTTCACATACATTTTGTCCCGAGTGCTTTGTCCTGTGCCCTGCCTGCATTTTTACCGTTCTTTCTGCCTGGAAACTGAGAAATGTCCATGGCGTCCAAAAAGCGTCCCTTTAGATCAAAAGCGGTTTTAGACCAGCCAGAGAACAGCGATAGTAAATTAGAACCACTTGTAGAATTGAGTGATAATGATTTGTGGGGATATTCGTCATCAGACACTGAAAACGATTTTGTGACTTTGCTCAGTGATGTGCGAACTTGGCGCTATATTTCAGTGTTTTGGGTTTGATTATATTATTGAATTAAATTTATTATTATTGTTTTTATGATTATTTATTAAATTATAATTTATGATTTCGAGTTTCAAATTGTATCATACCCGGGAAGTTTACTAGACTCTTGTTCGGACAGATTTCAGTGAGTTATTCCTAAAAATTACAGGCCTACAATAAAAAAACGACATATTTCCATGCAAAAAAATGTACTGCTTTCAGCACAGAAATACTGACATAATCAGACCGCTAGGGAGGTTAAAGGATATGTTAAGACAAAATTTCATATTCCTGATATGTGTCTGTGTTACCATGTACCTGTATGGAAAAAGTATCCTGTTCTCTTTGTATTACTTCCTTTGTGTGAAATCCCTGGTGTTCCTGCCAGTCCCTCTGTTTGCTATCAAAAACTGACCACACTAGGCAAGAGAGAACAGCGTGGTCAGTTCTATAGCTGTGCTGGGAACTTGGCTTGCTTTTCTCCAATGATAAGACTTCTGCTTACACTCCCTTCCCCCCTGTACAGCCATTCACTGGGGAGATGAGTGTACTGCTGTTTCTCTTCCCCTAGCTCTTATGCAACTGACAACAGAGGGAATGTGATCACTTATAAAAAGGTGGAAAAAAAGGTGTATATAATGTTTTGTATATCTATAGTCAAATGATTTACCTTTCATTTATATTTAAACTTGAATGGATTGTTTTACAAGGTGAGGGTTTTCAGTCACTTTAATTGAACAAGCTGAAGGCTAGGTTCACACTAGTGTGGCTCTGCAAGCCACATTTGGGTGGGAACAGCAGCCCATTCAAACAAATGTGTGCTGTGACTGCGTTTCATGCAGGAAAAAGGTTCCTGCATCATTTTTAAAATGCAGCAGCAGGGAAAAGCACCATGCGATTTCTCAATGGTTCCTGCATCCGCAAACATGTTGAGTTTTTAGATGTGTGGGGGGTGCCTAGAAGAATGAATGGCAGGCTTGCCTGACTGTAAAGAGCAGCACATCTTGGCTGCGGCCATAGGAACAGGTGTGATTCCTGCACCCACAACCACCCGCACAAGTGAACCTAGTCAAAGTAAGAAGCTGATTGGTTACTATGTACAGCTGCGCTAGCTTTAGTAAATCTCCTCCATAGTGAGTGCTATGAAGGCACAAGGTAGGTGCTAACTGGGCACTAAGTGGGTGCTGATAAAGGGCAAGATGAGCAGTAATGGAGGCCAAGGTGGGTGCTAATGGACACTAATGGAGGCCAAGGTGCGTGCTATGAAGTTCCCAAGTGGGCACCTACGGGGGGCAAAATTGATGCTAAAGAGGTGCAAAGTATTTTTTTCTACTTTAATGCAAGAGGAGGAACTAAAAATATGAATATTAAAAAAGTAACCAAAGTTCCACTTTAGTTATGGATTCCTAGCAAAAAACATGACATTTCTTTTCTGTACAGTTGTACTGTTTTATACAAAGTAACTTTTCAGCAGCTCCCTGTTCTGCCTGTGTCATGCCTACCAGCTGAAGAAGTTGAGTTTAAATTTAGAAGGCCATTAACAAGCTCTGGTCATCATATCACACATACTAAGATTTGAAACGGTTGAAGAGATATATTCCATTCACATTTTGCTGTAAAGGGGTTTTCCACTTTTATGTGAATAATGCAAACCTGTGGGAGAGGATGGCACAGAGAGGCCTGGGCCGATCAGCCACTATCAAAGAAACTGCCGAGAAAGAGGAACGCACAGAGACATTTTCAGCAGGTTTCCGGATAGTTCCAAAAGCTCCGACAGCCCTCTGATGTATCTGAATGATGAGGGCTCAATAGGGAAATCTTATTATAGTGCAAGTTCACCTCTGTATCTAAAAAAAGGAAACACGGCTGTACCGATATATTTCATTTAGAAAAGAGGAAATCGCTTCAGAAAGGGCACAGGAGAGGGTCTCGGGTCATGGCACCTTGTGCTTCTCTGATCTTAGCAGCCCTTTTCATTGTAGTTTAATGTAACATTCACTTCAAGCACTGAACGTTTTTTAATTTAGTTGTCATGTGGCTTAAAGGGCTCTTTCACATGGACAGTGGTAAAAAGAGGCAGCTGAGCTGCGATTTTACTGTCCCCCCCCAGACACACACCCATTACTAATATAACAACCTGACAGAGCTGTGCATATGTCGTAGCTGTGATGCTTTGCTTCCCAGACGATGCATTTCTAACTCTTAATCGCAGATTTTGACCGGCTGGCACAATCTGTCAAATCAGCCTATTAAGATTATTGGGCAGCACTGCAACCGCAAGCCAAATGCAGATTTTGAGAGTTTTTTTTCAGGTTTTTACAGGTGGCACCAAACTAGCCTATTGAGATCATTGAGGCTGCACTGCAACTGCAAGCCAAATGCTCAGCTTGCAGTTGCAGTGCGATTTTTATTTATTTATTATTCAACAAAATGCCACTTGGAATTAAAAAAAAACAAACAAAAAAAAACAAACGTTTAGGTGGTGGCAGGTTTGGAACACCTCCCAACCGCTGCTATGGCGCCCCTGAAAAAGTAATCCACCATTGATTCCTTTTTCAGAGGACAGTAAGCGTTGTCGCCTGTCTGAAAGAAGCCATAGTGACTCTATCAGCTTTAAAAAAGATTTGAGCAAAATGCTCCCTGCAGTATAAGAGGGATTATATAGTCACTTGTCTGGCAGCTGGAACTCCTACCTTTACTCTGTTCCACTGCTGGGCCTCTGCCAGAAAGCCTTAATCACTTTAGGGAATTTCTGACATCCATACCCCCGACACACACTATGGTTCCACCCTTCAAATCCTTTGTTACTACAGGATACAGCTGTGGCATAGATGGAACCACAGCCAGTCTGTGGGGGGGGGGGGGGCACAAGCATCCAGCGGTAAGGTAGGGACACGGTTCTGCTTTCTCTCTGGTGAGGATAGACAGGTGAACAACCTTTGGATGTGTGGTTAGGGGTGCCTAGTACAACTAGTACAAACTTCATCTCACATGAAATTCCTTTATAATATTTATTTAATGCGGAACTACAATGCATCTGAGCACCACAATCCAAAATGCTTTTTAATTCATTTTTAATGCTCAAAGCAAACTCACCCATCCATCCATGTCTCCTTGTTACACCCCCTAGGATTTCTGTCTTGAGTAAGGGCAGACAATTCTTGTAGCCTTTTACTTCCTGAAGTCCATCTGCCCTTAGCTCAGGCATGTAGGCAGGAGGGTGTGCTTAGCTGAGAAAATCCCTCCCTTTCTCTGGAAGACTCCTGAGATTTATGAAATCTCCTGGGCCTGGAAACCAGGAAGTAACTGAAGAAATGTAAAAAAAAGTTTAGAATAAGTATATATGATATACATTTCCTATCTATTTACTAATGCTAGCAGCATAAGGAATGGGTGCTCTTGAACACAGAAAAACAGCCATACTGCTAATGTAAAAGATACAGTATATCGTTTGTTAAATACAATATGAGACAACATAACATCCTAACCGCTAAAAAAACATTCAAAATTGCATATGTTTCATGCAGAAGACCTTGAAAATGTAGATATCTTTTGAAATCAGTTAAACAATTAGTGTATCAATCAACAAGCGCATACAAAATGAGTATTTTTATAATGGTTGCAAAATTGATTGCTTTTGTAGACCCCAAAGGGTGCTTTGCAAGGGCACCTACCTGGGGACAACCTGGATTCTATAAATTAACCACAAGTGTATGAAAAAAGTAACACCAATAGTATTCACAAGCACTGCACTAATCACTATGTACAAAACGTTCTGTGGATGCCCGCACTACCTTCTTGTTAGTTTATTTTTTTATTGTAATTTTTTAATTTTTATTTTTTTCTTTAGACCGGCTTAGGGGTAACGGATTGTGGCCAACAGGAGTAGAAAATGTTTCAGCGTGAGCATAAACAATGCTTCAGGCTTGGTGATCAGTGAGAGGGAAAAAAAAACATAAAACCTGTGGTCAGTAGGAGAAGGATAGTGCCCCATCATTGGTATTAGTGGGAGGAATAGTGCCCCATCATTGGTGTCAGGGGAATGAATAGTGCCCCATCATTGGTATTCGTGGGAGGAATAGTGCCCCATCATTGGTGTCAGGGGGAGGAATAGTGCCCCATCATTGGTATTAGTGGGAGGGATAGTGCCCCATCATTGGTATTAGTGGAAGGAATAGGGCCCCATCATTGGTGTCAGGGGAATGAATAGTGCCCCATCATTGGTGTCAGTGGGAGGAATAGTGCCCCATCATTGGTATTAGTGGGAGGGATAGTGCCCCATCATTGGTATTAGTGGGAGGAATAGTGCCCCATCATTGGTGTCAGGGGGAGGGATAGTGCCCCATCATTGGTATTAGTGGGAGGGATAGTGCCCCATCATTGGTATTAGTGGGAGGAATAGTGCCCCATCATTGGTGTCAGGGGAATGAATAGTGCCCCATCATTGGTGTCAGTGGGAGGAATAGTGCCCCATCATTGGTATTAGTGGGAGGAATAGTGCCCCATCATTGGTGTCAGGGGGAGGAATAGTGCCCCATCATTGGTATTAGTGGGAGGGATAGTGCCCCATCATTGGTATTAGTGGAAGGAATAGGGCCCCATCATTGGTGTCAGGGGGAGGAATAGTGCCCCATCATTGGTATTAGTGGGAGGGATAGTGCCCCATCATTGGTATTAGTGGAAGGAATAGGGCCCAATCATAGGTATCATTTGGAGGAATAGTGCCCCATTATTTGTATTGGTGGAGGAAGAGTGCCCCATCATTGATACTAGTGAAGGAATTGTGCCCCATCATTGATACTAGTGAAGGAATAGTGCCCCATCATTGATACTAGTGGAGGAATAGTGCCCCATCATTGATACTAGTGGAGGACTAGTATCCCATCATTGGTATTAGTGGAAGGAATAGTGCTCAATCATAGGTATCATTTGGAGGAATAGTGTCCCATCATTGGTATTGGTGGAGGAATAGTGCCCCATCATTGATATTATTGGCAAGGAATTGTGTCCCATCGTTGATATTGGTGGAGGAATAGTGCCCCATTGATATTGGTGGAGGAATAGTGCCCCATTGATATTGGTGGAGGAATAGTGCCCCATCATTGATATTGGTGGAGGAATAGTGCCCCATCATTGATATTATTGACAAGGAATTGTGTCCCATCGTTGATATTGGTGAAGGAATAGTGCCCCATTGATATTGGTGGAGGAATAGTGCCCCATCATTGATATTGGTGGAGGAATAGTGCCCCATCATTGATATTATTGACAAGGAATTGTGTCCCATCGTTGATATTGGTGAAGGAATAGTGCCCCATTGATATTGGTGGAGGAATAGTGCCCCATCATTGATATTGGTGGAGGAATAGTGCCCCATCATTGATATTGGTGGAGGAATAGTGCCCCATCATTGATATTATTGACAAGGAATTGTGTCCCATCATTTATATTGGTGGAGGAATAGTGCCCCACCATTTATTTTATTGGAGGAATAGTACCCCAACATTGGTATTAGTGGAAGGAATAGTGCTCCATCATAGGTATCATTTGGAGGAATAGTGCCCCATCATTTGTATTGGTGGAGGAATAGTGCCCCACCATTTATTTTATTGGAGGAATAGTACCCAACATTGGTATTAGTGGAAGGAATAGTGCCCCATCATTGCTATTGGTGGAGGAATAGTGCCTCATCATTGATATTATTGGCAAGGAATTGTGTCCCATCATTGTTATCAGTGAAGGAATAGTGCCCCGTCATTGGTACAAGTGGAAGGGGGCTATTGTTGGTGTCGGGAGCAAGAATTATGCCTCAATGTTATTGTCAATGAGAGAACTAGTGCAAGTATCAGTGGGAGGAATAGTGCCCCGAAGGCCCAGTAAATGCTAGCAAAGTATAGTGTGCAGTTTGGAGAGCACTGTTAACACTCTCAGCTATGTTTGGAATATAGATAGCTGTAACAATTGTACAATATTGGTAAGGATGTTCATAGTTGTCTTTAGTATATAGGTGATTTGGGGTGCCATTTACAATGAGTGGCACTGCAAGCATGACACGTGAATTGGTGTGTTTTGTGAATGCATGCAACCTTGAGCAATTGTGTTCACTACTTTGACTACTGTGACATGGATGCAGTGCAATAGTGTGTTGGTTTATACACTAATTTCATCTGGTACCTACATTTCAGAGGGCTCCTATATGAATTGTGTGGGGGTTTTAATTCTTTTTATCACTGTGGGTGTTATGTCTCTCATATTGCTGTATTTAATAATATATGATGTTTTACTTGAACAGAACATCTGTGAGGGGATTGTGGTTGCTTTAAATTTTAAAGAAGGAAACTGGGGGGGGGGGATTTGATTTACTACAGGCAAATAGACTGTGCACTTTGCAAGAGCTTAGTATGTGAGGTGTCGCTTCACTTTGCAACGAATATCCAATCACATGCAAGGAAAATTAACCTCCCTAGCGGTATAATTATGTCAACATTTCTGTGCTGAAAGCGGTACATTTTTTTGCATGGAAATATGTCGCTTTTTTATTGTAGGCCTGTAATTTTTAGGAATAACTCACTGAAATCTGTCCAAACAAGAGTCTAGTAAACATCCCGGGTATAATAAAACTTGAAACACGAAATCATAAATTATAATATAATAAATAATCATAAAAAATAATAATAATAAATTTAATTCAATAATATAATCAAACCAAAAACACTGAAATTTGAAATATAGCACCAAGTTCGCACATCACTGAGCAAAGTCGCAAAATCGTTTTCAGTGTCTGATGACGAATTTCCCCACAAATCATTATCACTCAATTCTGCAAGTAGTTTTATTATTGTTATTATTATTATTATACATGATTTATATAGCGCCGACGGTTTGCTCAGCGCTTTACATTATGGTGGGAGGCAGTATACGAGACAGTACAGTAACAATACAATTCAATACAAGAGGGGTTCAAGGGCCCTGCTCCTTGGAGCTTACAATCTAGGAGGGAGGGGATAGTGGTACAGGACGAAATAGCTGTGGGGGATAGAGTGGTTAGAGGAGTTCAGTATTAGCTGAGGGCGGGGTAGGCTTCCCTGAAGAGATAGGTTTTCAGAGTGCGCCTAAAGGTGAGCAGAGTAGGTGATAGTCTGATGGATTGGGGTAGGGAGTTCCAGAGGATGGAGGAAGCTCTGGAGAAGTCCTGGAGATGAGCATGGGAGGAGGAGACAAGGGAGCTAGAGAGTAGGAGGTCTTGTGAGGGGCAGAGAGTACGGGTTGGGTGATATTTGGAGACAAGATTGGTGATGTAATTTGGGGCAGTATTATGAGCATCTTTATACGTCAGTGTTAGCGTTTGGAATTTTATCCGTTGGGCAATGGGAAGCCAGTGGAGGGATTGGCAGAGTGTGGTGGCGGATACAGAACGGTTAGTAAGGTGGATGAGTCTGGCCGCAGCATTCATGATAGACTGGAGTGGGGATAGCATGCGATGGGGTAGGCCAATGAGGAAGGAGTTACAGTAGTCGAGGCGTGCTATAATAAGGGAGTGAATGAGTTGCTTAGTGGTTTCCGAGGTCAGGAATGGTCTAAATTACTATCGCTGTTCTCTAGCTGGTCTAAAACCAATTTTGACCTAAAGGGACGCTTTTTGGACGCCATGGACGTTCTCAGTCTCCAGGCAGAAAGAACAGTAAAAATGCAGGCAGGGCACAGGACAAAGCACTCGGGACAAAATGTATGTGAAATGGTTGGATACAGTAATGTTATTCTATGTGATTTTAGTGTATTTAGTGAATGTCACTTTTTGTCATTTTCAAATTTCCTGCCGTTCGTCCCCCGTACGTCCCGACGTCGCAGGGGACAGAACCCAGAAGACAGATGCTGGCATCCGCCGGAGGACATTACAGGGGACACAGCAGGAAGGGCATCGTGGGAGCGCAGGACAAGGTAAGAGAAGAACAGATCCCGGAGCAGCGTTGCATGGTAAGCCCCAGTGTAGCTCGGGGTTACCGCTTGTGGTACTGAAACTTTACCCCGAGCTACACTTGGGAATACCGCCAGGGAGGCTACAAAAAAAACAGCATTTTTGCTTGTATATGATTGGATGATGGATATCAGCAGAGCTTCCCCTTATTTGCTAACCCCTGTAGCAATTTCCCTTGTAGAGTGTACAGTCTATTTGCCTTTAGTAAATCAGGCCCTGTATGACTAAACACCTCTTTCATTAAAAACCCTTTACCAAACATGCATAAAAGATCACGGTTGGCTCCTATACTCTGGCAGGGCATATGAGGTCAGGTCTTTGTATTTCTTCCCAACACTTTGCCAAGATTTAGGGTCTGTCATTTGAATAGTCCTATCACTGACAATAACTCACCAGCGATGGGATCTCTAGGCTACAATTTGCCTGTTTTAATGGCTCCCTTGCTAGCTGGAACATTGAGATGTTGATCCTTCGCTAGCGAGGTACTTTTACCAGTGTCCCAGGCCAGGAAGGGAGAGATTCCATAGAGGCAGGTGGAAGCCTCTCTGGAGAAATTCTGTCACCTGCAGCAGAGTCCCCTGTGTGCCATCAGCCTCAGTTTCCAGTTGTCAGTTCTGTTTTTGTATGTAGTGTAGACGTGGCAAAACAAAGCAGAATAAGAAAAAACAATTAAAAGATACAATGTAAACCTTGTGCTTCAGTGCTGGGCTGAGCTTACACTGTATCAATTCAGTGAAATCAGTCTTTGTAAAAAAAAAAAACTTCTAGTGTTGACTGAATGTGATGACACATTTCTGCCCAAAAAATAAAGGAACATGATGTTAAAAAGTAGAAATCCTCTAACATTTACTTAACATTATTATTCTACTGGATTTATACAGCGCCAACAGTTTGTGCAGTGTCCTACAAATAGTACAGTTATGATACAGTTCAATACAAGAGGGTTAGGGTCCTTTCACACGGGCGTTCCGTTGTTTTTCTTCAGTTCAGTCACGATTTTTCAAAGAAAAAAACGGATGAGTTTACATCCATTTTTTCATTAGTTTTTTCATACATTTACATTGTTTTACATCCGTTTACATCTGTTTTCAGTCCATTTACTTTTATCTGTTTACATCCATTGACATCTGTTCTTTGTCCGTTCCGGGGTTTTTTTGCGGAAGAAAAATAGGATTTTCTTCTGTTCAAAAAAACATGTTAACGGATGCAGACATTAACGGATGTAAAAAGATGTTCATCTGTTTGCATCTGCGAGTCCATAGAAATACATGGGGGTCCGTTTTTCATCCGTCCGTTTAGGAGGCCTTAGGAGGGCCCAGCTTAGATGTTATATAACCGAATGGCATTTAGTTTGATAAAGCACTATTACATCCATGTTGCATCTGTGTACTGCTTATCTCCTGCAGCCCTTTGCAAGCACTTCCTGTCTACATCTACTCCAGTGATGGCTCCATGGCATTTCGTAGGGCGGGTTTCCTGATGGTAACAATAGTGGATCATGGCTGTGCAGTGAGTGTTGAAATGTCCACTTGTAGGTTCCAGTAGCCTCCCTGACGGTATTCCAGAGTGTAGCTCAGATTAAAGTTTCAGTACCAAAAGCGGTAACCCCAAGCAACATTCGGGCTTACCATGCGGCGCTGCTCCGGCATCTGTTCTTCACTTATCTTGTCCTGCACTCCCACGATGTCCCCGGCAATGTAATCCGGCGGATGCTGGCATCTGTCATCTGGGTTCCGTCCCCTGTGAGCGTCGGGACGTACGGGGATGGAACGGCGGGAAATTTGAAAATGACAAAAAGTAACATTCAC
This sequence comes from Staurois parvus, assembly GCF_062004578.1. Classification (NCBI taxonomy): domain Eukaryota; kingdom Metazoa; phylum Chordata; class Amphibia; order Anura; family Ranidae; genus Staurois; species Staurois parvus. The sequence goes on from NW_028317967.1 coordinate 1,241,431, forward strand.
TAAATACACTAAAATCACATAGTAAAACATTACTGTATCAAAGCATTTCACATACATTTTGTCCCTATCCCTAGTGCTTTGTCCTGCACCCTGCCTACATTTTTACTGTTCTTATTGCCTGGAAACTGAGAAACATCCATGACGTCCAAAAAGTGTCCCTTTATGTCAAAAGCTGTTTTAGACCAGCTAGAGAACAGTGATAGTAAATCAGAATCACTTGCAAAATTGAGTGATAATGATTCGTGGGGAAATTTGTCATCAGACACTGAAAACGATTTTGCGACTTTGCTCAGTGATGTGCGAACTTGGCGCTATATTTCAAATTTCAGTGTTTTTGGTTTGATTATATTATTGAATTAAATTTATTATTATATTATTTTTTATGATTATTTATTAAATTATAATTTATGATTTTGTGTTTCAAATTTTATACCCAGGATGTTTACTAGACTCTTGTTCAGACAGATTTCAGTGAGTTATTCCTAAAAATTACAGTCCTACAATAAAAAAAATACATATTTCCATGCAAAAAAATGTACCGCTTTGAGCACAGAAATATGGACATAATCAGACCGCTAGGGAGGTTAAGGGAGCAAATGACAGGGTGACAACACAGAAGCACAATTGACAGACAGTAACAGTTGTCACACTATAGCAATACCTGACTGAACAAGGACCTTCATTTATGGAACATCTGGTTTTTTGCTTTCATGAAAGCTACAGTATTAAAAATAATGACTTTAAAGCTTATGTGAGATATTAGTTGACGTTAACTGCTAAATGTATGTATTCGTGAACTTTAAATAGTCCCTTTAGCCTAAGCTGGTCAAAACTATTTCCTTCACTAACACATGCAGTGGTTGTCAGTTCTGTATGAACTCTGAGCTCTGTAAGAGCTACATACAGTATACAGCACTGTGTTGCTGCAGCGGGATGGGGACTTTCCGTCCTGCTCCCAGAATAAAATTGCAGCTATTGAAAGTCATGTTCTTCTGAATGAATACAAAGCTTTCTCTGATTGGCTGAGCCAGAGATTGTGACATCATCTGCCAGCCTTTCCACTTTAGCCAATCATAGGAAGCCTTGTATTCATTCAAAAAAGGCTTTGTGTGAATGGCTGAGCAACACTTAGCTCAATTTAATTTTTCTATCAGAAGTGAGAAGGGACATTATTTTGATGCCAATGTACTTAAGTATCTGAGGCCACATGCAGTTCATACAGAGCTGACAGCCGCTGCATATGTTGGCAAGGGAAATAGTTGGTCCAAATGAACTATTTAAAGTTCAATAAAACATGGCAATAGGCTAAAACAACGGGTTCAATAAAAGTAGATGTAAACCAAATTACAAGAATCCCCTTTAAATGTAACATTTTAGTGTGATTTCAAAAGTAATTTTCAGTCATTTTAAATCTGCAGCTTTTATGAAAATAATATCTGTGATCCTGCCATGGAAGTTAGGATGCTTCCTGTTATGGGTGACAACTGTGTCCCAATTTTGCTCCTGTCAAATAGTCCACCATTGTTGCTATTAGGAGATCAGCCCAGAGCAGTGATGTGCAGTTGATGCTGGGAATGTGGTGGAGTCAGCAGCAGAAAATGTTTTAACCAGTTAAACCCCTGTTAAACTTTGGGTGGTTATACCAGGATGATGCCTGCAGCTACAGGCATCCTCCCGGTATCTGTGTTTTTACAGCTGGCAATAAAGTTCTTCAGAGCCTCCCCCATCCTATGGAACTCTCTGTCCCAATCTATCCAACTATCGCCTACTCTACCCACTTTTAGGCGATCTCTGAAAACCTATCTCTTCAGGGAAGCCTATCTGTCACAGATTAAAACGCACGCCCACAGCGACTAGCTAACCGAGGCATGGTCCGAGACTGGGGTAAAGAGGGAATGAGGGGGACTTTGAACAGCCTGCACTACCTCTGGCCACCACTAGAGGGAGACTCCACTCCAATCTAGCTGGCTGACCACACACAGGCAGATATGAATCTTATATAAAATCTGGTCTGGTGAACTCTAAACTCTATTGCATACAGATTGGCAATGTACTGTACTTAGACCGAGCACATAGACAGTACAATACAACAATCTCTCCGGAGATAAGAGCCCGAGCGTAAGTACCCAGAAGTCACTTATTAATTTTATGATTTAATATCCCAAAATTGGGCAGTGCATAAAATATGTACAAAAGATAAAAAGAGTTACAGAAAATGCAAAAGACAAAAAGAACACAATTGTCTATTCACTATAAGATAAACGGAATAAAGACAGAAATAAAACTTTTACCAAGATTTATCTTGCGACTGTAGCAAGTCAAAGAAAGTCCGTGATTCGCCAGTCATATGGAACCGTCTCTGTACGAATCACCTCGTCCATATCTCAGGGTTCTCAATTTATTGAAATATGGACGTGGGCTTGACTTTAGCCCTTGGCCAATCAACCCTGGGATGTTCTCATCCCAGCCCACAAGATGTTCTGTGTTCTGAAGTGCCCAATCTCGAATGGGCCAGAAACGGTTCTGATCACTGGGTCAGGGTCAGGTTTTGATCACTGGGCCAGCGCGTCAGTCTGATTGCGTCAATACCAATCATTGTTCAGCTGTCGCAATCAAACACCATATAACCATTTTATGTGTTTCTTCGGGATTCTACAGAGGCTGCAAATACACTTTTACATGTAGATGTAGCCTAAAATGTGTTCAAGCAGAAGGAATTATTTTAATCTCTCCGCAACTAATATTTTAGCTTTCATGAGAGATGAAATAGATTCCTCTGATCTGTGGATATAAATCAGAGCAGGCAGACATTTCGGAGGCCTCTCCTGGTCCCCTGCGGTTTCTTGAAGCTGAAATGGCTAGATCTCTTCTTTTAGATTTCAAGAAGGTGGCAAACTCTGGCTACATAGGTGAGAACGTTTTATTGGCATCTAGCTGTCACATCCAGCCTAGGAGCCTACTCTGTCATTTCAGATGCTAATTGGTGAACATATGTCTACGACTGAATACTGAACACTGATCGTAATAACATGGAATGAAACTAGATCTACAATTACATATTTCTACTGATCACATCACAGCTCAACTAACCTACTCTTACATTTATGTTACACTATCCTGCCTCAGTTATTATCGGAATCTTCTATTCCTCCTATCAGTTCATCCCTCACAGTTATTACCTTTTGTACCACCAGCCCCTCCCTCTTAGATTGTAAGCTCCAAGGAAATGAAGCACACAGGTGGTGCAAACACCTAGCGCATTATCCAAGGTTTATTGTACAAGGTTTATTGAAAATTTTCATCTCTGAGGAAGGGGATAGGTCCCAGAAATGCATCAGCAGGTTGACCGTACCATTAGTCAGACACTCTGCCATCATTGAGGGCCATTATTGTGGAGTTTAGGCTTTTGCATATACTTCATATTGTATGTTTGTCTTTTTTTTTCTTGTACAATAAACCTTGGATAATGCACTAGGTGTTTGCACCACCTGGGTGCTTCCTTTCCAGTTTTGATGATTTCCCAGTCTGAGGAGGGCTGCACCACCAATAATTTATCCATAGGCTATCATCTCGTTGAACTGCCTGGCCTCTTCCTGGCATTCACCCCCCCTCCCCCTTTTTTTGAGGTGCTGGAGAGGTAGTGCTTTTCATCCAGTAAGCTCAAAGGAGCAGGGCCTTCCTAACCCTCTTGTATTGAACTGTATCGTTGCCGTATTATCTCTCTTTATATTGTAAAGCGCTGAGCAAACTGTATAGTAATAATAATAAAAATAAAAGTGATCCTATTGGTTAATTTGCTGCTGGAACGCTTTCATAGGCTGCTGAAAGGGGTGTCCCACCCCACTGCTGCCTTCTGACACCTTTCAGGGCTCTCCCATCCTGACCATAGACGTGATCGAGGACCATCTCTATGGTCTAAGAAACTGGAAGTGACAAGTATTTTGTTAGTTCCTTTTTGCCGGATTTAAACAAGCCATCACTGGCTTAAAGGCTAAGTTCACTTTTTTTTTTAAATAAAATCCAGCTCCCCTATGCACCAATATACCATTAATGTACCTCAGTTGAAAAAATATTCAAGCTCTCTTTGGTCTGAAGAGCACGGCCTTACTTTTGCCCTTGTAAACTTCTTAGAAAGCTTTTTCAATTCCTGGAATGTAGACAGAGGACAGAGGAGACAGTAGGACCCTGAAAGCAGATCATCATCTGATCTCATTAGCACACACATCCTGCACTGACCTCATTAGTACACACCCTTCACCCATCAACTATTTTTTCACAGCATCCCCAGGATCTCTCCCCACATGCATTTGCCTGGCTACCCCAGTATCCCTTCAGACGAGCTCAGGCCACATGCAGCTCACGGGACACCCCTGATGCAATGCAAGGGCCTGCTTGATTGGGTATAGAATGATTGGATAGATGCTGCGTTCTCCTATTATATTGTTTTGGTAAATCTAAAGGAGATTGTACAGAGATTGTACAATCAAATTGTACAGTGTATGGCCACATTTATTCACCTAAAATTAACTAGTTGCGCTTTCAGTGTCATTCATTGTTAAAGGCACACCAAACACAGAAACAAGCACACATTTTGCCACATGAAAAAACGGGTGACAAATGCAGCAAAACGTGCAGTAAAAAATGTGCAACACGCACCACGCCAAAATATCCCATGAGCTACTTTGCCATGTTTAGAGCAGCCCATTGAAATCAACTGGCTGCCCTTTGTCACTGGAAAAATGAGCCAAAAAACATATGCTCCCTGGGGTGAATGGGGCCTGAAAGTGAAATTAGTGCATATACACAGAACAAAGAGGCTCCATTCACATCTGTGTGTTTCCAAATGCATGGCAATCTGCACAAAAAATGCACGCTTTGCCAAGACGAATGCATGCGGGAATGTAAGTCTTCACTACGTGGAGATGTGAATGGGGCCTGACAACTGAGTGTCTCTGTCCACTCCCTCCTATGTTTTTGTATAAAGATGGCCATACATTATGCAAACTGATTGATTGATTGTACAATCTCTGTACAATTTCCTTTAGATTTACCAGAACTATGGAATAGAAGGACACATCTGAACAATCAATTCAATTTGTATCAAATCAGATAGGCCCTTGTACTACATAGATGATGGGAGGAAGGTAGTATTGTAATGAGGGAGGTGTGGCCCAGAGTGGTGAACACCCCCTTTTCTGTGATGCAACAAGGAAGCAAAGGCTTCTGAGAAGTGGTCATAGGAAGTGAATGCTGAGAGACCATCTATAGGAAATTATGGCAATCTGAAAATCCTTTAAAAATCTTACAGAAACTGACAAAAAATTAAGCGTCCTGTGGATGAGTGAGAGAAAAGCACATTGAGATGGCTGGGCCAGAAATGGCATTGGAAAACGCTTCTATTTATTATGAGAAGTGAAATTCTGCCCGAAAAGGTGAACTTATCCTTTAACTGCTTAAGGACTGCCCTGTAGCAGCACCTGTGCGCAGAATCACATATATATACTGTATACGTCATTTTGCATTTACGGATAGGGAACGTGCGTGTCCTACCCGTGCCACCAATCACGGCTGCGGATGTCAAACGCCGGTAATTACCCGCCGGCGCACGGTGATTACCGGTGTTCACCGACGGGTAGGAAGATTGTTTTGTTTACAAACAATCTTTCTCCCTGTCAGCTCGAGCACACTGCTTGAGATGGCTGTGCAGTGAAGAACACCCCCCCCGCCCCCTAGTAAAACACTCCCAACACACAGTTAACCCTTTGCTCGCCCCTCACATTAACCCCTTCCTGCCCAGTGCCATTAGTACTGTGTCACTGCTTTTTTATAGCACTGATCACTGTATTGGTGTCGTCACTGGGGTGTCAGTGACACCGTTAGTTCCCCCCCAGTGTTAGAATGTCCGCCGCAGTCTCGCTAGAAGTCGCTGATTGCCGCCATTACTAGTAGAAAAAAAAATCCCATTATCTATACCGCCATTTGTAAACGCTATAACTTTCTTGTAAACCAATTAATTTACACGTATTGGGATTTTATTTAGCAAAGACATGTCTCAGAATACATTTTGGCCTAAATTTATGACGAAATTAGATTTTTTAAAAAATTTTTACTGGACATGTTTAATAGCAAAAAGTCCAAAATATAGTGCAAAAAAATAAAAAACGCACAGGCGATCAAATACCACCCAAAGAAAGCTCAATTTGTGGGAAAAAAGGATGCAAATTTAGTTTGGGTGCAGCGTTGCATGACCACGCAATCACTAAAGTAACACATCGCTGTAATGCAAACAATGGCCTGGTCAGGGAGGGGGGGAAATCCTCAGGAAGGCAAGTGGTTAAGAAAGCATTTCATGAAACCAATATTGCTTTGATTAAAAGCTTTGAGGGGCAGAGGAGAAATAGTTTAGTACAGTGGTCAGCAAGCCGCGGCTCGCGAGCCACATGCGGCTCTTTACACACTTTAATGCGGCTCTTCTGTGTGCCGGGCGCCCGCTCCCCTCCCTCCTCTCGGGCGGCCGCCCCAAAAGTCAGGACTCTGCAGCTAGCCAAGCAATGGACAAACTACGGCCCGGCGGACCTTTTAATCCGGCCCGTGGAGCGTGGCAAACATTGGCTGTCAGGATGTAGGCGGGGCAGCGTGACGAACTCCTCTCCTCTCACAGTCCGCCCTGAAGACCGGAACGGCGCGGGAACACGGCGAGAGGAACGCGCGGAGCAAAGGTAAGTGAATTACTATGGGGGATGAATTACTATATGGGGGATGAATTACTATATGGGGGATGAATTACTATGGGGGATGAAATACTATATGGGGGATGTATTTTCAGTTTTAAAAATGTGGCTCTCAAAATAAATTTCAATCGTGGTTTTGGCGAGATTTGGCTCAGTTGAAAAAAAAAGGTTGCCCACCACTGGTTTAGTAGACCCCAGATCTCTCGATAGAGTACCTGTCACTGCCCATGTTATCACAAGGAATGTTGTTCATCCTTTGTGCTAGCATTAAATCAAAAATTTAAACAGCATAAAAATGAACAAAATATAAAAAAGTCAAATGTTTTAAATTTTAGGGTGCCCCTTCACCCCCCCCATGCTTGTGCTCAAAGTCTAAAACACGTGGTGGTCCCACGCGCATATGTAAAAAGCGATCGCTCCACACATTTGAGGTATCATCGTGAACATTAAATTAAGAGCAATAATTCTAGCACCAGACCTCCTGTGTTCGGGCCAATTCATACCAGTGCGTTTAAGTGCAGTAGTAGAACACAGATCAACAGGAGGACATCTAAAAAACAATAATTTCCAATATATCCTATTCACAACATAACACTGCGTTGCACTAAAATGCAAACTGTCTGTCAACGAACGTCAAAAAGTATACCAACGAATGTCAGTGCGTGGTAAAATGCGACTAAAATGGATGGAAAGGTATATGCATTTTAGTGCAAGACAGTGTGAACTGGCCCTAACTCTAAACTGGTAACCTGTAAAGGCTTTTAAAGTATCACCTATTGTGTTAAATGTTTGTAATTTGTTGCCATTCCACGGACGTGCGTAATTTTAAAGTGTGACATGTTACAACACCCATTTTATTCTCTTGGGGCCTCTGATTAAGAAAAAGATATAATGTTTGGGGGTTCTAAGTAATTTTCTAGCAAATACAGATTTTTTTCATTTAAACAAAAAATATCAGAACAGGCCCAGTTTTCAAGTGGTTAAAAAAGGTGGAAACATTATTCAATGGGAAACGCATACTAGTTGTTTATGATACACAGCACTTTAGCAAATTAAACTTCTATTCAGGGTTTAGGTCTGCTGTAAGGCTAGGTTCACATACGTGCGGGTGGTGCCGCATCTGTGCATCTCTGCAGCCGCACCACCCACATAGAAGAATGCGGACCCAGTATTTTAACAGCTGAGTTTTGGCTGTCAGAATACAATAATTAGCAGAGGAGATTCCTTCACCCAGGCTACTTAGTGTAGATGAAAGATTCTACTGATCTCCCCCATTCAGCCCGCTGAATTGAGGTGTGTATGGCTACCTGAAAGGCCTCAGTTTATTGGCTATTGCTAGCTTCAAACAGGTTTTGCATAGCCATATAAGTCAACGGGATTTCAAAACCTGCTTGAAGCAGGTAAATGCTTGCCTCAATGAATACTGAATGATTTCAGAAGTACCTCAATCTCCTGTCAAACTGATACGACACAAGCCCAAAGCCCATCAATGCTGGCCCAAACACATACACTATATTGCCAAAAGGATTGGGACACCCTTCCAAATCATGGGATTCAGGTGTTCCAATCGCCTCCATGGCCACAGGTATATAAAATCAAGCACCTAGGCATGCAGACTGCTTCTACAAACATTTGTTAAAGAATGGGTTGATCTCAGGAGCTCAGTGAAATCAACCATGGTACCGTGATAGGTTGCCACCTGTGCAATAAGTCCATCCATGAAATTTCTTTGCTACTAAATATTCCACGGTCAACAGTTAGTGGTATTATAACAAAGTGGAAGCAACTGGGAACAACAGCAACTTGGCCACAGAGTGGTAGGCTATGTAAAATGACAGAGTGGGGTCAGCGCATGCTGAAGTGCACAGTGTGCAGAAATCGCCAACTGTCTGCAGAGTCAACAGCTAAAGTCCTCCAAACTTCATGTGGCCTTCAGATTAGCACAACAGTGATTAGAGAGCTTCCTGAATGGGTTTCCATGGCCGAGCAGCTGCATTCAAGTCTTACATCACCAAGTGCAATGCAAAGCGTCAGATGAACCAGTAAAGTACACCGCCACTGGACTGTAGAGCATTGGAGCTGTGTTATCTGGAGTGACCAATCACACTTCTCTAAGCAGTCCGATGGACATATCTGGGTTTGGCGGTTGCCAGGAGAACGGTACTTGCCTGACTGCATTGTGCCAAGTGTAAAGTTTGGTGGTGGTGGGGGGCATTATGCTGTGAGGTTGTTTTTCAGGAGTTGGGCTTGGCCCCTTATTTCCAGTGAAGGGAACTCTTAAGGCATCAGCACACCAAGACATTTTGGACAATTTCATGCTCCCAACTTTGTGGGAACAGTTTGAGGATGACCCCTTCCTGTTCCAACATGACTGCACACCAGTGCACAAAGCAAGGTCCATAAAGACATGGATGAGTGAGTTTGGGGTGGAGGAACTTGACTGGCCTGCACAGAGTGCTGATCTCAACCCAATAGAACACCATTGGGATGAATTAGAGCGGAGACTGCAAGCCAGGCCTTCTTATCCGACATCACTGCCTCACAAATGCGCTTCTGGAAGAATGGTCAAACGTTCCCATAGACACTCCTAAACCTTGTGGACAGACTTCCCAGAAGAGTTGAAGCTGTTATAGCTGCAAAGGGTGGGCCAACTCAATATTGAACCCTAAGGACTAAGACTGGGATTCCATTAAAGTTCATGTGCATGTAAAGGAAGGCATCCTAATACTTTTGGCATAATGGAGGATGTCAGGGGTAGGCAACCTTAACCACATTCCCACCACCCTATAGCAGATATACTGCTGCAGGGGTGTGAAAAATCACGTGTATATATACGTAATTTTGCATTTCTGGGTAGGGGATGCATGCCCTAACCACGCCGCCATTCGTGGCCGCAACTGTCAGTCACCGGGTCCCGGCCGGTGATTACTCGCCGGCGCCCAGTGATTTCTCAGCATCTTTGATGGTGGGGGGGGGGGGAGGGGACGGTTTGTAAACAAAACAGTTCTCCCTGTCAGCTAGTGCATACTGCTTTGCATGCACAGCCATGCAAAACAGTGTGCTTACAGTGATGCACAAAGACACAGCCCCATAGTAAAACATGCACAGCACACAGTTAACCCTTTAATTGCCCCACATGTTAACCCCTTCCTGCTCAGTACAATTAGTACGGTGTCAGTGCTTTTTATTAGCACTGATCACTGTATTGTTGTCACTGGGGATGCCAGTGACACCAATTCAGTTCCTCCGTGTCAGAATGCCTGCCGCAGTCCCGCTATAAGTTGATGATCACCGCCATTACTAGTAAAAATAAAATCCCAGTATATATACCGCCATTTTTAAACTCTATAACTTTCACGTAAACCAATTTAATTTGCAGTGATTGGAATTTTTTTTAGACATGTAGCAGAATACATTTTGGCCTAAATTTATGACGAAATATGATTTTTTACATTTTTTTACTGGATATGTTTAAAAGCAAAAAGTCAAAAATATTGTTCTTTTTCTCAAAATTGACCTTTTTTTTTTTTTTTTTTTATAGCGCAGACAATAAAAAACGCACAGGCGATCAAATACCACCAAAAGAAAGCTCTATTTGTGGGAAAATATGGCCTGGTCAGGAAAGGGGGTATATACTCAGGAGGGCAAGTGGTTAAAGAGGTAGAGGTTTACCTGAACAACATGGGAGAAGTCAAAGGTCACAGAGGCACAGTGCCACCTCCTCACACCTGATTTAGACCTCTATCGTGTTGCAAGTGCTTGCATTGCATGGCAGTCGTGGGTTTAAATCAGGTGATGAGGAGGCAACATATTGCCTCCTCACCACCTTGTAAATGAGCCCTTAGTTGCATTTGGCAGCGACACCCTTGAGGCTCCTTCACACATAAAGTTGGAGGGTGGTAAATCCCTGTGGTTAAGTCTCGGTTTTACCGCCCCCAATCAGCCAGCCAGCAGACAAAGGTGTATACATGCCTTGTTGCTTTTGGTGGCTGCTACCACCTTCCACACATGACCTATTCAAGTAAATGGGGCCACTCTGCAATCGCCTCGCAACTCTATGGAGTTTTGGTGCACTTTCAGAAACCCGCAAGATATAATAGAAGCTTGTGGCTAAGTGCAGCAAACTTGCAGGACAGCTGCAGGTAGACTGCACTGCACTGGCGATGTGGGTAGACTGCAGCTCATTAGTGTGAAAGCAGGCTTATACTATTATACCCAATGTATTGCTTCACACTGACCTGAAGATCTCTTCTTTCCTGCTGCTGGCACCAAAATGGAGACCGCTAGCTGGGATAAGAGGTGGAGTGTAGTTGGTATCCCTCCGTATGGGACAGGAGCCGGCAGTACAGAGGAGGCATCGGCTTATGCGGCTCTTGCTCTCTACTACAGCTCCAACTTTACATGGCATGGTGTTTTTCAACTTGCTTTAACTGTTTGCTGACCTGCCGAAGTACATATAGTGCAGATGGGTGACTAGTACAGGAACCGTAACGTACCTGTATGTCGCAGCTTTCTTCCAGGTTCAGGGTGCACGCACTCCCCCACTTGCCGACTCTGCTGTGATTGAACACAGCAGGACTAATGCCTAGTATACACGATCAGAAAAATCATACCAAAAATACCACTTTCAAAGCGATCATATGATAATCTGATCGTTCCAACACAGTTTTCGTCCAAAATTATTTGAAGGGACAAGCATGAAAATTTTCCTCTTATGATACCAGATCATACCATTTTTGTTTAATCAGTACAGTTTTCATCTGAAAATACCACTTCACTTTCAATATGAGAGTAGCATGCAAAAAACAAACAAAAAACGGACGATCATTCATCCAATATTCTTATCATGTGTACAGGGCTTTAGTCAGCAGATTCTGCCCAATGATTCATGGCCAGGACCTGCTGATCAGCGGTGTCCAATCACAGCCCAGAGCCCTCTATTGACAAACAACATAGGACTCTGCAAAGAGGAAAAAAATCTCTGCAATCTTTAGTAATAAACAGCACATATTAACATTTGTTAGGCACACACTTAACCCCTTGATTACCCTGAGATGTTAATCCCTTCCCAGCCAGTGTTAGGAGTACAGTGACCGTGTATAGCAACAGTCACTAAATGGGAGACCGCAGTCTGCGAACGGCCCCAGCAGCGCTGCCGCCCGGACCACCAGCCCGCAATGACAGATTTGCCGCTGAGCAGGGCAGACGTCACAGCAACATGACATCACATGTGTGCCCCGCCCCTTTCAGCTCACTGTCTCTCCGACTCCCACTCCATGCCTGTACAGCATCTAGCAAGGATTCTGGCTCCTGTCTGCCCTCAAGGTAGGGTGTAGTCTTACAGGGGCACTCTGATAAGCACATTGAATGTTAAGGGGCACAACATAGAATGTGCCCATTAGAGTGCCCCTTAACATAACATGTGCCCATCAGAGTGCCCCTGAATATGAATGTGCCCATCAGAGTTTCCCTTAACATAAAATGTGCCAATCAGCATGCCCCTATTTTATGTTAAGGGCACTCTGATGAGCACATTTTATGTTAAGGGCACTCTGATGGGTACATTTTATGTTAAGGGCACTCTGATGGGCACATTTTATGTTAAGGGCACTCTGATGGCACATTTTATGTTAAGGACTGCACTCTGATGGGCACAACATAGAATGTGCCTATCAGAGTATCCTTTAACATAAAATGTGCCCATCAGAGTGCCCCTTAATATAAATGTGCCTATCAGAGTGCCCCTTAACATAAAATGTGCCCATCAGCATGCCCCTTATTTTATGTTAAGGGGAACTCTGACGGTCACGTTTGATGTTAAGGGGCACTCTGACGGACCCATTTTATGTTAAGGGGGCACAAATGGTCACTTACTGTGGAAAGGGGCACTCTGATGGGCACATGTGATGGAAAGGGGCACTCTGATGGGAAATATAATGTAAAGGGGTACTTTGAGTGTAAGGGGGCACTCTGACGGGAATACGTGATGTAAAGTGGCAATGTGATGGGGATACCTGATGTAAAGGGGCACTCTGATGAAGACAACTGATTTGATGGGAATACATGATGTAAAGTTGCACTCTGATGGCGACGCCTAATGTAAGGGGGGAAACTGATGGGCACACCCTATTCGGACCTCGGCCAGAAGAAAATTTTGGTGACCGGACCTCCTTGTATTTTAATTCAATACCCCTGGTGTATAGTATTATCACTGTTCACTGTATTAGTGTCAGTGGTGATGTCAGATCAGTTTTAGTGACACTGGTGATCAGTTAGTCAGTTCCACTAAGTGTCACTTAGTGTCAGATTTTCTTCCGCACTATCACAGTCCCACTGATCGCTGCCATTAATAGTATAAAAACAAATAAATAGAAATTCCAGTATATATCATAGATTGTAATTGCTATAATTTTTGCACAAACCAATCAATATACACTTATTGGGATTTCTTAGTTTATCACAGACATGTAGCAAAATTCATTTTGGCCTAAATTGATGAAGAAATTAGATTTTTTTTTGTTGGATATGTTTTTTTTTTTAGCAGAAAGCAAAATATATATATTTTTTTCTTTCAAAATATAATAAAAAATAAAAAAACCCAGTGGGGATCAAATACCACCAAAAGAAAGTTTTATTTTACGTGAAAAAAATGATATAAATTCCATTTGGGTACAGCATTGCATGAATGGGCAATTGCTAGTAAAAGTAGCGCAATGCCAAATAGAAAGCAATGGCCTGGTCATGGGGGGGGGCGGAAAACCTTCTGGAGCTCAAGTGTTTAACAGACATACAGTAAAAGTGGCAGTTAGGGGGTTAAGTAAACCATTTAACACTGACGGGAGTGTACAATGATTAGCTTTTATTCATTCATGTAACCTTTATCCTTACAGTCCTTACAGCAAAATTTGTTTTTTGCCTTTAACTGCTTAAAGTGGAATTAAAGCCACACATACTTTAGTTCCAACTGTCTATTGCCTGTGAAGTTCCTTGCCAGCACTGGGATCTTCTTCCTGGATTCTTATAAGTGCCAGTCTTTGACATTTTCTAGCACCAGCCAATGAAAATGGCCACTCTTGGGCATGTGTGGGAATGCAGTCATCCCAGAACACACCGAGCATGCACAACAGTGTACATTCCACAGAGGATTGCGCATAGGCAGTAGAGTGTACTTTATTACAGAAGAGGCAATGCATGTCTCTTTCCAAATAAGACCCTGCCTGTTCACAATTTTTTTTTTGTTTTTAAATTTAGTTCCACTTTAAAAAAGTTTTAGCTGGAGTTCGGCTTTAATTTGTTAGTCAAGTTCATCTTAGTCAGCTAATGCATCTAACACTACCTTCTCCCCAGACTGCTGCTGTCCAATGGTGTCTCCGTTGCCCTTCCATCCAGAGTGAGGACACCCACGGACTGGCCATACACATATAGATTTACATTCAAGAATTTTTGTTTCAAGAATATTCGTTTGATTTTCTAATCGTTAGTGGGGTCAGATCGATGTTTGTTTTCGACCACAGTGGGAAAATTCAAAGGGGAAGGAATTTTCTCCATCAAATGAATTTTTGGCCAGTATATGTGGTTATCTTTCAGAAATTGCATTCATTTTAAACTCGAATGTTAAAAGCAAAAAGTGTTTGAATGACACACTGGCTCTGAGGAAGAGGTACAACCTCGAAACGCGTCAGCCACCAGCTATCCTGAGGCTTACAGTCCCCCACCAGACCACCCACAGGGGTTCCTGAACCACTCTGCATCCCTTGCGACGTGCTTCCCATTTTAATGTGATTTTACATTTCTTTGTGAGTATTGTACTATTTATTAATAAATCCCATTTTTTAAGGTAATACACTAGGCCTGTGCTCCCTCACTTTGTTTTCTATATACAGTTCTCTTTGGATTTCCCTGGTCCGTTAAGGGCAGCAAGGCCTGCTTTTCTCTAACTCATATGGGGATATTAATATTGTGGAGTCCACAGTTCAGCGCAGGAGCACATGCATTCAGTTGCTACATTCTTCTTTCCGGAAATTCATCCATTCACTGAATGGTCAAAGAATTTGTGTACGATTTTTCATACGAATTTTCTCGTCCAAAAATCTACACATGTATGGCCAGCTTAAGTCATGAAGTGTGCCCAGATTTCTAGGTTAAACTGAAGGGAAAAAAGCATAAAATTAATACAACACATTTAAAAGGATTGGGAAGTTGCAATGTATTCTCTTTTTGGTTTATTCCTTTTCTTTTACAATGTTTTTATTGAAAAGGTTAAGAAAGTAAAACACTTGACATTACAATGAAAAGATAACAGGTAAAATAATCGATGGGCCAGACCGTCTGCTACACAAACATATGTTCATTAGGTAGAAAGCCAGATATTAGTAACAGTGTAAAATAGGTCCCATTATAACCAGGGCGTATCTACCGTGAGGCAAACAAGGCGTTTGCCTAGGGCGGCAATTTTTAGGGGGCGGCTCCGCCCCCCGGAAGAAGGGACCTTGAGAGCAGCGGCGGACAGAGCCATGCAGGGCCGCCAGCAGAGGGGTACCTTCGGTTCTCTGGCAGTGGCCAGGAGGACAACAGGAGGATCGATGTGGGGGAGGTCAGTTCCAGAGCAATGCTCCTGTACCTCTCCCTCCAGCAGCTGACGAGCCGGGACCAGAGGACAGCCTGGAGCAGGGAGAGGAGAGGATCCGACGGAGGTGAGCTGTGCTGTGGTCTGTGGGATCTCCCTGTCTCCCTCCCTGCACTGACAGATTGTATGGGACTGCACACACCTTCCCCCCCCCCCCCCCTCCTTCCTGCTGCACGGAGATCAGCAGCACTTGGAGGAGGTGTGTGTGTGCAGCCCCATAGATGTGAGAAACGGAGAGGGAAGAGGGGGGGGGAGAGAGAATAAAGAGAGGGGGGGGAGGGAAGAGGGGGGGGAGAGAGAGAGGGAAGAGAGAGAAGGAGAGAGAGGGGAGGAAGAGAGACAGAGAGAGAAAAGAGAGAGGGAAGATAGAGGGGGGGGGGGAAGGGAGAGGATAGAGAGAGAGAGGAGAGAGGGAATGAAGAGAGAGAGAAAGAAGGGGAAGCGAGAGATAGGGATGAGAGAGAGAGAGAGAAGGAGGAGAGGGGAGAAGAGAGAGATAGGGGAAAGAGAGAGAGAAGGAAGAGAGGGGGCGAGAGGGAGGGGGCGCGAGAGAGACAAGAGAGGAGAAAGAGAGAGGGAAGAGAGAGAGCATCATATGTGTGTATATATATATATATATATATATATATATATATATACACAGTCAGGTCCATAAATATTGGGGCATCAACACAATTCTAATATTTTTGGCTCTATACACCACCACAATGGATTTGAAATGAAACGAACAAGATGTGCTTTAACTGCAGACTGTCAGCTTTAATTTGAGGGTATTTACATCCAAATCAGGTGAACGGTGTAGGAATTACAACAGTTTGCATATGTGCCTCCCACTTGTTAAGGGACCAAAAGTAATGGGACAATTGGCGTCTCAGCTGTTCCATGGCCAGGTGTGTGTTATTCCCTCATTATCCCAATTACAATGAGCAGATAAAAGGTCCAGAGTTCATTTCAAGTGTGCTATTTGCATTTGGAATCTGTTGTTGTCATCTCTCAAGATGAGATCCAAAGAGCTGTCACTCTCAGTGAAGCAAGCCATCATTAGGCTGAAAAAACAAAACAAACCCATCAGAGAGATAGCAAAAACATTAGGAGAGGCCAAAACAACTGTTTGGAACATTCTTAAAAAGAAGGAACGCACCGGTGAGCTCAGCAACACCAAAAGACCCGGAAGACCACGGAAAACAACTGTGGTGGATGACCGAAGAATTCTTTCCCTGGTGAAAAAAACACCCTTCACAACAGTTGGCCAGATCAAGAACACTCTCCAGGAGGTAGGTGTATGTGTGTCAAAGTCAAAAATCAAGAGAAGACTTCACCAGAGTGAATATAGAGAGTTCACTACAAGATGGAAACCATTGGTGAGCCTCAAAAACAGGAAGGCCAGATTAGAGTTTGCCAAACGACATCTAAAAAAGCCTTCACAGTTCTGGAACAACATCCTATGGACAGATGAGACCAAGATCAACTTGTACCAGAGTGATGGGAAGAGAAGAGTATGGAGAAGGAAAGGAACTGCTCATGATCCTAAGCATACCACCTCATCAGTGAAGCATGGTGGTGGTAGTGTCATGGCGTGGGCATGTATGGCTGCCAATGGAACTGGTTCTCTTGTATTTATTGATGATGTGACTGCTGACAAAAATGCAGCAGGATGAATTCTGAAGTGTTTCGGGAATATTATCTGCTCATATTCAGCCAAATGCTTCAGAACTCATTGGACGCCGCTTCACAGTGCAGATGGACAATGACCCAAAGCATACTGCAAAAGCAACCAAAGAGTTGTTTAAGGGAAAGAAGTGGAATGTTATGCAATGGCCAAGTCAATCACCTGACCTGAATCCGATTGAGCATGCATTTCACTTGCTGAAGACAAAACTGAAGGGAAAATGCCCCAAGAACAAGCAGGAACTGAAGACAGTTGCAGTAGAGGCCTGGCAGAGCATCACCAGGGATGAAACCCAGCGTCTGGTGATGTCTATGCGTTTCAGACTTCAGGCTGTAATTGACTGCAAAGGATTTGCAACCAAGTATTAAAAAGTGAAAGTTTGATTTATGATTATTATTCTGTCCCATTACTTTTGGTCCCTTAACAAGTGGGAGGCACATATACAAACTGTTGTAATTCCTACACCGTTCACCTGATTTGGATGTAAATACCCTCAAATTAAAGCTGACAGTCTGCAGTTAAAGCACATCTTGTTCATTTCATTTCAAATCCATTGTGGTGTATAGAGCTAAAAATGTTAGAATTGTGTCGATGTCCCAATATTTATGGACCTGGCTGTGTGTGTATGTATGCATGTATGTATGTATGTATGTATATATATATATATATATATACATATACATACACACTTATTGACTCTCTCGCTCTCTCATGGGGGGGGGGGGGGGGCGCAAACTTTTTGTGTTGGCTAGAGCAGCACAAAGTCTAAATACATCATTGATTATAACATGTAATATTCTTGAAAAAAGAAATTAGGAAGGATGCACTTTATTACATACGGGTGGGTTACAGGAGTTTGGGGGGCTATAAAGCAAAATGAAGGATGTGCTCAAATGTACACTGGGGCGTTTATGCCTTTTAATACCCATTTAACTGTAGTTTTTATTTTGTTTTGTTATAGATCCCTAAAGTTATTTTGTGCAAAGTTTTGACATTATTGTACAGTGAAGTGAGCATGTTTTTTTGAAGGAAGATTCTGTAATTATTGCAGAATGATTTCACATATTACAGGAAGAGAATATTGACAGTTCCTCAGATCAGTGGCTATGTCAGTCAGGTAGGCTGAATTATTTTTCTGCATTGTAACCCTTTCATGCGTCATTACCTGTATGGAACTAACCCAATAGGTACTGTACAGTGGATGTACATGAAAAGTAAAATGTCTAATCATTTATACAGGACTATTCAGAAGTGAATCATTACAGGAAATCCTGACCAACATCACCCAAAGAAAGCTGGTGGGAGCCAGAACTTGTGACATCCCAAAATGATTATTTCTGCGTTTAGAGCAGTATTTAACTCCGTTTTTAAACAATTGCTGACAGGCAGGCTCAGCGTACTTTTATGGCACACGCACTGTGCCGTAATGATGTGAGACCCATGTGAATGTGTGGGAGTGATGTCATCACGTCCTAGCCATTCAAGTGCCTGGACAGACAGAACCTGGAAGAAAGACTGGGTGAAGAAAGAAGTGCTTGTGACCAGTGGGAACGGAGACAGTTCAGTACTGGAGGGCTTGGTTTTGACAGGCAAATCTGTCATAATGTGCTAATATGCAGTGCACATTATAACATAAACCACTCGGGAGCTCATTTCATTAAAAAGAACAAAAAGAGTTTAATACCACTGTATTGCCTGTTCAATTTATTTGTAAGCAGAATGGCCTAAATGTTTCCTGGTATTGGGCAAATTTAAAGAGGAACTTCACCTGAAGGCCCTGTTCACAGCTGGCGTTTCTGGGATCTCAGGCAGAATCGCTGTAAATCTGCCTGCGTTCTCAAAACGCACTGCAATAGTAGCAAAAGGCACCACTTGTGTTCACGTGCCATTCATTTTCAATGGCACCTAAACGTGGTGCGGTTCTACCACGATCGTCATGTGATAAAACTTGCTGCAATTGTGGCAAACCATCACTCAAAAGAAATTCCTGTGACTTGAGATCACAGCAATTCTGCCTGAGATCCCATTATGCCACAGGAATGGGGTCTAAAGGAGAAATTCCCCTTTATGTCCTTCCCCACTCCTTTTTTTTTTTTTTTTTTTTTTTTGGGGGGGGGGGGGGGAGGGGAGTATGTACCTGGATTACCAGGTACCTGCTCCTACGTCAGGCTAGATCGCTGTGGCGATCCAAGGGAAGTTCTTTAGGGTAATGTTACAGGTCCCAGAAAGCTGCGGGACTATTGACAAAGCGCAGCTTGCACATGCGCAGTGGCTAATCAGCTGTGAAGGTGCAAAGAACAGGCCGGAGCTGAGGACCCGAAGACCGGCAAAGAAGCAGTTCGAGTGAACATGGCTCTGGACAGGTAAGTGTCCTTCTATTAAAAGGCAGCATTGTAGCTGCTGACTCTTTCTTTCAAAAATGCTGAAGAACCAGTTTAAGTTTGTGACTTTGGAAAGACTTAGATCTGTTCTTCCAATGCTCACGTTGCTTATCTGACTATTTACAAATATCTGCAAGGACATGTTGTTTTGTGGTCAGTCTTCCCAGGACTGCTCTATTTAAGTCAACCTGATGTTCATTGAGCCTGATGAAAAGCATTGTGGAGTTATTTTTAGTGCAGTCATGTAGCCACCTGGTGTCCAACTGTCTGTACTGCGCCTTTACTGTCACTTGCAAATCATTTTATGCAGTCTGGGGAATAAAGATCCGTGCTACAACATACATTGTACTGTATTGTGCTTTTCAAGGTTGCTTTTTTTATTACACTGCTGGAAAAAGCCAAAACTTGCATTAATATTGACGTGTGTGTTTGTGGAATTTATTTGATTCAACTTCAAGTTAAAGCATATTTATACTTTCACATCCAAATTGGAATAACACCTGCTCTACAATACATTCATTACATTTTTCCATTTACATAGCAAACCTTACTTCGCTATTGTGTAATGTTAAGGGGAGGGCTGTGGAGTTATGTGTACTCTAATTAACCCTGTCTGTATTGTGCTGAAAGAGCCTTTTATCAGTTGTAAATTAGACATGCAGGACTGTCTGTCCTAACAAAGAATTAAATATCTAGGGGTTTGTGTGGTACATTATATGTTGTCACACTTGATTGTACAATCTCCTTTAGATTAAATAAAGATCAATGTTATATGAGAAAATAACATATACAACCATTAAATTAGCATTAAAATCTAAGTTCACTTTAAAAAAATTATAATAAAAAATTAAACATCAGCACCAATTTTAAAAGTGACAGCTACTTTGGGCGGTGGGGGTGGACCCCTGCATGCAGTCACAGGGAGGACTGCTCTGGGAGTGAGGGGGATGTTTAACAACATGGTACATGCTAAAAAAGGGTGTAACATGCTAGCATATAACATGTTGCTAAAGCTGGAAAGAGTGATTTCTTCCTGGTGCCCCTGATGATAGCAGAATGATGAAATGCATAGTGCATGGCTTGGTAGCAAGAAAGAGGTTTCCATGTAGCTGGAGGTATCTGTATATTGCCAACATTAGAGCCATCCACCCGAGCGGCATTGGAATAGTTTTAAAGTGATACTGGCGATTTTATTTGGTTATTATGTGAGTGCATTTTTTTTCTTTCTTTTTCAAATAAAAATACTATGTCAGTTTTTGTTTCCTTTTCAGCACTGATCCATGCTTTATCACCTGAGGTGAAAGGATTGCTCGATTTACTGAGTGAAAGTTCTAAAGGAGGATTGCTTGAGCCCTGGGAGAGTCCGGCTGGGTTTATGGAGTCTAATTTCTTTGATTAAAGGCACAATAAGACCTTAGTAATGAGGGTCACCCCATAAGGTGAGTGTGTGCCCAGGAAGGGTTTCATGGAGGTGTCTGCTATTACACAATTTGATCTCACCGAATTGGACTTGATCATGATTAATTGATTGTATCATAGTTTTATTCATGGGCATTTTATATGAAGGACTGTTATGTGGTGATATTGGATTATAAGTACACACATCTTTAGTTAGCTCAATTCTGATTTATGTTAATTTGCATTTTGTGTTAATATTTTTTGGTATTTGAATCAGAGCAGCATATTTTTATACACATATGTTGAGTGATTTTTCCCTTTCATGCTTGCAGCTTTAGTTTGGTTACTACTGATACTCAGAGTCACAGTTTTCACTGAGCAACCAGTGCTTGTAATTAATATAACCCAAACTGCTGTAGTGGATATCCCCTGATATCTACTGTATAATCCTAGTTATAATATATAGCACTACATATTACGACTAAGACTTTTTCACCTTTGTCGCATACTTATTCCAACGAGTATGAGCCTTTTTTCATAGTAAAATCCGCTTCAAAAGAAGAATAATATTTAAAAATAGAGGACAGCGTTTTAATTTACAGTGAAAGGCTTCCATGGTAGGATCATAATATTTTTGATGAAATCTTCAAATTACAGAATATTGAAAACTACTTTTTAAATTTTAACAAGTTAAAAATGACGTGACTTTAGTGATTGGTTTGCATATTGTTTTAGGACATTCAAAAGATTGAAGCCAGGGGTCATCAGTAGCAATCTCCATGTTTCCCCTTACTACTTGAATGCTTAAATAGTACTGGTCTTTCAGAAATATTCACCTAAAAGAAACCATACATTTTATTTTAGCTTTAGCACATTTTCATTTTGATGATAACTCCTGGAGTACATTTCTGTTCACCCTTTTTATACAGGAACCCACACATGGTATGACCACCAGATATTGATACTATGAAAATGGTCTCCGTTGACAATCAGAATTCAGAAGAAATACTGAAAGAACTGGTAAGAATCTGCATTATACTTTTACATTTTTTGCTGCCCTAAAAAGGGGATTTTGCAGCATCCACCAAGCTGGAAGAG